>NC_143501.1:28113333-28790000 GCF_051622355.1 Phaseolus vulgaris | reverse complement strand
GTTTTCAAATCTCAATAAATAAATATAATTATTTTTTTATAAATAAATAATTAAAATATAATTTTAATATATTTGATAACTATGAGAGTGTAAGTTTAAAAATGTAAACCTTTTTTAAAAATTTTAATCTTAAATATTTATTTAATCAAAACTAATTATTTTTTTCTTATTTTGTATAATTTTTTTAAAAATTATTATAAACTAAGTATTATTAATTATAATTTTAATACGATTATAGAAATATTATATCATATTTTTCTTTTGATAACTTTATATTATATTAAAATAAGTATGATATACCATACTTTCATACTAGTCATTATTAAAAAAAGATAACAGAATTATTTATCAAAGGATAAAATAATTTCAGTTTGAAATAATGGATATTAAAAAAACCTCTATTAACTTCCAAAAGGTTTATTTTAACACCCACATGAAAATAATCTACATTTGCTTCAAAATTTATTTTCCTTTTCATTTCTCCAAAAAAATTTCAGTTTCCTCTTCACTTTCCGTGAACAGTCTCTGATTTCCCTCTTCATTGCCCCTTCCTCCGTTCCTACTACCTCGACGCTATCCTCCGCCTCCCGTTCCAGACGCTGCCACTCTCTTCTGTCGCGCTGCCCCATTCCGAATGCTGACAAATTCGCCTCCAATGCGGAGACGAAGTTCTAAATATTGATGAAGGGGGGCGAGTGATGATATCTAACGAGGACGGAAAAGGATCGACGACGACGACGACGGTAGAGACCTGCGCTGGCTTCTGTCACTGATTTCGGCTCAAACAGTCTTTCCGGTGGTAGTGGTGCTCGGGATCAACTCATTCCTTCAAATTAATCGGCAACATTTCCTTTAATATAAACTTTCAATAGAATTTTCTGAATGTTTTATATATTATAGGTTTATGCTGTGGCTTCTGAAGACATCTATTCCTCAACTTTGGAAGATGTATTTGAAGAACTTCTGCAAGTAAATTTCTATTTTCTTATACAAAGCCCCCTATTTGTCTAGTGTTTTATGTTTTTCCAACCCTTAAAACTAATTATAGTATTGTAAATCTGAATTTGATATGCATAAATTTTATTTTGCAGAATACGTGTTTTGTTGTGCCTCAAAGAACAAGTGATCTATGCATAGATACGAAAACAAGATGACTTCTAATGAATGATGAACATAGATAAGAAGCATAACAACTGTGTGTTTCATTTCAAGTACAATGACAGAGAGGTGACAAGCAATGATAAATTGGAAAATGAACCCACTAACCAATGGGTTTTTATTTTCTTTCTAATTAATGGACGCAAAAAGTAATGGACACAAACATACTTATAGAAGCCCACACAAATAGCGTAGGTTTAGCCAATGTAATTATTGTAGGCTCAGCCACACAAAACCGAGGATATAATATAATAAGTCTAACTTTCGAGGGGCAAGACCACGTGAGAGTGTGAACAGGCTTTTTCTTTTAAATTATAGCATTTCATATTATTTTGAAAAAATAAAAAATAGTAGTTGTGTGTGAGAATTTCTTATAAAAAATTGAAATCATGAATCCTAAGAAAAGTCCCAAGTTGTTGAAACCTCACTCACTCAAATTACGGTGCATCTCAGCTGCTCACACCTCCGTTATTTGTATCTCCTTCATGCGCGCCTGTTGCTCTTCTTGTCGTCAATGACGTTGTTTCTGTTTAAGATTGTGTTGCTGAAGATATCATCACTGCTTGCAACAGCAGTTGTCCTCGCGCTCGCCTCCTTCGTTCGTCGTTCACGTTCGTCGTCGTTGCACCCCCTATGGTCATGTTCGTCGTCATCAAATCTCGCTTTTAATTCTGCACGACAAAGCTTCAAACGGCCAACAGAGCTCAAATCACCACCATCTACCACCACTCACCTTCAACGACACCACTGGGCAATCACGTGCATCTTCACGGACCTTCGTTGCAGCTTCACCGGGGACGATTTTGAGGAGCCGGATTTGGGGAAATTTCTCATAGATGAGGGTTGAAGTAGCAAAGGAAAGAGATTAGGATTTAAGCAGAAAATGGAAGTGGGAGAATCTGGCCCACTAAACCTTTAGGGTGACGAAATATAGGCAACTGCCACGTGTGTGTGCCAGATTACAACCACTGAGGTGGCATGGAAAATAATTTTTTATTGTAATGTGGGGTCCATGTGTTGCGATGGAAAAAATTGGAAATCTAATTGAAATTAGAGTGCTATTTGGGTTTTTTTTCGCATTTTCCGAAAGTTGTTGTTAGGGTTGGGAAGATCGCGCCTTGAATTCAATTTTTTGTGGCATTTGGAGTGCTATTTGCAGTGCAATTTGAGGGCTTCAAACGAGGTTGGTTTTCATTTGGTTAGTTTGATTGCATTTTGGTTGGGATTTTGTTCTCTCCTTTTGTGATTGGGTGCCATTTATTTCCGATTTCATGGTGTGTATTTTTTATTTCCGTTTTGGGTTTTAATTTTAGGGGTTAGTTAGGGTTTCAATTTGAATTTTGATTGTAAGGGTTATTTAGGGTTTCGTCTTGGTTTTGATTTTAAGGGTTATTTAGTGTTTCGTTTTGAGGTTTTATTTTAGGAACTATGTAGGATTTCGTTTTGGGTTTTAATTTTATGGGTTATTTAGGGTTTCATTTTGGATTTTGATTTTAGGAATTATGATTTTTCCACTTCTTTTATTTGGATTATGCGTTGTATTTCTCCTATGTTGAACATTGGAATGTATTTCGTCTTAGTACTTGGACAAAGTGATAAACCAAACTCTATGAATGCCCTGAATTTGTCTCATGTTGTACATATTTTTATTTCACCTTTGTGTAATGGAGATCCCATTAGGTTGCCAAATTTTATTAGGATTCTAATAGTTAAAGTTCTATTGTACTTTTATGATGAATATAAAAATTAGATGGACTTTTATGGTAACTTGTGATACCCCACTTTGCAAGATGCAGTGGCAGCAAGCAATGGAATAAGACTTAATTTGATAACATATATTTGTCATCCATGTGTGTGGTTAAAGTTATTTCATCTGAATCCATTGTATGAATTGTTGGCGCCCACCGTGGGGCCGAGGAGAGCCAGAAGAAACCACAGCAGTAGATGGTACCAACCCGTAGCATGGCAAGCATGTCCGAGGCAGATCAGACGACAATGATGATAGCCCTCCAGAAGGAGTTAGCAGAGATGAAGAAGGCACATGAGGAGGCCGCTAAGAAGAACGAGGAGGAAATCAAAAACCTCCAAGAAGAGAATAGACGAATGAAGAAGTTGGTCGAAGGGGTGCCGTCCCTCGCCATGACCAACCAGGCCGGCAAGTCTTATGCCACCGGTGCCGGCCTCCAGGCCGAGAAGGAGATGAAAAATGACTTCACTCTGGAGATGGATGGGGAGTCCCATCCTAACAAAACGGTGGCATGGCGGGCCCGGATCAGCGCCATCCTTTTACTGACCACATTATGGATACCCCCTGCCGGACAAGTGGAAAGGTTTCAACAGGGATTGGTATGATGGGACGACCGACCCCGACGAGCACGTGGACGCATACACAACCCACATGAGCTTGTACACCACGGATGACGCGGTCTTGTGCCGAGTCTTCCCCACCTCCCTAAAGGGAGGAGCTCTGAGCTGGTTCACCAAGCTCCCTGCAAATTCGATAGATTGTTTCGAGACCCTGATGGCAAAATTTGACGTTCAGTTTGCAACAAGCCGTCCCCACCACCTAACATCCATAGCACTAGTCGGCATTCGCCAAGAGAAGGGAGAATCCCTGAGAACGTTCATCGATCGGTTCAGCAAAACTGCCATGAGCATTCGCAACCTCAGCCCCGAGGTGGCAATGCACCACATGCTGACCGCTCTGCGTCCCGATCCGTTCGTTGATAGCCTGTGTATGCAACCCGCGAATAGTCTCGATGATCTTAGACGCCGAGCGGCGAAATTCATGCAGCTCAAAGAACTCCGCGAGTTCAAAAACAACGCCCGGGCCGAGGCAAATGGAGAAAAGAAGGAGGACAAAGAACGGCAAGAAAGGTCCTGGTCTGGCCGGGACCAAAAGAGGGACAACCGAGGACCACGTTTCTCCCGCTACACACCTCTGAACGCTGATAGGAGCAATATTCTGCAAGAGGCCCTAAGTGCCGAGTTGATACCACCACCCCGAAGGGCCCTGAGCCCAGAGAATGCTAACAACAGTAAAAGGTGCCAGTACTATAAGAATACCGGTCACTCCACCGAGGAATGCCAAGCTCTGAAAGACAAGATAGAAGAACTCATTCAGGCCGGACACCTCAGACGCTTTGTGCGTAGTACCCGTGAAACACGTCGTTCCCCATGCAAAGAGCAAACTCCTAGGAGAAGGGACCGAACCCCCCCGGGACCACGAGAGGGTGATAGACGTGGAGAACGACGGGGACGAAGAGACGACTTCCCACAGACCGACACCCGTAGAGGTCGAGAGGTCATCAACACCATTGCTGGAGGGTTCGCGGGGGGAGGCAGCTCCAACAGCGCACGCAAAAAACACTTACGGGCCGTCCACCAGGTAAACCTCGTCTCTGCCCGGCTGAGGATGCCACCGATTACGTTCACGGATAAAGATTTCAAAGGGATAGACCCTACACAGGACGACCCCATGGTGATATCAGTGGATATCGACAACTTTACGATCAAGAAAGCCCTCGTAGACCAAGGAAGTTCAGTTGATATCTTATACTGGAAGTCCTTCAAAGCCATGAGGATTCCGGTAGAGGAGATGATGCCCTACAACGACCACGTGGTCGGTTTCTCTGGAGAATGTGTCGGCACGAAGGGCTATATAGAACTATACACAACGTTCGGCCTGGAAGGGGCAAGCAAAACCCTCAGGATCAGGTATCTGGTCATAGACGTAAACACTTCCTACAACATCCTCCTTGGGCGGTCATCCCTCAACAAGCTTGGAGCGATCGTCTCAACACCTCACTTGGTGATGAAATTTCCCTCCCTCTCAGGCGACATCTTGACGATCCACGTCGACCAAAAGATCGCTAGAGAATGCTACGCAGAAAGCCTGCGAGTTGAGCCAACACGGCAAAAACCCACAAGCAGCCACTCGCCCAAACGGAAGATGGTCAGCTGAGGTAGAAGCCCTCAGAAACATTCCCCACAACCCAGGAATGTCGTCGCAATGGCAGACCTGGATCCAAGAGAAATCGAACTGAGACTCGAGGCCAAGGACGAACTGCGCCGAGCAGCACTCGGCGAAGGGGAGCGGCACACGAACATCGGCACGACAATGGCCGCCGCTGACGCAGAACGCTCAAGAAGAACGCAGACCTCTTCGCCTGGACGACGGCCGATGTGCCCGGCGTTCACCCGGACATCATCACCCACCGCCTCTCCATATACAAAGAAGCACGCCCAAAAGAAGAGGAACCATGGGGAAGACAAGAGGCTGGCAGCCAGAACCGAAGCCGAAAAGCTCCTAAAGGCTGGCTTCATCGCCGAAGCACGATACTCTACCTGGTTGGCCAATGTAGTGATGGTGAAAAAGGCAAGCGGCAAATGGCGATGTGCGTAGATTACAAAGACCTTAACAAAGCGTGCCCCAAAGATTCATACCCCCTACCCAACATCGACCGACTGGTTCATGGAGCAGCTGGTCATAAAGTCCTAAGTTTTCTGGACGCCTACTCAGGCTACAACCAGATAAGCATGCACCACAGTGATAGAGGCAAAACAGCTTTCACGACCGATGGCGCAAATTACTTCTACAAGGTAATGTCGTTTGGCCTAAAGAACGCCGGAGCCACCTACCAAAGGCTCATGGACAAAATCTTTAAAGGGATGATCGGCAAAAGCATGGAGGTATACGTAGACGACATCGTGGTAAAATCTGACTCATGCGGTCAACACATCAAGGACCTACAAGAAGTCTTCGACGCCCTAAGAAGGGTTAACATGTGCCTCAATCCCGAAAAGTGTGCGTTCGGCGTGGAAGGCGGCAAGTTCCTCGGCTTCATGCTAACCCACAGGGGAATTGAGGCAAACCCCGACAAATGTAAGGCCATAACAGAGATGAGAAGCCCGGGCAATCTGAAAGAAATCCAACAGCTGCTCGGCCGGCTAACGGCACTATCTAGGTTCGTTCCTCGCCTCGCCGAACGAATCAGGCCCATAGCCCAGATGCTCCGCAAAAGTTCGAAGTTCAGCTGGAACGAGGAGTGCGAGCAGATCTTCGGCCAACTTAAAACATTCCTATTGTCACCAGCCGTCATCCAAAAGCCAAGACTAGACCTGCCCATTGTAGTTTATCTGGCCGTGTCCGAAGAAGCGGTCAGCTCAGCCCTGGTCCAGGAGGTGAACCAAGAAGAACATCCAGTGTACTTCGTCAGCCGAACGCTCCATGCGGCCGAAACCAGGTAGCAAATGATAGAGAAAGTGGCATTAGCCCTGGTGCTGACCGCAAGGAGGATGCGCTCATACTTCCAAACCATGAAGTCACAGTAAGGACCAATTATCCTATATACAAAATTTTATCTAAACCCGACCTTGCAGGACGAATGATAGGGTGGTCGGTCGAGCTTTCAGAGTTCGACATCAGGTACGAGCCAAGAGGCGCCATCAAGTCCCAATGCTTGGCAGATTTTGCCGCCGAGCTCCCCAAAAACTCAGAAACCCCGACCAAGTGGGTACTCTACGTGGACGGCTCATCCAACAAAACAGCTTGTGGTGCCGGGGTCGTCCTCGAAGGCCCCGGGGACTTGTTGATTGAGCAAGCCCTCCAGTTCTCCTTCAAGGCAACGAACAATCAAGCAGAATAGAAGGCCATACTAGCCGACCTCAACCTAGCAAACGACCTAGGCGCACGAGAGGTCACATGTAAAAGCGACTCCCAGCTGGTCGTCAGCCAAATTAAAGGAGAATTCGAAGTCAAGGAACCTCTCCTCCAACGATACTACCACACGGTTAGCAATGCCATAGCCAAGTTCGACAAGGTCATAGTCAAGCATATACCACAGCAGGAAAACGAGCGGGCCGACGCACTTTCACGCCTTGCGTCTTCTAAAAAACAAAGTCATCACCGATCGGTCGTCCAAATGCGACTGCCACAACCGAGCGTAGGTGACGGCGAGTGCATGGCGATCACCAAAACTCACACATGGATGACCCCGATCACCCAGTACCTAGAACACGGGACATGCCAACCGGGGGAAGAAAGAAGCATCCGACGGCAGTGTGCACGGTACACCATGATCGGCCAAGACCTATACCGTAGAAGGTACTCAACAACACTCCTAAAGTGCCTTACCAAAGAACAATCCCAATACGTGCTGCAAGAGATCCACGATGGAGCGTGCGGAAGCCACTCCGGGGCCCGAACGACGGCGGCCAAGGTCATCCGTGCAGGGTACTATTGGCCGACCGTGCATGGAGACAGCGCTGACTACGTCAAAAAATGCCAAAAATGCCAAGAATTCGGTCCCCTCCATCATCGGAAGCCAGAGGAACTGCATAGCATGACATCACCCTGGCCGTTCGCCATGTGGGGGATGGACATCATCGACCCGTTCTCACCGGGGAAAGGCCAAACGAAGCATTTGCTAGTCGCGGTAGACTACTTCACCAAGTGGATAGAGGCCGAACCCCTAGCCACCATTACTGCTCGAAATGTTCAAAACTTCGTGTGGAAGAACATAGTGTGCCAATTCAGCATACCACACTCGATAGTCTCCGATAACGGCCAACAGTTCATCGACCAAGGCCTCATGACTTTCTACAACGACCTCGACATCAAATCCCTCACAAGCTCCGTCGAACACCCGCAAACGAATGGACAAGCCGAAGCAGCCAACAAGGTCTTACTGAACGAACTAAGGAAGAGGCTCGACACTGCAAAAGGAAGATGGACAGAAGAGCTGCCCGAGGTCCTGTGGGCATACCGCTGCACCCCGCAGTTCACCACACAAGAAACCACCTACAGCCTCACATACGGCACCGAGGCCATGATATCGGTGGAGGTCGGGGAGCCATCCATCCAACGCCAACTCTTCGACTTATCCCTCAACAAGGAAAGTTTGGCGGTTGGCCTAAACCTCTTGAACGAACTTCGAGACAAAAGCAAAATACAAGAGGCAGCATGCAAGCTCCGAGCGTCAAGAAGGTACAACTCGAAGGTCCAACCCAAAAGCTTCCACCAAGGCGACCTCGTCTGGAGAATGCGCAGCAACGCTAGGAAGTCGGACGACAAGTTCTCATCAAATTGGGAAGGACCGTTCCGAATCCGAGAAGTAGGAGAGGGAGGGGCTTATCACTTGGAGCAGCTATCGGGAAAAATTGTACCTAGGACGTGGAATGCCACGCACCTAAAGTTTTATTTCAGCTAAACATGAATAAAATACACGCACTCTTTCCTCGCCCGGCCTACCCATCGGTCGGAGAGGTTTTAACGAGGCGTTTTCTACATGGTGTACACAATGAATGACACACATGGTTCGGCCAGGATGTAGCCTTAACCGACATACCCTCCCGAAACCCGCACTTAGATCGACCAGGATGTAGCCCTAACCGGCATACCCTCCCGAAACCCGCACTTAGCTTGGCCAGGATGTAGCCCTAACCGGCATACCCTCCCGACGCACACATAACGTTCGGCAAGGACTTCAATTTACTTTAGACTTGTCCAATAAAATTCGTTTAAATCAAATTCGCCGAAGAACGACCGACTGATTCGATCAAGTTCGTTACAATCACTTGGCTGATTTTAATTATCATAGTCACTCAGTTGATTCCACATTCCGACCGATTACTTAGTTCTTTTTTTTTTTACTTAGTTAATTTTACCTCAGTTTAAGATTAATTATTCCAACCAACTCGGCTCGTCAAGGCTCGTTCGTCCAAAAACAACGTAAAGCAATTGAAGGAAAAATACTTTTATTAATCAGAAAGGTGAGGGCCAAACCCTGGCCCCAGGGGAACAAAAGCAAAGGCACCTAAGCCGACCGCCTTAATCTTCAACGTTCAGAATGGCGGTAGAAGGATCAGCTTCTTCAGCAGGCTGACCGCCTCCCGCAGGGACCAAACGGCTGTCAACGACCTCCATCTCTTGGTCAAATTGACCAGAAGGTGGAGGGTCGCCGTAAAGTACCCCGGCCTGGCGGACAGCCAGGTCGAAGCTTTGGTTGATCAAGACCATGGTATCTTCCATGGTCTTCAAAACCTCGGCTTCAACTGCCTTTTTCCCTTGCCGCTCGGCGACAGCTTCCTTCTCCGCCAATGAAGCCCGGCGATCGGCCTTTTCCAACGCCTTACGGAGAAGTACGACCTCCGCAGCCTTGTCGGCATCGGCCTTCTCCAACTCGGCTAACCGATTCTGACATAACTCCAGCTCGGCAGTTTCCGCACACAGCTGCTTCTCATAAGCTGTGTTGGCCTCCACGGCCTGCTCCAAATTATGACCCGCCTCTTGCAGATCATGCTCAAGGCGGGAGATCTCCTTCGCACGGTCCTTCCGAGCCTTTGCACCCCGCCAGGCCAGCACCAGCCCCCGACAGATCATCTCGATACCGCCATCGAGAAGGTCGCCCTTGGGGATCGACTTGATTTCCTCCTCGAGGCCGGAAGGCAACCTGAAACTGACGGCCCGGCTGAAAGACCGGTCGCCCCCAAGCAAGGCCAAAGCCGAACCACCGGAGGATGATATCGGCACTGCCACCGCCGTCGGAATGGGGCGGTTGAACTCATCGGTGGCGGGGGAGGCAGCCCTAGCGGATCGGCTTGGGGGAGGTGTCGGCATCTGCCCCGCCTCTCGAACCGTGCGGGCGACGTTGCTGTCCTCACGACCACGCTTCTTTGAGGGGCCCGCCCGGGCACTCTCCTCGACCCGGGGCCTGGCACTCGTGGCCCCCCTCTTCTCATTTAACTTGTTTTTAAATGAGTGCAACATCCCGACGGCCTGGGGGATTTCTCGCTTAGCGATTTCTGCAAACAAATGGGAACGGTCAGACAATGCAAAAAATAATGGAAGGGGGGGGGGGGGGGGCAAATGTAAAACAGCATACCCTCGAAAGCTTCCGCGCGGTCGGTCGCATGACATGAGCGGCCGAGCAGGGAGTTTCTTAGGAAGGTTGTCGAACAAAGAAAAGATCACCTGCTCATCCTCGCTCGGATAAGCCGGTCTCGGCCAATCCGTTATCTTTGTTGGACTTCGTGACCAAAACAACGGAAAGCGGGGCTGACCAACCTCGTCAAAAAAGTAACGTGTTCCAGTCGACTCCACGTACACTTTAAAGAACTTCTCTTTGAAGTTCTTGTAAGAGGCTGTGAAGGGTTTAAATAACACGCTACCCGCCCGACTGACCAAAGACTGCCAGCTAGTGAGCTTCGCCGGGTAAGACGAATAAAAATGGAGGAAACAAACGGGAAGAGGACGCAACCCGAACGTACGGCATACAATGCGAAACGCATGCATGGACGCCCAAGAGTTGGGATGAAGCTGGGTCGGAGCCACATTGAGCTCCTTAAGGTCCCCGACCATAAAGGCATCAAAGGGAAGGGACACGTGAAGGTCCGCAAAAAGACAGCTATACATGAAGAAAAAGGGAGGCTCGTCGGACGACCGCTCCCTATAAACACGGTCCTCCAAAGAACAAGGACCGAACGCCAACAGAGATTCCTCGGCCGAAGCCTTCAAAACAGGAATCTCGTTCAAAAACTCGGCAACGGAGGCGTCGGTATAAAAGAAGGACGACACCTCACACACTCGGGGGTCAACCCAAGCTGGCCCCGCATGGGGCCGTGGCAGCTCCAAAGGGGCCGAGTGGTCCGACGCATTGCCAGTGTCTTCCCTCACCAACCCCGGAGAAGGGACACTCCCCACATCTCCGACCGGGGCGGCTTGGCCAGAAGAAGAGGAAGAAGAAGAAGAAGAAGATGAAGAAGAAGAAGAAGAAGACGATGACGAGCAAGCGGGGGGAGATTTAGAGGGAGAGTTCAGACACGAAGGAGCAGACATGACTAACCTTTAGACGAACGAAGAAGGCAACCGAGATCGGTCAGATTGATTCGAAGTGTCAGAGCTCAAACAAAGATAACGCGAGAGACGCAACTGTTCCCAGCCCTTATTTATAGCCCGGAGGGATCTCGGAATCCCAAACGTCACGAAACTACAACCGTTGGATTCGCTTGATCCAACAGTCCACGACACTTGGCGCCCAAAAACCCCCTCATAAATGCGCGTCACGTCAATCGCTCAGGCGCCCCCAAAACATCACTTCACTCATCATTACGCAAGCTGCCCGAGGCCCATTCTTCAAACTCTTCGGCTATACCACCTCTCGAGTCTGGGAAGCAACTGTACTGGGATGACCGACCGATCTATTGACCCGGTCAACCTACGCAACAAGACCCCACCTTAAGGTACGAGGTCGACCACGTGAAATATGTGGCCGACTGACATAAAGCTCAAGTCAAAGGTTGACCCGATTAGCAAAGGCTAACCCATGGTTAGGAAACGACCTAATCCAACCCTAATCGCTAAACAACCCCCTAATCCGGCCCAACAGCAAGGGCACATCAAGGTAATATAAATATCACGCATTCCAAGGAAAAAGGTACGTCATTATCAACAGTATTCTGACAAGCCGAATACGATACCCCACTGACTTGAGCGTTGGAGTGTCATCTGCAGGTACCCCACCAGCCTGAGGAGCCGTTCGGCAAGGAAGTTGGAAGGAGGAGCGTTGGACGCGACTAAACCGACCGAGTAGCATCTGAAGACAATAGTTCTTCCAGTCCCCAAAAGTAGTTTGAGAACAAATATAAAAGAGATTTTTTTGCCATAGGCTTGAATTGGCATTCGTATTGTTACCTTTCCAAAGAGTTGTTATGTATGATATCTGAAAATTTTGTAATAGATGTGTATTAGTCTTATTACCATCCTACATCAAAATTTTGGATATTATTTTGAAACCTTTATTTGTGCTTTTTAAGTTATTATGTCTGCATAGTGTAGATAATCCAGGGGAAAGTTAAAATTTTTCCAATTAATTAACTGCCTTTTTTGAATTTTTACGCACCCATCAAGGTAGCAAGAATGACAAAAGAAAAACGAAAGCAATCAAACATGTGTCTCAAGCATTTTTTTTCTCACTCTTAAATTTTGAATCCAATAGTTGGAACCATCATCAAGATTTTCTTATTTAGGAGGGCGAACTATTTTAACTCTTAACTGATTTTGTGTATCATGAAAAATAAATACTATTTTTTTTTTAATTTATGCATTTCTTACCTAATTCACTTCTTTATATGCATTTTCTGACAAGGTTAAGTTGCTTGTGAGTGAGATTAAAGTCAACTTTGGATTAGTGATTTATTTTTAGTTCTATGGGGTTAGAAAATGACAACCTCATAATGAAATTTTGAAACCATCAGAACTTCACATCTAATCATTATTTATTTGGTAAATCTCAATGCCACAATGTCAAAATCTATAAAATTATAGAAAAGAGGTGTGAAGGGGTGTTAAAAGTATAATCCAGGGGAAAGTTGAAAAATTTCCAATTAATTAACTGTCTTTATTGAACAAGCATACCTAGGTGTTGGCAAACATTTTTTTTGTGCTGGTGTAACTTGTGAGCACTTCAATGTTTGTATTACATATGACATCAATGTGTGAAGTAATTGCACGCCTTATGTAATTCTTAACATTCATAATAAGTTGTATTACTTCAACAGTATAAAGCATATTTTGATCCTCAAGACTTTAGAGGAGTAAAATGTGCCAGTTAAAACTTAAACAGTGCAATGGGATTAACTTTGCAAATTTTCCGAAACCCAAAAAAAAGTTCAAAGCTAGTTTTTGCAAGCCTTATGTCATGACAAGAGGTATGAAAGTTGTTGTATACTGATTTATTTAACAACCGTTGTCAGGTTCTCTTTTAGCATTTTCCTTCTTTCTATCTTTTTTATTATTCTGTTTCAAACAGTTAGCAGTTAAGTAGTTTAGTTGGTTGGTCATGTTAGTTAGGCTTAAATAGTACTTATATTTTAATCTTGATAATAAAGAGTTTATACTGATGTAAAAAAACAGATTCAGAAGTTTAATACAAGTGGTTGCTATGAGGAGTTTGATAGTTTATTGCTCTAATCAAATCACGTTTCTTAAGTTCTGTTTGTTCATTTTCTTTTGCTCATTCTTGTTCAATAGGAAACTCATTTGTTAATATCTTAACTCCATAAAGCCCAAAAGTGACTAGTAACTCCACCTGTAGTTAGTGATATCCCTAGAATGGACAACCCAACTATATTATAAGAAAACAAATCCCTCTTTTAGAAAATAGAAGAGCAAAATAAAGTCCTAAGTTTGCATAACCCAGGTGACAAATAGTTCAAACTCACATCATATGGGTTAGGTATTAATTGTGGGAAGTCTTGTATCGTCTAGCTGAATTCTTGTATCGACTAGTAACTCCACATCTATTTGTTGGACAACTTTGCTCATATCAATTGATCTTATGTTAAAATCTGACATGATATTAGAACGTATATAACTCATTTTGATTTTTAGTTAATTACGAAGCAATGACATTAAAGAAAATGTTACCAAATATACCACCTATACAACTCAAATGACATGAACAAATATAGTAGTGTTCTCAAAGTTTCAATTCCTGCAGAACAAGAAATACGGTGCCAAAAAATGAATTCCAGCTCTACATGGTATAATCATGGTAGATATAGTCAACTTAATGGGGATAAAACCATTCCAAATAATCCTCACAGCTTCAGTTTAACCTAACCTATTATTTCAGTTTTATAATGTGTTTTAATTCTAGATTCACTTTAGAATTTTCTATAAATATTTGGCTTATAAAAAGTTGTTGAATATTTTATTAGTAGGTGTGGATGGTTTAAGTAGGGACAAGTACAACACGAGTAAATACATGAAAGAGGAGATGGTGAATACTTTCCAGGCTGACTTGTGATCCTTCATTATTAGTTAGTGTTCGTCATAGTTTTTTTTTTGTTTTGTTACATCATCATGTTAATTTGTGGATTAGCCAATTAGGATATTAGCCAATTAGGTACCCACTTTATGATGTATGGTCAGAAGTCTTAAAAGTCAATCCAACTCTGTTAAGTGTGGTGTATACATTCAAATATCTGTAAACTTTGTGCTGAACTTTTTGAAGGCATTTCAATGTTATATGGCCCACAGTCCACCCACCAAAAATTTACAATTTCCAGCTTAGTAGTTAGTTGATGTGGTATTGTTTGTGGGTTTTTACCGTCCATGAAGTTCAAGTATTTGAATTTTGATCAACAACATTGAATATATGAGTAATTACACCAGAAAGTTACATAATTACACTAAAAATTTACATACGAAAATATTTACATACAAATATTTTTTGTATGTAATTATCCCACAAAGTTATATATAAATATATCCGTATGTAATTACACAAGAAAGTTACATACGAATAAATATAACAACACTTTCTTTTTCTTTTTAGCCGCGACACACTGAACGTATGTTTTGTATACTTAAACTTATTTAATATATGTCTTTTAGTGTAGAAGTATAATATAATGTTTGAAGGGTGTAATGTAATACTAAAATAGGTCGTTGGAAGTGCTTCATTTGTTAAGTGTGCTGAATTTAGTGACCTCCTCCATTCCTCCATCTCTATGAATGACTACAACCATCTAAGTTTTCATTTCTTCTTCTCTAATTCCATGTCTTTCCTTTTTGCTAGTTCTACTTTATTTTGAGTTCTTAATTTTCCTTTGTGTGAGTCTTTTTTTTTTCTCTTTGAAGAGAACATTCACACTTGGTTAAGTTCGTGTCCAGTGGAAATCCTCACTGGGTCATCACCATAAATGTTAATCCAATTCTTTATCCAAGTGAAACCTCTAAAAATATGCGCAACTCTTAAATCAACTCATATCAGTATACCACCTGACTTGCAAACATGGTTATAGTAAAAAATTCCAACGTCAAATGTAGGATTTGCATGGATTATACCGACCTCAACAAGGCCTGTCCGATGGATGCTTACCCCTGCTAAACATCGATTTCCTAATTGATAGGGCGACCGATCATTACATTTCAGGTTTCTTAGATGTATATTCTGGATATAATCAAATCCAAATGCATCTAAGAGATAAGGAAAAAAACTACCTCCATGACTGATTACGATAACTATTACTATGAAGTTATACCATTCGACCTAAAAAATGTTGGAGCAACTTACCAAAGACTGATGGATCAAATCTTCAAGGGAATGCTCAACCAAAACGCCGAGGTCTATGTCGATGACATTGTCGTACAGTCTCACATATGGCTTCAGCATATTCAAGATCTCAAGGAATTTTTCAAAGCCCTTAGAGGTCATGGTATGTGACTAAATCCCAACAAGTACGCGTTCAGGGTAGAAGGTGGAAAATTCTTAGGCTTCATTTTCACTAATCGAGGCATCAAAGCGAATCCATAGAAATGCAGGGCTATCACTGAAATGCAAAGCCCTAAAAACATAATAGATTCAAAAACTGATCGGTCGATTAATGACCTTATCAAGATTTGTGCCCAAGTTGGCAGAAAAAACAAAGCCTATCGTCCAGCTCTTACGAAAAGTAGCAAAGTTCAATTGGACACCTGAGTGTGAAGACATATTCCTTCACCTCAAAACCTTTTTGGCAGAACCTCTGGTCATACAAAATCAAACACACATCGGCCAGTAATAGTATATTTGTCGGTCTCCAAAGAAGGTTTTAGTGTAGGTTTGGTACAAGAGATAGAGAAAGACGAGTAGTTGGTATACTTCATTATTAGAGTCCTACATGGTGATGGAAGAGGGCCAAGCACAACCTCACAAGAAAGACAAGAGCCAAGACATGAGAATCCAAAGCCAAATCAAGAGCGTCTAGGGATAAGGGAGGAGCGTCTAGGCCAAAGGGGAGGAGCGTCTAGGCCAATAGAAGGAGCGTCTAGGACCAAATTGCTAGGTCCACGGCCAAGCGAATCCATGAAGATTTGTGTATGATACATGAAGGCCCATTAAGGGTAGCTTGGTATTAGTTGTGGTGTAAATAGCACACATTTGTTTCATAAGGATTTAACCTAGATTTGTTAAGATTTGGTACGTTTTCTAGAAGGAATCTTTAGGCTAGGGCCGGCCATGTGCCTTTAGTCTTTGGATGTAATTTGCATTTCATTTTGTTTAGCATTAGGGTTGCATTTTTGGTTCTCCTTAGCCTATAAAAGGAGGATCCTACACCTTGTATTTTCAAGACTATTTTGAGTAATGAAATGTTGCCCAAGTGCCATTCAAATTACTCCCTAGCCAATTCTCTCTAGAATTAGGTTTTTAGTCCTCAAACTACACCCCCAAATGGAGATGGCCGAACCACTCCAACCTTCACTACCTCTCATGCACCTTCAAGGTCACCACACCTCTTAGGAGGACCTTGTTCCACTCTCATCCATTAAGCTTCCGCACCATCATCAACAAAAATCAAAGAAGAGCTCATAGGAATGCCATCATTTGGTATCAGAGCTATGGTTCTTCAAAGATGAGTATCTCTTTGTGTTTTTATTTTTATTTTGAGTTCTTCTTATTTCCTAGTTGTTCATCTTGATTCCAAGTTGTCTTGCTGTTTTTCTGTTTTTAATATGATTTGAATGCTTTTCTATTCAATTCAATCGGTAGTTTTTGTTCAATTTGTGCTTGAACATCTCATTTCAATTTTGTGTAAGATTCTTGATACTTTGTGTTGCTGTTTTTATTTTTAGGTTGCTTGAGTCTTGATTGAGATTTTATTCGGTTCATATTAACATGCTTGAGTCATTTTATTTTCTGAATCTATAAGTTTTGTCAAGTCTTGTGTTTCCATATTTGTCATCAAATCCTAGTAGTACTTTTTTTGGCTTATTTGTTTCTTGTTTTTGGTATAAATGCTTGATCTGAAATCTGCTGTGTTTTTTATCCTTTGGTGTTTTTATTTTTAGTTTGAGTTCATATTTGTGTGTTAGATCCACACAAATTCCTTACACTAATTCCCATTGTGTTTCTTTTGGTATATCATTCTATTTTTATTTCCAGATTTACAGAATCCTTTGTTTTCCACCATTCTGTTTTGGCTGATTTTGCTTATGAAAATTAATTTACACATAAGAAAATTCTGAGCCTCTGGATTTTGCAAGATTGAGGTGTTAGAGAAAGGACAAAAAAAGAATCAGTTCAAAAAAACAAATAGAAAAAATGATAAATATTACAAAAATAGTGTGCAATCTTGACGCTACAACTGGCGAATCTGAGCACTGATTTTAGAAAATTTATTAAAAAAAATGGTGCATGCGTTTGGAGTGAAACCAACGCCAAAAATTTTTTGCGATCTTGATCTGTTTGAATATCAATTTTCAGAAGCAAATATTAAAAGGCCAGCTCAGCATAAATCTGTGAAAATCACGCTTTCTGGACCACAACAATTTGTTTCAGTGGTGCTGTTTTTTGATTTTGAAATCAAATCTAGTGCTATTCCATAGGTTCCATTTTGTGTGCCATCCTTTCTTTGAGTACCTTTTTATTTGCTTGTCTAATATTTCATTGAAACTCTTTCTAGTTGTCACATTTAATTCCATTTGTGTGGTACTGTTTTTCAAATTAATTTGTTTCTTGCTTTATTTCTTTGACCTCTAAGCTTGGTGGTGGATTAATTATCAATTGGTACTTATTTGAGTGGAAATTGACTTGAGAGGAGTCTAGTTTGCTTAATAGGTGCTGGACTGAAGAATTAATTACCTAATTCCAAGAGGAACAAAGGCAAGGGGCAGAAACAAACACTTTCTAAATACACCACATACATTGGAAGGCCCAACAAAGAGGAGACAACAAAGGAAATGCAAATAGAAAATCAACAAAGGGAGTTCCATCTAATTTCTTTGCAACTTAACTCTTGTTAATTACTTGTTTAATTACGCAATTATACGGTGAGTGTGTCTTCAAGGGCTCCAAGTGTCCAAGAAGCCTCACCTAGGGCCGACTAGCTTAAAACTATCTAGCTTAGTTTTTGTTAATTGCTTTAATTGCATCTTTTTGCCTTTAACTAGCTACGCTTATCAAACTGTTTTGTCTTGTTTAAGCTTTGTTAATTTTGCTTGGTTGATTAGATAGTTTGCATTGTTTCTTGGATTAAAAATTTGATTTCTTCAACTTAATTGTGTTTTAAGTGGTTTACCAAGAGAAAGATTTGTGTGAAGACATTGAGGGATAGTTTTTGGCTAAGGCAAGACTTGGTATTTAAGTAGTCCATTGTGACTCACCTCTCTTACCTGGAAAACTACCTTCTTTAAATTCCCTCATTTTTCTCAAGGTAAAACATTTCTAGACAGAAAGCTCTAGTCATGTCTTCTCATTCTTCAAAGTCTATGGAAAGTGATGTGAAATCCATCAAATCCCTTTTAAAACAACTTGCCAAGGATGTTCAATTAATTTCCTATAGACAATTGGAGAACGAGTCTAAAATCAATGAACTAACTAGAGCAAAGGAAGACAAATCACAAAATTAAAAAAAAATCTGACACTCATACATCTCATTCCAAAGAAGATGAGTCTCTAGGGGAGGGAAGCCTTAGAATCAATGACTATTACCAACCACCCCTAGAAGAAATAGGCAAAGGGAGCAAGAGGGCCCAAGGGAGGTTAGGGTATACCTACCTCATTTCCATGGTAATGAGAACATAGAAATTTACCTAGATTGGGAAATGCAAGTAGAGCAACTCTTTGCTTGCCATAGGGTGAGTGAAGAACGCAAGGTACCCTTAGCCACCCTTAGCTTCCAAGGGAATGCCATGTATTGGTGGACCTCTCTCGAAAGAGAAAGACGTCTTCATAGGGAACCTCCCATTGAGTATTGGAATGACCTTAGGGGAGCCCTAAGACGTCGACATATACCCTCATACTACCATAGGGAGTTAATGGGCAAGCTCCAAAGACTCCAACAAAAAAATATGAGTGTAGAGGAGTATAGGCAGAAAATGGAGCTTTACATGATGAGAGCATCCATTAGAGAAGAGGAGGACACCACCATAGCAAGATTCCTTAGTGGCCTCTCTCTTGAGATAAGAGATAGGGTAGAACTTCTTCCCTACCAAGACTTGAATGACTTGGTTCAACTTTGCATTAAAGTTGAACAACAAAATTTGCACAAAACTTCAAGTCAAAGGGTGGGTTCATACTCTAACTTTTATCCCAAGAAAGACTTTAAAAGGGAGGGTAGCACATCGAGAGAAGAACCCAAAGAAACTACCAAACCTTTAGTAAAGGATACCTCCACCCCACCCATACGTGCTAGGGACACCAAGTGTTTTAAGTGCTTTGGAAGAGGACATGTGCAAGCACAATGTCCAAACCAAAGAGCTTTGTTCTTAAAAGGAAAAGATGAGTACACTAGTGGTGAGGATGAACCTAGTACAAAGGAAAAGGAAGAAGGTGAGAGAATAAATCCTTTGGAGGGGGACTTATTGATGATTCAAAGAATCCTTCACAATCAACCTAGTGCATCCACCAAGACACAACGAGAGAACATCTTTCATACTAGATGCAATGTTTTAGAAAATATATGCTCTCTCATTGCAGATGGTGGATCATGCTGCAATTGCTGTAGCACTAGATTGGTTGAGAAACTAAATCTACAAGTAGTTCCTCATCCAAAACCTTACAATTTACAATGGATTAATGAGAATGGGGAACTACGTGTAGACAAACAAGTGGAAATCAAGTTCTCTATAGGTAACTACAAAGCCAAAATTTTATGTGATGTAGTACCTATGGAAGCTTGACACATCTTATTAGGTAGACCATGACAATTTGATAAGAAAACCTTGCATGACGGTCTAACTAACGAGATTTCCTTCATCCACAAGCACAAAAAGTTTGTACTTAGCCCTTTACCACATTCCCAAGTGGTAAAAGACCAAATACAAATGAAACATAAGAGGGATGAAGAGAAAATAGAAAAAGAGAAAACCTTTGGAAAACAAAAGGCGTGGGAGAAAAGTGTTCCTTCCCACAAGGTCATTCAACAAGGCAAGCACATTGAACATACCCTTGAAAACATGTTTCTTGTTGAACAACCTAGCCTTACCTCTTGTAAAGGAACACTTGCAAGCATAAGCAAAAAAGAAGAGTCTTTAAAAGAAGCTTGCATAGATAAAGATGAAGTAGATTATTTCTCATATGTGCTAGGATATCACCAAGTGAATGACAAGTTATCTATAAGCATCTACAAAAACAAATTTTTATGTGAAGTAGTGCCTAAAGAAATTTGTCATGTCTTATTGAGACAACCATTACAAAGTGTGCAAATTCTCATAAACAATGGTTGTAACAACGAGACTATCTTTACACATAAGAGAAAAAGTCTTCATGAAGGAGAACTCATGGGCCAAATTAGAGTTGATAAAACTCTAGAGCTTTTAAAAGGAAAACTTTTGTCACCCATGAGAAAAGAGGTTCAAAGACATTACCTTAGGTACAATTCTTGTTTTAAAACTACACCTAAGGCAATGTCTCAAGAACTCTATACTCCTTCACCTTTTGTAAATGATCCTTGGGAAGACACAAATTTTATATTAGAGCTTCCTATGACAACAAAAGGTTTTGATTCCTTTTTCATGGATGTGGATAAACTCTTCCTAAGAAAAGTGACAAGTCTCCATGATTTATCTTCAAAAATAGTGATGGATAGAGCTCCAAAATTTAAAAACATAGTTTTTCCTACTATGCTTTGCGAAATCATGAGAGACACCCACAATTCTTGGGATAAGAATCATTTTCCTTTTGAGCATGCATACAATGGAGTAGTCCACGTACACCTTAAAAAACTTCTCTTTGAAATTCTTATAAGAGGCCTTGAATAACACGCTACCGGCCCAACTTACTATGGAATGCCAACCGACCACCTCAGCCGGATGGGACGCGTAGAAATGCAAAAAACACGAAGGAAGAGGACGCACCCCAAATGTCTGACACACTATGCGAAAGGCTTGCATAGACGCCCACGAGTTGGGATGCAATTGGGTCGGGGCCATATTAAGTTCCCTAAGGACTTCGGCTGTAAAGGCATCAAAGGGAAGGGACACATGGAGATCCGCAAAAAGACAACTATACATGAAAAAGAAGGGGGGCTCGGTGGATGACCGCTCCCTATACACACTGTCCTCCAGAGAACAAGGGCCAAATGCCAACAAGGACTCCTCGGCCGAAGCCTTTAAAACAGGAACATCGTTCAAAAACTCGGCCACAGAGGTGTCCGTGTAAAAAAAGGACGACACCTCACACACCTTGGGGTCAACCCAGGCAGGCCCCACATGAGGACGCGGTCGTTCCAAAGTGACCGACCTATCCGATGCATTACCAGCATCGTCCCCCCTCACCCTCTCCGACGGGGAAGCGACATTCCCAACTTCCCCGGCCGGAGCAACCCTGTTAGACGACGAGGAAGAAGAAGAAGAGGAGGACAAAGAAGATGACGAACAGGAGGGAGGTTCAGGAGGAGACTTAGAAGAAGAAGTCGGACGCGAATGAGTAGACATGACTAACCTTGAGGCGAACGAAGGAAGTAACCAAGATCGGTCGGATTCGTTCGAGGTGTCGGAGCTCAACCAAAGATAACGCGTAGAACACAACTGTTCCCACTCCCTATTTATAGCCCGGAAGGACCTCGGAAACCCAAACATCACAAAAATCTCAGCCATTGGATGTGCTTGATCCAACGGTCCACATCGTTTGGCGCCCAAAAAACTCCTCATAAATGCGCGTCACATCAGTCGATCAGACGCCCCTTACTATCACTTCACTCATCATTGCATAAACTGCCTGAAGCCCACTCTTCAGACTCTTCGGCTGTACCACCTCTCGAGCCTGGGAGGCAACTGTATTGGGATGGCCGACCGCCGTACCCGGCTCGGCCGACTCAGCAAACCAAACCCTAACCCAAACGACAAGGTCGACCACGTGGTGCATGTGGCCGACCAACATGCGACGCTCAAGTCAAAGGTTGACCAGATTAGCAAGACTAATCCATGGTTAAGAAATGACCTAACTCAACCCTAATCGCAAACCAACCCCCTAATCCGGTCCAACAACAAGGGCCCGTCAAGGTAATATAAATATCACGCATTCCAAGGAGAAAGGTACGTCATTATCTACAGTACTCTGACAGCCGAACACTACTACCCCACTAACTTGAGCGTTGGAGTGCCATCTGCAGGTACCCCACCCGTCTGAGGAGCCACACGGCGAGGAAGACCAGAGAAGGAGTGTTGAAGGCGTGAAGACCGACCGAATAGCGCCCGGAGTCAATCGTTCTCCCAGTCCCCAAACTAGTTCGAGAACAAGTTATATTAAACCAAGCGCCCGACCAACATTCAATTTATTTAAAGCTCGACGTTCAACTTGTCAAGTTATATTAATATTCGATGAACGACGGAATTAGCAATATAATTCAACAATCTGAGTGACATCACATGGATCTTAGTCTCGGTATACATTCTTTAAAACTATACAAGTCTATCAAAAGAAACATTCAGTCAGCTACTACATAAGCAATATCAAAAAGCAATAAGGTCGTTTGTGGGCATCTAAAGAATAACGAATGCCAACAAAATGAGTGTTAAAACCAAAATATATAAGCAAGTAAATTGTTTATGGCCCACACCCCAGGCCTTAAGGGATTTTCAACAAAAAATAAAGCAAAAATAAATAAAAATTACAAAGGGTCAAACAACTCTTCCAATGAGCTTTCGCCCTCTCTTTCTCTTTCTCATGTTGCTTCCTCTTCATCTTCTCCATCCGCCGACACCAGTTGGTCGTTGACGATGTCTTTAGAATCAGCATAGCGGTCGTCGTTAACGGGGATCCCATTGAAGAACTTCGCGAGGTGGATCGCCTGGTTTAAACCCTCCTTGTCAACTCTAAGGAGGAATGACTAGTAGTGAGCCAACTCGTCCGCCAAGGCTGCACGCTTGGTTGATTCCTCCTCTTGCGCCTTGGTCACATCGGCACGACCTTGCTCAATGGTCTTCAGCTCGGCCTCAAGGGTAGTAGTCCAGGCCCGAACATCGTCAAGTTTAGACTTGACTTTGCACGATTGTTCTTCCAATGACCCCATGGCCTCCAGGGTCACCTTCATGGAGTTGGAGGATTCGTCCAGCTCTGCTTTTAACTTAGCCACCACTGCCGTTGAGTTCTTCTCTAGCTCATTTTTTAGCGTCCGGTCGATGACAAGTGCTCTATTCATCATCTTCACCATGGTCCGACACCAAGTCCTCATTCTGAACACCCCGAGCGAGGTGTAAACGCTCGCCCAGTAGTGTCAAGAAGGATGACCTAGCCTCCTTCACGGGTTGCAGAGTAGTGCAATGGGGAGAATGAGCAACTCTCCCCCTTTTCTTCACCTTCGTTGGTCTCTCGTCTCCACTAAGGGGAGGGGGGTACTAAGTCAATTACGCGGGTGGACAACCCCCTCTGCAATGTTCTCACGCGACCCCTTTTTGTCGCTTCATCGCCTAGTGACGGAGTTGTTTTAGTATATTGGTCACATTGGGATCAGTTTGCGCCATAATTCCTGCAAATCAACAGATTAAATAAAAACACTAAGCAACTTAAACACGACATACCAGCAAAATCCACCCAACGGTGGAGTGATTAGTGTACACGACTAAAATCCTCTGAGTAGGGATTCTGTTCGGAAGTTGGTTGAATACATAAAATATTTCCTTGTCCTGAGTGGTCATGGATGACCTCAGCCCCAATTTATAACGGGTGGGCGATCGAGTCCATGGAATGAAAACTTAGGCTTACCCTCAGAATCATAGAAATAGGGTTTACCGTCCGGTTCGATAATTTTTTTGAAGTACCTCTCTTTTACTAACCTTTTGAAAATTGAAAGGGAAGCACAAAGTAAAGCACTCACACAAAGGCTGATAAAAAAAAAAAAAAAAAAAAAGCACTCACACAAAGTATCTCGATACTCAGAAAGCTCTCAGACTCAGAGCAAACAGAAGGAAACGTAAGAAAGTTTGAAATGCAACCCTATTTATAGATTTTTGAAAACGAATGAACAAAACGTTTTCACTTTGGCACCGTTGGATTCATTTCAATTCAAGGGTGCACAACACTCGAACTCAAAGTGACATGGTCGGATACACCGTTAGATCTCGATCAAAAAGTGAAAAATTCGAATGATGCGTTGAGTGACCACATCCTATCTCTATCTCTGACACTACATTTAATGTGCCAACCTCACTTCATACCTCGAAGTACCCAACAGTGACATCCAGACTCTTCTGAAATAAGTTTCATCGAGCCTCAGAACAAGTGTATCGGTTGGGGTTGAATGAGCCACATCACTCGGTTTCATTGATCGATCGACCAGGTGACCAACCACATTAAAGTATAAATTGACAATAAATGACAAGTAAGGAAACATCCTATAAATCCAGGTCATACCCCACCAAATTCGAGTGGCAACCCGAGAAATTAGCTAACACTGATTTATTAAAGGTATGCACGAGATATGACCCATTAATCAAATAACCAATTACCAAACACTAAAAATAAAAATAAGTATTCTACAAAGGAATAAGGTACGCTTTTATCATTATACACTCTCAATACAGAGTATTTATTTAATTGTCGGAGAATCTTCTACAAGTTTACTCCTGACCGAGCGATAAGAAGCTAAGAAGTTGAAGGATTTAAACCTAAAAGAATGGAAGAGCTGAAGTACAAGAGAACACGACAAAAAATGCGATTATTAGAAAAATGATCGATACAACATCAATTGTTACCGTCAATATCAAATATTATATATGCCCACTTTATCCATACAAGTGTACCGTCCCGTACCCAGGCGTTGACCAGAAGTCAAAGTCAACACATGGTGGGACCCCTCAAGGGACCCAAGGAAGAAAAGTCAACAGGTCGACCGCTCGTGACGTCGCCGAAGTAAGACGTCGCCCTAAAGTAAGACGTCGCCAAGAGACATCGCCCAAGAGGGACATCACCCAAGAGAGACATCGCCCAAGAGAGACCTCGCCCAAGAAGCACATCGCCGGATTTCCCAGTAAACTCAGTTGAAGCTGTTGAGGGTTCAGGCGAGGAAGTTCAAGTGTGTAAGTTCAGTAAAGATGATTGTTACGTCAGCATGAGGCGTGAAGGTTAAATGAGTTGGAGTAAACAGCTTGCTCCTCGACGACGGGATTCCCAGAGTGGACATTCATCAATGGCGAGTTCCTCTCAGTTAGAACATGCATGGCGCGACAGAGAGGAAGGTGGCACCTGCGACAAGCGATATCACAGAGATGGTGTACTTTGTTGCATCTAATACTCGCCTTGTCAGGTGGCGTTCCAGAGCGTGTTACGTGCTAGGTTGCACCTTGAATAGGAGACTTGGTCGCGTAACTGCATGCTACATAGAAATGGCCCTCAAGTTACCCCAACCCAGATGACGACACGTGTAGGGTTGGATGCTACCTGTTACCCCAACCCAGATGATGACACGTGTAGGGTTGGATGCTACATAGAAATGACGCTCAAGTTATCCTAGCTCAGATGATGACACGTGTAGGGCTGGGTACTACCAGTTATCCCAGCCCAGATGATGACACGTGCAGGGTTGGATGCGAGCCACGCGTCCAAAGCGTAACTGCCTGGAGAGAGAAAAAACCTAGCTATAAAGGTAAACTTAACAGAATTTGCACTTTAGTACGGTTCTACCGAGTATAGTTTTCTCTCAGTTTTTGGGTGTTCTTGTTACTGACTTGAGCGTCGGAGCGCCACCGGCCGCACAGGCGCCACCTTGTGTTTTCAGGTTCTCAGAGAGGCTATCTGTGGTGTGGACTTGAAGGGCACGTGGTGTCAAGCTGGTGAGGAAGATCGTGACGAGGCAACGCTCTTGCGCTAGGTCAACCGGCAGGATCAACAAGTATACATAATTTTGAAAAAAAAGTTAATTTCATTGTCATATTCTATACCTAACATATTATATATGTATTCACTTGATGGTTTAAAGAGAACAAAATCACTTATTCCATTATCTTAATCATATGGAAGCAACTCTGGATAAAAATATTACAGATGTGTTATTTACAAATAAATCATATAAAAGTAGAAATTTAATTATTTAATATTTTAGATATCTTTATATTATAATGTTGTGTTTGAAATTTACGTGGCTGAATTATCTTGTCTAAGTATTATTATAAGTATGATCATGTTTAATGCATTTTTAATTATGACCTATGTGAACGTATATCAATGAGTAATGACTCTTCTTTTAAATAGTCATAAATTGTACTTTATTAATTAGATTATCTAATTTTATATATATATATATATTATATTGCAAAATCATACTCATAATTTAAATATAATAAAATACAAGATATAATTTTAAATTTAGATTAAATTTTAAAAAATATATAAAAATACGAAAAACTTAATTTAAGTAGAAATATTACAGATAAATAAATCATAAATTAGAAGCATCTGATGTAATTGGAGTAAATATACATTGGAGATGTATGAAAATCTTAGAATTTCTAAGTCACATCAATTTATGTGGATATGAAATGCTGACATTATTAATGCATGTATAATATTGGAGATGTATGAAAATATTAGAATTACTAAGTCACAGGAATTTATGTGGATATGAAATGGCGACATTATTAATGCATGAATATATTGGACGTAGCCTATCCAAAATCACAAGTGGCAACTTTTTATTGGATAGGATTTGCTTGAGTGATATTTTATAAGATACTTCATCTGTGTTGTGAACGGATGAAAACAAAGGGTTAGAAATCGACAAGTGGACAAAATGGATACACCAAACCAATAGAAAATGAGGTATAGATCTCGTAAAGATAAAAACCCATTGATGTTGAAGTTATATAATAGGAATACATGCATTAACAAAACTCATTCATTCACTTACAAACCTTTTAATTCTTTTATTTATTCTGCAATACAAACACCACAATGGCTGCTTCCACAATGGCTCTCTCTTCACCGTCACTGGCAGGCCAAGCCATCAAGCTTTCCCCTGCCACCCCCGACATCTCTGGTGGAAGGATTTCCATGAGGAAGACAGCCTCCAAGTCGGTTTCTTCTGGAAGCCCATGGTACGGCCCAGATCGCGTCAAGTACTTGGGCCCATTCTCCGGTGAGGCCCCTTCCTACCTCACTGGCCAATTCCCAGGTGACTACGGCTGGGACACTGCTGGCCTTTCTGCTGACCCAGAGACTTTTGCCAAAAACCGTGAACTGGAAGTCATTCACTCCAGATGGGCTATGTTGGGAGCTTTGGGTTGTGTGTTCCCAGAACTCTTGGCCCGCAACGGTGTGAAGTTCGGAGAGGCCGTGTGGTTCAAGGCTGGGTCTCAGATATTCAGTGAGGGTGGGCTTGACTACTTGGGCAACCCAAGCTTAGTCCATGCACAGAGCATCCTTGCCATCTGGGCCACACAGGTGATCTTGATGGGTGCAGTGGAGGGTTATCGCATTGCTGGTGGGCCTTTGGGTGAGGTGACTGACCCAATCTACCCGGGTGGGAGCTTCGACCCATTGGGCCTTGCTGATGACCCAGAGGCCTTTGCTGAGTTGAAGGTTAAAGAGTTGAAGAATGGGAGATTGGCCATGTTCTCCATGTTTGGTTTCTTCGTTCAAGCCATTGTCACTGGAAAGGGACCTTTGGAAAACCTTGCAGATCACCTTGCTGACCCAGTCAACAACAATGCCTGGGCCTATGCCACCAACTTTGTTCCTGGAAAGTGATAAAAAAGAAACAACAGAGAAAGAACAAGAAAAAGAAAACTTGTGAATTTTATTTTATTTGTAGAGTGATTGTGAATTATATTATTTATATTACACGCCTCTCTATTTAGTCCATTTGGATGTCCAAAATTTGATTGTTTGAGTACTTTATTAACCAAACTAACTAAAACTCAAATCACAAATCTTAAACATATATTAGGAAGCGTGTGTTAGGTTATAAAATCTAAAATCTCTTTTCAAACTTTCTAATCCTTATTTTAAATTTAATTTATAAAATACACCTTCCCATTTGTTTGTTCGGAGTGAAAAGACAAGAAAGTTAGTGAAAATTGGTTATTTGAAAAAAAAAATATAAAAAAATGGTAAAACTTAACTAAACTTCCACGCATTTTTTATGTAACACTTTTGTTTGCCAACACTACTTACAAATTATCCAACTTCATTTTATGACTGACAATTTTTCCAACTTCACTTTCTCGTTAATAGCAAATCATTTAAAAAAAATATTAATAATAAAATATAAATAGTAATATTAATATTATTGAAAGTTGATTTTTCTCACAACACCATTTTTTACCTTAGACAACGCCTAAAAAACGTTGTCTAAAGTAGGAAAAATGTTGCCTTAACTTTAGGCAATGTTTTTTTAGACGTGGAATATGCAGCCGTGGACTTAGGTTTAGGCAACACTTTTTTGCAGTCGCTGCCTTATACTGGTAGAATAGACAACGTTTTATAGAAAAAAATTTAGACAACGCTTTTTCTCATAATGTTTAAGCAACGCATTTTTAGTGTTGCCTATTGTTTAGACAACGTTGTTTTTAAATGTTGTCAATTGTAAAGGCAACGCTTATTTACATGTTGTCAGTCTTTTTAGGCAACAATTATTTACATGTTCTTTGTCTTTTAGGCAACACATTTTCGATGTTTCATATTGATGGAATAGGCAATGCATTTTCAATGTTGTACGTTGATCAAATGGGCAACGGTTTAGGTAACGCTTATTTACTTGTCTGTCTTTTTAGACAATATTTGTGTATATGTTGTAAGTAATTTTTAACAACACTTTTTCAACGTGAAAATTATGAAATACATCTTAATTTATAAAATGATGCAATATGCAACATTTTCAAATTGCTTTAAAATGTAATTCCATTGTATACCAAAATATTTCAAATGTGCAAGTTGCATTTTCCATTGTATATCAAAATAGTAGAAGTTGTAATCATTACAACTAATTAGAGTTAGGGAATCTCTCAAAATTTCTACATTTCTTCAATCATAAAATATCTTTCTTGATAGGTACATGCTTTCATCCGATTGATTTACTTTGGTGGACTTGCAGAAGCTTTCATGGATTGCTCATGGAAGGCTCTCACATGGAGATCACGATTGCCTTGGAGGTGTAGGTCAAGTATGAAGGTGAGTGGTTCGGCCATCTCACTTGGAAGATGAAGGTTGAAGACTAAACTTGCCTATCCTAGAGAGGAAGTAGACAAGAGTGAAGAATTGACACAAAAATTTGGCAGCAATTTCACTCTATGATTAATCGTTGTTTTACATGAGGTAGGCTCCTCCTTTTATAACAATAGAGGACCGGTCAAATGGAATTTAAATGCAAGTGAAATAGCTTTGGTATGTCCGCCTAATGCATCTTGGCACATGGAGCACATGAAGCATATTTAACATGTGTTGAAAAGCTTTTTAGCACATGTTTCATATAGATCA
Organism: Phaseolus vulgaris; assembly: GCF_051622355.1. Taxonomy (NCBI): domain Eukaryota; kingdom Viridiplantae; phylum Streptophyta; class Magnoliopsida; order Fabales; family Fabaceae; genus Phaseolus; species Phaseolus vulgaris. Next base: position 28,760,445 of record NC_143501.1, on the reverse strand, counting down.
TGTGGAGGTAGTCGTGCAACACATTTAACACATGGAACATGTGTTAATTGTGTACTCTTTTACCTTGCTTAAATCGGCCCAGGTGAATTTAGAGGTTTTAGAAACTCTAAATAAACTTAGGTTGATTTTATGTGCCAAAATTAAATTCTAAGAAAAATTGCAATAATTTCCTATTTTAATTTTGATAGAAATTAAATTCTACTCTACACTAAGCTTATGACATTTTGAACATATAGAGGAACGTTTCTCTATCATCAGTAGCAGTGTTCCAATCCTCTTGAATTCTTCTAGCCATAACTCTTGTAGTTGGCTCGAATCTTCTATGTTTTGGGTTTGAGCTTAAGCTTGAACTTGTATTCGGGCTTGGTCTAGTATGAGTATTATCTTGATGTCCATCCTGAAACAATTAAACAGAATGTAATTTTTTTAAAAAAATATTATCAAGTTTATTAATAAAATAAGATAAATAGAATGCAAATTATATGTCTATTCCTGGTCCAAATAAGGATCATGAGTGGAAGTAGATGAACCTGGAGCAACTACACTATTTTCTTTCCTTAAAACTCGTGACATCATATGTTCTATATCCCCCTCATTCAAATTTGCGTTTTGTTGCTTAAGCACGAATTTCATAATTGCTTTTAAACCCTCAACCTTTTGAGTTAAGGAGTTCACTTCAATAGCATACCCTTTATGGATAGCGACAATTTCTTGATTCCTTTTTAATACTGATGGTGTCACAGTCCTTCCATAGCAACGAACTCGACCAGACCTTTCTTTTCCAAACATTGATTCAAATGTTTTTTCCATAGTTTCACTTGATGTGTTTTGCATAGGACCTTCAAGCATAGACTGAAATATATGTACATATATCGTAGTTAATGATTATCCCGACCGGTCCTCGGGGATTTACTCAGAGGCTGACCTCAAACATCGTGCACCGGTATTTGGTAATGGGAGGGGGTCACGCGAAGTAGGTCCCAGACACATACCCGGGAGTCGGTCAGTCTTTGAGGCTGCTATCCTAAGACCGATGTTGGAGATCGATATCGGACCTCACCAGTAGAGGGAGAAGATCGGGCATCGGCCATCAGGATGGAGTGAAAGGCCCCGTAAGGTGGGCCCTAGAATTTCATTAAGATAAACAGTTAAAGACAAGAGATGTATGGGCAGCCTAAGGCACGAGGGATCCATTTATGTGGGATGTATGACGCATGAAGGCGCAACATCATGGATAATCCTAGGAGGCGTAAGGGCCCAGTAGAATTAGGGTTTCCAGGAAAGTTGCATGCATGACACGTGGATACTTAGGGCACCCGCGAAACAGATGGCGCTGGATATTAGGTGCACCAAGTTGGGACCTAGGCGGCCACTCGGATTATTCGTTGCACTCTAGTTAAAGGAAGTTCATGTGCCAGATACGCTAAGATTACACGATAGCGGCACAGGGACACTTCCCAAGGAACCCTAAACAGTGGTGTACCGCCCTGGTAGTCGGGAGTGATGACGTGGCATCAAGCTACTGCATAGGCGTGTTGATGGGACGCCTGGCTGGCAGAAGGGAAGGAAGTCGGGGGGCTCGTGTAGTCGCCAGTTATTAAGTTGGCGTGCTCCGATCTCCAGCACACCAGAACCGGCGGTCACCGGGTTAAAGATGAAGTCGCCAGATGTAAACCCAGGCGACCAAGTGATTAGAGATCGCCGGAGCAAGCACATCGCCGAAGATGAAGGTGGTGCAGATTATGAAGGCGGCCGGCGAGACCACAAGGAAGGTGTGTACGAAGGCACCCTAACTCGCCAATCCAGAAGAGATCGCGCTCCAAGTTAACTATGCACTGAGTAGTATAATGCATAAGTAACTTAGCCAAAAGAGAGTCAGAAGTAGCGCCCAAGTCAAGGAGGCTCCAGATGATGGCACGTGTACAGCTGGATGCGAGCCACGTGTCCAGATGTGTAACTGCCAGGAGAGAGAAAGTGTCCAGGTATATAAGGGTTTCCCAACGAACTTCTGAGGTACGCACGTTCAGATTGTCTTCTTTACGCTTGCGAGTTCTTGAGTATACTGAGAGAGAACTGGTTCACGGTTCCTTGAGAGTTCTTGAGAGTTACTCTTAGTAATTGGTGGTTCAGTCACTGACTTGGGCGTTGGAGTGCGATAGGCCGCAGCGGCGCCGCTCTGTTCTTTTGCAGGTTCTTGAGGTGGATCGCGGCGAAGGGCGAAGGCAAACGCGGCGCATACGTCGATCCAAGTTTGACGAGGCAAAGCTCCAGCGTTTTGGTCAACAGGCAGGATCAAGTGGTAACAGAACAAAGGTAAACCCTAGTTTCAATCTATATAAAGGGTGTTAAGAACCCTAGTAAGGTACGTAACTTTTGAGACTAAAGTTATTTTATACACTTGATGTTCCTTGCCTTAATACTGACTTGAGCGTCAGAGTGCAAACGATCGATAGGGCGCCCCTTTTGTCTTTGCAGGTGAGAAGTTTCTTGATGAAGAAGGTACAATTTTCAAGCAAGGATCGAAGGGCCAGAGCAACCGTTGGAGTCAACTGGCGAAACGAGTCAACCGGATGGAACATTTGGCGCCCACCGTGGGGCCCGTTAAAACAAGGTCCCACTTACAATTACGTAAGGAGTCTCAGCTAACAAAATGAGGAGTACGAGACGAGCGGCCACTAGATCTGAGGGGAGGGAACCCCCCAAAGGGTCCTGGATACGATGCGCGCTCTTCAAGCTGAGGTAGCGGCTTCTCGAACAGACAACGCAAAGTTGCGCAGAGCCAATGAGGAATTACGAAGGGGTTTGCAACATGTGGGGGAGCGTGCAGCGAACGAACGTGCGCCACCAGTGCCACTTAGGGCACGTTCTATGCCGTTCTCGCGCGCAATCATGAATGTCGTATTACCAACAACGTCTCTAGGTCCAAAGGTCTCCTTCACAGGAGTAGAAGACCCGAAGGCCCACCTTACAACATTTCACACCCTAATGATGCTCACCGGAGGGTCTGATGCCGTCTATTGCAAGATGTTGATGAGCACCCTGTCCGGTGCGGCACTAGAATGGTTCATCAACCTTCCCGATGGGCACATTACTAGTTTTGATCAATTTGCCACATTGTTCAGGGAACAGTACCTTGTCAACAAGGCCCCCGTCCGGCTCTCCTACGACGTCTTTGATGTCAAGCAATACCAGGGGGAATCCATGAAGGATTATCTGAACAGATTTGCGATTCAAGTGGTCCGCCTGAAGCCCACCGATGAGGCCATGATAGTCCACGCCTTTGTCAAGGGAATGCTACCTGGGCCCTTCAGTGAATCATTGTTAAGGGTCTACTCGAGGACGTTCATAGAGATTTGACGCCGAGCGTTAGCACACATCACCGCAAATGATCTCGTAACACAGAAGCAAGGTCTAGTGGCCCCTGTTCGACCACCGGCAACCACCCGACCCCGCCTATGAGAGTTCACGAAGCAACAACAAAAAGGAAGGGGGCGGAGAAACCCTACGAACAAACCCCAAGAGGGGCATGCACGAGACGGGATCCTCCCCCAAAGCATAATTTCCGGGTGGAGCTCAAGGAGTTAATGGCTATCCCTAATATAGCGGCAAGGTTGAAGGTACCAGCAAAGTCTGATAGAAAGATGGGGCCCAATAAGAACGCTTGGTGTGAATTCCATCAGGCGAATGGCCACCATATACGAAATTGTCTGGCCTTGGCACATCAACTAGACGAGATAGTAAAGAGCGGATTCCTGAAGGATTACTTACAAGAAAAGACAGACGATCAGACATTAGTGGCAGCAGGAGCAGATAAGGGGCACGAGGTACCTATTCACGGAGAGGTAAACACCATCTCAGGAGGTTTTCCAAGAAAGGAGTGCGCCCCCAGGCAGTAGTGGAGTCACGGACAGATTCCTCTCGATGTCGACCTCGTTTTTACGCAAGCCGATCTCCAAGGTGTCATACCTCGCGATGACGACCCGGTGGTAATTTCTCTAATCACCACTGGGAGAAGGGTACTCCATGTCCTTGTAGATCAAGGAAGTTCGGCTAACATTATGTTCTTAACAACCTTCAATCATCTACAATTATCCATGGACCAGTTAAAACCCTACGCCAGACGTTTGTATGGCTTCGCAGGGACGAGGTAGAAGTCCATGGGTACGTCGAACTAAGTACCACGTTCACAGACAACCTGTCTTCGGGCACTACTAATATCAAGTACCTTGTCGTTAATGCACCTTCGGCTTACAACATACTATTGGGAAGGCCAACTTTAAACAGGTTGGGAGCAGTTCCCTCCACAAGGCACATGAAAGTGAAATTGTCCTCCCTCGAGGGAACAGTAATCACCATCGTGTCCGATCAGAAAGAAGCTAAGAAGTGTTACGAAAACTACTTAAAGACAAGGGGAGGAATATTCTTTGTCACGTCCAGACCGCTTAGGGAAGATGGAGTAACCCGAGAAGAGGTCGTCCGAGAAAATCGACCCGAGCCTACCGAAGGTGTGGTAGAGTGGGAGATCGAGGGCAAGATGTTTAAACTTGGGCAATCCCTGAGCGGAGAGTTGCGGGACCAAATCTCTGAGGTCATAGCGAGGCACCTTGACGCCTTCGCATGGTCCGCCGCTGACATGCCCGACATTGACCCTGATTTCCTGTGTCATCACCTCACCATGGCCCCAGTGTCCGGCCCGTCTGCCAAAGAAGACAAAAGTTTAATAAAGAGAAGTGTCAGGTCATTCGGGAAGAGACGGAGAAATTGTTGAAGGCTGGCCACATTAGGGAAATCCAGTACCCTGAATGGTTGGCCAATGTGGTGCTAGTGAAGAAAGCAAATGGGAAGTAGAGAATGTGCATCGACTTCACAAATCTTAACAAAGCCTACCCAAAGGATTCTTACCCGCTGCCCAGTATCGACGCCTTGGTAGACAGTGCTTCAGGGTGCAGGTTGCACAACTTCCTGGATGTTTTTTCCGGCTACAACCAGATCATGATGCATCCCAGGGACGAATGTAAGACTGCATTCATGACCGAATCATCCTGTTATTGCTATAGAGCCATGCGTTTTGGGCTATAAAATGCAGGGGCCACCTACCAACGCCTAATGGATAGGGTACTAGTGCCCATATTGGGACGGAAGGTCCAAGCGTATGTGGATGACATGGTGGTTACCACCCAGCAAAGAGAACAACACGCAACCGACTTGGAGGAGTTATTCACTACTATAGCAAAATACAGGTTAAAGTTGAACCCGGAGAAGTGCGTGTTCGGGGTAGAAGCGGGGAAATTCCTAGGTTTCTTGCTCACTGAGCGAGGGATCGAGGTGAACCCCGAGAAGTGTGCTGTCATAATAAATAAGAGAAGCCCGATCTCGGTAAAAGAAGTACAACAGTTGACAGAACGTATGGCCACTTTGTCTAGGTTCGTATCGGCAGGGGGCGACAAGGGTCATCCTTATTTCTAGTGCTTGAGAAGAAACAATAGGTTCGTATGGACCCGTGAATGTGAGGAGGCTTTTGAAAATTTGAAGAAGTACCTAGCCAGCCCCCGGTATTGTGCAAACCCAAGCTAGGTACCTCGCTCTGCTTGTATTTCGCGGTTGCAGAAAGGGCAATCAGCTCGGTCCTGTTACAGGAGCAGGACCAGGTACAAAGAACAATCTATTTTGTCAGTAAGGTATTGCAGGGACCTGAAGTAAGATACCAGGCCTTGGAAAAAGCAGCCTTGGCAGTAGTGTTTTCAGCAAGAAGGCTCCGTCATTATTTTCAAAGTTTCACTATCATGGTAATGACAGATCTTCCGATCCACAAAGTCTTACAGAAACCAGATGTGGCGGGAAGAATGGCACGATGGACAGTAGAATTATCCGAGTTTGACATACACTATGAACCCAGGGGTCCCATTAAGGGCCAGATTTATGCCAACTTTGTAGTGGAACTCTCCTCAGCAGCCACCTATCAAGAAGGGGCATATTTCAAGTGGGTACTCTCGGTAGATGGTTCGTCAAACCAACAAGGTAGTGGAGCAGGTGTCATTTTGGAAGGCCCGGATGAGCTGCTAATCGAACAGGCCCTCCGTTTCGCTTTCAAAGCCAGTAACAACCAAGCAGAGTATGAGGCTCTGATCGCAAGAATGCTGCTAGCAAAAGAAATGGGAGTGAAGGGATTGCTGGCAAAAAGCGATTCGTTGTTAGTTACGGGATAGGTCACGGGGAGTACCAAGCTAAAGATCCCCAGATGGCCGCATACTTGGAATACGTCCAGGTGCTGAAAGAATCGTTCGATGTTTTCGAGTTAGTCCATGTACCTAGAGAGCAAAATGCCTGAGTTGACTTGCTTGCTAAATTCGCCAGTTCGAGCAAGGGGGCCGACAGAGGACAGTGATTCAGGAAACCCTGAAGACACCTCGAACGATCACGGACAAAATGGCAGAGATCCAGCACGTCGACACCTCCGAAGGGATGAAGAGGAGTCATCGATCATTGATACAGGAGACGGTGAAAACACCTAAAATAAGCAGGTATCCGGTTGTTGGATTAGTAATGCCAGAGGTTCACCAGATCGAAGAAGGGGAAACTTGGATGACGCCTTACTAGTGTTACTTGGCCGATGGAATACTCCCACTAGATCCCACAGAAGCCCAGAAAGTGAAGAAAAATTCAAGTAAGTACACCCTGATCGATGGAAAGTTATTCAGGCACGGGTTCACCCATCCCATACTGGTATGTGTGGACGGTGAACAATGCACACGCATCATGGCAGAACTACACGAAGGAATATGCGGTAGCCACATCGGCGACCGATCTCTCTCGTCGAAAGCCCTCCGTGCAGGTTATTACTGGCCAACCATGAGGGAAGACTTCACAAGATACGCCCAACGATGGAAGCAGTGCCAACAACACGCTGATTGGCACAACGCGCCCCCAGAAGAGTTGAGATCAATATACAGCCCATGGCCATTCCTTACATGGGGAATTGATATTCTGGGCCCTTTTCCTTTGGAAATAAGGCAGATGAAGTACCTCGTGTTTGCCACAGAATACTTCACGAAGTGGATCGAAGCCGAACCAGTAGCACAGATCACAACCCACAAGGTCCAACACTTCGTGTGCAGGAACATAGTGTGCCGTTTCGGAATCCCAAAGAGGTTAGTATCTGATAATGGTACCCAATTCGCAGGCCAGCAACTGGGCAAGTTATGTACAGAGTTGGGAATAAAGCAAGTGTTCGCGTTAGTGGAACACCCCCAGACAACAGACAGGTCGAATCGGCCAACCGAGTTCTGCTCAGAGGCCTGAAAAGAAGATTGGATAAAGCCAAAGGGACCTGGGCAGAAGAAGTTCCTAGAATCGTATGGGCCTATCACACCACCCCTCAGTCCACAACCAAGGAAACGCCATTTAATTTGGTGTACGGTTCAGACGCTATGATCCCAGTAGAAATCCAAGAGAACTCACCGCGTTTCCAGAACTTCGTAGTCGAAGAATCGAACGAAGAAAGAAAGGTGAACTTGGACCTACTGGACGAAGTGAGGGAAGAAGCAAAGATCAAAGCTGAAGCTTTAAAAAGGAGGGTGGAGTACAAGTATAGCTCCAAGCTGAGACCTCGGCAATTCCAGGTCGCCGACCTGGTGATGAGGAAGGCTCACCCGTACCAGTTAGAAAAGAAGCTATCCCCCAAGTGGACCGGTACATAACGGAGGCCCTCGGAAATGGGGCGTATAGGCTCGAGACACTAGAGGGTGGTGCGATTCCTCGCACTTGGAATGCGACCAACCTAAAATGTTACTTTAGTTAAACTTTGCATTTGTACACGTTTATGGGGACACTCTTTTTCCCTTGCAAGGGTTTTTAACGAGGTCACCCAAATAAAAGTTGTTCAGTTAAAGTACATTGCGAGATAAATGAACTTCTCCCCTGTAGTGATAAAGTAAAGAGTGAAAGTAATATGGTTCCCCGAGTGGACCTCCCTCTTACGTAAGTTCACCAAGTTCGAGAATAGTATGGTTCGCCGAGATAAATGAACCTCTCCCTTGTAGTGATAAAGTAAAGAACGGAAGTAATATGGTTCCCCGAGTGGACCTCCCTCTTACGTAAGTTCATCAAGTTCGAGAATAGTATGGTTCACTGAGGGAAATGAACCTCTCCCTTGTAGTGATAAAGTAAAGAGCGGAAGTAATATGGTTCCCCGAGTGGACCTCCCTCTTACGTAAGTTCACCAAGTTCGAGAATAGTACGGTTCACAGAAATAAATAAGACTCCCCTTGTGGTGATAATCAAGAGCGGAAGTAATATGGTTCCCCGAGGGAATCTCCCTCTTACAAGGGATCACCCTGTCCGAGAACAATATGGTTCGTTAACGATAAAAGAGACCCTTTCCCCGAGGGGCTGCACAGATAAGTTGGAGGCAGGCAGTATGGACCTCCAAAACGAGCCCGCTGGGCGCAAGATCACCTAGGTAAATTGTAAAAATCTTCCACAGAACATCGCACCAAAAGGAGCAATTTAGCCTCCCACGAAAGAAGGCATGATTCCCAGTTACGCCCGAACTCTATACGGCAAAGATGAAAGTTAAGGAAGTAGCCACCCTCGTAGGGTAGCCAACGTCGGGAAGAGGTAGGCCTACGCCCCCTCTCACGAATCAAATCCCACACAGACAAATAACCTAGCAAGACAACGATAGTTATAAAGGACTACATGCTCATCCATCCAAAGAAATATGGTAAATTGTAAAAATAAAGTTAAAAAAGAAATCATTCTCGTGAACGATTTGACCATCGAATCTTTCTAAGTCACATCAATTTATGTGGATATGAAATGCTGACATTATTAATGCATGTATAATATTGGAGATGTATGAAAATATTAGAATTACTAAGTCACAGGAATTTATGTGGATATGAAATGGCGACATTATTAATGCATGAATATATTGGACGTAGCCTATCCAAAATCACAAGTGGCAACTTTTTATTGGATAGGATTTGCTTGAGTGATATTTTATAAGATACTTCATCTGTGTTGTGAACGGATGAAAACAAAGGGTTAGAAATCGACAAGTGGACAAAATGGATACACCAAACCAATAGAAAATGAGGTATAGATCTCGTAAAGATAAAAACCCATTGATGTTGAAGTTATATAATAGGAATACATGCATTAACAAAACTCATTCATTCACTTACAAACCTTTTAATTCTTTTATTTATTCTGCAATACAAACACCACAATGGCTGCTTCCACAATGGCTCTCTCTTCACCGTCACTGGCAGGCCAAGCCATCAAGCTTTCCCCTGCCACCCCCGACATCTCTGGTGGAAGGATTTCCATGAGGAAGACAGCCTCCAAGTCGGTTTCTTCTGGAAGCCCATGGTACGGCCCAGATCGCGTCAAGTACTTGGGCCCATTCTCCGGTGAGGCCCCTTCCTACCTCACTGGCCAATTCCCAGGTGACTACGGCTGGGACACTGCTGGCCTTTCTGCTGACCCAGAGACTTTTGCCAAAAACCGTGAACTGGAAGTCATTCACTCCAGATGGGCTATGTTGGGAGCTTTGGGTTGTGTGTTCCCAGAACTCTTGGCCCGCAACGGTGTGAAGTTCGGAGAGGCCGTGTGGTTCAAGGCTGGGTCTCAGATATTCAGTGAGGGTGGGCTTGACTACTTGGGCAACCCAAGCTTAGTCCATGCACAGAGCATCCTTGCCATCTGGGCCACACAGGTGATCTTGATGGGTGCAGTGGAGGGTTATCGCATTGCTGGTGGGCCTTTGGGTGAGGTGACTGACCCAATCTACCCGGGTGGGAGCTTCGACCCATTGGGCCTTGCTGATGACCCAGAGGCCTTTGCTGAGTTGAAGGTTAAAGAGTTGAAGAATGGGAGATTGGCCATGTTCTCCATGTTTGGTTTCTTCGTTCAAGCCATTGTCACTGGAAAGGGACCTTTGGAAAACCTTGCAGATCACCTTGCTGACCCAGTCAACAACAATGCCTGGGCCTATGCCACCAACTTTGTTCCTGGAAAGTGATAAAAAAGAAATAACAGAGAAAGAACAAGAAAAAAAAAACTTGTGAATTTTATTTTATTTGTAGAGTGATTGTGAATTATATTATTTATATTACACGCCTCTCTATTTAGTCCATTTGGATGTCCAAAATTTGATTGTTTGAGTACTTTATTAACCAAACTAACTAAAACTCAAATCACAAATCTTAAACATATATTAGGAAGCGTGTGTTAGGTTCTAAAATCTAAAATCTCTTTTCAAACTTTCTAATCCTTATTTTAACTTTAATTTATAAAATACACCTTCCCTTTTGTTTGTTTGGAGTGAAAAGACAAGAAAGTTAGTGATGGATATCCACTAGGAGAGGATTTTATTAATGAAGGAAGAAGATTTTCACCTACACATTTGAAGTTCTTCCTTCTAGTCTTCTCACAAATTAAAAGAAGTCAAAGAGAAGATCAAGCCTAAAGATAAAGAAGTCTACAAACTCTCAAATAATAGACTTCATATTAAATATCTCTCTTTATAGTTTCTTTTAAATTGTAAATAATATAGAATAATGTTTAGAAAGGTGCTTAGAGGGAAACATGAGACACCTCTTTTGTAAAAGCATCTTTAGGCTTTAGTTTAGCAAATTCTAGAAGCTTGGGGAGTGAGCTTAGTAAGGGGGGTGTGATCTTAGGAGTTTTTTGGGTAGCTTAGGGAATAAGCTATGTAAATGACCAGCCCTTACTCCTATAAAAGGAGGGCTTAGGTCCTTCACAATTGAGATTGGAATTTTATAGTAGAGAGACTATACTCAAATTTGGAGAGAAATTGTGAGTCTTGAGTCTTCTTCTTCCTTTGCCTTATCTTGTGAGCTATGGCGAGCTTCAAGTGGCGGCATTCCATCACTTATCTTGGGTCAAGGAACCAAGTGGCGTGAAGTGTCTTCCAATTCTCAAAATCCAGCAAGCTTCTTCTATAAGTGTTCTTCTTCCTTCATGTTCTTCCAATTTCATTCGGCAGTTTTTAATTTCCTAGTCTTTCCTTTCATTTGCACCGTTTAATTCTGTTTTTCCAGCTTTGTTTCTTTATTTTGGTTCGGTTCAGTAGCTTAGTTTCTCAATTCTGTCCAGTTTTCAATTCTTGTTCTTCATTCCTTGTGTTTGATTCCATTTGACAATATATGGACTTCCATATGAGTCTTGGTTGGTGCTAAGTTTGGTGAGTTCTTGAATTAGAACATTGATCCAATTCTAAAGTAAGGTGCCATTTATGACCAGCTCAAGTTGCTCCTAAGAATGTCAAAGAATCATGTATTCTTGTAGTTACATTCACATCAGTTAGTGAAAATTGGTTATTTGAAAAAAAAAGATATAAAAAAATGGTGAAACTTAACTAAACTTCCACGCATTTTTTATGTCACACTTTTGTTTGTCTATATACTTACAGATTATCCAACTTTATTTTATGACTGACAATTTTTCCAACTTCACCTTCTCGTTAATAGCATATCATTATAAGAAAATATTAATAATAAAATATAACTAGTAATATTAATATTATTGAAAGTTGATTTTTCTCCATTTCTTTCTAATAATATATATTTTTGGTCTATTTCTTAATTATTTCTTTTTTATTTATTTATTTTACAAGATAGTTGATTAGGTGTTACTCTGTGTAACTCTTTTATTTAGACAAACATTTTTATGATATTTAGACAAACATTTCAATGTTGCCGGTTGATTCTTCACGATGCACACATGGGTTAAGAAGTTGAATTCTTTTTCAATGGTTTATCGTTTGTGCGAAGTCAGCATGATTTTATATTTGTATTGAGTCGTGTATGAGTTTTTTTTATCAATAACTCGAATTGAACGTCATTAGTTGATTCCTATAATTTCTTTTTGGTTTCCATGTTATAGTACTTTGAATATGTTGTCAAATCGCTTATTGAAAGACCAATTACGTGTAATTGACATTTTTCTAGGGTTGCAACATATGTAGGTTAGACCATAATCATTTGGACTTGATATTATGGTAGCACGTTGGATAAGTCTGCCGTAGTAAATTATTGCTTTAGTGGAAGTGATTGGGTCTTGATTTATGGAAGATCTTGATGCAATTGGTGAATTTATAAGCCGCAAAATTTCTTTTGTAAATCTTGTTAACTTGGTATACGGTTCAATCATTGTAGCAAATGAGATTTGCGACTTCCACATTAACAATCGATAGACATTGTCATCAGTTAATATCTGAACAACATCATACCTAATTTGATTTTATTCTGTTAGTTGAGGTTGACGGTAGTACAACTTCTTCAATGTTATTTGATTGGGAGGTCCCAAAGTGATGCACACTTTTTTTTTTATTTCAAATGAGATAAGGTACATTTGTGTGGGATGTAGAACAATTTAGAATATAGACATTTAAAGTGAAATCATTCATTAGGTTCGTTATTCGACCATATATAAACACAAGATCAAGATCAAAATTGAAAAAAATTTCATGTCTATGATGTAAATTTGGTTATTTAAAGATGGATTTTCACGTTATGGAAAGAAGGAAGATTTTGTATGTTTCCTCAAGAAGATTTTTAGTTGAATGGTTTGAGTGTGGTGGATGGTTGAATTTGTAGATGAGGAATGATTGAGATACAAATACACATGATTTTCGTGACATGTAAAATGAACAATGTATATTAGATCAACTGTTTTTATGGGTCTGAGTGTGAGCACATTAAACAATAAAGTGATGTTAGAACATTGGTGCCGATCAGATTCCTAACACGTGGAACATATTTTTGAGTTGTTTATGCTGATGAAAATATATTATCGACGAATGATGTAACGATGCATATTATAGTGTTGCATTCGCTGATGAAAAGTCATTTATTGAGGACTAATGCGACGATGCACATTGTTGATTATTGTGCCTTGACGCAAAGCCATTTATGAAGGTATTTATTATTGGTGCTGATGGAGAACCATCCAAACATATTCAACCACCACACTAAGGCTAAAAGAAGAGACATAGTAGAAGATATTTTCTCTCTTAAGCCTTGTAAAAACTTTAAATAGTAGAATAGGGTTTCCAGTTTTTGGCCATGTATTCTAGGCCAAATATATAGTAGGAGTAACCCTAACCTTATGAGTCTAAAAGGCCTATTGAGAGCTTCTAGAAACCTTAACTTGTTTTGCAAGCTAGGGTTTGAAGAAGCTTGAGCGGCAAGGCACAAAACTCTAACTCTAACTTGTCAGGTAGCTTCCACGGCATGCTACTCCTCTCCTTTTCTCCTATAAATAAAGCACTCATCCTCTTCTAAATTCATACTTATTTTAGTAATGAAACTCTGGCTAAATTTAGAACCATTCATTCTCTTGTCTCAACTCTCTCTTTGCTAGAGTTCAAGTGAACCTGGGCTAGGAGAAACCGAGAATTAAGACTCCACTTTCTCAAACTTCTACTCCAATCCTTCCTTCATTCAAATACAACTTCCGGTAGCCTCATTTCATTCCAATCGGCTTGAAAATGCATGGAGCATCAAGAACTCAATCAAGGGGTATCAGAGCAAGCTCACAGTCCATTAAGATAAAAATATGAGGGTTGTTAGAAGGCTTGATTAAAAATAATCAAAGTTTTGTTTTACATTTATTTTCCATGTAGATGATTAAAATAAAACATTCCTTCTTTAGTACATTAAATTCAATTTTTTAAAAATAAAATAAAATAAAGGTCACAATGCAATAATGAATGGGTGGGGTATGACTTTTTTTATAGAAAAAATAAAATAATTTTTTATTTATTTATGTGGGCCAGCGGGCTAACCTGCGCTAAGCGGGTCAGCGGGCTAGATTCGTGAGCCCACCCCGCGCTTTTGGTAGTGGGTTGCAGGCCGACCCGCCCCGCATTGGCATCCCTATGTGGAAATAAGTTTCAATTTTGTCATGACAGACTTTTCAAGGATTTTTCTGATATAGGTATCATGAGACAAATATAGATGACTCAACTCACATCGTCTAGAGATCTCAATCCCGAATATCTTTCTTGAAGACACCAAGTCCTTCATCTCGAACTCGCTACTCAGTGCGCCCACTGACCAAGCCCAACCTTCCATGAGGATGACTAGGAGCATGACTCAAGACACAAGGCTAGGTCAGGATCCACTAGTCAATGCTTCAGCACCTAGCCTGCCCTAGAGGATCACAAGGAGTAAAGCCCAGGCCTTGGGAGCTGAGCATTAGCTAGTGCTTTTATTTGTAATTGCAGTAGAATAGGTGCCTTTAGCATAATAAGGGGTGTAGTTATCATTTTAGTTTGTTTTTGACCTAGTTTCTAAAGGAAGTGGCTTAAGGTGTGGTTTTGACTTAGTCAAACCCTAAAGGCAGCTCCCCTCACACATTTACCCTCTTACCCTTGCTTCTTGTTTTCCAAGGCACCATCTCCTATAAATAGGGTGCCTTCCTCCTTGTATTTTCATGTTGAAATTGAATAGAAAAGTTACTCTGCACAAATTGTGTAAGGTGTTTGTGAGGCTTGATTCCTCTTAGCATTAGGTCTTATCTTAAGTAATTGGAGAGTCCTCAAGTGGCGACCATCAACACTTATCTTAGAGGAAAACCACACTCCAAGTGGCGTGACCAACTCTCTTCCACCACATAAGCATTTCTGTCCTTCATCTCCTCCATTTTTCCATTAATCCATTTATCTTTGTGTTCTTATGTTCTTATTTTCTTCCATTGTCAATTCGGTTTCCATCTTGCTTTTATGATTCCTTCCATGTTCATTTAATTTTCGCCCTTCATCATCAATCATCATATACTTGTATTTTTCCTTTGCCCTTTAGAAGTGAACCTTCACACTTACTTAACCACTTTGTTAAGTTCGTGTCCAGTGGGGATCTTCTTTGGGTTCTCACCATATAATTGCTAAAATCTCAATGATAAGTAAAGTGTCATATCTAAAATGGATAAATCTAAAATCAACTCACATCATGTGGTATTCAGAACTTTTGGTTTTTTGAGCATATATGCTTTTACATTTAAGCCTAATTAATTTCTTGCCTTTACATTCAAGCAAATTTAAATCTAGCCTTTACTTTTTCGGCATTTTTATTCATCAACACTTCTTTTTCGCTTTTGAATGTTTATATTATGTCCATTTTTGTTCTTACTTTTTTTGCTTGAGTCATATGTTCTTAGTGTTTCTAGGAGTCCTTAATTGCTTCTACTTACTTTGCTTTTAATTGTGAAGGTATAAAAGTAACTGAATTTGTTTGAGTAGAAGTAGATTTAAGTTCCGAACATAGTTTTCAAGTGTTCATTTAATTTGAATCCTAAACTTTTTGGTGATACTTAGAGGTAATGAAAATATGCATGACAAAAATTATGGACATCTTATTTCCATAAACCAAACACAAGTATAAAAAAAAAGAAGAGAAGTTGCGCAAATTATTTTGTTCCAATCTTTTCAAGAGCAACATTTCAAAAATAGTGGATTCATTTTATTTGGCAAATTGATTTCAATCTTTTGGAATTTTTATCCTTTTGCTTTGACAATTTCTAAAGAAAAGAAAACTTCATTGTTAAAGGTTTAGTAAGTGTCTTAGAGTCTTTTGTGTGCTTTTCTTGTTTGTTTTTCCTTAAAAGTTTTGTTATCATCTCTTTTTCCAACTTGGTTTAGCTTCTTTGTTTTAAGCTTTTCTTGTTTGTCTTTTAAAAATTCTTTTTGTTGTGGTTCTTTTGAGATCAAGTGTTAAGGGCTTTGTCCTTTTTCATTGGAGAGTTTGCAACATCAAGATACACCTTTGTTGAGAGAAATTTCTTTTTGAGTGCTTTCTTCAATTCTCTTCTTTGCTACACAAAAGAGTGACACAAGTGAGGAGAGAGTTATTAACTTTTCTTTCACTAATTGTTTTGTGCAATTTTTATGGCTTATCTTTTTTATTGGCCCAAAAGGAGCATTAGCCCAAAAGAGCATTATCCCAAAAAGAAGAAGACATGCGGCAATTGGAAGAGAGACTTCAAAGACTTGAAATGACACACGATAGACAACCAAGAGTGATGGAAACCAAGTAGAGGATGCTCAAGCCCATGAAGCCCAAGCCCAACAAAGGGCCCAAGCCCAACGAATCACTAGGAGCATGGCAAGAGCTTTGGGACAAGAGTATAATAAGATGGCTCTTCTTATTTCTTTTATAGAATAGGGGTGCGGATGTAATAAATAGGTGTAAGTAGTAAGGGAGGCTAGGGGGGAGTGTAGATAGGAGTTAGGAGGTGCCAAACTAGGAAGGAAAGTCACACTTCCTTCATGCACTAGTTGGCGCTGAATTTGAGTCTCATTTGAGGCACATTTGGCTTTGCATTTCAGCACCTTATAGGCTATAAATAAAGGTGCTGCCCTTGTACAAATCAGATTTTGGATTTTAGAAGTAGAGAGACTATACTCAAATTTAGAGAGAAATTGTGAGTCTTGAGTCTTCTTCTTCCTTTGCCTTATCTTGTGTGCAATGGTGAGCTTCAAGTGGCGACACTCCTTCACTTATCTTGGAGCAAGGTTCCAAGTGGCGTGATTGCTTCTCCAAGTCTCAAAATCCAGCAAGTTAAACTCCATAAGTGTTTCTTCTTCCATTTCTTTCCAATCCATTCGGTAGTTTAGCATTTCTTAGTGTTTCCTTTCATTTGCACCGATTAAAATTGTGTTTCCAGCTTTGTTTCCATTGTTCTGTTCGGTACAGTAGCTTAGTCTTCCTTTGCTGTTCGGTTTTTCCATTCTTGTTCTTCATTATTGTTGTTTGATTCCATTTGACAATATATGGACTTCCATATGAGCTTTGGTTTGGTGCAAAGTCTTGGTGAGTTCTTGAATTAGAACATTGATCCAATTCTAAGTAAAGTGCCATTTCATGACCAACTCAAGTTGCTCCTAAGAATGTCAAAGAATTATGTATTCTTGTTATTGCATTCACATCATGTGGTATCTAGAGTCTAGGCTTGTTTTTGCTTAAATTTTGAGTTGTATTGCACTTTACTTTCAAGAGCTCTTTAATTCAAGCTGTTTACCATTCTGTTTTAGGATTTATTTTGAGTTTCCTTGCTGTTTTTTTCTTTTGTTACACCAAGTGTTTGTGAAAAGGATTATGGCACTCATTGTTCATATGAGTATGGCTGCTCTTTTGGAATGGCACTCTCCTTCCTAGAGCTAACCTTAAGCTTCCTTTCACTTTTTGTTATATCTTGTGATATGTCTTTTAATTTTGTAATCATGTCAAGTTTTGTCTTAGTCATGTTATTCCATAATTGTCATTACTTCTTGTAGTACTTTTATTGCTTTGATTGTTTCTTGCTTTGGTTTACTTTCTGTTTTTTTGAGTTTATTGCTTGATCCTTTGTGCATTTTCATTTTTAGATTTGAGTTCATGCTTGTATCTTCATTCTATACAAGTTCCTTTACATACTTTCCATTATGTCTTTGTTAGTTCATCATACTGTTTTTCATTCCTAAATAGGATACTCTGTTTTCTTACAAACGTGCTACTGTTTCAATTTACTGCAATTAATTGGCTCATGGGAAATTTGTGAAAATTTGGATTTACATTCTTCAAAGTGTTACAAAAGCATAGAAAAAAGAATTACTCAAAAATTCCAAGTACACAAAAAATGATAAATAAAATACGGAAAGTGTACAATACTGCCGAAAAGAATACGGTAATTGGGCAGCAATTTTAAAAAATTTATTTCTCTCAATTGGCTTACTGTTTTTACCTCATTCCAGTGCCATTATTGAGTTAAGAAATTGAAGTTTCTGTGGCTAATTTTTCACATTCCAGTTCGCTTTCAATCATTCCAGTTAAATCTGTAAACATAGCACAGTTTGCATTAAATTTATTTTTTTCCAGTAGCTGTTTTCTGTTTTCTTCAATCTACTCTAGCACTTTCTTTAGGACTCTTTTGGTGTGCCTTCTTTATTCATTGAGTTCCTTATTTTCTTGCTTGTCTTTCATTCATATTCTTTTCTAGTTTGTCATACATTGCTTTCTGTTTTTGGTTTAGCTTTTCTTGTTTATACCTTTTCTTGCTTGTCTTTTTGTTCTTCTAAAAGTTGTGTGGAGACTTGTTCTTAAGTAAGTTGGTTTGCTGTGACATTATTTCATTTGAAGCTCCTCCATTCCGCAAGAAAGGCTTGGTTGAGGACAACATACTTTCTTGGAGTGGCTTGAGAACTTTCTTGGGCATTTTCCAGCAACCTATATCTCACTTTTATTTGTCTAACAAGTTTCTTTCACTGTTTGTTTTCTGTTTTTTTGTATTTTTTGATCATGGCTCATTTTTCTAGTGGAGAGTCCTCCAAACCGTGCTCACCCCAAAAGGCAGCCCTTTTTGAAGACTTAAAGAATGCCAAGCAATCCAATGCTCACTATCTTGAGGTGATAAGACAAATGGAGGCAAAACTCCAAAGTTTGGAGTTAAACCGTGAAGAAATCCATCAAAATAGGGTGAGAAGACCTCATCCTCCTCTTCGACATTCTTCAAGACATTCACATTCTTCTCATGGTTTTTATGAAGACAATGCACGGCCAAGGCATCATCACCATGAAGAGAGGCGCCAACATGTGGCTGGCCCTTGTTCTCCTAATGTAAAACTTCCTAGTTTTAGTGGTGAAAGTGATCCCAATGTATACTTAGGATGGGAGGCTAAGGTTGACCAAATTTTTAATGTAAATGGGGTTAGAGATGAGCATAGGGTTAGATTAGCTTCTTTAAAATTTTTGGACTATGCCATGCAATGGTGGCATCAATATCTCATGGACATTGACCTACACAAGAGGCCGCAAGTGGTCTCTTGGAACGATTTGAAAGCATGTTTACGCGCTAGATTCGTACCCCCACACTTTAGGAAAGACCTAATGTTGAAACTCCAACGGTTTCATCAAGGCACACTAAGTGTGGATGATTATTTTAAACAACTAGACACGCTTTTAATTCGAATTAATATGGATGAGAGTGAGGAAGCTAAGATAGCTAGGTTTGTGAGTGGCCTTTGAAGGGACATTCAAGACGTGGTAGAGTTACAAGAATATTCTTCTTTGGAAAATGTGGTGCACCTTGCTAGTAAAATTGAAAATCAACTTGCAAGGAAAAATGCTTTCAAAAATTCTTCTAAGGATAACTACTACCACTCTTCTTGGAAAAATAAAAATAATTCCTTTTCAAATATCCCTTCTAAGGACTCTACTTTCAAACCTAGAGAGTCTAAGCCTTCCACTTCCAATTCTAGGCCTAAATCACCACCTAGATCGTCTAGTAAGAAGTGTTTTAAATGCTTAAGCTATGGACATATTGCTTCTAATTGCCCTACTAAACGAACTATGTATATGCATGATGGGGTAGGTGGTAGTGAGCATGAGTCCGAATCTTCTAGACATTCCTCACCTTCTAGATCCCCAAGTGAGAGTGAGAGTGAAAGCCCACATGAGGGTGACCTATTAGTAATAAGACGCATGCTTGGACAAGTTTTAAAACCTTTTGATGAAACTCAAAGAGAAAATATTTTTCATTCAAGGTGTCTTATTAATGATAGAGTATGCTCTTTGATTGTGGATGGGGGGAGTTGTGCTAATGTGGCAAGCACAAGAGTGGTAGACAAACTTGGATTGCCTACCATCTCTCATGCCAAGCCCTACAAGTTACAATGGTTGAGTGAGGTGGGTGAGTTAGTGGTGAACAAGCAAGTCCTCATTACATTTTCCATTGGTAAATATAAAGATGAGGTCTTGTGTGATGTTGTTCCAATGGAAGCTACTCACATACTTTTAGGTAGGCCATGGCAATTTGATCGAAAAGTTTTTCATGATGGCTTTACAAACAAAATTTCTTTTAACTTCCATGGGCACAACGTCATTCTTAAATCTCTCTCTCCAAAGGAAGTCCATGAGGACCAAGTCAAAATGAGAGAAAAGAGAGAGAAAGAAAAAGATATAAAAAATTCCAAGAGAAGCTTTCTCATATCTTCCCAACAAGTTAAAAAGGTAATAGTTACTCATAAGCCTATTTTTTTTAGCTATTCCTAGACCTATTGAATATGAGTCGGCTAAGGATAGTCCCACATGTTTGGACCATTTGGTAAAGGAATATGAAGATGTGTTTCAAGATCCTCCTAAAGGCTTACCACCTCTAAGAGGGATTGAACACCAAATAGACTTCATGCCCGGGGTTTCTTTACCAAATCGCCCTGCATATAGGACCAATCCCCAAGAGACCAAAGAAATTCAAAGACAAGTTGAGGATTTATTAGCTAAGGGGTGGGTACAAGATAGCATGAGCCCATGTGCTATGCCTGTCATACTTGTCCCAAAAAAGGATGGGACATGGAGGATGTGTACGGATTGTCGCGCTATAAATAACATCACCATCAAATATAGGCATCCCATTCCTAGTTTAGATGACTTGTTGGATGAGTTACATGGGTTTAAAATATTTTCCAAAATTGATCTTAAGAGTGGTTACAATCAAATTCGAATTAAACATGGTGATGAATGGAAAACCGCTTTTAAGACCAAATTTGGTTTATATGAGTGGTTGGTCATGCCTTTTGGCTTGACTAATGCTCCTAGTACCTTCATGCGACTCATGCATCATGTTTTAAGAGCAATCATTGGCAAGTTTGTTGTGGTTTACTTTGATGATATTCTTATATATAGCTTGTCTTTAGAAGATCATGAGTCACATGTTAGACAAGTTTTAGAAACCCTTAGGAAGGAAAAATTGTATGCCAATCATGCTAAATGTTTTTTTGCATTAGATCATATAGACTTCCTAGGGTTTGTGGTTAGTCATAAAGGGGTGCATGTAGATCAAACAAAAGTTGCAGCAATTCAACATTGGCCTACACCCACCAATGTCAATGAAGTACGAAGTTTTCATGGACTTGCTAGTTTTTATAGGCGGTTTGTGAAAGACTTTAGTACAATTGCCGCACCTTTAAATGCCATAGTAAAGAAGGATGTGGTTTTTAAGTGGGGACAAGAGCAAGAAAACGCTTTTCAAACTTTGAAGGATAAATTAACTAAAGCCCCCATTCTAGCCCTTCCTAACTTTGCTAAGACATTTGAAATAGAGTGTGATGCCTCTAATATAGGCATTGGGGCCGTCCTCCTTCAAGAAGGACACCCCATAGCTTATTTTAGTGAGAAACTCAAAGGGAGTCATCTCAATTACTCCACTTATGATAAAGAACTTTATGCTCTTGTTAGAGCTTTGCAAAATTGGCAACATTATCTTTTTCCAAAGGAATTTGTGATCCATAGTGATCATGAGTCCCTTAAATATTTGAAAAGCCAAAGCAAGCTTAATAAGAGACATGCTAAGTGGGTGGAGTTTATTGAGCAATTTCCTTATGTGATCAAACATAAACAAGGTAAAATTAATGTGGTGGTCGATGCTCTTTCAAGAAGATATACCTTGTTAAATGTTTTGAATGTTCAATATTAAGGATTTGATCACATAAAGGAACTTTATCATGATGACTTAGATTTCTCTCTAATCTATCAAGAGTGTTCCAAGGGAGGTCACAAAGACTTTTTCTTACATAATGGTTTTCTTTTCAAAGGAAAAAGACTTTGTGTTCCCCAAGGATCCATAAGACAATCTCTTGTTAGAGAGGCTCATGAGGGTGGGCTTATGGGACATTTTGGGGTAGCTAAGACCTTAGAAACATTGCATGAACACTTCTTTTGGCCTCACATGCGCAAATCCGTACATACCTTCTGTGATAGATGTATAGCATGTAGGAAGGCTAAATCTAAGGTCCAACCCCATGGCTTATATACCCCTCTTCCTATCCCTACAATGCCTTGGGTTGATATTTCTATGGATTTTATCTTAGGACTGCCCAAGACATCGAAGTGTAAGGATTCCATCTTTGTGGTAGTGGACCGTTTTTCTAAAATGGCTCATTTTATTCCATGCCACAAAGTGGATGATGCATGCCATATTGCAAATCTCTTCTTCAAGGAAGTTGTTTGTTTACATGGACATCCTAGAAGTATAGTATCCGATAGGGATTCTAAGTTCTTAAGTCACTTTTGGAGGACCTTATGGGGGAAACTTGGCACAAAACTTCTGTTTTCTACTACTTGCCACCCCCAAACTGATGGTCAAACCGAAGTGGTTAATAAAACTCTGGGTCAATTATTGACATGCTTTATTTCCGGGAATCCAAGGGCTTGGGAGGATTTACTACCTCATGTTGAATTTTCTTATAATAGGGTAGTAAATTCCACCACTAACCATTCTCCTTTTGAGGTTGTTTATGGGTTTAATCCCCTCACACCTCTAGATCTTCTTCCCATTCCTGTACTTGATGAGGTTCTATGCAAAGACGGTTTTGAAAAGGCTTCTTTTATTAAGGATTTGCATAACTGCATCAAGTTACAAATTGAGAAGAAAGTTGGTAAGTATGCTGACACTGCCAACCAAAGGAGAAAGGCATTAATCTTTGAGTCCGGTGATTGGGTTTGGCTTCATTTGAGAAAGGATAGATTTCCTTCTCTAAGGAAGTCCCAACTTATGCCTCGTGGTGATGACCCTTTCCAAGTCATCAAGAGGATTAATGATAATGCCTATGAATTAGATATGCCCACTACTTATCTTGGTAGTAATTCTTTCAATGTTACTGATCTCACTCCTTTTGCTGCAGGTTTCCCAAATTCGTGGACGAATTCTCTCCAACCCGGGGAGTATGATGGAAACCAAGTAGAGGATGCTCAAGCCCATGAAGCCCAAGCCCAACAAGGGGCCCAAGCCCAACAAGGGGCCCAAGCCCAACAAGGGGCCCAAGCCCAACGAATCACTAGGAGCATGGCAAGAGCTTTGGGACAAGAGTATAATAAGATGGCTCTTCTTATTTCTTTTATAGAATAGGGGTGCGGATGTAATAAATAGGTGTAAGTAGTAAGGGAGGCTAGGGGGGAGTGTAGATAGGAGTTAGGAGGTGCCAAACTAGGAAGGAAAGTCACACTTCCTTCATGTACTAGTTGGCGCTGAATTTGAGTCTCATTTGAGGCACATTTGGCTTTGCATTTCAGCACCTTATAGGCTATAAATAAAGGTGCTGCCCTTGTACAAATCAGATTTTGGATTTTAGAAGTAGAAAGACTATACTCAAATTTAGAGAGAAATTGTGAGTCTTGAGTCTTCTTCTTCCTTTGCCTTATCTTGTGTGCTATGGTGAGCTTCAAGTGGCGGCACTCCTTCACTTATCTTGGAGCAAGGTTCCAAGTGGCGTGATTGCTTCTCCAAGTCTCAAAATCCTGCAAGTTAAACTCCATAAGTGTTTCTTCTTCCATTTCTTTCCAATCCATTCGGTAGTTTAGCATTTCTTAGTGTTTCCTTTCATTTGCACCGATTAAAATTGTGTTTCCAGCTTTGTTTCCATTGTTCTGTTCGGTACAGTAGCTTAGTCTTCCTTTGCTGTTCGGTTTTTCCATTCTTGTTCTTCATTATTGTTGTTTGATTCCATTTGACAATATATGGACTTCCATATGAGCTTTGGTTTGGTGCAAAGTCTTGGTGAGTTCTTGAATTAGAACATTGATCCAATTCTAAGTAAATTGCCATTTCATGACCAACTCAAGTTGCTCCTAAGAATGTCAAAGAATCATGTATTCTTGTTATTGCATTCACATCAAAGAGGAAGGAGGTGGGAGCTAAGGAGAACTTCAAGGAAGTATACCCACTACGACAGCCAAGAAGAAAAAGAAGAGTGAGGAATGCATCATTATGATGAAAGGCGCCACAACCACCAACCATCCACGCCCTCTTTCCCTTTTATTAAATTGCCAAGTTTTAATGGGGAAAGTGATCCCAATGTATATCTAGGATGGGAAGCTAAAGTAGAATAAATTTTCAATGTGTATGAGATCCAAGATGACCAAAAAGTTAGGTTAGCTTCCCTATAATTCTTAGACTATGCCATGCAGTGGTGGCATCAAACTGTAATGGACATTGGAATAAACAAGAGGGCAGCCGTGGTCTTTTGGGATGATTTAAAATTATTCATGCGCACGGTTTATTCCTCTTCATTATAGCAAGGAATTCCTGTTAAAGGTCCAACGACTTCAACAAGGACCTAGAAGTGTAGATGAGTACTTTAAAGATCTTGAAACTACTTTGACTAAAATTGACATGCATGAAAATGAGGAGTCAAAGATAGCTAGATTTGTAAGTGGTTTAAGAAGAAAAAGGTTTAAGAAGAAAAATACAAGATGTGGTAGAATTATATGAGTATTCCTCTTCGGAAAAATTGGTTCACCTAGCCATCACGGTTGAATCACAACTTTTAAAGAAAACTCATTTCAAAACTACTCATAATGATGGTTTCTACAAATCATCATGGAAGGAAAAAAAATCAAACTTCTTCAAAAAACCTTTCCTTCCAAATTTGAAAAAGATTCCACTTACAATCCTAGAGTTTCTAAACCCTCAACTTCTACACCTAAGTCACCCACCAAAACCTCAAGTAAAAAATGTTTTAAATGTCTGGGTTTTGGGCATATTGCATCTAATCGTCTTTCTAAGAAAAACAAGATGGTTAAGGAGGGGGTTGTCATGTGTGATCATAGCTCACAAAGGTCTAGGTGATGGAAGAGGCCTCAACACCAATCCATTGAAAGGCCACTAAAATGTCAAATTGAGGCAACCACTTGAGTTATGGTCAAAGAGGGGTCAAGAGGACGCATTCTACATGTCATAAACTCTAGTGTAGATTAGATTTTAATTTATTGTCAAAATTAGATTAGGAATTTTATTTGTAATTTTTCCTTAGATTAACTTTGGCACCTAAAAACCAACCTTAGTTAAATTAGGATTTCTAAAACACCTAATTTTAACCAAGGTCGGTTATGTTTAACCAAGGTACATTTTCCACATATTCCATATTTAACATGTGCTAAATGTTTTCCATCACATGTTAAATATGCTACATGTGCTCCATGTGCTCCATGTGCTAAGTGTAAAACTGGGCTCCACTTTCAAAGTTCTTTTCATTTGAAATTCCCTCCAATTCTCTTTTCATATTCAACCCTCTCTTGCTATATATAGATGAGCTTGGGTCATGTAAATTCAAGATTAATACATGAGTGAATTGCTGCCAAAATTGTGCCAATTTTACTCTTTGCCCAAAACCTCATAGGTTAGGCTCTTAATCTTCATAAACCTTCCCTTTCCGAGTAGAGTTGGCCTCACCACTCTCAAATCCTACTTCTGATGCACCTTCAATGATGGAAGAGGCCCCAACACCAATCCATTGAAAGGCCACCAAAATATCAAATTGAGGCAACCACTAGAGTTAAGGTCAAAGAGGGGTGAAGACGACACATTCTACATGTCATAAACTCTAGTGTAGAATAGTTTTTACATTTTTGTCAAAAGTAGCATAGTTTAATTCTTTTGTATTTTTGTTGAAACATGCAAAGTGGTACCTAAAATGCTAACCTAAGTTTAATTAGAGTTTCCTACTCCTAATTAAACTTAGGTCCAGCCCACATTTAGCCTAAGTGGAGCGTAAGGTTCTAGAACTCTTAGCACATGGAAGAATTCTAGAACCTACCTCACATGTGCTGAATTTAGGAGCCACCTTCCCATGTGCCAACATTTGAATTTCCCTCCAATTCTCTTTTCATATTCAGCCCTCTCTTGCTATATATAGAGGATCTTGGGTCATGTAAATTCAAGATTAATACATGAGTGAATTGCTGCCAAAATTGTGCCAATCTCACTCTTTGCCCAAAACCTCCTAGGTTAGGCTCTTAATCTTCATAAACCTTTCCTTTCCAAGTAGAGTTGGCCTCACCACTCTCAAATCCTGCTTCTCATGCATCTTCAAGGTCACCACCACTCCTAGGAGAACCTTGTTCCATCTTCAAATCGTGAAGCTTCCGCAACTCATCAACAAATCCAAAAATACGAAGGCACAAATCCATCATTTGGTATCATGAGCTATGGTTCTTCAAGAGCTAAGTGCCTTCTTTCATTTTAATTTTATGTGTTCTTATTTCTGTGTTGTTCTTCAATTCTTCATGTTGTCTTGCTGTTTTTTTACATTTTAATTTGATTTAGGTGCTGTTTGGAGAAATCCAATCGGTGCATTGTGTTCAAATTGTTCTTGAGCTTCTAATTTTCACATTTCTGTAGGAATTCATATAAGAATTGTGTTGTTGTTCTGTTTTTAGTTTAATTGAGTCTTATTTGCAATTCTATTTGGTTCATTTTATGTGTCTTGAGTCATTTTAATTTCTGAATCTAATTGTGTTTTGTCTAAGTCATGTTTCTCCTAATTTGTCATCAAATCCATGTAGTGCTGATTTTGTTGATAATTTTGGTTTCTTGATTTGATTTGAGTCCAGATTTATAATTCTGTGTTTGGTAATCCTTTGGTGCATTTTCTTTTTAGTTTGAGTTCATATTTGTATGTTAGATCCATACAAATTCATATACATTCACTCCATTGTGTTTTTGAAGTTCTTCAATCTGTTTTTAATTCCAGAATTAGGATTACTCTGTTTTTCAAATTCTGTGCTGGCTGTTTTTTTTGTTATGAAATTCAAATACGTTGAAGAAAAATTATAAAAATCTGGATCTATACAGATTGATGTATTAGAAAATAAAGAAAAAAAGAATCAGATCAAAAGACAAAACAGAGAAAAAAATGATAAATCAAACAAAAAAAGTGTGCATCCTGGCGCCAAAAGAAACCGTAATTGGACAAGAATTTTGAAAAATTTATCACAATTATTTGGTGCATAATTTTGGTGTGATTCCAGCGCCAAAAGTTTGCTAAGACCTCGAATTATTTGTGGTTCAAATTTAAGAATCAAATTTCAAATAGCCAGCTCAGCAGAAATTTTATAAGTCACACTTTTTGGACCTAAAATTTCCAGTAGTACTGTTTTGGTTTTTCTAATCAATTCTAGTGCCATTCTCTAGGTTCCATTTGTGTGCCACCTTTTGTTGAGTGCCTATTTTTATTGCTTGTCCAATATTATTCAATACTCCTTCTAGTGTTGTCCTATAAATCAAATCCATTTGTTGTTGTCCTATTTTAAATTTGAATTGTTCTTTGCTTTCATTTCTTGACCTCTAAATCGTTGAACAAAATTCAAATTGGTGCTTGTTAAGTAAAAATTAACCTTGTGGTGAGTCCATCCCTACTTAGTAGGTACTGTTTTGAAGATTTAAATTGGCTAACCATAAGAGGTTAAGGCAAGGAGCTACAGCAAATACAAACACAAATACATATACTTTGTAGAACACAACAAGGAAGATCAATCACAAGCCAAGGAGTGCATAGTTTAGGTACTTTGAATTCTATTCTGTGTAATTCAATTTCTTTTGTATTTCCTTTGAGTTGTAATTACATTCAACTTTGATTAATTAGTGGATTAATTACGTGTAGACGGTGAGTGTGTCTTCAATGGTACAAGTGTCTAGAAGCCTCACCTTAGGAATCGTCTAGTTTAAAGCTTTCTAGTTAGCAATCTTTAGTTTGTGCTTATTAATTGTTTTGCTTTAATTACTTGTTTTGTATTGTTAATTGCTTTGCATTGTTTTCTTTGCATGAAAATTGTGTTTTTATTTCTACTTGTGATTTACGTAGTTTACTTAGAAAAAGGTTTGTGGTAAATTTTGAGCGATAGGTTTTGGCAAGGAAAGACTTGGTACTTAAGAAGTCCTAGTGACTCACCTCTCTTTCCTGGAAAGCTACCTTCACTACTATACTTATCTTTTTGGGGTAAAATACTTAGAACACAAGTCTTTAACCAAGTCTTCTCCATCTCGCGATTCTAATGAAAGTGATGTAACAATTCTTAAAACCCTTTTGGAAAAAGTTGCACAAGATGTTCAAACACTTTCATATAGACAATTGCAATATGAGACCCAACTCAAAGAAGGGGATGGAAAAGAAAATGTTGAAACATATCTAGATTGGGAAACGAAGGTAGAACAATTGTTTGCTTGCCATAGAGTATGTGAGGAAAGAAAGGTACCCTTAGCCACCTTAAGGTTTCAAGGAAATGCTATGTATTGGTGGACTGCCCTTGAGAGAGAAAGGTGCCTTCATAAAGACCCTCCCACTACATATTGGAATGACCTTAGGGGAGCCTTAAGACGCTACCATATTCCCTCCTAATACAATAGGAAGTCAATGGAGAAACTCCAAGGACTTCATTAAAAAAAATCTAAGTGTAGAAGAATATTGGCAAAAGATGGTGTTATATATAAAAAAGGCAGGGATTAACGAAGACAACCATACCACCATATCTAGGTTTTTAAGTGGCCTCAAACTTGAGATAAGAAACAAAGTTCAACTTTTACCTTATAGATATTTAAATGACTTGGTTCAACTTAGCATTAAAGTTGAAAAACAAATTTTGAGAAAACAATCAAGTCAAAAACAAAGTTCATACTTTGTATCTTATGACAAGGATGAGTTCCAAAGAGTGGAAGAACATATAAAAGAAAAATCTCTAAAACTTTCCCAAAACCTATCCGAGCATATCTCACACACTCAAGCTAGAATAATTCAATGTTTAGAATATCTTGTAAGGGTCATTTAGCATCTCATTGTTCCAATGAAAGATCTATGATCTTAAGGAACAATGCTAACAATAGTAGTCAAGAAAAAGAAACTAGTGAGAGTGAAGAAAATGAGAAAAAAAAGAGAAAGAAATAGAAAAGCCAAGTGAGGGGTTGTTTGAAAAAGAAGAAGAGGAATCTAGAAAGAATGAGGAATATCTTACAACACCCCTTACAAGCATAGTGAAAAAAGAA
The DNA here is from genome assembly GCF_051622355.1 of Phaseolus vulgaris. Lineage (NCBI taxonomy): Eukaryota > Viridiplantae > Streptophyta > Magnoliopsida > Fabales > Fabaceae > Phaseolus > Phaseolus vulgaris. Next base: position 28,731,633 of record NC_143501.1, on the reverse strand, counting down.
TCCTTAAAGGGGGAGTGCATAGGTAAATATGTAGTAGTTTATGATTACCTAAGCCACCTTAGGGAAGTTTTCTTAGTGTTTAGAGCTAATAGTTTGTTTTCTAATAGTGATAAATGTACTTTTTGTGTTGATAGTGTAGTTTCTTTGGGTTTTATAGTTAACAAAAATGCGGTAGATGTCGTCCCCAAGAAAATCAAAGCCATCCAAGAATGGCCAACACAACAAAATGTAGGAGATGTTAGGAGTTTTCATGGTCTAACAAGTTATTATAGGAGATTTGATCCTAACTTCTCAAGTCTAGCTTCACCACTCCATGAGTTAGTGAAGAAAGACACTCCATTTTGTTGGATGGAAAAGCATGAGCAAGCCTTTCAAAGGTTGAAAGCTCAACTCACCAATGCACCTATTCTAGCTTTATCAAACTTTGTAAAAAATTTTGAGCTAGAGTATAGTGCATTGGGAGTAGGAATAGGTGTTGTGTTGTTGCAGGATGGGCACCCAATTGCATATTTTATTGAAAATCTTCATGGTGGAACCCTTAACTACCCCATCTATAACAAAGAGCTCTATACACTTGTGAGGGCCCTGCATGAGTCTTTAAAATATGTAAAGAGTCAACACAAGTTAAAAATACATGCAAAGTGGATGGGATTTCTTGAGCAAATTCCATATGTTATCTAATACAAGAAGGGCAATACAAATATTATGGCGGATGCTCTATCAAGGAGACATGCCCTCTTTTTAAAACTTGGAGCCCAAATTCTTGGATTTGATAACATACTTAAACTTTATAAAGAAGATCAAGATTTTGCACCCACTTTTGCTAAGTACCAACAGAGAGTATATGGAGGGTTTTATGTTTATGAGGGGTACTTATTTAAAGAAGAAAAACTTTGCATGCCCCAAATAACACATAGAACACTCCTTGTAAATGAGTCACATGAAGGAGGATTCATAAGTCATTTTGGAGTTGATAAAACTCTTGAGCTTTTGAAAGAAAAGAAAATTATGAACTACTCCCTAAAGAAATATTGTAATAAGTTTCCAATAGAAAAACAAGAGGAATGACAACTTAATAAAATTGATTTTTATACAACTGTTCAAACTAACACATTTGCTTTGTTTGATGATTCCCATAGATGGACGTTTGATCCGGGAGGACGAGCATAGTTGTCAAAGCAAGAGGCTGCTATTCGAGATCGATCCTATAGGTCTGAGGATATATTTTCTCCAGAAGGAGGAGATGATGGACACCATCCAGCCACATACATTCCCCTACTAATGACGAGGATGAAGCCTTGGATTTGAGGACAAATCCTTTTCAAGAGAGAGGGGATGATGGAAAAGGCCCTAACACCAACTCTATTGAAAGGCCACCAACATGTCAAATGGAGTCAACCACTAGAGTTATGGTCAAGATGAACCAAGGGAATGCATTTTACTAGAGTTATGGTCAAGATGAACCAAGAGGATGCATTTTACATGCCATAAACTCTAGTATAGAGTTGAAATTTTCTTGTCAAAAAATTAGCATAGGAACTTTATTTGTAATTTTTCTTAAAATTAATTTTGGCACCTAAAACACCAACATAGGTAAACTTAGAGTTTCTAAAATCCTCTAAATTTACCTAGGCTGGTCTAGAAAGCCTATTGAAGGGGTGAGCATACAAACTAGACACACCCCTCCCCATGTGCTCATTTAAGGCTCCACTTTTGGGAGGGAATTCATTTGAATTTCCCTCTACTTTATTTTGAATTTCCAGCCCTCTAATCACTATAAATAAGAGGGCTTGGCTCATGTACTTGCAAGATCAATATACTCAGTGAATTGCTGCCAAATTGTGCCAATTTCACTTGCCCAAAAACCTCTTAGGTTAGGCTATTGATCTTCACAAATCCCCTTTTCCAAGTAGAGTTGGCCTCACCACTCTCAATCCCTACCTCTCATGCACCTTCAAGGTCACCATCACTCTTAGGAGGATCTTGCTTCGTCTTCAATCCATGATGCTTTCGCCATTCACCAACAAAACTCCAAAATCATTAAGGCACTTCTCCATCATCTTATGGGACATTTTGGGGTAGCTAAGACCTTAGATACTTTGCATGAGCATTTCTTTTGGCCCCACATGTCCAAATCTGTACATAATGTAGAGCATGAGAGCTTTGATGTTTCAAATCCAATATAAAGCTTGAAGCCTTGCTGCTTTTGGTTTGGGTTTAGATTAGAATGTTTAGAATCCATGTAAAGATCTACTCTTGTCACTTACACAAAGCTTGCCCAATCTGTTTTAAAAAGGCAAAGTGTTTTTCTAAGAAAAGGGAAAAACAACCGATTGAATTATCGAAATAATCGGTTGTTTGTCACTTAGTTAGCTTGGAGGTTTTTAAACTGTTTTTGACTTGGTTATGTAACTGCTTAACCAATTCAACCAGTTAAATCGTGGTTTCAACCGATTGATTGTGTGTTTTCATAACAGTTTTTTGAAAACCTGTTATTCTGTTTTGGGTGTGATCAAAACTGTTTTGGTTCATTAAATGTTGCCCTGAACAGCTAGATTTCAAGTTCTATAAATATAGCCTTTTTTTCAAAACTAAAACAAGTTTTTTATTACAGAGTTTGAAATAGAGATTGAGATTTGTTTTTGAAAAATGTTTTCAAAAGGTTTGCAAGATTGTTGTTAAGCTTTGCACTTGTACAAGATCTGATCATAGGACTTCCTGGTTTGTGTAATCTCAGGTGTTTTCTAATCCTTTCAAGATTCTTATAATTGTACTTTCATTAAATGTAAGTGTGTGTGGAATCCTGCAAAGTCAGAGGGTGTTCTGACTTGAGGTGTGTGGTGTTGAAAAGAGGGTGAGTGGGTCTTGTGGTTTTCAGGGTCACCTCTTTGTGGTGTGTGGGTGTAATTTGGAATTGATTACTAGTGGAACTCAGAGGTTGTTATGAGAACTGGATGTAGCTCAAGGTTAAGTGAACCAGTATAAATCTCAATGTATAAATCTTTCTATCTCTATCTCCTTATAATTGTTTATGTTAATTCAGTTTCTGCTGCTGGTATAAACAACCGATTAAAACGCAATTTCAATCGGTTAAAATTCTAAAAACAGTTTTTGTATCATTGGTTGATTGCTTTCCTTAATTGCTTATCTGTGATTGTTTGATAAAGGTTCATTCTTAATCAATCTTTGCGAAAATCTTTGACAAAAAAATTACCCCCTCTCTTGTTTAAGCCATCAATTCTTACAATTGGCATCAAGAGCTAGGTTCTTGAAAAATATTCAAGTTTCTGTTTTTCTGAAGAAAAAAAACTTTTTACATGGTTGACAAGTTGCCTTTGGAGGAAGGTGTACTGTCCCGTCATCGGGCGTTGACCGAAGGTCAGAGTCAACGCATGATGGGGGCCCCTCGAGGGACCCAAGGAGGATAAGTCAGCAGGACGACCGCTCGAGTCGTCGCCCAAAGAGAAGCATCGCCCAAAGAGAAGCATCGCCCAAGGGAGAGAGGCGTTGCCGGAGAGGCTTCGGGCCTCGACAATCCAGAACAGTAGTAAAGAGAAGAGAAAGGCGGCTTCAAGGCCGCAAGTCTAGCACCAGAAAGGGATGCCCTAACTCATGAAGTATTCACGACACTGCTGGGAGACCCTGGAACAGATACGATCCGTGAGAGGGCCATAACCAGGGAGAACCATGTGCATGGTACGAGAGAAAGGTAGATATACCCCAGGGCAAGTAACCAGTGATTGGGGCACGTGAGTTGGCACCCAGAACGTCAACCCACGAGCCAGAAGCACTTCTCAGGAAAGAGGGCTCACACGATAGAATAACCCTAAGTTGGGTGACGGTGCTGTGGGACCCTCTACACAGAATAAAAGATCAAGTCAAAGGGACACGTGGCAAGGAACACGTGCTCATTAAAGGTTTCAGTGAAAGTTTGCCAAGGTACGCGTTAATTCAGTTAAGATTCGAATGTTCCAAGGAATGTTTTTATACGCTTTCAATGCGCTTTAACGTGCTTTAAAAGATTAGAGGTGTATAAGAAAGGACCTGGGGGCATTTGAAAAGGGGGTTTTAACCTAAATTCACACAGATACACAGAGCAGAAAAACCCTAGTTGTCTTCACAGTGCACTCACAGTGAGCACAAGGCAATTAGGGCAACACCGTTCTAGTTCACAGTTTTTAGTCATTCAGCACAGTTTCTTCGACCACCTCCCAAGGGTGTGTCACTTTGATGTTTCTCGCCAGCTGACTTGATCGTCGGAGTGCAAACGGCCGCGAGGGCGCCCCTTTGTTCACTTCTTTTAGGTACTCACCGACGGAGCAAGACGAAGGTGCCCTAGCTTGCGAGGACAGGCCACGCGCAAAGACGATCCCGGTCAGCCGGACGGAACATTTGGCGCCTACCGTGGGGCGGATATAAAACATCAGTCCCACCACACACGTTTTTCAGTTCCAGTTGCCAAACCCGGTTAAGTTGAGAAAATTTCCAGAAAGCCATGACCACCAGACCTCCGCGCTCCAGGAGCGAAGAGATGACCATGCAACAACTTGTGGGCATGGTGCAAGGGCTGCAAGAAGCAATGGCAGCCTCAAGAGCAGAACAGGAACGCATGCAGGCGGATCGCATAGCCTCTCTGGCGAGAAACGAGGAGCTCCACCGTACCAACGAAGAGCTACGTCGCGATCGGTGCGATGTAGACGAGCCTGAGACTGCCTCCCCACTTAGGGAATTCACCACACCGTTCTCACAAGCGATCTTAGGAACAACAATCCCCAACACGTTCACAGGGCCTAAGGTGACCTTTACAGGAAAGGAGGATCCTGAGGCACACCTCGCGGCGTTCCACACACAGATGATGTTGGTCGGAGGCTCTGACACCGTAAAATGCAAGCTCTTTATGAGCACTTTAACCGGAATGGCCCTGGATTGGTTCGTCAGCCTTCCAGAGGGTCACGTCACGTCCTTTGCTCAACTCTCACGACTATTTAGAGAGCAGTACTTAGCCAATAGGGCCCCAGCCCCGGTCTCGTACGACCTTTTCGACGTGAAACAATTCCAAGGGGAGACCCTGAAGGAGTACATAAGTCGCTTTGGAGCACAAGCGGTGAAGGTGGGTACTACCGATGAACCCATGATTGTATACGCATTCGGGAAGGTAGTGCGACCCGGGTCTTTTGGTAAGTCGCTTAACTGCAGGCTTCCCAAGACCTTTGCTGAAGTAAGGCGACGAGCGTTGGAGCACATTGCCTCAAAGGGCGAGGCATACGAGAAGTGCATACCTGCTGCACCTGCACGACCAAGGGTGCAGATACGCACGCAACCTGCTAGGGTCCACGAAGCTGCCACAGAGAGACGAAACCCAGACAGAAAGCGCACCTACGAGGCGAGGAGGGCCCCGCCAAGGACCCGAACTGAAGGAAGGAGAGAGGGGGGTAGACCGCTGAGGCACAACTTTGTGGTGGAGCTCAAAGACCTCATCGTTGTGCCCAACATAGCAGACAGGTTGAGGCCACCAGCGAAGTCTGACAAAATTCTGGGGCCCCACAAGGAGTCGTGGTGCGAAACCCTACACTGGATGCTTGTATGGATTTGCAGATAACCCAGTGGAAGTACGTGGGTACTTGGAGCTGAGGACGACGTTCACTGATGGAACGGCGTCACGTACCGAAAGCATTCGATACCTGGTGGTTAATGCCAACTCGGCCTATAACATTTTGTTGGGCAGGCCCGCCCTAAACAGGTTGAGGGCGGTACCTTCCACTCGCCACATGAAGATGAAGCTGCCAGCCCTTAGCGGCAAAGTGATAGTCATCAAATCGGACCAAGAAGAAGCCCGAAAGTGCTATGAGAACAGCTTAAAGACAAATAGAGGCGTGGTCATGGTAATTGAACGACCACCCGCCTCATGTTCATTAGCAGAGCCAGAATCCATGGAAGAAGCGATGCCTGGGGATGACGCATGCACAAATGGAAGACGCCTTGACGCCTCGCCTATGGAAGAAGAGGCAGAGGAGGCGACGCCCGACGATGCGACGCCTATAGAAGAGGACCCCATGAACGAGTCTCGCTCGGTAAACGCACAGTGTGAACAACCCCAACCCGAGGACAACGTGGTGGAAAACCAAATAGGAGGAAAGGCGTTCAAATTAGGACGCCACTTGAGCCGGGAAGAACGAAGAGAGGTAACGACAGTGATCTCACGACACCTCGACGCGTTTGCATGGACCGCGGCAGACATGCTTGGCATCGACCCAGATTTCTTGTGCCATCGCCTTACCATGGACACTAAGGTCCGCCCTGTGCGACAGAGACGGAGGAAGTTCAATGAGGAGCGATGCCTCGTCGTGAAGCAAGAAACTCAGAAGCTACTAAACGTGGGGCACATCAGGGAGATACAATACCCTGAGTGGCTAGCCAACGTAGTCCTAGTCAAGAAAGCAAATGGGAAGTAGAGAATGTGCGTAGACTTCACGGATCTAAACAAGGCATGCCCGAAGGATTCGTACCCACTCCCCAACATTGACACGTTAGTAGACAGTGCCTCGGGCTGCAAGATGATGAGTTTCGTGGATGCGTTCTCAGGTTACAATCAGATCAAGATGCCTCCCCGGGACGAGAGCAAAACGGCGTTTATGACAGACACATGTAGCTACTGTTACAAGGTAATGCCGTTTGGTTTAAAAAATGCAGGCGCCACCTATTTCCACAGTTTTACGGTGGTAGTAATGACGAACCTTCCCATCCAGAAGGTACTGCAAAAGCCAGACATGGCCGGAAGGATGGTACGCTGGGCAGTGGAGTTGTCAGAATTTGACATTCAGTACGAGCCCCGGGGATCCATCAAAGGCCAGGTTTATGCTGACTTTGTAGCGGAACTTTCACCAGGAGGAGATCCTCAAGAGTTAGAATTAGGGGAACAGTGGGTGCTCTCAGTGGATGGATCCTCCAACCAGCAAGGGAGTGGCGCCGGAATAATCCTTGAGGGGCCCAATGGGGTCTTAATCGAGCAAGCTTTACGCTTCGCCTTCAAGGCAAGCAACAATCAGGCGGAGTAGGAGGCGTTGATTGCGGGGATACTTTTGGCTAAAGAAATGGGTGCTCAGAGCCTCTTGGCAAAGAGTGACTCACAATTGGTCACAGGACAAGTAACAGGGGGATACCAAGCAAAGGACCCCCAGATGGCAGCATATCTGAGGTACGTCGAGGTGTTGAAAAGAGCCTTCGCTGCGTTTGAGCTGGTGCATGTCCCCAGGGAGCAAAATGCCAGAGCTGACCTGCTCGCCAAGCTGGCCATCTCAGGCAAGGGGAGAAGGCAGAGGACCGTAATACAGGAGACTCTCAAAACGCCGCGAAAATTCGTTGCAGATAATAGGGTGGACGTCCTTCATGTTAGTACAACAAGAGGAAAACTAAGGAGTCATCACTCGTTAATTCAAGATACGGTGAGGACACCCTGCATCCGTACTTACGCAGCCTCGCCAGATGAAGAAAGAAGTATACAGGTGTGTGCTGTGGAGGAAGGCGACACGTGGATGACCCCTTACAGGCGATACTTAGCGGATGGAATCCTCCCAGCGGAGCCAGAAGAGGGCAAGAAGATTAAGAGGAACGCCACCAGGTACACCCTAGTAGATGGGATATTGTTCAGACATGGGTTTACGCACCCTATCTTGACGTGTGTAAGCGGCGATGAGTGCACCAGAATAATGGCTGAGCTCCAAGGTGATACGCGCAGGGTTTTTCTGGCCAACAGTAAGAGAGGATTGCGTGCGATACACCTAGCATTGCAAGTAGTGTCAGATGCACGCTGATTGGCACAAGGCGTTGCCTGAGGAGCTGAGATCCATATACAGCCCGTGGCCTTTCCATACGTGGGGGATTGACATCCTAGGTCCATTCCCATTAGCGATAAGGCAGATGAAGTATTTGACCGTTGCCATCGAGTACTTCACCAAGTGGATAGAGGCTGAGCCAGTAGCACAGATCACCGCGCACAAGGTACAACACTTTGTTTGGAAGAATATTGTGTGTCGGTTTGGGGTGCCAAGGCGTCTCATTTCAGACAATGGCACTCAGTTTGCAAGCCAGCAGTTGGGAAAGTTGTGTACAGAAGTAGGAATCAAGCAGGTGTTCGCGTCAGTCGAACACCCCCAGACAAACGGGCAGGTCGAATCAGCAAACAGAGTTTTGTTGAGAGGATTGAAGCGCAGACTAGAGAAGGCTAAAGGGGCATGGGCAGAAGAAGTGCCAAGGATTGTATGGGCTTACCACACCACGCCTCAATCCTCCACTATGGAGACACCTTTTAGCTTAGTGTACGGATCGGACGCCATGATCCCTGTGGAGATACACGAGAGCTCGCCCCGTTTCCTAGGTTTCGTGGCGGAAGAATCCAACGAAGAAAAGGAGGGTGAACCTGGACTTGATAGACGAGGCTAGGGAAGAAGTGAAAATTAAGGCTGAGGTCGTGAAGAGAAGAGTGGAGCGTCAGTACAACTCCAAAGTGAAGTTGTGACGTTTCGAGATTGGTGATCTGGTCACGAGGAAGGCTCACCCCTACGAATTAGAGAACAAGTTGTCTCCTAAGTGGACGGGACCGTTCAGAGTAACCAAAACCAAAGGGAATGGGTCGTATAAGTTAGAAACCCTAGAAGGAGGCCCCATCCCACGCAGTTGGAATGCGACGAACTTAAAGTTTTATTTCAGTTGAAAATTTGTAAAGGGGACACTTTTTTCCCTCCCGGGGGTTTTTTAACGAGGTCACCCAAATAAAGAAAAGAAAAGTTTAAAGATATTCCTATTCTAGTTTTTTTTTCCCTTTCATATGATCTAGGATCAAAGATCAAAAAAACAAAGACAAAGATGAGGCGTCGCCAAGATAAGGTGTCGCCAAGGTAGGCGTCGCCAAGGTAAGGCGTCGCCAAGATAAGGTGTCGCCAAGGTAAGGCGTCGCCAAGATAAGGCGTCGCCAAGATTAAGCGTCGCCAAGGTAAGGCGTCGCCAAGATAAGATGTCGCCAAGATAAGGCGTCGCCAAGATAAGGCGTCGCCAAGATGAAGTGTCGCCAAGGTGAGGCGTCGCCAAGGTGAGGCGTCGCCAAGAGAGGGCGTCGTCGGAACAAGGCGTCGCCAGAAACAGGCGTCGCCACCAAACAGTCAAGCAGAAGTCAAGTCCAGGGTAAGATAACAGGTATGCCAGTATAAGTTAAAATCCGGGCGCCTAGTCCTTGAATAGGGGTTAAGGGATTCCTTCGGGACGCCCCCTCCTCAAGTAGGAATAGCTAGCCCCGGTACCAGATAAGTTAAAATCCGGGCGCCTAGTCCTTGAATAGGGGCTAAGGGATTCCTTCGGGACGCCCCCTCCTCAAGTAGGAATAGCTAGCCCCGGTACCACACAAGTTAAATCTGGGCGCCTAGTCCTTGAGCAGGGGTTAAGGGATTCCTTCGGGACGCCCCCTCCTCAAGTAGGAATAGCTAGCCCCGGTGTCAGATGATAAATACAAGTTAAATCTGGGTGCCTAGTCCTTGATCAGGGGTGAAGGGATTCCTTCGGGATGCCCCCTCCTCAAGTAGGAACAGCTAGCTCCAGCGTCCGATGTTCAGAGATAAATACAAGTTAAATCTGGGTGCCTAGTCCTTGATCAGGGGTAAAGGGATTCCTTCGGGACACCCCCTCCTCAAGTAGGAATAGCTAGCTCCAACGTCCGATGTTCAGAACAGTTTAAAGTCCTCAGTGCATCCGGGGAAAGGGGAGTACCCCTGGGCAATGTGGAGGCACCAGAGAAAGCCCTCCTCACCCTCGAGTGAGTTCAGGCGAGAGCAGATTAGAAGACCTCTTTGCTTAAGCAAATGGAGGCAAGGTTGAAAGTCCTCAGTGCAGAGCCAGGCCAGCAAAGTTTTAGGCGTTAACATAGAAATGTGCATAACACTTAGCAGTTCAGGCGAACGACGTTTCAGATATTAAGATTGACCCCAGCCACTGCCCAGTAAGTGATCTTGCATTAAGTGTTATCGCTACGAACTAATAGTTTGTTCAGTTAAGTTGATTTTCACAAGATTAAGCACCAATGGGTGCTAACTTGATTTCTTTAAGGCAAGAGTTAGTCAGCTATAACAGATGATTACACAACAGAGTAAAGGCGAAACAACCGAGAAATGCCTTGAAGGCAAGTACCAGTTGAGCCTTTGATATAGAAAAGAAAGCAGAAACAGATAAGAGTGCAAAAGAAGTTAAAAGCGGACAAGAATGTAAAGATGAAGTTCAAAGCATTAAAATAAATCCAGAGTCATAATTACAGACAAAGTGAAGCGATAATCATAAATTGAGCAAAGGGTAACTATCAGATAATTCTGTATAGACATGGGGGCATGGGCTATTCCTCAGAAGCCTCCAAAGGCACCATCTTGCCGTCGACTACCTCGTTCAAAGGGCTGCACCCAGAAACATCGATTCCTGGGTTCACACAAGCATCCTGAACAAGGGCCTCTGCGAACCCCTCAGCGAAACTGGAAGCAGACTCCCCTACCAGCTTATCTTCAACAACTTTGAAATTAGCGGCTTGAGCTACCATTTCTTGGTCCTTGGAGGCCAAGGCAGAAGTCAACTCCTGAACCTTGGCCTTGAGGGTGGCATTTGCAATGGTTAAACGGGCGCATTCATCAATTTTGGACTCGAGCGCAACCTCAGTTTTCCCCAGTTTTTGCTCCCGATCCACGCACTGATCCTCGAGTTTCTTCTGGTAGGCTTTTGAAGTTTCTGCGACCGCTTCGAGATCAGAACTTTTTGTGCGAAGAGGGACCACTTCATTAAGAAGCTCTGCTTGGGTTTGGGCCACCTCGTGCAGACGTTTGTTGGCCTCTTCCCTGGCCTTTTGTGCCATCCTCAGGGACTCTTTATAGGCACCCTCTTGACGCCCCCAGTGGGCGGCCAACCTCTTTTTCTCCTCTTTGAGCTTCTCTTGCCCCTCTTTCAGAGAAGCAACTTCCTTCTCCAGAGCTTAGAAGGCAGAGGCTTGGACGGTCTTGACCCTGGACTGTTTGTGCCAAGTGTAGGCACAAGACATGAAGAGGCCCATGTAATAGTACATGCTCTCCCTTTGAGGCTCTTCAGCTTGGCCACTAGCAGATCCCAAGCTCAGGAACCCCCTCAATGACTCCTGCATTGGAAGAGGGATTTCAGGGGCAGGGGGAAGAACAACCACGGGTTCAGCTTCGCACCCCCTCTCCTGATGCACTGATTGGGGAGGGGAGGTGGCGCTCGTGGATCCTCCCTTAAGGACTCCGCCCCAAGAGAAAAGGAAGTGGTGGAGGCGACCATCTGAAGGGCATGTTGGGTCCTTTGCCATTTGAAGACTTGCCCCTCAGCAGAGTCCTCATCATCAGAAACAACCTCCACCACCCGCTTGCCCTTTTCAAGGGGGGCTGAGGAAGCACCCGCCTCAACCAGCGCGAGAGGCACGGCGGCGATGGGAGGTGGAGAGCTTGGAAGTGGACGGGGAGAAGCTGGGTTTGTTGGGTTCGTCGGTGTTGTTGCAGGTTGAGTTTGGGGGTTAGGAGAAGATGAAGGTGCGGAAGAGGCCGAGGGAGGAGGCGCCAAAGCCCCATCTTTGGGTCTCAGTAACTGGGCTAAACGCAACCGGCGTTGCCTATCCATTTTTGAACCTACACCAATAAAGTAAACATAGCAGAAGTTAGGCATCGGGCGAAAGTAAAACACAAAGAAGTAGGAAAATCGCGCATTAAACAAAGATCCAGCAAGAGCAAAGCCCAGAAAGTCGTTTCATACTTATGTATTTTTCTAAAGCATCGGCGTTGAACTCCAGGCTTATTAGGGTGGCGGTATCGAAGCCTCCCACACTGGTCAAGATCTTGCAAGCCTCTCGATCGTTCGAGGGCAATTCATTCAGAGACTTGGACTTCATGGTTTTGACCTCATTCACCCAATATAGGGGAAAACCGTCAAGGGCAGAAGGGTCGTAGTCAGAGCAGCAGACTTTGAAAAACTTCCCCTTCCACCCCTTGAAGGATTGTTGGAAGAGAGATAGGAGCACCCTTCCAGGGATATTGCTGAGGCTCACCCAGAGGCTTTTCCCCTGTTTCTTCACTTCAAAGAAATGCAGGAAGATGTCAACGGAAGGAGTGCCCCCGAAGAAGCCGCACAAAACGCCAAAGGCCTTGACAAAGGCCCAGCCATTGGGGTGCAGTTGGGCTGGGGCGATGTTAATCTCCGTCAACAGCTCCCTCTCAAATCGGGCGAAGGGCAGACGCATCCCGATACGCTTAAAAACGACTTGGTAGAAATAAAAGAAAGGGGACCCCGTTATTGGCCCGCTCATCCCCACAAACAGGCTCTCGTAGAGTGCATGGGAGCACTGCAATGTCATCATCATGCCTCTTCCCAAAGGCACGATGGTCGTAGGTACATGGTTCCCCTACGTGGTCCCTCCAGGCTTTAGTAGACACTAAGCTTGAACACTCGTCGAGCAGTTCGACTGGAGCCCACGAGTAAAGGTCTCTATAGTTAACGTTGAGGGGTGGAGGATTGGCTGTTGTTTTAGTACGAGCCATTGGCGAAGAGACTGAAGAATAAAGATGAGAAAAAGTTTTAGCAAAAAAGGATAGGAAAGGGGGAAGAAACAAAAACCTTACGAGAATCCCTACCCGCAAGAAGAAGCTCAGAAAAGGGGAAGGGGAACAAAAACAGAAAAATGCGAAAGAGAATACCAGAGATACGAGGAAAATAAACAGTCCCAGACAGTTGTATCAGTACGAAAGCTAAAGGGAGGGCCAGTGATGAAGAAAGATCATACCTTTTTTAGTATCTGGAGATTCGAGGATCGAAAACGCGAGAGAGAAAACGAAGATCGCAGAGAGAGTTTGGGGAAGATGAACAGTAGAGAAAATGCAAGAGGTGAATGAAACAGTGGATTGGAGCGCGCGCTTTCGAAAGATGTAACGTTAACTTGGAAGCGCAAGCGACGCTCGTCCTCAGTCGTTGGATCGCACCACGTGGCAAGAGATTAAAACATAACTTAAACGTCGAACAGGGAGAACGTCGCGTCAGATGTCCCAAGAGTGTCAAATCAAACTGAACAAAGGAATGTCACGTCAGCAGGGAATGCCACGTAGATAGTGGGGGCGAGGCATTTCTCTTTTCGTTGACCAAAGATCAGAGTCAACAGGTTGACTGCTCGAGTCATCGCCTCGTGCAGGCGTCGCCCATGAAGACTGCTCGAGTCATCGCCTAAGTAAGGCGTCGCCCAAGAAGACAGCTCGAGTCATCGCCTATGTAAGGCATCGCCCAAAAATGCACACCGCCTATTCCCCAGTAAACTCAGTTGAAGTTGTTGGGGGCTCAGGCGAGGAGGTTCAAGCACGTGAACATCCCTCACAGGTACTAAGAGCAAACGAGGCTGTGAGAAAGGAAATCAAGAGGAGAATATGCGTCACGACTCAAAGGGAAAGAACAGAGAACAGAGGAGAAGGGCACGTGCTACTTAACGAGTTAAGGTCGAATACACGAGAGGCGAGTGCTGAAGGCGATGCACGCAGTATAACAAAGAAAACAAAAGCGGACGCGAGCAAGCAAAAATAAATCGAGTAGCGTTTAACATAAAGAAGAGCGTGAATCCAGAGTTATGGTTACAAATAGAGTTCATAACAGTTGCAAGTTAGGTGAAAAGATAATCCTGTACACATTCTAATGTTAGCACGGGAAGCAAAAACAGGTCACTCTTCAGTGGCCCCCGGAGTTTGAGCAGTGCGACGAAGAAGCTCCGTCCCCGAGTCTCAACGCCTGGGCCAGCAGCAACCTTTGTTTATCGTTTATCTTCGAACCTATGCAAAAAAGGGACAAGCACAGTAAAAGACGGGCACAAAACAAAGCACTTCAAAACAAAATCATACAAAAATCCAACGAAAGCAAGGAATAAGAAGGTCATAAGGGAAGTCTCCCGCACATATGTATTTTCCCAGAAGCTCGGCATTATATTCTAGGCTTATCAAGGCAGCCGTGTCAAAGCCTCCAGCACCCGCCAGGATCCAGCAAGCCTCCTGATCCCTCGGGGACAACTTCTTAAGAGGCTTAGATTTCAAGGCCCTGGCGTCCTTCGTCCAATACAATGGAAAGCCGTCCAGAGCAGAGGGCACAAGGTCGGAGCAGCACACCTTGAAGAACCTGCCTTTCCACCCTGTGAAGGTTTGCTGGAAAGGGGTCAAAAGAATCCTACCGGGAACGTTGCTGAGAGTCACCCAGAGGTTATTTCTCTGCCTCTTCACCTCAAAGAAGTGAAGGAAGATGTCTACAGAGGGTGCATATCCTAGGAAACCAAACAGAATGTCAAAGGCTTTAACGAAGGCCCAACTGTTAGGATACAGTTGGGCTGGGGCAGCGTTCATCTCTGTTAGCAGCTCTCTCTCGAACCTGGAAAAAGGAAGGCGCACACCGAAGCACTTGAAGACCACCTGGTAAAAGTAGAAAAAGGGGACCCCATTGTTGGCCCGCTCGTCTCCGCATATTGACTTCCCTAGGGTGCAGGGAAGCACGGTGATATCATCGTCGTGCCTCTTCGCGAAGGCGCGATGATCATAGGTGCTCGAGTCCCCCACATGTTCCCTCAAGGCTCTGGTGGAAAGTAAACTCGAGCACTCATCAAGAAGTTCACGCAAAGCCCACGCGTAAAGATCCTTAGGGCTAACTCTGGAGGAAGAAGGGTTAGAAGACATGTTGAGACAAGATGTCAAGAAAGGACCTAAATGATCAAAGAAGAAGGATCCGGCAGTAACACAGAAGGGAGAAGTCGACGATAAAAGAATGCAAGAAGAACTCTTTCCAAGAAGAACTCTTTAGAAGGAAAGATGAACTGCGCAGGGAAGATATGAAAGATATGGGAACGATGAGTGCAAGTACGGGATTTCAAAGACCCAAACATTACAGTTGAGGCGCCAAAAGACGCCAAAAGGGGGCCGTGCGATTGAGCCACATGTCATAAGATCAAGGCATGACCTGGAGAGTCACTTTTCTTGCTCAGAGAATATCACATCGTTAGAGTCCTCGAGGGTACGTAGCGCCGACGGTGCAAAAAATGTCACGTCAACCAGTCAGGGAGTGACACGTCGTCAAGATATTGCAAGGACAACGGGGTGAGGCCTTAGCCTTAGTCTTTTCGCTGAAACTAGTTTCAGCTCAAGACTGGGGGGCTTTGTGTACCGTCCCGTCATCGGGCGTTGACCGAAGGTCAGAGTCAACGCATGATGGGGGCCCCTCGAGGGACCCAAGGAGGATAAGTCAGCAGGACGACCGCTCGAGTCGTCGCCCAAAGAGAAGCATCGCCCAAAGAGAAGCATCGCCCGAGGGAGAGAGGCGTCGCCGGAGAGGCTTTGGGCCTCGACAGTCCAGAACAACAGTAAAGAGAAGAGAAAGGCGGCTTCAAGGCCGCAAGTCTAGCACCAGAAAGGGATGCCCTAACTCATGAAGTATCCACGCCACTGCTGGGAGACCCTGGAACAGATACGACCCGTGAGAGGGCCATAACCAGGGAGAACCACGTGCATGGTACGAGAGAAAGGTAGATATACCCCAGGGCAAGTAACCAGTGATTGGGGCACGTGAGTTGGCACCTAGAACGTCAACCCATGAGCCAGAAGCACTTCGCAGGAAAGAGGGCTCACACGATAGAATAACCCTAAGTTGGGTGACGGTGCTGTGGGACCCTCTACACAGAATAAATGATCAAGTCAAAGGGACACGTGGCCAGGCACACGTGCTCATTAAAGGTTTCAGTGAAAGTTTGCCAAGGTACGCGTTAATTCAGTTAAGATTCGAATGTTCCAAGGAATGTTTTTATACGCTTTCAATGCGCTTTAACGCGCTTTAAAAGATTAGAGGTGTATAAAAAGGGACCTGGGGGCATTTGAAATGGGGGTTTTAACCTAAATTCACACAGATACACAGAGCAGAAAAACCCTAGTTGTCTTCACGGCGCACTCACAGTGAGCACAAGGCAATTAGGGCAACACCTTTCTAGTTCATAGTTTTTAGTCATTCAGCACAGTTTCTTCGACCACCTCCCAAGGGTGTGTCACTTTGATGTTTCTTGCCAGCTGACTTGATTGTCGGAGTGAAAACGGCCGCGAGGGCGCCCCTTTGTTCACTTCTCTCAGGTACTCACCGACGGAGCAAGACGAAGGTGCCCTAGCTTGCGAGGACAGGCCACGCGCAAAGACGATCCCGGTCAGCCGGACGGAACAGAAGGTGCTTCCATAAACATACCACCACTGTTTTGTGGTGTCAATTACCAATTTTGGAAGGTCAGAATGAAAATCTTTATGCATTCAACTGATAAGGGTATTTGGGAAACAATTGAAAATGGTCCCTTTATACCTCAAGTCAAAAGAGATGAGGTTTTAATTGATAAACCTTGATCTGATTGGACTGAGGCTGAAAGTAAAAAATCCAAGTTTGACTGGATTGCTAAGAATATAATAACTTCTGCCTTGAGTTGTGATGAATTTTTAAGGGTATCACAGTTTAGCTCAACAAAGGAAATGTGGGACATTCTTGAAGTCACACATGAAGGGACAAACGATGTCAAGCAAGCCGGGAAGCATGCTCTTATTCAAAAGTATGAACTCTTTAAAATGAAAAAGGGAGAGACCATTTGTGATGTGCAAAAAAGGTTCTCTCACATAGTGAATCACTTGATGAGTCTTGGTAAGACTTTTGACAAAGAGGAGTTGAACATCAAGATATTGAAATGTCTTGATAGAACACGGCAGCTAAAGGTCACTGCCATCTCAGAATCAAAAGATTTGACATCAATGACAACTCCATCATTGTTTGGTAAGCTTTGGGAGCACAAGCTCAAAATATATAGGCTTGTTGTCCAAGAAAGTGAGGACAAACACAACAAGGGCATAACACTCAAAGCTTGCAATCACAAATAGAAACAAGACTCAAGTGGAAGTGAGGAAGACACCATGAGTCTGCTATCAAGAAAATTCAGCAAGTTCTTGAAGAAGAAAAGTCAAGCTTCAAAGAGGTATGGTTCTAAAAATCCCAGTGATTTTAATATTAACAAGTACACTTGTTATGGCTGTGGTGAACAGGGTGATATCAAGGCAGAATGCCCCAACAATGAAATTAAAGAAAGAGCAGATTTCAAAAATGAGAAAAGGGGAAAAGCCAAAAAGGCATATGTGGCATGGGCTGACAATGAAGTATCATCCTCAAGCTCTTCTAATGATGAAGAAGCAAATTTATGCCTTAGAGCATCTGTCATCTTCAGTCAAAGGTAACAACTATTATCAATAGCTTGAAGCTTTTAATGAAACTCATGAAGAGGCTAATCGATTGGCACTTTCTCACAACCGGTTGAAAGGTCTAAATAACTGGCTGGAAAACAAAATCAAGTCTCTAGAAGAAGAGTTGGAAAAAACAGAAGAAGATTTTGAAAACCTTGATTTAAGTTAAAAAATCTCATATTGCAGTTGTGAGTAAAAAGTTTGTGAAAATTGTGGAAATCTTGAAGGAAAGATTCACTATCTTTTGAAAACCTTAGACAAACTTACAATTGAAAAATCCAACTTTGAAGATGTTCTTGCATTTCAAAATGGTGTTTTGGGAAAAGTTGGTTTGGGTTTTTATCCACAAAGCAAAGAAAATGGGATTTCAAAACCTTTTTCAACTGTACTAGAAAAACAATTGGTTAAAATATCGATTCAACTGGTTGTTACATGCTTCTATTGCATGAATAAGGGTCATTCAGTTAGGTTCTGCAGGTTTCGAAAATCTCTTGTTCCTAAAGGGATCTTTAAATGGATTCCAAGATGTTTTGATGGTTCCAAAGACAAGTGTAACACAAAGGGTCACAAGTTCTTTAAGGGATCAAACCTTGTGATTTAACAAGTTCTGTTTTGCAGATTTTTTACTATACTTGAAGGGTCAGAAAGATCAAGATCTCAAGAAGATTTGTGTACAAGACAAAGCATTGTCCTGATTCTATGAACTGCTTACATTTGTGTAACTGTAATTTGAGGAAAATTTTCTTGTTCTTCTCTTTGTCGAACATTTGTTTTAAATCCAATTTCATTTTCTCTATGTCTATGATTGGATTATAATTACCTTGTATTTCATTTGTCCCTTATACAATCTATGTACATTGTAAACCTTGATGGTTGAATATAGCATGACTATTTGAAAATATGATTTTATCTAAACTTTTCATCAGTGCAGAATTTCACCTAATTGTTTCTTCGAAACAACCAATTGTTTTTTCTCTGTCAACACTGGGCAAATTTGTTCTAATTTCTATGTCCTGATTTGTAATTTTGTTCAAACCCAATGATATTTGTGGTCAATATTTGATGGAGATCAAGATCAAGAAGAAATAGAGGCCGAAGATCAAGGTCAAGAGGAGGTAGAGGCCGAAGTTGAAGAAGCTCAAGGAGACATTAACTTACCTCAAAGGCTTACAAGGAGCATGTTTAAAGAATTAGGAAGTAGTGGTAGATTGTTTTCTCATTTTATAGTGTCTTTTGTATAAAAAGTAGAATGTTTAAATATATAGTTTTTTAGGAAGGTGCTTAGAGGGAAACATTAGATACCTCTTTTGTAAAGCATCTTTAGGCTTTAGTTTAGAATTTTCTAGAAGGTGACTCTTCATGATTCACTATAGGCGTTAGCTTAGGGGACTTATGGTTAGCTTGTGGTGCAAGCTTTGTAAGCTTCATGATCGGCCCTTGCTCCTATAAAAGGAGGGCTTATGATGTGATTCCACTAGCCATATGACACCAAAGCAAGAAACAATCAAAGCAATAAAAGTACTACTAGAAGTAATGACAATTATGGAATAACATGACTAAGACAAAACTTGACATGATTCAAAAAGGAAAATACTCAAACATATGATAGGCAAAAGAATTAAAACAGCAAGTAAACTCAAACTAAGCCTAAAACAGAAACTTAAATTGCAAGAAATTTAAAAGAGCTCTTGAAATAAAGTGCACACAACTCAACAATTAAACAAGAATGAACCTAAGACAAATGATACCACATGATGTGATTCCACTAGCCATATAGAGAATGGTTCTTGACATTCTTAGGAATCACCTTGAGTTGGACATTAAAGAGGCACTTTTCTTAGAGTTGGATCATTGTTTTAAGACAAGAACTCACCAAAAACTAGTACCAAATCCCAAACTCATTTGGATGCTCCACATATTGTCAAATTGAACCGATTAAAGTGGAAGAAAATGAAATTGCACCGAACATATTACTTAAGGAATGAATTGAACCGAACAAATGAGCTAGAGAAGCAAAGGAACAAGATGAATGGACAGAATTATAAAACTGCCGAACCAAAAAAACTCATAAAAACAGCAAGAACACTGTACCGCCCTGGTAATCGAAAGTGATGACGTGGCATCAAGCTACAGTATCGGCGTGTTGACAAGACGCCAGGTTGGCAGAAGGGAAAGAGGTCGGGGGGCTCGTGAAGTCGCCAGATGTCAAGTTGGCGTGTTCCGATCTCCAGCATACCAGAACCGGCGATCACCGGGTTGAAGATGAAGTCGCCAGATGTAAACTCAGGCGACCAAGTGATTGGAGATCGCCAGAGCAAGCACATCGCCGAAGATGAAGGTGGTGCAGATTATGAAGGCGGCCGGCGAGACCACAGGGAAGGTGTACGAAGGCACCCTAACTCGCCAATTCCAGTAGGGATCGCGCTCCCAAGTTAGCTATGCACTGGGCAGTACCATGCATAAGTAACTTAGCCAAAAGAGAGTCAGAAGCAGCGCCCAAGTCAAGGAGGCTCCAGATGATGGCACGTGTACGACTGGATGCGAGCCACGTGTCCAGATCTGTAACTGCCAGAAGAGAGAAAGTGACCAGGTATAAAAGGGTTTCCCAACGAACTTTCGAGGTACGCACATTCAGATTACACTCTTTACGCTTGCGAGTTCTTGAACAGTCTGTGAGAAAGAACATTGCACGGTTCCTTGAGAGTTCTTGAGTGTTATTGCTCTTAGTATTTGGTGGTTCGGTCACTGACTTGGGCGTTGGAGTGCGATAGGCCGCAACGGCGCCGCTCTGTTCTTTTGCAGGTTCTTGAAGTGGATCGCGACGAAGGACGGAGGTAGAAGCGGTGCACACGTCGATCCATTGACGAGGCAAGTTCCAAGGTTCAGGTCAACAGGCAGGATCATCAGGCGCCCACCGTGGGGCCGTGTAAAACCTGTTCCCATCCACAGCGTGAGTTCTTGGAGGTTTTCGTAGTTTTCCGCGTGGTTGTGTGCTGGTGCAACCATAGTTCGCTGTTCATCTAGTTTTGTTCGGTGATTTCGCGTTTTCCACCATTCGTTTGGGTTTGTGTTCGGTGAAGTCAAGTTTTCTGCTGTTCACGCGAGATTTGTTCGGTGAAGTTTGAGTTCTTTGGCTCGTTTTGTTATCCGTGGGAGAAGCGGTGGTTTCCGGTGGAGGTTCGCTGTGTTCTTGAGTTTCTTGCAGAGTTTCGCATAGTTTTGACCGATTGATCGCCGAATCGATCGTCGCTGAAGTAGGTGTTGTTCACTGCATTCTGTGATTCGTCAAGTTTCATGAGAAAAATGAGAAGCAATCGTTCAAGTCCAGTTGCGCCCGTCGCTGCTGAAGGCGCCGCCGCCATGACCATGGCGCAGATGGTAGAGATTATGCGCTCGTTGCAGGCAACTGTAGAAGCCTCGCGCATAGAACAGGCGAGAATGCATGAGGACCTGGCCGCCTCTCGGGCCAGGAATGATGAGCTTAGCAAGGTGACTGAGGAGCTGCGTCAAGCTCTTCAGGAGCAGCAAGGGCGTCCTATCGCTGAAGAGGTCGCGCCGTCATCGCCACCTCGTGTTTTTCCTATGCCTTTCGCTCAGGCGATTACTGACACGCCTATTCCTGCGAGTGTGGTTCCTGTTAAGGCTGTTTTCACCGGTGTGGAGGATCCAGAGGCTCATCTCACCACGTTCCATACGCAGATGATGCTGTCAGGGGGATCAGACGCCGTGTATTGCAAGATGTTCGTGAGCACGCTCCAGGGAACGGCGCTGGAATGGTTTGTGAGCCTGCCTAACGGTCACATTACCAATTTCCAACAGTTCTCGAAGATTTTCGTCGAGCAGTACATCGTGAATAAGGCACCGCCCAGGGTGTCTTACGACCTGTTGGATATAAGGCAGTACCAGGGAGAGTCCCTTAGGGACTACTTGAATCGTTTTGGGGCGCAGATGGTCAGATCGCCGGCTAAAGATGAAGAAATGCTAGTCTATGCATTCAAGAAGGGCGTGCTGCCGGGACCATTCTGTGAGGCATTGATCAGGGCCCACCCCGCCACGTTTGCTGAGGTTAGGCGACTTGCGGTGGCCCACATCGCCGACGAGAGTGAAGTCGCCGAGAAGAGAGGAAGCGTGGCTCCCACTAGGCCACGCGCCCAGACCAGGATCCAGCCACAGAGGGTGCTGGAGACAGCGGCGGCCAGAAGGGATCAGAGGACTCGCCATCCTTATGATCCAAGGAAGAATAAGGGCAGGGGCCAAGGACGCCAGCAACCAGCACGCCGGGAATACAATCGCCCGCCTAAGCACAAGTTTGTCATGGGATTGGCGGACCTGATCGCCATTCCCAATATATCCGCTAGGTTGAAGGCGCCAGAAAAGGTGGGCGACAAGGTGCTGGGACCAAAGCCAGACGCCTGGTGTGAGTTTCACCAGGGCTTTGGCCATACAGTGGACTCGTGCTTGGCATTAGGATACCAGCTCGACGATCTGGTTAAGAGCGGGTTCCTAAATGACTATTTGCTGGATAGAAGGACGGGGGGCGCGTCGAGCTCCCAACCAGCAGGTGCTGAGGCTCAGCAGCACGAGATGCCTACGCACGGAGAAATCCACACCATTGCAGGGGGTTTCTCAGGAGGTGGATGCACCGCATCACAGAGGAAGAGGTACGCGAGGTCTGTGATGACGGTGGATATGTTTGAAGACCACTCGCCGGAAGTGGATATTACATTCACCAAGCAAGATCTCAGGGATGTTGTGCCTCATGACAACGATCCCATAGTAATTTCGTTGATAACAGCAGGAAGAAAGGTCCACAGGGTACTGGTGGACCAAGGAAGCTCGGCAGACGTGATGTTCTGGCCGACTTTCACGCAGTTGGAGCTGCCCCTTGACCAGCTGAGGCCCTATGGAGGGTGTTTGTATGGTTTCGCTGGTGATCAGGTGGAGGTCAGGGGGTACATAGAATTGAGGACAACGTTTACAGATGCGGCGGGTTCAAGAACGGAGAAAATCAAATACCTTGTTGTAAACGCTCCTTCAGCATACAACATCCTGTTGGGAAGACCCACGCTCAATCAGATAGGCGCTATACCGTCGACTCGACACATGAAGGTGAAGTTGCCGTCTATGGAGGGGGTGGTGATCACCATCAAATCCGATCAGAAAGAAGCAAAGAAGTTCTATGAGAATAGCCTGAAAAACAAAAGATCGGTGAGTTACGTAACAACCACCCCGCCTCCCGGTGTGAAGCCCAGATCGACGGTGATGGAGGAGACCGCCGGAAGAGACGTGGAGATGGTGGATGCTGATCTGGGAGAGGGGAACGCCGGTCTGGAGGAAGAAGAGGCAAGGAATCGCCCTGAGGAAGCGAGAGAACTGGGAATCGCCAGGGCGGTGATCGCCAGAGAAACCAGACCAAAACCCGTTGAGCAGTGGCTCGAAAGAGAGATCGGGGGAAAGATCTTCAAGCTGGGAAGATCTCTGGAGGTCGAGCTCCTGGACCAGATTGCCAAGGTGATAGAGCGGCATCTGGATGCTTTTGCATGGTCCGCTTCGGACATGCCCGGGATCGACCCCGACTTCTTGTGCCATCACCTGGCGATGGACAACTTGGTGAGACCAGTACGGCAAAGAAGAAGAAGATTCAACGAAGAGAGGAGGCAGGCGATTAGGGACGAAACACAGAAACTCCTCGCTGCAGGCCACATCAGGGAAGTCCAGTACCCTGAATGGTTGGCGAATGTCGTGCTGGTGAAGAAGAGTAATGGGAAATGGCGCATGTGCGTCGATTTCACTGATCTGAACAAGGCTTGCCCAAAGGATTCATATCCTTTACCAAGCATAGACGCCCTGGTGGATAGTGCTGCAGGGTGTAAGTTGTTGAGCTTCCTGGATGCCTTCTCGGGGTATAATCAGATCAAGATGCATCCCATGGATGAAGAGAAGACTGCATTCATGACTGAGAGATCGTGCTATTGCTACAAGGTGATGCCGTTTGGGCTGAAGAACGCGGGGGCCACGTACCAGAGGTTGATGGATCGAGTACTTGCACCGATGCTGGGAAGGAACGTGCAAGCGTACGTCGATGACATGGTCGTGACCTCGCCAGAGAAAAGCAAGCACGTTGCAGACTTGGAGGAGTTGTTCACGACGATCGCCAAGTTCAGGCTGAAGCTGAATCCAGAGAAATGTATCTTTGGCGTGGAGGCTGGAAAATTCCTGGGATTCCTCTTGACTGAAAGAGGAATAGAGGCCAACCCGGACAAGTGTGCCGCCATCTTGGCGATGAGAAGCCCGGCCACAGTGAAGGAAGTGCAACAGCTAACAGGTCGGATGGCAGCCCTGTCTCGCTTCGTGTCAGCTAGCGGAGAAAAGGGACATCCCTACTTCCAGTGCTTAAGGCGCAATAACAAGTTTGCTTGGACGAAGGAGTGCGAGGAAGCCTTCGTCAAGCTGAAGGAATATCTGGCGAGCCCGCCGGTTTTGTGCAAACCGCTGGTGGGAACCCCTCTCAGGTTGTATTTTGCTGTAACTGAGAGGCGGTCAGTGCGGTGCTCGTCCAGGATCAAGATCAGGCTCAAAAGCCTATTTATTTTGTTAGTAAGGTGTTGCAGGGCCCAGAAACGAGATATCAGGCCCTGGAGAAGGCTGCGCTGGCTGTGGTGTCTTCGGCGAGGAGGTTGCGCCACTACTTCCATAGCTTCACGATTCTGGTGATGACTGACTTGCCCATCCAGAAGGTGTTAAAGAAGCCTGACGTTGCTAGGAGGATGGTGAAGTGGGCAGTAGAATTGTCAGAGTTTGATATTAAGTATGAGCCCCGAGGCCCAATCAAGGGGCAAATCTTTGCAGATTTCGTGGTCGAGCTCTCATCTGAGGCGACACGAGTGGAAGGGGACGACTTCCATTGGGTCCTCTCGGTGGATGGATCGTCGAATCAGCAGGGTAGCGGTGCTGGAGTCATTTTGGAAGGACCCAACGGCGTGCTGATTGAACAATCTTTGAGGTTTGCTTTCAAAGCCAGTAACAATCAAACAGAATATGAGGCGCTGATCGCCGGGATTTTGCTGGCAAAGGAGATGGGACCGAGGGTGTTGATGGCTAAGAGTGACTCGCTGCTAGTCACAGGGCAAGTAACAGGCGAGTTCCAGGCTAAAGATCCACAAATGGCGGCTTACTTGGAGTATGTGCAGGAATTGAAGAGTTCCTTTGCCTCCTTTGAAGTGGTGCATGTGCCCAAAGAGCAGAATGCCCGAGCTGACTTGCTAGCTAAGCTCGCCAATTCAGGCAAGGGGGGTAGACAGAGGACGGTGATTCAAGAAACTCTGAAGACGCCGAGAGCATTTGTGGTAGATCACCTGGTTCTTCAGATAAGCAGGTCGACGGAAAAAGCGGCAAGAAGTCACAAGTCTTTAACGCAAGAAACTTTGAGATCGCCGAGAATTAGAGCGCATCGGGGAGAGAGGGTGAACATGACGCAGGTCTGTGCTACCCATGAGCCAGATACCTGGATAACACAGTACAAGCGGTGCCTGGCAGATGGCCTTCTCCCGCTGGATCCGACAGAGGCTAGGAAGGTAAAGAAAAATTCTAGCAAGTACACATTGATTAACGGCGATCTGTACAGGTTTGGGTTCACTCACCCGCTCCTGGAATGCGTACATGGCGAGAAGTGCACGAGAATCATGGCAGAGCTCCACGAAGGAATATGCGGAAGCCACGTCGGGGGTCGAGCTCTGGCCGCGAGGACTCTCCGTGCAGGGTACTAGTGGCCATCGATGAGAGAAGACTGCAAGAAGTACGCGCAGTGTTGCAAACAATGCCAACAGCACGCCGATTGGCACAAGGCGCCTCCTGAGGAGTTGAAGTCGATTTACAGCCCTTGGCCATTCCACACTTGGGGAATCGACATCCTGGGACCATTCCCGCTGGCAATCAGGCAGATGAAGTACTTGGTGGTGGCGATTGAGTATTTCACCAAGTGGATCGAAGCAGAACCAGTGGCCCAGATCACCGCACACAAGATCGAAGGTTTCGTGTTGAAGAACATTGTGTGCCGGTTTGGTGTGCCCAAGCGCCTGGTGTCGGACAATGGGACTCAGTTTGCAAGCCACTTGTTGAAGAAGCTGTGCGAAGGGGTGGGGATTCAACAAGTGTTTGCATCCGTCGAGCACCCTCAGACAAATGGCCAAGTAGAGTCAGCTAATCGGGTGTTGCTAAGAGGTTTGAAAAGAAGGCTAGAGAAAGCCAAAGGAAGCTGGGCTGAGAAGGTACCCCGTATCGTCTGGGCGTACCACACCACTGAGCAGTCAGGAACCCATGAGACCCCGTTCAGCTTGGTCTATGGATGCGACGCAATGATTCCAGTGGAGATCCAGGAGAGCTCGTCGAGATTCCAGAACTTCGTAGAGGAAGACTCGAATGAGGAGAGAAGGTTGAACCTGGATCTACTGGATGAGGTCAGGGAAGAGGCGAGATTGAAAGCTGAGGCGGTGAAGAGAAGGATTGAGCGAAGATATAACTCGAAGGTGATGCCGAGACAGTTTAGAGAAGGCGACTTGGTGATGAGGAAAGCCCACCAGTACGAGATGGAGAATAAGCTGTCGCCCAAGTGGACGGGACCGTTCAGAATAACCGAGGCGCTCGGGAACGGCGCCTACTGATTAGAGACATTGGAAGGAGGGGCGATTCCTCGCACTTGGAACGCCACGCACCTCAAGTTATATTACAGTTGAGAACTTTGTAAGTAAAGATAAACACGAAGTTACATTACAATGTCTCTGTTAAGGGGGCACTCTTTTTTCCCTAAGGAGGGTTTTTAACGAGGCCACCCAATAAAGAGAAGTTTTCAAAAGTTCAAGTTGTTTCAGATTGCATGCCTGTTATTTTCAGAAAGTTTTGAAGAAAGACCTTGTCACTTATACGTGACTTAAGGCAAGTTAAAGATATATTGCATGCTTTCTAAAAGATTTTAAGTCCTCATCGTCTTTCGGCGATCGGAGGCACCAGTTATAGTTTAAGTCCTCATCGTCTTTCGGCGATCGGAGGCACTAGTTAAAAGTTAAAGTCCTCATCGTCTTTCGGCGATCGGAGGCGCCAGTTAAAAGACCTCAACGCCCACGCGCGTTCTGAGGCGAGATAAAGACCTCCTCGCCGTCGAGCGAGTGCAGGCGAGGAAGAGCGAAAAGTCCCCAGTGTTTCTGGGGGCGAGAAGATGTAACCCCTGGGGCAATGTAGAGGCACCAGTGAAAAGTCCTCAGTGTTTCTGGGGGCGAGAAGATGTAACCCCCGGGGCAATGTAGAGGCAAGTTAAAGACCTTCTCGCCTATGAGCGAGTTCAGGCGAGTTAAAGACCTTCTCGCCTATGAGCGAGTTCAGGCGAGTTAAAGACCTTCCCGCCTATGAGCGAGTTCAGGCAAGATAAAATCCTTCTCGTCTCGAACGAGTTCAGGTATGGTGTAAAGGGTGGAAGAAGTTTGGAGGATGGCTAAGGTAGGTTCGAAGAGAACGCCTAGCCACCCGGTCTCTTGTCCTGAAGCTCAAGGAGGTAGAGAAGGATCCGAAAGGCGCCTCTACCCCCAGATGAAGGAACAATGGCCAAGTGGTGGAACCAGAAAGAAGCTGATATCGCCAAGAGTCTTTGGCGACCAGAAAAAGTTCAAGCAGTGGCGAGAAAGTTAAAGTCCCGTTTTGATGAAGCAAATCGGGTGAAGTGATGTTTTAAGCCAGCGGTTGAGTTAAAGTTTGTCGTTTGAAGAATGGTTTTACGCTGAAGTTCATTACATTGAGATTACAAGTTGTTAAAATGGTTGTTATTTGAAGTCGAAGTGGTTCGAAGCAGTTAAGTATAAGATCGTGCTTACGAAATTACTAAGTCATTTCTTTGAAGTAAATTGTGCAAGGAAAGTTAAAGCAGCTAAAGAAGATATAAGAGGAAGTACACAGACTTTGTCATTAAGTAAATATTAGTTCGGGGTACATAAAAAAAAAGAGAAAAAAGTTCATTACAAAATATAAAGAGAAAGCATAAAGGTAGTGGATGGAGGAAATTGATCAGTCTTCAGCGGGAACCACCTTTCCATCCACCACCTCGTTGTTAAGGGACACCATGCTAAGATCCAGATCGGGGAACAAGCAGGCAAACTGTTCCCGTGCAGCCTCGAATCCAGCAGCCAGAATTTGGGCAGAACTCAGATTAAGTTCTTCAATCTGCTTCTTGAGTTCTTCAGTTTGTTCCTTCAGCCCCTTGTTCTGCTGCTCCAGCTCTTCAGCTTGCTTCTTGAATTGTTCAATGGTTTCTTGAGCTTGAAGAAGGTCTTCAGCAACCTTCTTGGATTCAGCGTGCACCTGGCCCAGTTCAGCAGCGATTTTTCCCTTCTCTGCGTTGGCTTCAGCAAGTTTCGCCATGGTGTCATCCCTTTCTTTTTCCACCTTTCCCAGGAAGATCTCCCGATCAGCTGACCTTTGCTCTAGTTTCTTCACCTTGGCGGCGTCAGTTTTTATTAAGGCCTCTAGGTCAGCCACCTTAACGCGATAAGGTACAATCTTGCTCTCCAGCTCAATCTTCTCTTGAGCCAGAAGCTGCACCTTGTGGCGTAGATCGGTGGCCTCCTTGCGCGCCAATCGGAGCTCAGTGCTCATCGCATCTTCTACTCGGGAGTGTTCAATCTCCGCGAGTGTTAGATTGAAGGATAACTTCTCCACCTCAACCCTCATAGTGCTATTCTCAGTTCGAAGGTTGAAGAGGTCATCCTGGAGCTTCCTGGTGGAGCTCTCCACAGCCCTAGAGATAATGGTGGGGAAGTCTTCTGCCATCATCTTCAGTTTAGCAGAGAAAGGCTCCCACATCCTCTTCACCTCAGTAGAGAGACCTGCCTGTGGAGGCGCTGGGTAGGCCTGTTGTTGGCTCTCGCCACCGCCTTCTTGAATTGGTTGTTCAGCAGGCGCTTCTTGGCGTGGTGGCGACGTCGGGGATTCAGTAATCAGAATGGGAGAGTTATGGGCAACCTCATCCCCGACTGGAGCAACGTCTGCGGCTGAGGCATTTGAAGGAGGACCCTCTCCAGCTGTTACATGAGGCGTGGAGGCGCTCGGGGGGTCCTCCATGAAGTTTGGCTCGGGGGCCTCAACCGCAGGTGGCGCAGACGCCAATGGAATTGCTTGGACTGGTGAAGCAGGAGCTGGCGGAGGAGGCAATGTTGGAGGTGGAGCAGACGTGGATGGCGGTGTTGATGTTGGAAGAGGGGGTGGAGCAGGTGGTGAAGAAGGTGCCACCCTCTTCCTCTTCGTGACGAGGCCATCTTCAGTTGCCTCGTCTTCTTCCTCCTCCTCCTCGTGGACTACTTGGGGGGCTTTCCTCTTGGGTCTCCTGAGGACAAGCTTTTGGCGTTGGTTGGCGGGTTGGACATCGGGAGGAGTTGGGCCTTTTGGTGGCGATCTGCCCTGAGCAGCGGCGATCTCCACCACAGAGTTTGGCACGGTTTGGGAACCCGATGCCAACCCGTGGGTTCGAGCGAGCTTCCTCAGTTCAGTGAGCTTGCCCTGGCCCAACATGTTATCTGCATAGAGCAAAAATGCATGGGTTAGCTCAGAGGTAAAATAAATGCATAAGGCAGTATGCAGCAAAGCAGATAAATGGTGCAGAAAAATAAAACCAAAGTCTTGCGCACAACGCACAAGACGCCCAGAAACAGTTAGCAGAGGTAATGATAGAATAAAGGCTTAGACGTTCTAACCTATTCGAATTTCGAGTTGGTCCTCGAAGAACTCGAAGCAGATGAGTGTGGTGGTGAGGAAGGTGATGTTGGCGTCCGCCACACTCTTCCAGAAGAAGCAGAGATCTCTGTCCAAAGCGCCCATGCTATCAGGACTTCTGGGTCTCCTGAAGCTGCTTTTGGACTCTTTGTTCCCCTTGTTTACCCAGTACAAGGGGAAACCGTCGAGCAACGACGCGTCTTTGTCATTGGGACGCACCTGGACGAATTTGCCCTTCCAGTCTTTATAGGATTGCT
Organism: Phaseolus vulgaris; assembly: GCF_051622355.1. Taxonomy (NCBI): domain Eukaryota; kingdom Viridiplantae; phylum Streptophyta; class Magnoliopsida; order Fabales; family Fabaceae; genus Phaseolus; species Phaseolus vulgaris. The sequence continues at coordinate 28,702,325 of NC_143501.1, read as the reverse complement.
GGAAGATGGAGAGGATCGACCTCCCAACAATCCCATTCAAGCTTACCCACAGGCGATCTCCTGGGTGCTTGGCTTCGAAGAGAAATAAGAAGACATCCACAGATGCTGGCAACCCCAGGTGGTCGCACATGACTTGGAACGCTCGCACAAACGCCCAGCTGTTGGGATGGAGCTGGGCGGCGGCAATGTTGAGCTCGGTGAGAAGCTCCCTCTCAAAGCGAGTGAAGAGAAACCTGAGTTTCACCTTCTTGAACAAAGTTGTGTAAACGAAGCAGAAGGGTCCACCATTGTTCGCCTTGTCGTCGGCGCAAACTGGCAGGTCGGCGGGGCAAGGCAGCACTGTCATCTTTTCGTCGTGCTCCTTATGGAATGATTGGTGAGGCTCATCCCCTTTCTTTAGTCGCAGAACTGCCCCCGCAGAATTTACAGAAGACGTTTCCCTCAACAAAGTCGAGGTGGCCCAGGGGTACAGTTTTTTGAAGTCTTGGGAGGGAACAGAGGCACCTCCGGCAACGGGTGGAGTGGCCTGAGCCAAGTTCGGGCGGGAGGGTGTAGGCCTCTCAGCCTGAGAAGACGAAGCGCCACGTACTTGCGGTGGGTCGTGTGCTTGTGAAGAGGGGTTTCGTGATGAAGGAGGAGGATTTGGGGTGATCTTTGAGCGAGTCATTGCGTAAGCTGCAGAGGAAAAAGAAAAGGAAAAGCGATCAGGGTTCGCAGAGGCTGACTCGATCATGAGAAAAGGCTGAAAAACGAACGAACGTAGGTTCGTTGTGACGCTGACGGAGCCCTAAGTTACGAGAAAGGAGAAATGGAGAAAACGACCCACAACGTATGCACCAGACAGTTAAAGGATGATGCGAATCGGTTAAAATGCAGGAAAAACCAGCAGAAGAAGGAAAGGAAGTACCTTTTGATGATCGGAAGAGTGATGGAAGGAGTTGGTGATTCGGGAAGTTGAAGAACGTTGAGAGCTTTTTCGCAGAAGAGAGTTGGAGCGTCTGAGAATACGAAGAAAATGATGGAACAGTGGAGCGAAATGGGTTTAAGGATTTTTCGAAATGGGTTTGGGAAGCGCAAACGTTAACTGAAGGTAACCGTTGATGAAGCCACGTGTCGAACGATGGGGAATGTTTGGTGGAGCGTCAGAGGAGCAGAAAGTGCAACCGCTTGGAGTTCTGCGCCAGTGCCACGTGGATGACGTGACTCCTTTAGTCTTTTCGCTGGACAAGTCTTCGCTTAAGACTGGGGGGCTTGTGTACCGCCCTGGTAATCGGAAGTGATGACGTGGCATCAAGCTACAGTATCGGTGTGTTGACAAGACGCCAGGTTGGCAGAAGGGAAAGAGGTCGGGGGGCTCGTGAAGTCGCCAGATGTCAAGTTGGCGTGTTCTGATCTCCAGCATACCAGAACCGGCGATCACCGGGTTGAAGATGAAGTCGCCAGATGTAAACTCAGGCGACCAAGTGATTGGAGATCGCCAGAGCAAGCACATCGCCGAAGATGAAGGTGGTGCAGATTATGAAGGCGGCCGGCGAGACCACAGGGAAGGTGTACGAAGGCACCCTAACTCGCCAATTCCAGTAGGGATCGCGCTCCCAAGTTAGCTATGCACTGGGCAGTACCATGCATAAGTAACTTAGCCAAAAGAGAGTCAGAAGCAGCGCCCAAGTCAAGGAGGCTCCAGATGATGGCACGTGTACGACTGGATGCGAGCCACGTGTCCAGATCTGTAACTGCCAGAAGAGAGAAAGTGACCAGGTATAAAAGGGTTTCCCAACGAACTTTCGAGGTACGCACATTCAGATTACACTCTTTACGCTTGCGAGTTCTTGAGCAGTCTGTGAGAAAGAACATTGCACGGTTCCTTGAGAGTTCTTGAGTGTTATTGCTCTTAGTATTTGGTGGTTCGGTCACTAACTTGGGCGTTGGAGTGCGATCGGCCGCAGCGGCGCCGCTCTCTTCTTTTGCAGGTTCTTGAAGTGGATCGCGACGAAGGACGGAGGTAGAAGCGGTGCACACGTCGATCCATTGACGAGGCAAGTTCCAAGGTTCAGGTCAACAGGCAGGATCAAACACCAAACCAAAACTCAAGAACACAAGCTAACAAAAACAATTGAAAGAGGAGAAAGGAAGCAGAGAAGAATTGCTCATGAAGATGGAAGGAAGATGGATGATCTCGCCACTAGAAGTGTGGAATGCTCCTAGATGAGAGTGCTGCCGCCACTTGAGGACTCCATGGATCCTTCAAGATAAGACTAGAGAAGAAGGCTCAAAAGCTCTCCAAATGCTCACTCCAATTATAATATAGTTTCTTTATATAAATTCAAATCTGAAAAATACAAAGAGAGCACCTCTATTTATAGCCTAAGGTGCTGAAATATAAGCTACACAATTTCAAAAACTCCCTCCCAAAAAGCTTCTAGAATTTGCGCCTAAAACAAAGCATGAGGAAGGTGTGACCTCTTCCTTCACTTTGGCACCTCCTTTTCTACTCCTACACCTATCTACTAACACACCCCCCCTAAGACTTCTAACTAAAGACTAAAAGATGCTTTAACAATAGAGGTTTCTAATGTTTCCCTCTAAGCACCTTTCTAAACAATATTTATCTAATACTTGGCCTTGCCCTTCATGTGATGGACTTTGGGCTTTTGTGGGCTTTGGCCTTCTTGGGCTTGGGCTTGGGCTTTATCTTTTGCAAAGATTAACAAGAAAAACTTTAAATGTAAGCCACCTTTAGTTGATTCTCATCAGCTTAGGTCCTTCAAAGAATAGAATTGATTTTTGAAGTAACAAAACTTTCCCAAGTTGGTGATTGAGTGAGTGAGAACTTGCCTTCTCCTCTTCCTAGTCTCATCTTGAGTGCCTTGGTTCCTCAAGTGGCGGCAATTCACACTTATCTTGGAGCAATCACACTTCAAGTGGCGTGTTCATCAACCAAGAACTACAACCACATAAGTCTTCTTTCTTCTCCATCTATTTCTTCCATTTCCATGTCCATATGAACTCCTTAAACATGTCTTAGGACTTTTCTTGCAATTCTATTCGGTGTTTTAGCTTCTTTTGTTGTTTTGTTCGGTTCATCTTCTTCTTTGCTGAATATAATCGGTTCATCTTCCTTTGCTAAGACTTTGTTGGATTCATTTCACTTCTAAGGCAATTTAATCGGTTCATTTCATTTCTTATACCTTTTAATTGGTTCAATTGACAAGAAATAGGCTTCCATATGAGTTTTGGTGTATTGGTGCAAGTTTTGGTGAGTTCTTGAAACATAGAACATTGATCCATTTCTATAAAAGTGCCTATTCAATCTCCAACTCAAGTTGATTCCATAAAATGTCAAAGAATCATCTATATTTTGCTATTGGAATCATATCAATATTGTATTAATTACATGTTTGAATACAATTTGCCTCTGCTATAACTATTAATAAATCAGATTCTTCTTATTTTAGAAATTAAAGTTGCTTTTAAAGTTTGGCCAAATCAATATGTGAGTATTTGTACTTTCTGTTTGACTGACAAAAACAGCTTTATGGTTCAGATTGGATTCGTTTTTCTGTTTTAAAAACAACCTACATAATGCCAACTCTGACCAAGAGTTATGGCTATATAAGGATTGCAACAAGTTGTTTTTTTTCACACAAACAACCTATTGTTCTTCTTTTTCCTATGCTCTAAGTTTTCTCTACAGTGTGCAAAAGTTCCTCTCTGAATTAAGTTATGGCTGAAACTCCTCTATCTACTAAAAGGATGAAAACCAGGGCTGTTAGGAGTGGTGGGAAGCTTGAAGGGTGGTTCTCTTGAGAATCAGAATTGATTGACAAATACCTACATGAAACAAGTAGGAAGATTGTCAATACACCTAAGCTTGTCTCCTTTACATGGATGAAACAACAAAATCTGAATATTGTGAGGAGTATACTCAAGGAACAATGGCTGAAATGTTTCCTTGAGCTCACTAGAAACATTTATCCAGATTTGGTGAAGGTATTTTACACTAACCTTCAATTCAATGGTGACTCACTTGTTTCTCATTTGAAAGGTGTAGATATGGTCATCACAAATTATGTATGGGTTGTTGTGGCTGGATTGAAATTCTCTGGAATGAGAATCAACATAGTCAATCTAGGGGTTGTTTAAGAGTTCAACAAAATTCAATTTTACAAAAGTTGTCTCAAGAATCCCCTCTCCAAAGTAAGAAATTATTCTGTTAGAGGGTTAAAGCTTGATGAAAGGCTCACAACCTTCATAGTGTCATGGATCATCACACCTAGGGGAAGCAATCATTCCACTCTTTCCGAGGAAGACCTAATGCTGATCTATTGCATCATGAATAAAGTGAAGATCAATTGGATCCACACCATCAAGGAGCATATGCAAAAATCCATAAGGTTATGTGATTTCCACTATCCCTATGTAATTTTAATCTCTAAACTTCTTCACTATTTTGAAGTGGATATAGAAGAAGAACTAGCTAAAATTATCAAGCACTCAAGAGAGATTAACAGTGGATCCCTAAGCAAAATGGGGTTCACTAAAATTGGTGGGAGATGGGTGAACAAAGATGGTGATCAAGCTGACCCAAGTGGAACCTGTTAGAATATACAACCTTAAACGAGAGGGGGGTGAATTGTTTAAAGGGGGTTTTCGAAAAAAATTTAAGCTAGAATGAAATTCTTTGCAAGAAACCAGATTAGGAATTCAGTTAGCCAAAAAACAAAGCACAAAACAGCAAAGCACCAGAAAAACAATCGGTTGTTTCTTTGAAACAATCGGTTGTTTATACCAGCAAATCAACAATAATTGAATTTAAATGAGTTTAAGGGAAGAAAGAGATACACAAACAATTTATACTGGTTCACTCTGAAACCAAGAGCTACAACCAGTCCCTAGAATCCACGGGGCAATCCACTAAGCAATCAAATACAGATTACACACAAAACCACCAAAGAAGTGACCTTGAACCCCTCAAGAAACAAGAATGTTGATCTTGACAACCTCAAGAGCACACAACACTCCTTGGCTTACAACACCAGAATTTACAAAGTGTTCAGAATGAATTACACTTGTTACAAAATGAACTGAAATCAATACAGATGTAATCTTATTCCACTATCTCTTGAAAAAACCAAAGTTGAATAGTGAATGTTCAAATCTTGAAAGCAATCTCTGAAAAACTCAAATTTATTTTTCTCTTTCCTTGTTTGTTATAAAACATAAACTATTTATAGCTTTCAAAGATTGGTCAAAGCATTTAAAACAGGAGCACATTCAGTTTGAAAATCATTTAAAGCACACTTAACTAACAAAACAGATTCTGTTAGGATTTTCAAACAAACAATCGATTGAAAGCATGAAACAATTGATTGTTTTGGTTTGACAACAAGTCAACCAACCAAAACAGTTTTCAACCTTTTCAAAAACACCTAAGAGTAAAACAATCGGTTGTTTCGACAAAACAACAGGTTGTTTTTCACTTAGTTTGAAAAACACTTTAAACTTAAAAGATTTGAAAACACTTTAGCTTTAGATTCAACAAAGAGTGGATTACACAGATAAACTACCCAGATCCTACTCTAAAACACAACAGCAACTTCAAGCAACTTCAACCTTCCATCATCAAACACTAGGATTTGGATTCTTCAAAGCTTTTGATCACACTTGATTCAACAGACTCCCCCTATTTGATGAAGACAAATCCCTGGTTGCTTGTGTTGAACTTGTTTGAATTTGAAGCAGTTCCTGCAAAACAAAGTTTAAGCAATATACAACATTTATGGCAGCAGGTTAGAATAGCACATATAGCTTGCGTTCTGCTTAACCAATACAGTAGAGGAAACCAGCCAAAAAGGAAAACCAAAAAGCATCAGCAGCAGCAGAAATAACAATCATTTAAATAGATAGAGTTTGTATATTTTAAGACAACACAACATAAAATTCTCCCGCTATTTGTCTTCACAAATAGACTATAAGAAGGGATAAAACAGAAATTGTTCCAGATAAAACAGAATTTAAAAGAAATAGCAATTAAACTGTTACAGAGCAAAAACATCGGTTGTTTCGAGCATTCAACTAGTTGTTTTTCTTTAGTCATCCTTGCCATATTGCAGCTCAAAGATCTGGTTCTGAACAACTTCAATTTGTTCATCCAGGGTCTGAAAGCGAGTGTCCATGCTCTGGAATCTGTTGTTAATGCTCGTGAAATTTGTCACACAAAGATAATGGAGATTTCTTTGATTTTCAGCAAAGCCATCAAGTCTATCCACCATGTATCTTTCAAAAGAAGACATTGAGGGAATCTCATCCCCTTGATGTCCTGCACTTCTTCCAACATCAAAGTTAGTTGCAGGTTATTCTTCATTGTGGATATCCATATAAGCAGCTTGATCTTCATCATCAAAATCAGCAGCTACAGCACTTGAGGAACCACCATGATCACCATCTTTGTTCACCCATCTTCCATTTATCTTGGTGAATCCCATTTTGCTTAGTGAACCATTGTTCACTTCTTGTGTTGATTTAACCAACTCAGAGGTTTCATCTTCAAGATTCACTTCAAAATAGAGCAAAAATTTAGAGATTAAAACAACATAGGGATAATGGTAGTCACTTAACCTCATGGACTTTTGCATATGTTCTTTGATGATATGAATCCAGTTGATCTTGATCTTCTTCATAATGCAATAGATATAAACAAGATCTTCTTCTGTTAAAACAGAATGGTTGCTCCCCCTTGGAGTTAGAATTCAAGTGACAATGAGAGCCAACACCGTTTCATCTAACTTCAACCCTCCAACAGAACAAGTTCTCACTTGAGCTTGTTGATTCTTCAAACAACTTTTGTAGTATTGAACCTTATTGAAATCTTCCACAACACCAAGATTTCCTTTATTGATTCTAAGACCAACATATTTCAACCCAGTTACAGCAGCCTATACATCATGGGTAATCTCTATGTCTACACCTTTAACATGTGAAACAAGATTGTTTCCTTCAAACTTTAAGTTTGTGTAGAATACCCGAATTAAATCTGGATAAATGTTTCCCTTCATCTCCAAGAATCTTTTCAGCAACTGATCCTTGAGAAGCCTTCTCACATTGTCCAGCTGTTCCCGTCGATTGACCAGGGTCGTCTTTGCGCGTGGCTTGTCTTTGCGAGCTAGGGCACCTTCGTTATGCTCCGTCTACGATACCTGAAAAGAAGTGAACAAAGGGGCGCCCTCGTGGCTGTTTGCATTTGACGATCAAGTCAGCTAGCGAGAAACATCAAAGGGGACACACCTCCGTATCAGAACATCGTAAACGAATGCTCTGAAGGTGGTCGAAAACTATACTGAATGACTAAAACTGTGTTGCCCTAATCGTCTTGTGCACACAGTGGGTGCGCCGCGAAAACAACTAGGGTTTGTGCTTTGTGTAAAGCTGCGAGAATTAGGTCAAAACTCGGATCCCCCTTCAAATGTCCCAAGGCCCCTTTTTATACACCTTTTGCATTTAAAACGCGTTAAAGCGCATTGAAAGCGTATAAAAATATTCCTTGGAACGTTCGAATCTTAACTGAATTAACGCGTACCTTAGCGAACTTTTAGGAAAGCCTTGATGTTTTCAACGCTTATTGCCACGTGTTCTTCTGACTTGATCGCAACTCTTCGTGGAGGGCCCTACAACGCCGTAACCCAACTTAGGGTTAATCCATCGTGCAAACCCTCATTTCTCGAAGTGCATTTAGCGCAAGGGGGTGACCTTCTGGGTGCCAACTCATGCGCCCCAACTTCTAGTCACTCACCTTGGGAGTGTATTTGCCCTTCTCTCGTACTATGCACGTGGTTCTCCCCTGGGTGTGGCCCCTTCACGGGTCGTATCTCTCCCAGGGTCTCCCAGCGGTGGCGTGGGTACTTCACGAGCCAGGTTACCCCCTACTGATACTAGATCTTATGGCCTTGAAGCCACCTTTATCTTCTCTTCATTGCTGTTCTGAGCCATCGAGGCCCGAGACTTCCTCACGGTGTTGCCCCCTCCATGGTCTTTCCTGCCCATGGGTATCGGGGGGTAACACCGTCGATGTCTTAACTTGACTATTTCTTAACTTGGTGACGCCATAATCTGGCGATGCCTTTAGCCTGGCGACGCCTTTGCGAGGCGACGCCTTTCTTAGGCGACACCTTTGCGAGGCGACGCCCTAACCTAGCGATGCCCCAAGCGGTCAACCTGTTGACCTTCTTTCCCTTCTTTGGGGCCCTCGAGCGGTCCCACCATGTGTTGACTTTGACTTTGACTTTTAGTCAACGCCCCGGGACGGTACACCAGCTTTTGGCTTTTCAACTAATCAAAGGAGACAACTTTTGGATTGTTGATCACTTTTGTACTTGTCTCAAAACGATACCTCTCAATAAGTTCATTATCCCCTGAAAACCAACCCTCAAGCCTTCCTCCTGAGCTTACAACCCTTGTTTCGATCCTCTTTGATGTAGGTGGAGTGGACTCCATGACAGCAAAAAAAAGAGACAAAGGCACACACTCAAGGAGAGAAAGAGATGTTGCAAGAGATGACTCAATTGGTTGTTTTTTTGAAAGAAAACAATTGCAACAGATTTTATAGCAAAACAAATACTTTCTTTGATCCTTTGGTGATTGTGGGTTTCAGTCTTCAAGATAAGAGACTCGACCAAGAAATGCACAAAAAACGTCAGAAAAGAGCAGAAATAAATACGGTCAGCACATGTGATCTTTGACTAGACATAAAGGCTCTTGAATTTCCAAGATATGGAATATATTCCTTTATGACATCTTGTAACTTCCTCCAAAACACAATCAGGCTTTCAATACTGCTTTATTGACTCAAGATCCTTTCATTATTGAGATCTGCAACAGAAAAAATGTATAGAGAAATTAATTCAATTCTTTCACAGTGCGGTCAGAGAAGAAACAATTAGTTGTTTCGAGGAAACAATCGGTTGTTTTTCTACAACATGTTGACAGATTATGATTTTCAAGCATAGATTGAGAAAGTTCAAAATAGATGTAAATGCTCATTTGAAAAAGAAAATTAAACATGAATCAATAATTAAAAACAAAGGCAAAGATAAGGAAGGTCTTATCCTTTTATGAAGTCCCTTCAATGAGTCATTGTTTTTGATCAAGAATGCTTCTTTTGGCTTTTGAAAAAGCTTGGACTGGTGCACACCATTAATTCAGTTCCAGTCTCAATCCTTTTCTTCTAAGAACCTGATCAAATGACTCATAGCTTCATGTTCTTCTAGTATCCATTGCTTGAGTTGCATGACTCGTCATCTCCTTTTGCAATTAAGCATATGTTTGCTTTTTCATCTTCACTTGATGAGGAAATTTCATTTTCATCCCAAGCAATATATGCTCTTCTTGATTTTCCCTTTTTCTCCTTGTAGCTTGATTTCTTTTCATTGCTTTCTTTATTTGGGCAATCAACTTTTATATGCCCTTCTTCACCACAACCAAAACAAGTATAATTATTATAATTGAAATCACTAGTTTTCTTGTTGCCATACCTTTCTTTGTTGGCTTCTTTGTTGCGATTTCTCTTTAAGAATCTACTAAACTTTTTGGACAGCAAGCTAAGGTTTTCTTCTTCACTTTCATCACTTGAATCCTGTTTGCTTTTGTGCTTGGCAATTTTCAAGGCAATGCTTCTCACATGCTTGTCTTCACTTTCTTGAACATCGAGTCTATTCATTTCTAACTCATGTTCTCTAAGCTTACCAAACAATGAAGTCGTTGTCAAGGATGTCAGATCTTTTGATTCAGAATTGCTGTCACCTTAGGTTGCCAAGATCTATCAAGACACTTGAGGATCTTGATGTTTAGTTCTTCTTTATCAAAGGTTTTCCCAAGGCTCATAAGGTGGTTGATGATGTGAGTGAACCTCTTTTGTACTTCAGCAATTGACTCACCCTTGAGCATTCTAAACATTTCATATTCCTGAATTAGAGTATGCTTTCTAGCTCTCTTCACATCATTGGTTCCTTCATGAGTCACCTCCAAAGTGTCCCACAACTCCTTGGCCGATGAGCATTGAGAAATCCTGAAACATTCATCTGAATTCAAGGCAGATGTTATAATGTTCTTAGCAATACAATCAAATTTGACCTTCTTGTTTTCAGAATCAGTCCATTAGGACCAAGGTTTTTCAATCGAAGATTCATCTTTTTCAAATTTAGGAATAAAAGGGTCATTTTCAATTGCATCCCAAATTCCTTTGTCAAGAGATACAATAAAGATTTTCATTCTAACTTTCCAGATTTGATAATTCAAACCACAGAACAGAGGTGTTTTAGGATCAAACTTCAGTATTTTTCAAGTACCAAGCTCTTTATTTCAATTGTTAGAATATATGGCCTTAAACGAGAGGGGGTGCGAATTATTTAAAGGGGGTTTTTGAAAAAATTTTAAGCTAGAATGAAATTCTTTGCAAGAAACCAGATTAGGAATTCAGTTAGCCAAGAAACAAAGCACAAAACAGCAAAGCACCAGAAAAACAATCGGTTGTTTATACCAGCAAATCAACAACAATTGAATTTAAATGAGTTTAAGGGAAGAAAGAGATACACAAACAGTTTATACTGGTTCACTCTTAAACCAAGAGCTACATGTAGTCTCCAGAATCCACTGGGCAATCCACTAAGCAATCAAATACAGATTACACACAAAACCACCAAAGAAGTGACCTTGAACCCTTCAAGAAACACACTTCCTTTGGCTCAGCACATACCAAGAATGTTGATCTTGACAACCTCAAGAGCACACAACACTCCTTGGCTTACAACACCAGAATTTACAAAGTATTCAGAATGAATTACACTTGTTACAGAATGAACTGAAATCAATGCAGATGTAATCCTATTCCACTCTCTTGAAAAAACCAAAGTTGAATAGTGAATGTTCAAATCTTGAAAGCAATCTCTGAAAAACTCAAATCTGTTTTTCTCTTTCCTTGTTTGTTATACAACATAAACAAACTATTTATAGCTTTCAAAGATTGGTCAAAGCATTTAAAACAGGAGCACATTCAGTTTGAAAATCATTTAAAGCACACTCAACTAACAAAACAAATTCTGTTAGGATTTTCAAACAAACAATCGATTGAAAGCACGAAACAATTGATTGTTTTGGTTTGACAGCAAGTCAACCAACCAAAATAGTTTTCAACCTTTTCAAAAATACCTAAGAGTAAAACAATCGGTTGTTTCAACAAAACAACAGGTTGTTTTTCACTTAGTTTGAAAAACACTTTAAACTTAAAAGATTTGAAAACACTTTAGCTTTAGATTCAACAAAGAGTGGATTACACAGATAAACTACCCAGATCCTACTCTAAAACACAGCAGCAACTTCAGCCTTCCATCATCAAACACTAGGATTTGGATTCTTCAAAGCTTTTGATCACACTTGATTCAACAGAACCAATGAGGGTGATGAACCTGAAGATGCAGCAACACAAGATGAACCTGCTGCTTAGACTCAAGAGGCTGGTCACAATGATGCTTATATGGGAGAAAGGATGACCACAATGTCTCCTTTTGAAAGATTGATGATCAACCGCATGGACACATCTGCAGAGAATCAAAGGAATCTCTATGATTTGTGTGAGTCAAGGTTCAATCATATGGATTCACGCTTTTCAAACCTAGATGAACAAATAGAAGAGGTTCAGAATCAGATTATGGAGCTACAATTTGAAAGGGAGAACAGTCCTTCCTTCTTAGTTTTCTAAGTTAAATTTGTGAACAATTTCTTTTTCTTTTATGCTGTTTTTTTTTAATCCTTCCTTTTGTCTATTTGATAAGACAAATAAGGGGAGAGGTATTGGGTTCTGTAATGTTCTTATTACCCGCACTTATTACTGCTTTGAACATTACTTCTATAACTGTTTAACTGGTTTAAATTTGAAATACTAAAACTGTTGAAACTCTTATACAACATTTCAACTGGTTATTCCTGCGAAATAACTGGTTTCTCATCTAATTTGGCTGATGTTCCTCTTTGGAAATCACCTAGTGGGAACTGGTTTCTAGTGCCTATTTGAATGGAAAAGATTATCCTGTGTTTCTATGTTTGCTCATGAATACAGGTTGTACAGATTCTAAACAAGAACATTCCTAAAAGCATGCAAAGGATTTGTCTCCATCAAATAGGGAGAGATTGTAGAGCATGGGAGCTTTGATGTTTCAAATCCAAGATAAAGCTTGAAGCCTTGCTGCTTTTGGTTTGGGTTTAAATTAGAATGTTTAGAATCCATGTAAAGATCAGTTCTTGTCACTTGCACAAAGGTTGCCCAATCTGTTTTAAAAAAAGCAAAGTGTTTTTCTAAGAAAAGAGAAAAACAATCGGTTGAATTATCGAAATAATCGGTTGCTTGTCACTTATCTAGCTTGGAGGTTTTAAAATTGTTTTTGACTTGGTTATGTAACTGCCTAACCAATTCAACCGGTTAAATCGTGGTTTCAACCGGTTGATTGTGTGTTTTCATAACAATTTTTTGAAAACCTCTTTTTTTTTGGGTGTGATCAAAACTGCTTTTGTTCATTAATGATGCCCTGAACGGCTGGATTTAAAGTGCTATAAATATAGCCTTTTCTTTCAAAACTAAAACAAGTTTTTTTTACAATGTTTGAAATAGAGATTGAGATTTGTTTTTGAAAGAAGTTTTCAAAAGGTTTGATGAGATTGATGTTAAACTTTGCAAGATTGATGTTAAACTTTGCACTGGTACAAGATCTTATCATAGGACTTCCTGGTTTTTGTAATCTTAGGTTTTTTCTAATCCTTTCAAGATTCTTATATTTGTACTTTCATTAACTGTAAGTGTGTGTGAAATTCTGCAAAGTCAGAGGGTGTTCTGACTTGAGGTGTGTGGTGTTGCAAAGAGGGTGAGTGGGTCTTGTGGTTTTGAAATTGATTACTAGTGGAAATCAGAGGTTGTTCTAAGAACTGGATGTAGCTCAAGCTTGAGTGAACCGGTATAAATCTCGCTGTGTAAATCTTTATATTTGATGAGAATAAAAAAGATCCTATTAATAGGAGGAATGGACAAGGGCAAAAATATATAAAGTTCTTTTTATTAGTTTTTTCAAAAGATGAGGGCCAAGCCCAAGAAGCCCAAGCCCAACCCATGAGGAGCAAGGCCAAGCATTAATAAATGAGCATCAATGGATCTCTCTTTTTTGTAATTACTTTTGTGTAGTTTTTAGTAGAACTTTAAAAGGAAGGTGTAGATATTAAATAAGGGGTGCTTATGTACAAAACAAAGTCACACCTTCCTTGTGACATAAAAGAGTAGGTGTATATATAGTTTTTAGGAGGTGCCAAAGTAGGAAAGCAAGTCGCACTTCTCATGTGACTTGTTTTGGCACCAATTTTGAATAGTCTAGTTTTTGAATTGTGCCTTTTCATTTTCAGCCCTCTTCTACTATAAATAAAGAGGCCATGCTCTTGTAAATTCAGAATTTAGAAATTGAAGAAAGGAAACTCTACTCAAATTGAGAGAGAACTCTGAGAGATTTGATCTCCTTCACTAAGTCTTATCTTGTGAGATTTGGAGGGCTTCAAGTGGCGGAAACTAGCACTCATCTTGGATCATCATCTCCAAGTGGTGTGTCCATCTCCTTCAAGTCTTCATCCAATTAAGTTACTTCTTCCTTCCATCTCCATTTTCCATGTTTTTAGCAATTCCAATCGGTAGTTTGTCTTTTTAGGTGTTGTTCTTTAATTTCCACCGATTATTCTTGTTCATCTTGTGTTCTACTTTTAATTCTGCACTTGTAGCTTAATTTGATTTTGTATTTGTATCTCCAATTCCTTGTGTTGTTTCGGTTCATTGTGGAATGACACTCAATCTTGAGTTTGGTTCTTCTATTAGAAGGCTTTGTACTTCAATGATGATTCCTTAAGTTCCTCCACTTGTTCCTAATTGTTTGTCCTTGTTTTCAACTCTTAATTGTTGTCTTTCTTCACATATATTGTTGTGTTCATATGCTGAAAAGTGTCTATGCTTGATTAAACTCACATCAAGTTGAATATTGAAATTGAAAGTGAGGTTACTCTCTAGAATTTGAGTGGTTTCTTTGTGAGACTTGCTCTCCTTCTCTTTGTCTCATCTTGTGGGTCTTGGGAATCCTCAAGTGGTGGCACTCTCACTCATCTTGGAGCCTTCCACCATCCAAGTGGCGTGATCACTCCCATTGTCTTCAACCACATAAGTTTCTCCAACTCTTCATCTTCTTCTTCCATCATACTCATTCTATATCAAAAACTCTAAACACATGTTTTGTTTCTTGTTCTTGATTTTCAATCGATCAAATGTTGCTATTGAATGTTTTTAATCAATAGTTTGTCATTGGTTCTTGTTTTAATCGGTTGGAATTACTTGTTGATGTTCTATTCGGTTCATGTTCTTGAAATGGGTTTCCCATGGGTTTCTTGATTTTTGTTCTTGAAATGGGTTTCTAATGGGTTTCTTGATTTGTGTTCTTGAATTCCTTGTAGAATCTTGATCCAATTCTTGAAAAGTGACTTTTCATATGCCAACTCATATCATGTGTTATCATGAGCCATGGGTTTTGATATGAATCCAAGAACATGATAGGAATATGATATGAACATGTTATGGATTCATTAAGAGTTGGAATATGATTAGGCACTTTTTAAGAATTGGATCAATGTTCTTAAACATTCAAGAACTCACCAAATCACAAGAACCAAGCCCAACTCATATAGAAACCCATTTTTTAGACATATGAACCGATTGAAACAAGGAAGAACACAAATGCACCGATTGAAACTCCAAGAAACACAATTAAACCCACAAGAACAGAAAACTAAAGCAAACTACGGAATATAAACACAATCTAAACAAGTTCTACCGATTGAATCAACAAGAAACAACAAAGACATGTTTTAGAGTTTGTTTTGGAATGGAAATGGAAGAAGAAGATGAAAAGGACAAGGAAACTTATGTGGTTGGAGCTCTTGGAAATGTGCACGCCATTTGAAGGATGGTTGGCTTCAAGATGAGTGTTGTTGCCGCCACTTGAGAGACCAAGAATTCACTCAAGATAAGACTAGAAGAGAAGAAGACACAAGTCTCTCTCAATCACTCACCAATTTGGTAGAGGTTCATTACTCACAAAATCAATCTTATTATTTCAAAGACCTAAGCCTCCCTTTTATAATGAGGAAGACCGGTCACAAGTACAAGAGAAGCTTACAAGAGAAGCTTTGAAAGGTTAGCTTCTAACTCCTCCTATTCTAGCGCCTAAAAGAGTGCGAAGAGACACCTTTCTAGATTTTTCCTAAAAACTAGCGCCTAAAGGTGCTATACAATGGAGGTATCTTTAAGGTTTCCCTCTTTAGCACATCCTAAAGCTATTCTATATTATTTACAAATTTATACAAAACAAACTATAAAGAGAGATATTAATTGGAGCCCATTCTTGAATGCTTGTAGTCTTCTTTTACGCTTGGTCCTCTCTTTATTTAATTTCTTCTTTATTTTTTAGAAAACTAGGAGGAAGAACTTTAAATGCTTGGGTGGATGGCCTCTTCCTCCATTAGTGAAATCTTCTTCTTTTTTATCTCCATCAAGTTTGTTCTTTTTTTTAGTTGATTTGACACTTTTAATTCAAGCAATTTGTTTTTCCAGCACCTTATTTTGTGCAGAATTTTTTTTTAGGTTCCTTTTTGGTGTGTGTTGTTCTGTTTTTACTGTATTTGAGTCTTTCTTGCCGTTTTTAATTTGTACAAATTAATTGTGTTTGGGTCATTTTGACTTTTGAATCCACATAAGTTTTGTCAAGTCATGTTTCTTTCAAGATGTCATCAATTCTATTTAGTACTTTTCTTGATAATTTTGGTTGATTGATTTTATTTGAGTGCAGTTTTATATTTCTGTTTTTGATCCTTTGGTACATTTTCTTTTTAGATTTGAGTTCATACTTCTGTGTTAAATCCATACAAGTTCATAAACATCAATTCTATTGTGTCTTTTGAAGTTCTCAATGTTGTTTTTTAATTCCAGAATAGATTTCCTCTATTTTTTATGAAACTGTGCTGACTGTTTTCGTTTATGCAAATTACAATTGTGGGAGAAGAATTCCAAAACTCTGGATTTATGTAGTTTGAGTGTTACAAAAGCGTGAAAAAAAAGAAGTGTATCAAAATTCCAAGTACAAAAAAAATGATAAATCAAATACGTACAGTGTGCAAAAATTATGACTCTCGAAAAACGGTGATGGGGAGTGATTTTCGAAAATTTATCACAATCAATTGGTATACTGTTTGTGTGTGATTCCAGGGCCCAAATTGAGATAACATCTTGAAGTTTCAGTGCTTTAAATTTCAGATTCCAGTTTGCATTATCAAGTTCCAGATAAATCTTTAAAGTTACACACAATTTTTACACAATTCCAGTAGTGTTGTTTTTTTGGTTTTTCTTCATCCTATTCTAGTGCTTTTCTCTAGGTTCCTTTTGTGTGCTATCGTTTAATTGAGTACCTTATTTTCTTGATTGTCTTTTCCTTCAATATTCTTTGAGTTTGTCATATATCTTGTATTCCTTTTGCTATAGCCTTTTCTTGTTTACACCTTTTCTTGATTGTCTTTTATTGTTCCTTAAAGTTTTGTGGTGTTTTGGCTTTGAGAAAGAGTGGGTTGCTTTGACATCTTTCATTTGAGAATTACCCAAACCCCAAGAGAAGCTTGGTTGAGGAAAGAATTATTTCGTGGAGTGCTTTGATTGCCTTTTACTTTCCATTACCGCAACATAATTGTTCAATTTTCTAACCTTGTTTTCTTGAAATTGTTTGTTCATTGTGTTTGCTGTTTTTCATTTTGGCAATGACTACCTATTCAAGTGGTGAATCTTCCAAACCACACTCTCCACAAAGAGCATTTATCTTGGTGAATTGAAGGAGGCAAAACGCTCCCTTGCACAAAAAGATGAAGCCTTAAGACAATTGGAGAAAAGATTACAAAGACTTGAGGTGACTCATGATAGGTCCAACCATTCCAACCATGGAAGCCGCCATTCTCATAGACATTCTTCAAGAAGTTCTTCCAATTCTCACGACCATGAAAAAGAAAGTGGATGGAGTAGGCATCATCATCATCATGAAGATAGGCGCCAAAATGTGGCAAAGCCTTATTTTCCATTTGTAAAATTACCTAGTTTTAGTGGAGATAGTGATCCTAATGTATATTTGGGTTGGGAGGCAAAGGTTGAGCAAACTTTTCATGTACATGAGGTCCTAGAAGCCCAAAGGGTTAGACTAGCTTCTTTAGAATTTTTAGACTATGCCATGCAATGGTGGCATAAGACTCTTGTGGACATTGGACTAAACAAGAGACCTCCCGTGGTTTCTTGGAACATTTTAAAAGAGTGTATGTGGGCAAGGTTTGTTCCTCCTCCTTCTAGGAAGGAACACTTTGTTGAACCAAGTGGTGTTCAAGCTTTGAAGAATCCAAACCCTTTGAAGGATGTTGAAGC
The DNA here is from genome assembly GCF_051622355.1 of Phaseolus vulgaris. Classification (NCBI taxonomy): domain Eukaryota; kingdom Viridiplantae; phylum Streptophyta; class Magnoliopsida; order Fabales; family Fabaceae; genus Phaseolus; species Phaseolus vulgaris. The sequence goes on along the minus strand of NC_143501.1, from coordinate 28,684,807 downwards.
CTTGGCTGAGCTTGCTGTTGCTGTGCTGTTTTAGTTAGGATCTGGGGTAGATTGTGTATGTAATCCACCTCTTTGATTGAATCCAAAGCATAGGCATTCTCTATCTTTTTGAAAGAAAAATGTTTTTCAAACTAAGTTAAAACAACCGATTGTTTTGTCGAAACAACCGATTGTTTATACTTAGATGTTTTTAGAAAAGATTGAAAACTATTTTTCAAATGGTTGAGCTGTTAAAACCAAAACAACCGATTGATTCGAGGAAACAACCGATTGTTTGTTTTGGGACCATAACAGAAAAACTGTTTTAAATGTTTTAGTTAGGATCTGGGGTAGATTGTGTATGTAATCCACCTCTTTGATTGAATCCAAAGCATAGGCATTCTCAATCTTTTTGAAAGAAAAATGTTTGTCAAACTAAGTTAAAACAACCGATTGTTTTGTTGAAACAACCGATTGTTTATACTTAGATGTTTTTAGAAAAGATTGAAAATTGTTTTTCAAATGGTTGAGCTATTAAAACCAAAACAACCGATTGATTCGAGGAAACAACCGATTGTTTGTTTTGGGACCATAACAGAAAAACTGTTTTATCTTTGACTGAGCTTTTAAATGTTTTAATTGCTTACACTCCAGTCATTCAAATGCTTTGACCAATCTTTAAATGCAATTAAAGAGTTTGCTAAGATTTGATAACAAACAACATCTTTGAATATATTCAGAAAAACAGATTTGTGAAACGAGATTTTTTTAATACAAATTTTGAGTTTTTCAAAGAGTTGAGATTGCTTAGAGTTGTGTGATTGATCAAAGTGTGTGGAATAGGATTCAGCTTGTATTGATTTCAGATTATCTTCTGTAACAAGTGTAATCCTTGTACTCTGTTGAACAAGTTTTGTTTGTGTGTTTGCTGAGATTGGTTGTGTGTTCTTGAGGGGATCAAGATCAACAATCTTAGTGTTGGTGTGTTGGCCAAGAAGAGGTGTGTCTTGAGGTGTTCAAGGTCACTTTCTTGGTTGTGGTGTAAGTGATCAAGGTGTGATTGCTTAGTGGATTTCCTCAGAGGTTTCTGAGAAGACTCGATGTAGCTTTGGGTTTGGAGTGAACTAGTATAAACATCTGTGTACATTTTCTCTATCCCTAACTCTTTAAATTCAGTTTTGTTATTTGTTAACTGGTATAAACAACCGATTGTTTCGGTAAAACAACCAATTGTTTTTACTAGTGTTGTGCTTTTTGCTTTATGTTTTGAAAAACTGATTTCTTAATCAAGGTTTTCTCGAAGTAATTTCATTCAAGGCTGAAAAGTTTGCCAAAACTCTCTTTAAACAATTCACCCCCCCCCCCCTCTAGTTTAAAGCCATATATTCTAACAATTGGCACCAAGAGCTTGTTTCTTGAAAGTTATTCAAGTTGATCCAAAAATCTTTTTTCTATGCCTGGAAAACTATCTTTTGAGGAAGGTGCTTCAATCTACAAACCACCTTTATTCTGTGGATTGAATTACAAATATTGGGAAGCAAGAATGAAAATCTTTATGGAATCTATTGATCAAGGAATTTGGGATTCAATTGAGAATGGTCCTTACATTCCAAAGTTTAAAAAGAATGGTTCCTTAATTGCAAAACCTTGGTCTCAATGGACCAATGATGAATGTAAGATGGCCAAACTTGATTGTACTGCTCAAAACTTTATAGCTTCTGCACTAGATACTAATGAGTTTTTCATGATATCAAAATGCAAAACTACTAAGGATATGTGGGACACACTCAAGGCTGCTCATGGACACAATGAACCAAAGGAGGCAATGACAAAAAGTCAAGCAAGAAGGAAAAGAAGGCAAAATAAGAAAAGCCTCAACCTCTGCTTCATGGCCAGAAAGGAGGTTGACTCAAGTAGTGTAAGTTCATCAAACTCCTCAAACTCTTAAAATTATAGTCAATTGCTTCAAGCCTTTCAAGAAACACATGAAGAAGCCAACCGATTGGCTCTCTTGAACAATCGGTTAAAGGAAAAGAACAGCTGGCTTGAAAACAGAGTAAAGACACTGGAAGAGGAATTAGAAAATACAAAAACAAATTTTGAAAATCTCAAAATCATCTACAAAAACTCCTCTTGCAAGTGTGATGCTCTAGTTTGTAAAAATTGCGAAAATCTTGAAAAGAAGGTCCACTATCTTGTTAAAACTGTGGATAAACTTTCTAAAGGCCAATCCAACTTTGAGAATGTCTTGGCATCTCAAAACTGTGTTTTTGGAAAAGCTGGATTGGGTTTTAACCCACAAAACAAACAAGATAGATTTTCAAAATCATTTTCGAAAATGCCAGAAAAACAATCGATTGGACCATCGAAGCAACCGATTGTTACATGCTTCTATTGCATGAAAAGAGGCCATTCTGTGAGGTTCTGTAAAATCAAAAAATATGTTGTTCCTAAAGGTCTTATGAAGTGGATTCCTAAGGGTAATAAAGCTTTAATTTATGAGTGTAAACCAAATGGACCCACATTCATAAGGGGACCAAATCTTTGTACTTGAAAATCTATTTTGTAGAGAACCTTAGAGGAGAGCAAGCAACTGTGGTACTTGGATAGTGGATGCTCCAAGCACATGACAGGGGACAAATCAAAGTTTCTGAGTATCTCCTTTAAGCAAGAGGGTCATGTCACCTATGGAGACAACAACAAAGGAAGGATTATTGGGAGGGATCCATAGGAGACAAAGACATCTTGGTGATCCATGATGTGTTGTATGTAGAAGGCCTAAAGCATAATCTGCTGAGCATTAGCCAACTATGTGACAAGGGATATCAAGTGATGTTCAAGTCAAACACATGTGAAATCTGTCTACCCAACACCAAAGAGGTAATGTTGGTAGGTAAGAGAGTAAATAATGTGTATCTTCTCGATATCTATTCACCATGTTCAATTGGATGTCTTCTATCCAAGCAAGATGAATCTTGGCTTTGGCATAGAAGAATTGCTCATATTCACATGAATCACTTGAACAAGCTAATTTCAAAGGATCTTGTGATTGGGCTGCCAAAACTCAAGTTTGAGAGGGATCACATTTGTGAAGCATGCCAAAAAGGGAAACAAGTGAAAAGTTCTTTCAAAATTAAAAATGTTGTTTCATCTTTGAAACCTCTTGAACTTCTTCACATGGATCTCTTTGGACCCTCAAGAACTATGAGTCTTGGTGGAAATTATTATGCTCTTGTTATTGTTGATGACTATTCTAGGTACACTTGGACTATTTTCTTGGAATCAAAGAGTGATGCCTTTTCTGCATTCAAAAAGCTAACAAGAAGGTTGCAGAATACAAAGAACAACAACATTGGTTCTATTAGAAGTGACCATGGAGGAGAATTTCAGAATGAGAAGTTCAGCAAATTCTGTGAGAAGATGGGTATTCTGCACAACTTCTCTGCTCCAAGAACACCACAGCAGAATGGAGTAGTAGAGAGGAAGAACAAGTCTCTTGAAGAGCTAGCAAGGACAATGCTTAGTGAATCATCACTTCCTAAGTACTTTTGGGCAGATGCAGTGAGCACCTCATGTTATGTGATGAATAGGGTGCTTATAAGGCCCATTTTGAAGAAAACTCCATATGAACTCTTCAATGGAAGGAAGCCTAACATCAGTCATCTCAAAGTCTTTGGCTGCAGTTATTTTGTTCTCAACAATGGAAAGGAAAACTTGGGAAAGTTTGATGAGAAAGCGGATCTTGGCATCTTCATAGGGTATTCACTCACAAGTCATGCATATAGAGTCTACAACAAGAGGTTGATGACTGTAGAAGAATCAGTTCATGTTGTCTTTGATGAGGTAGATCGCAGAATCAATCAAATTCCAAAGACCAGTGCTGAAGAAGATGAACAGAGCATCAGTTTGGAGAAGCTAAAAATTTATGCAGAAAAACAACCGGTTGATTCGCAAAAACAACCGATTGAAATTCTGCAACAGAGTGAGCTGCCCAAAGAGTGGAGGATTCCTAGAGATATGTCAGTGGATAACATCATAGGGCAGATAAAGGAAGGTGTCTCCACACGTAGCTTCATCTCAAACTTCTGCAGGCACACAACTTTTGTCTCTCAAATTGAACCAAAGTCAATTGAGGAAGCTCTCAAGGATGAGAAGTGGGTTGAAGCTATGCATGAAGAGTTGAATCAATTTGCAAGGAATAAGGTATGGTTTCTTGTCCCTAAAACTAATGAAATGAATATTATTGGTTCGAAATGGGTTTTCAGGAACAAGCTAGATGAAGATGGTGTGATCACAAGAAACAAAACAAGGCTAGTTGCAAAGGGCTACAATCAAGAGGAGGGTATAGACTATGGTGAAACTTTTGCTCCTGTTGCTAGATTGGAGGCTGTGAGGCTGCTGTTGGCTTTTGCTTGTATGAGTGGTTTCAAACTCTTCCAAATGGATGTTAAGAGTGCCTTCTTGAATGGCTACATCAATGAGTAAGTCTCTGTAGATCAACCACCGGGCTTTGAAGATCATAAGTATCCCAACCATGTCTTCAAGTTGAAGAAAGCTTTGTATGTACTGAAGCAAGCTCCAAGACAGTGGTATGAGAGGCTTAGCAATTTCCTGCTATCTCATGGTTATGAAAGGGGAATGGTAGACAAGACTCTCTTCATCAAAAAGTCAAATGCAGAAATAATTCTTGTGCAAACCTATGTTGATGACATCATCTTTGGTGCTACACAAGATAGTTTGTGTGAAGAGTTTGTGGCTGCAATGAAAGGTGAGTTTGAAATGTCTATGATGGGAGAACTGTCTTTCTTTCTTGGATTGCAGGTTAAGCAAACAAAGGATGGAATCTTTCTATGTCAATCAAAGTATTGCAAAGAGATTCTCAAGAAATTTGAAATGGAGAGTTGCAAAGAAGCAAGCACTCCAATGTCTTCAAGTTGTTACATGGATGTTGATGCTGTTGGAAAGAGTGTAGATCAAACAAAATACAGAGGATTGATTGGCTCTTTGCTTTATCTAACAGCTAGTAGGCCGGACATCATGTTTGCGGTGTGTCTATGTGCAAGATATCAAGCAAATCTAAAGAGTCACACTTCAAAGCTGCAAAAAGGATTCTGAAATATCTCAAAGGAACATCATCTGTTGGGTTATGGTATCCTTCTCACTCTCCAATTCATTTAATTGGTTATTCAGATTCTGACTTTGCAGGTTGCAAGCTAGATAGAAAGAGCACAAGTGGCACTTGTCACCTTCTTGGCTCAAGCCTAATCTCATGGCATAGCAAGAAGCAAGCTTGTGTTGCTCTCTCTACTGCTGAGGTTGAATACATTGTTGTTGGAAGCTGTTGTGCACAGATTCTGTGGCTCAAACAACAACTTGCAGACTTTAGGTTACAAATCAGCAAGGTTCCTTGGATGTGTGATAACACAAGTGCCATCAATCTTACCAAAAATCAAATTCAACACTCAAGGACCAAACATATTGAGATAAGGCATCATTTCATCAGGGATCATTTAAACAATGGGAACTGTGAAGTGAAGTTTGTGGAGACCAAACTGCAGTTAGCTGACATCTTCACAAAGCCATTACCAAAAGAAAGGTTTTTCTTCCTAAGAAATGAGTTAGGTATCCTTGATCTTAATAATCTCTCCTAAATCTGTGTTATATATGCTAAAAGTCTATTTGTGAAGACAAATAGGGGGAGAATTAATTGGTTCTTGTATATCTTTATCTGAAACTGTTAAATCTCTGATTTTAAGTTGTTTTATGTTGGTGCTGATAGAAACAACCGATTGTTTCGTGTAAACAACCGATTGTTTATCAGGTTATATGCTTTAAATGTGTGAAAATCTAACCTGCTGTTGTAAGAAGCATTGGATGGTAGATATGTTATTTTTGCAGGTACTGCTTTAGATTCAATCAGATCAAACACAAGCACCAGGGATTTGTCTTCATCAAATAGGGGGAGATTGTTGAACCAAGTGGTGTTCAAGCTTTGAAGAATCAAAACCCTTTGAAGGATGTTGAAGTCTTGGCTAAGCTTGCTATTGCTGTGCTGTTTTAGTTAGGATCTGGGGTAGATTGTGTATGTAATCCACCTCTTTGATTGAATCCAAAGCATAGGCATTCTCAATCTTTTTGAAAGAAAAATGTTTTTCAAACTAAGTTAAAACAACCGATTGTTTTGTCGAAACAACCGATTGTTTATACTTTGATGTTTTTAGAAAAGATTGAAAACTGTTTTTCAAATGGTTGAGCTGTTAAAACCAAAACAACCGATTGATTCGAGGAAACAACCGATTGTTTGTTTTGGGACCATAACAGAAAAATTGTTTTATCTTTGACTGAGCTTTTAAACGTTTTAATTTCTTACGCTCCAGTCATTAAAATGCTTTGACCAAACTTTAAATGCAATTAAAGAGTTTGTTAAGATTTGATAACAAACAACATCTTTGAATATATTCAGAAATACAGATTTGTGAAAAACGAGATTTTTTTAATACAGATTTTGAGTTTTTCAAAGAGTTGAGATTGCTTAGAGTTGTGTGATTGATCAAAGTGTGTGGAATAGGATTCTGCTTGTATTGATTTCAGATTATCTTCTGTAACAAGTGTAATCCTTGTACTCTGTTGAACAAGTTTTGTTTGTGTGTTTGCTGAGATTGGTTGTGTGTTCTTGAGGGGATCAAGATCGGCAATCTTAGTGTTGGTGTGTTGGCCAAGAAGAGTGTGTGTCTTGAGGTGTTCAAGGTCACTTTCTTGGTTGTGGTGTAAGTGATCAAGGTGTGATTGCTTAGTGGATTTCCTCAGAGGTTTCTGAGAAGACTGGATGTAGCTCTGGGTTTTGGAGTGAACCAGTATAAACATCTGTGTACATTTTCTCTATCCCTAACTCTTTAAATTCAGTTTTGTTATTTGTTAACTAGTATAAACAACCGATTGTTTCGGTAAAACAACCGATTGTTTTTACTAGTGCTGTGCTTTTAGCTTTATGTTTTGAAAAACTGATTTCTTAACCAAGGTTTTCTCGAAGTAATTTCATTCAAGGCTGAAAAGTTTGCAAAAGCTCTCTTTAAACAATTCACCCCCCTCTAGTTTAAAGCCATATATTCTAACACTCTTGTTGAAGTTCCAAAAGCTTCCTCAAGGACATCGGACGGTAGATGAATACTTTAAAGATTTTGAAACAACTTTGACTAAAATGAATATGCATGCTAATGAAGAGTCAAAGATAAAATGGTTTGTAAGTGGTTTAAGAAGAGAAATTAAAGATTTTGTAAAATTACATGAGTGATCTTCTTTAAAAAAAGTGGTTCACCTAGCCATCAAGGTGGAATCGCACCTTTTGAAAACAACTTTCAAAAATACTCATGATGATGGTTTCTACAAATCTTCTAGGAAGGATGCAAACTACATTTCTACAAAAACTTCTCCTTCCAATTTTTCAAACCAACCCACTTCTAAACCAAAATTTTCTACACCATATCCTTCTACCCCTAAGTCACCCACCAAAACTTCAAAAACAAAATGTTTTAAATGTTTACATTTTGGGGACATATCTGCCAATTGTCCACTTAAAGGAACCACATTGTTAAATGAGGTAAAACAAGACCACCATAAAACAAAAATCCAAAAGAAAAAATGAAAGAGAAAAAGAAGGCCAAGATACAATGGGTCTCATTCCTTCCCCTCCAAGGTGTTTTCCTTCCTTATCTTTTTCATTTCCTACACATTCTAAGTACTTGACATTTTTGGAGGACATTGCCTTCCAAATAAGAGCCAAAACTCATAAGAATCATGAGAGCCATACCTTATACACAAATATAGGTCGAAAATGGAAAGGAAAGCAAGATCAACACAGGAACACAAGTAGAAACACAATATAGAACAATTAAACCGATTAAAAACAGAAACTAACACATATGAATCGATTGAAAGGAGAATTAAGTGTTGGAAATAAAACGAAACACAAGAGAAACAAGAACAATCGGTGGAAAATGAAGAACAACACAAAAGGAACAAAAACAACCGATTGGAATTGCTAAAACATGATTCTAAAGGAAGGAAGAGTGTACTTAATTGGATGAAAACTCGAAGGAGATGGACACGCCACTTGGATATGATGATCCAAGATGAGTGCTAGTTTCCGCCACTTGAAACCCTCCAAAGCTCACAAGATAAGACTTACTGAAGGAGATCAAATCTCTCACAATTCTCTCTCAATTTGAGTAGAGTTTCCTTTCTTCAATTTCTAACTTCTGAATTTACAAGAGCATGACCTCTCTATTTATAGTAGAAGAGGGCTGAAAATGAAAAGGCACAATTCAAAAACTAGACTATTCAAAATTGGAGCCAAAACAAGTCACATGAGAAGTGTGACTTGCTTTCCTACATTGGCACCTCCTAAAAACTATATCTACACCTACTCTTTTATGTCATATGGAAGGTGTGACTTTGTTTTGTACATTAGCACGCCTTATTTAATATCTACACCTTCCTTTTAAAGTTCTACTAAAAACTACACAAAAGTAATTACAAAAAATAGACATTCACTGATGCTCATTTATTAATGTTTGGCCTTACTCCTCATGGGTTCGGCTTGGGCTTCTTGGGCTTGGGTCTCATCTTTTAAAAAGACTAATAAGATGAACTTTAAATGTTTTGGCCCTTTTCCATTCCTCCTATTAATAGCAACTTTTTTATTCTCATCAATATCTCTATCTCCTTATAATTGTTTGTGTTAATTCGGTTTTTGTTGTTGGTATAAACAACTGATTAAAACACAATTTCAATCCGTTAAAATTTTGAAAACAGTTTATGTATTATTGGTTGATTGCTTTCCTTAATTGCTTATATGTGATTGTTTGATAAAGGTTCATTCGTAATCAATCTTTGCGAAAATCTTTGACGAACAATTCACCCCCCCCCCCCCCCTTGTTTAAGCTAAGTTTAAGGTGCAACCCCATGGCTTATATACCCATCTTCCCATCCCAGACATGCCTTGGGTAGACATCTCTATGGATTTCATTTTAGGTCTTCACAAGACATCTAAGGGTATGGACTCTATCTTTGTGGTGGTGGATCGCTTTTCTAAAATGGCTCATTTTATACCATGCCATAAAGTAGATGATACTTGTTATATTGCAAATATATTTTTTATGGAAGTTGTTAGATTGCATGGGTTTCCCAGAAATATAGTAACTGACAGAGACTCTAAGTTCTTGAGTCACTTTTGGGGGACATTGTGGGGAAAACTTGGCACTAAGCTCTTGTTTTCTACTACTTGTCACCCCCAAACTGATGGTCAGACAAAAGTGGTCAATAGAACTTTGGCTGAAATGTTGAGATGCCTTATTTTCGGGAACCCAAGGGTATGGGAAAACTTGATTCCTCACATTGAGTTTGCCTATAATCGGGTAATTAATTCTACTACTTCTCACACGCCTTTTGAGTTAATGTACAGGTTCAATCCCCTCAGACCCCTTGACCTACTTCCTATTCCTATACTTGAGGAGGTGTTGCACAAGGATGGTTTTGAAAAAGCTTCCTTTATTAAAAACTTGCACCATCACATCAAGCTTCAAATTGAAAGGAAGGTAGGCAAGTATGATCAACATGCCAATAAGGGGCGCAAAGCTTTGATCTTTGAACTCGGGGATTGGGTTTGGCTTCACTTGAGGAAGGATCGCTTCGCTACTCAAAGGAAGACCAAACTTCTACCACGTGGTGATGGCCCTTTTCAAGTCATTAAAAGGATCAATGACAATTCTTATGAGTTAGATATGTCTGATACATATTTAGGAAGTAATTCTTTCAATGTTAGTGAACTGACTCCTTTCTCTGCAGGTCTTCCAAATTCGTAAACGAATTATTTCCCACTCGGAGAACATGATGAGGACCTAGAAGAAAGTGCACCCACTGACCAAGAGCAGCCTTCCCAGATGATGACTAGGAACATGACTCAAGACACAAGGCTGGGTTAGGATCCACTAGCCAATGCTTCAAAACCTAGCCTGCCTCAGAGGATCACAAGGAGTAGAGCACAGGCCTTGGGAGCCGGGCATCAGCTAGTGTCTTTATTTGTAATTGCAGTAGAATAGGTGCCTTTAGCATAATAGGGTGTGTAGTTATCATTTTAGCTTGTTTTTTGACCTAGTTTCTAAAAGAAGTGGCCTAAGGTATGGTTTTGACTTAGTCAAACCCTAAAGGCAGCCCCCTTCACACATTTACCATCCTACCCTTGCTTCTTGTTTTCCAAGGCATCATCATCTTCTATAAATAGGGTTCCTTCCTACTTGTATTTTCATGTTGAAATTGAATAGAAAAGTTACTCTGCACAAATTGTGTAAGGTGTTTGTGAGGCCTATTTCCTCTTAGCATTAGGTCTCATCTTGAGTGATTGGAGAGCTCTCAAGTGGCGTCCATCAACGCTTATCTTGGAGGAAAACCAAACTCCAAGTGGCATGATTAACTCTTTTCCACCATATAAGCATTTCCTTCCTTCATCTTTTCCATTTTTCCATTACTCTATTTATCTTTGTGTTCTTATGTTCTTATTTTCCTCCATTGTCAATTTGGTTTCCATCATGCTTTTATGTTTCCTTCCATGTTCATTTAATTTCCGCCCTTCATCATCAATCACTATATACTTGTATTTTTCCTTTGCCCTTTAGAAGTGAACCTTCACACTTAGTCACTTGGTAAAGTTTGTGTCCATTGGTGATCTTCTTTGGGTTCTCACCATATAATTGCTAAAATCTCAATCATAAGTAAAGTGTCATATCTAAAATGGATAAATCTATAATCAAATCACATCACAAGGCATACAGATCATTCTTTCTCACACCCTTCATCACCACCATGGACCCCCTCAACACCTTCACAACCCCTTTTTGACCTTTAAAAACATATCCCTTCTTTTCAAGTTCTCCAAGGGATATTAGATTTCTCTTCAAGCTAGGTATATATCTAAATTCTTCAAACACCCTTTAGTTCCATCATCAAAACAAAATTCATTAAACCAATTCAAGTTATCTTGCATGACTTGTTATCACCAAGGAGAACAGACCTTCTTCAAGTTCTAGAAATTGTTAGAACCATAGACAATTTGGCGTCATATGAAATGAACAACTAAAGTCCAAAATCCATTCATAATTATGAGCACTACTCGACACCATGAGGACCTTTGATGATTCATAATTGTCTTCCACTATAGCTACTTTAGCAGACGTAGATGGTCCATTAAACTGTTTACCAAACTCATAAATTATATCACTATTTCCACCCCTTTGTCTCAAAGGACAATATTTTCTTGTGTGACACTCCTTCTTATAGTGATAACATCTAAAAGACTTCACTACCATCCCATCACAAGTCTTAGACTTAGATCTCCATCTCCATCGAGTTGACGATCTTCCTTCTATTACTATGCTATCTCCAGAATTCAAGGTCTTCACATCAAACCTCTTATTCAACTCTTTCGATTCAAAATAACTTGAACCTCCTCGAGAGAAAGACTTTCTCTCCCATGGAACAAAGTCTACTTGAAATGATCATGCACCTTTGTTAAAGCACATAATAACAAAAGTGTTTGATCTTCATCATCAATTTGAACATCAATGTTTTCAAGATCAAGTATCAATATATTAAATTTGTTCAGTTGTTCACTAGCAGCCTTGCCAATATTCATCTTCAACGAGTATAAAACCTGCTTTAGGTATAAACGGTTAACTAGGGACATGGTCATATACAAGCTTTCAAACTTCCTCCATAACCCTGGTACATTCTTCTGCTTCAAAACTTGCCTCAAGACCTTATCACTAAACTCATAACAATTGCGTTATGAGCCTTTTCTAACAATGCAATCATGTCCTTTTTATTCATGGATTTGTCAAATTTGAAATCTCCTTCCAAAGCCTCAAGAAGACTTGTTGAACTAGAAGTGCACAAATCTTCAAATGCCACATCCTCAAAATCATTCAAGCCATTGAATTTCTCAACCTCATACTTTGCAAAAGTCATCTTGATTGAGATTTTTCGTTCCATGTTCACTACACCAGTTTGTTAATCAAAAACATAATTTATTGGATGGTTTAATCAATTAACATAATAAGAAATTGTAGAAACCAAGAATGAGAACGTAAAACAGGGTAAAATAGACTACGAAAAATCACACAAACAATTTACGTGGTACGAATATAAACATTCAACGTCCTATGATAATTTCTACAATTTACAACTCGAAATTTCTCTTTGAATCCTCACACCGAAACTCTCAACTCTTATGTTAAATTAAGACTGTCAAGTTCATGTTTCTAAGTACAAGAACAAAAAATCTCACAACTTTGCACTAAGTGTGTTTCTCATACAAACCAAACACATGTACAGTGGTTCAATTTCAAAATAAAATGAGGCGCCAATAGTTACAAGAAAATTAAACAGAAGGGTTAGACGATCCAAAACAACAGTTCTTCAACAAATGTTGATACCCCATTAGACGATGATACACATCAGACGATAATACCCATTAGGCGATCTTGAACCACTAGACGGTCTAGCACATCTAAACAATGTAGGAAAAATTGAACTTAGATTTTATTTAAAACGATCTTCATAGTTTTTTTTTTTAAAATACTTGTTATTTTAAAGATCTAGCTATTTAGCTTTTTTCATTTTTTTTAAAAAGGTACCAATACCACTTTTTATATATTTTTTGCCTTATTTATGTTAATTACACGAAAAAAATATATACCACTTGTAAATACTAGTCTTCCCTTTCACGTCTCAATTTTTATGTGATTCTATCATGTGTCTCTATATGAAACTATGAATTAGAAAATAAATGAGAATTGTATATATTACAGTTCAAGATTATTCTTATTACTTTAATTTGTAATTTTTATTTTCTTGTAATTTTAACATAACATCATATAATGAAACATGTGTTACTTGAATTTGCAATGTTTTAAATATTTTTTTTAATTTGATCTAGATAAAAAAAATTAAAAAGAAAGTAAAAAATACTAAAAATAGTATCATAATTAATTGTGTCTAAGATTGAAATATATAATAAAAAGTAAAAAAATTAAGGATAATAAAAAAATTATTTAAATATAAGAAATGATAAGAAAAGAAAATTAAATAAAGTACAAGTTAAAAGCTAGGTAAAGTAATTTTTAATTTTTAATCTGAAGCTCATAAGAAAAGTTATTTTGAAATTTTTATCAAACAATTTTGTGTCACTCATACTAATTTCTTTTAATGCATGCTATTTAAATAAGCTAATAGCTAACTTATTAGTCTTACTGAACATATTGTATGTAAAAAGTAGAAATTTAATTATTTAATATATTAGATATTTATATATTAAATGTTATGTTTTAAAATTTACGTGGCTAAATTATCCTGTCTAATATAATATTATAAGAATGATCATGTTTAATGCATTGTTTATAATTATGAACCTATGTGAACATATCTAAATATGATCAAGGCGTCTTCTTTTAAATAGTCATAAATTGTACTTTATTAATTAGATTATCTGATATATATTGTACCGCCCAGGTAGTCGGAATTGATGACGTGGCCGCAAGCAATAGTATAGGCGTGTTGAACGGGACACCTGGCTGGCAGAAGGGAATGACGTCGGGGGGCTCGTGTGATCGCCAGTCGTTAAGTTGGCGTGCCCCGATCTCTAGCATACCTAAACCGGCGGTCACCAAGTTTGTGTCGTAGTCGTCGGGTGTGAACCCAGGCGACAAGGCGATCGGAGATCGCCGAGAGGAGGACATCGCCGAAGGATCAGGAAAGCTTGTTCCAGGCTTTCGAAGCAAAGGATGAGGTCGTCAGATGGTCATTCCCTAGCTGGCCAGAGGTTGAGGTCGGGGAACAGCTTACCCGAGCATGCAAAGTGAAGTAAGTAAAGTAGAATATAATGGCGGCCGGCGAGACCAAAGGGAAGGTGTGTATGAAGACACCCGTACTCGCCACGCAGAAGAGATCGCGCTCCAAGGCAGTTATACGCTGAGTTGCTTCCTGCATAAGTAACTTAGTCGAAAAGCCTGAAGAGTAAGAGGTGACGCTCAAGTCAAAGATGCTCCAGATGGTGACACGTGTACAGCTGGATGCGAGCCACGTGTCCAGATGTGTAACTGTCAGGAGAGAGAAAGCGCACAGGTATATAAGGGATCCTAACGAACTTCTGAGGTACGCGCGTTTTAGAATACTTCTTTTACGCTTGCAAGAACTTGAGTACGCTAAGAGAGAACATTGCACGGTTCCTGAAGTTCTTAGTTTTCTCTTAGTATTTTGGTGGTTCAGTCGCTGACTTGGGCGTCGGAGCGCGATCGGCCACAGCGGCGCCGTTCTGTCTTTTGCAGGTTCTTGAGGTGAATCAAGGCGAAGGACGGAAGCTAGCACGGTGCAAAGTCAATCCAGATTTGACGAGGCAAGGCTCTTGCGTTCTGGTCAACAGGCAGGATCATCAGGCGCCCACCGTGGGGCCGTGTAAAACCTGTCCCCATCCACAGCGTGAGTTCTTGGAGTTTCAGTAGTTTCTGTGTGGTTGTGTGCTGGTGCAACCATTTTCCGCCGTTCATTCAAGCTGTTGTTTGGTAAATTCGTGTTTTCCACCGTTCGTTTGAGTCTTGTTCGGTGAATTCGAGGTTTCTACCGTTTGTTTGAGTTTTAATCGGCGGAGTGAGGTTCTCCATCGTTCGTTCAAGCTTTCGATCGGTTTTCTTGGAGTTTCTTGCCGTTCGCGCGGTGTTCAATCGGCCGTTCGGTGTGTTTCTGTTTGATTGCGTTTCTGGTTAGGGAATCGGGGGCGCTGAAGAAGTGGTGGTTCTGAGGTGAAGTTGCAAGTTTCTGTGAAGGTTTCGACGTCCGAATCTATCGGCGTGCTGTTGCAGTTGCGTTTGCGGAGGCCTTAGGGAGTTTGAGGACTTCTAACCGGTTGTTTGTTGGATCGATCGTTGCTGAAGGAGATTTTGTTCGTCGAACTTTGGTTTGCTGATTTTTCATGAGAAAGATGAGAAGCAACCGTTCAAGTCCAGTTGTGCCAGTTGCTGCTGAAGGCGCTATGACCATGGCGCAGATGATGGAGATCATGCGTGCACTGCAGGCGAATGAAGAGGCCTCGCGCGTAGAGCAGGCAAAGATGCATGAGGATCTAGTCGCCTCTCAGGCCAGGAATGAAGAGCTCAGCAAAGTGACTGAGGAGTTGCGCTAAGCTCTTCAGGAGCAGAGAGGCCGCCCGGTCGCTGAAGAGGTCGCACCGTCGTCGCCACCTCGCGTTTTCCCTATGCCATTTGCACAGGCGATCACAGACACGCCTATCCCTGCAAGCGTGGTACCCGTGAAGGCTACTTTCACCGGCGTGGAGGACCCTGAGGCACATCTCACCACGTTCCACACGCAGATGATGCTGTCAGGAGGCTCGGATGCTGTATATTGCAAAATGTTTGTGAGCACGTTCCAGGGAACAGCGCTGGAATGGTTTGTGAGCTTGCCTACAGGTCACATAACCAATTTCCAGTAGTTTTCGAAGCTTTTCGTCGAGCAGTACATTGTGAACAAGGCGCCACCTAGGGTGTCTTACGACCTATTCGACATAAGGCAATACCAGGGAGAGTCCCTCAGGGACTATCTGAATCGTTTTAGAGCACAGATGGTCCGCTCGCCTGCGAAAGACGAGGAGATGCTGGTATACGCCTTCAAAAAGGGCGTGTTGCCGGGACCTTTCTGTGAGGCGCTGATCAGGGCTCACCCCGCCACGTTTGCTGAGGTTAGGCGACTTGCGGGGGCCCACATCGCCGACGAAAGTGAAGTCGCCGAGAAGAGAGGGAGCGTGGCCCTTGATAGGCCACGCGCCCAGACCAGGATCCAGCCACAGAGGGTGCTGGAGACAGCGGCGGCCAAGAGGGATCAAAGGACTCGCCATCCTTATGATCCAAGGAAAAACAAGGGCAGGGGCCCAGGGCGCCCCAGGGAGTACAATCGCCCGCCAAAGCATAAGTTTGTCATGGGGTTGGCGGACCTGATCGCCATCCCCAACATAGCAGCCAGGCTCAAGGCACCTGAGAAAGTGGGCGACAAGGTGTTAGGACCAAAACCAGACGCCTGGTGCAAATTCCACCAGAGTTTTGGTCACACCGTCGATTCGTGTTTGGCACTGGGATACCAGCTCGACGACCTGGTCAAGAGCGGTTTCCTGAATGATTACCTGCTGGACAGGAGGACGGGGGGCGCGTCGAGCTCCCAGCCGGCGGGTGGTGAGGCTCAGCAGCATGAGATGCCCACTCATGGAGAGATCCACACCATCGTAGGAGGTTTCTCGGGTGGTGGATGCACCGCATCACAGAGGAAGAAGTATGCAAGGTCTGTGATGACGGCGGACATGTTCGAGGACCACTCGCCAGATGTGGACATTACGTTCACAAGAGAAGATCTCAGGGACGTTGTGCCTCATGACAACGATCCCATAGTTATCTCGCTTGTCACAGCGGGGAGGAAGGTCCACAGGGTACTGGTGGACCAAGGAAGCTCGGCAGATGTGATGTTCTGGCCGACTTTCACACAGCTGCAACTACCCCTTGACCAGCTGAGGCCCTATGGAGGGTGCTTGTATGGGTTCGCTGGCGATCAGGTGGAGGTTAGGGGGTACATCGAGTTAAGAACTACATTCACGGATGAGGCGGGCTCGAGGAAGGAGAAAATCAAGTACCTCATCGTGAATGCTCCCTCAGCATATAACATTCTGTTGGGAAGACCAACACTCAACAGAATAGGAGCTGTGCCCTTGACCAGGCACATGAAGGTGAAGTTGTCGTCTATGGAGGGGGTGGTGATCACCATCAAATCTGACCAGAAGGAAGCGAAGAAGTGCTATGAGAATAGCCTGAAGAATAAGAGGTCAGTAAGTTACATCACGACCACCTCGCCTCCCGGTGTGAAGCCCAGGTCGACGTTGGTGGAGGCGATCGCCGGTAGCGATGTCGTCATGGTAGATGCTGAAGCAAGGGAGGAGAACGCCGATCGGGAAGAAGAGGCGAGGAACCGCCCAGAGGAAGCGAGGGAACTGGGAATCGCCAAGGCGGTGATCGCCAGGGAAACCCGACCCAAACCCGTCGAGGAGTGGCTCGAAAGGGAGATTGGGGGAAAGGTCTTCAAGCTGGGAAGATCTTTGGAGGCTGAGCTCCAAGACCTGATCGCCAAGGTGATAGAGCGGCATCTGGATGCTTTTGCATGGTCTGCTTCAGACATGCCGGGAATCGACCCCGACTTCTTATGCCACCATCTAGCAATGGACAACCAGGTCAGACCAGTACGACAGAGAAGAAGGAAGTTTAACGAGGAGAGAAGGCAAGCGATCAGGGATGAAACACAGAAGCTCCTCGCCGCAGGCCATATCAGGGAAGTCCAGTACCCTGAGTGGTTGGCCAATGTCGTGCTGGTGAAGAAAAGCAATGGGAAGTGGCGCATGTGCGTCGACTTCACTGACCTGAACAAGGCTTGCCTAAAGGATTCGTATCCTTTGCCAAGCATAGACGCCCTGGTCGACAGTGCTGCAGGGTGTAAG
Organism: Phaseolus vulgaris; assembly: GCF_051622355.1. NCBI lineage: Eukaryota > Viridiplantae > Streptophyta > Magnoliopsida > Fabales > Fabaceae > Phaseolus > Phaseolus vulgaris. The sequence continues at coordinate 28,667,253 of NC_143501.1, read as the reverse complement.
TTGCTGAGTTTCCTGGACGCCTTCTCGGGGTACAACCAGATAAAGATGCATCCCATGGATGAAGAGAAGACCGCCTTCATGACTGAGAGATCGTGCTACTGCTACAAGGTGATGCCCTTCGGGCTGAAGAACGCGGGGGCCACGTACCAAAGATTGATGGATAGGGTACTTGCACCAATGCTGGGAAGGAATGTGCAAGCGTACGTGGATGATATGGTCGTGACCTTGCCGGAAAAGAGCAAGCACGTTGCGGACCTGAAGGAGTTGTTCACCACAATCGCCAAGTTCAGGTTAAAGCTGAACCCTGAGAAGTGCATTTTTGGCGTGGAGGCAGGGAAGTTCTTGGGATTCCTCTTAACTGAAAGAGGAATAGAGGCAAATCCTGATAAGTGTGCTGCCATCTTGGCGATGAGGAGCCCGACTACTGTGAAGGAGGTGCAGCAGCTTACAGGTCGGATGGCCGCCCTGTCTCGTTTCGTGTCGGCTAGCGGAGAGAAAGGCCATCCGTACTTCCAATGTTTAAGGCGAAACAATAAGTTTGCTTGGACGAAGGAGTGCGAAGAGGCCTTCGTCAAGCTTAAAGAGTACTTGGCGAGCCCGCCGGTTTTGTGCAAACCGTTGGTGGGAACCCCTCTCAGGTTGTATTTTGATGTGACTGAAAGGGCGGTGAGTGCGGTGCTCACCCAAGACCAAGACCAGGCTCAGAAGCCTATTTACTTCGTCAGCAAGGTGTTGCAAGGCCCGGAGGTGAGGTATCAGGCCTTGGAAAAAGCTGCACTGGCTGTGGTATTTTCGGCGAGGAGGTTGCGCCACTATTTTCACAGTTTTACAATACTGGTGATGACCGACTTGCCCATCCAGAAAGTCCTGAAGAAGCCTGATGTAGCTAGGAGGATGGTGAAATGGGCGGTGGAGCTGTCGGAGTTCGACATCAAGTATGAGTCCCGAGGTCCGATCAAGGGGCAGATTTTTGCCGATTTTGTGGTCGAACTCTCGTCAGAAGCAGCACGAGTTGAAGGGGATGATTTTCGTTTGGTCCTCTCGGTGGACGGATCGTCGAACCAGCAGGGTAGCGGTGCTGGAGTCATTTTGGAAGGGCCCAACGGTGTGCTGATAGAACAGTCCCTGAGGTTTGCCTTCAAAGCCAGCAACAATCAAGCAGAGTATGAGGCATTGATCGCCGGAATCTTGTTGGCTAAGGAGATGGGGGCCAGGGTGCTGATGGCCAAGAGTGACTCGTTGTTAGTCACAGGACAAGTAACAGGCGAGTTCCAGGCCAAGGATCCACAAATGGCGGCTTACTTGGAGTATGTGCAGGAGTTGAAGAGTTCCTTTGTCTCGTTTGAAGTAGTGCATGTTCCCAGAGAACAGAATGCCCGAGCAGACTTGCTAGCTAAGCTCGCTAGTTCGGGCAAGGGGGGTAGGCAGAGGACGGTGATCCAAGAAACTCTGAAGACGCCTAGAGCATTTGTGGCAGACCACCTGGTTCTTCAAATAAGCAAGTCAACGGAGAAAGCGGCGACGAGTCACAGGTCTTTGACTCAGGAAACCTTGAGATCGCCGAGAATAAGAGCATGTCGGGGGGAGAGGGTGAACATGACGCAGGTCTGCGCTACGCATGAGCCAGACACGTGGATAACACAGTACCAGCGATGCCTGGCAGATGGCCTTCTCCCGCTGGATCCGACGGAGGCTAGGAAGATAAAGAAGAACTCCAGCAATTTCACAATGATTGATGGTGAGTTGTATAGATTTGGGTTCACACACCCACTCCTGGAATGTGTGCACGGAGAAAAATGTACAAGAATCATGGCCGAGCTCCATGAAGGGATATGTGGAAGTCATGTCGGGGGTCGAGCTCTGGCTGCAAGAACCCTCCGTGCAGGTTACTACTAGCCAACAATGAGGGAGGACTGCAAGAAGTATGCACAGTGTTGCAAGCAATGCCAGCAGCACGCCGATTGGCACAAGGCGCCTCCAGAAGAGTTAAAGTCGATTTACAGCCCTTGGCCGTTTCATATGTGGGGAATCGACATTCTGGGACCTTTCCCATTGGCGATCAGGCAGATGAAGTACTTGGTGGTGGCGATTGAATACTTCACCAAGTGGATCGAAGCAGAACCAGTAGCCCAGATCACCGCACACAAGATCGAGAGCTTTGTGTGGAAGAACATCGTGTGCCGGTTTGGTGTGCCTAAGCGCCTGGTGTCAGACAACGGGACTCAGTTTGCAAGTCACCTGTTGAAGAAGTTGTGCGAAGAGGTGGGAATTCAACAAGTGTTTGCATCCGTCGAGCACCCTCAGACAAATGGCCAAGTAGAGTCCGCAATCGGGTGTTGCTAAGAGGCTTGAAGAGAAGGCTAGAGAAAGCCAAGGGATTGTGGGCTGAGGAGGTACCCCGCATAGTTTGGGCGTACCACACCACCGAGCAGTCAGGAACCCATGAGACCCCGTTTAGCCTGGTCTATGGATGCGACGCAATGATTCCAGTGGAAATCCAGGAGAGCTCGCCGAGATTCCAGAACTTTGTAGCGGAAGACTCGAATGAAGAAAGAAGGTTGAATCTGGATTTGCTGGATGAGGTCAGGGAGGAGGCGAGAGTAAAAGCCGAGGCAGTGAAAAGGAGGATTGAACGAAGATATAACTCGAAGGTGATGCCGAGGCAGTTTAAAGAAGGCGACCTGGTGATGAGGAAGGCCCACCAGTACGAGATGGAAAACAAGTTATCGCCTAAGTGGACAGGACCGTTCAGAATAACCGAGGCGCTCGGGAACGGCGCCTACCGCTTAGAGACGTTGGAAGGAGGGGCGATTCCTCGCACTTGGAACGCCACACACCTCAAGTTATATCACAGTTAAAGCTTTGTAAGTAGAAACGAACATGAAAAGATTTACAAGCTTTCTGTTAAAATAGTTTGAAGGGGGCACTCTTTTTTTCCCTAAGGAGGGTTTTTAATGAGGCCACCCAATAAAAGAAGAGTTTTCAAGCTTAAAGCTTTTGAGTTTGCATGCATGTTTGTGTTGAAAGTTTGTAGAAAAAGCGCATGCTCTCAGTTAAAGTTTTAAAGTCCCCATCGCTTTTCGGCGATCGGCGGCACAGCTAAAGTTTTAAAGTCCTCATCGTCTTTCGGTGATCGGAGGCACCAGCAACGATTAAAAGACCTCAACGCCCTCGCGCGTCCTGAGGCGAGAAAGAGATTAAGGTCCTCCTCGACTTTGTGCGAGTGCAGGCGAGAACAGGTTAAAAGTCCTCAGTGCATCCAGGGAAGAGGAGATGTAATCCCTCGGCAAAGTAGAGGCACCAGATAAAGACCTTCTCGCCGTCGAGCGAGTTCAGGCAAGATAAAGACCTTCTCGCCGTCGAGCGAGTTCAGGCAAGATAAAGACCTTCTCGCCGTCGAGCGAGTTCAGGCAAGATAAAATCCTTCTCGTCTCGAGCGAGTTCAGGTATGGTGTAAAGGGTGGAAGAAGTTTAAAGGATGGCTAAGGTAGGTTCAAAGAGAACGCCTAGCTATCCGGCTTATTGTTCTGAAACTCAGGGAGGTAGAGAAGGATCCGAAAGGCGCCTCTACCCCCAGATGAGGGAACAATAGCCAAGTTATGAAGGCAAAAGGAAGCTTACATCGCCAGGACCCTATGGCGATCAGAAGAAATCCGGACGATGACAGGAGTAAGGGCCCATTCCGATGGAGCAGATCAGGTGAACTGTACCTTAAATAATCGGTCTGGTTTGAAGCTTACTGCTTAATAAGTCGTTTCGTGCTGAAGTTCATTGCCTTAAATTTGCAAGTTACATTGGGTATCATCGTTTGAAGAATAACAAGTTGCTCGATTTTTCTCTGAGTTAACAATTGACGAGTAGATGTAAGGTTGATAGTTTGCTCGAGTTTGAAGCAGTAAGTAAACGATTGAGCCTGTAGAATCGCTAAGTTAATTTGTTTAAAGCGATTTCTACAAGGAAAAGCGAAGTAAACAGAGAGACCAGGTACGAAAGCGGAGGAAGTTGTGATAGAAGCGGTATCAGTTCAAATACAAAGGAAAGAAAATTACAAGTAAAAGATTGTGCAAAAAGAAACAAGCATTAATTCTCAGGAAATGAGTGATGGAGGGAGACGATTAATCTTAAGAAGGCACGATCTTCCCATCCACCACTTCATTGCATATCGACACCATGGAGAGGTCGAGCTCAGGGTACTGACAAGCGACTTGCTCCAGGGCGGCGTCAAATCCGGCGGCGAGGACTTGGGCGGAGCTTAGTTCGAGCTCTTCGGTTTGTTGTTTGAGCCCCTCGGTTTGCTGCTTCAGCTCGTTTCTTCAGCTCTTCAGTTTCCCCACGAGCCTGAGCAAGGTCTTCAGCAACCTTCTTGCCTTCGTCCCGCGCCTGGGCCAACTCTGCAGCAATTTTCTTGCTTTCCTCTCGAGTCTTGGCGAGCTCATCCACGGCGTCGTCCCTCTCCTTCTCGACCTTTCCAAGGAGAACCTCCCGATCAGCCGACCTCTTTTCAAGGTTCTCTACCTTGGCTGCATCTGCTTTCATCGATGCCTCCAAGTTGGCCACCTTGAGCCTGTAGGGAACCAGCTTGCTCTCCAGCTCGATTTTCTCTTGAGCTAGGAGGTGCAGTTTCTGGCGCAGATCGGAGGCCTCCTTGCGCGCAACCCTCAGCTCGACACTCATGGCGTCCTCCACCCTTGAGTGATCGATCTCTGCCATCATCAGATTGCAAGACAACTTTTCTGCCTCGATCCTTATCAGGCGATTCTCCTCCTGGAGTGTTGAGATCTCGTCCTGAAGCTTTTTGTTTGAGCTCTTCACAGCCTTTGTTATGATTGAGGGGAGGTCCTCTGCCATCATCTTTAGCTTAGCTGTGAAGGGCCCCCAGACTTCTTTGACCAAGGGGGGAAGGCTTGCAGCTGCTGTTGGTGGAGGTGCTGAAGGAGCCTGGTGCTGACTTTCACCACCACCCTCTTGAGTTGGTTGAGCAAGGGGGGCTTCCTGGTGTGGTGGTGAAGTGGGGGACTCGGTTATGAGTATCGGCGAGTTGTGAGCGCCTTCATCCCCACCTGGTGCGGCTTCAGCAATTGAGGCGGTTGAAGGAGGACCCTCTCCAGCAGATACGAACGGCGTGGAGGCGCTAGGAGGGTTCTCCATGAAGTTGGGCTCGCTGCCTTCAACCAAAGGAAGCGCGACCGCCAAGGGTGTTGCTTGGACCGGCGGTGTTGGAGCTGGGGGAGAGGGCGGTGTTGGTGTTGGGAGAGCGGGTGGTGAAGAAGGTGCCACCCTTTTCCTTTTGGTGACAAGGCCGTCCTCAGTCGCCTCATCATCCTCATCCTCATCTTCTTGAACCACTTGAGGGGTTTTCCTCTTTGGTTTCCTCAAGATGAGCTTTTTTCGTTGAGGGGCGGGCAGTGTCTCTGGAGGAGCTGGGCCTTGAGGAGGCGATCTGTCCTGGGCAGCGACGATCTCCACCACCGAGTTAGGCACGGTTTGGGAACCCGTCGCCAACTTATGAGTTCGGGCGAGCGCCCTCAGTTCAGCTAATTTGCCTTTGCCCAACATGAAGTCTGCACAGGGTAAAAATAGACAAGTAAGCACAAGAGCAAAGGCAAAATATACGAGTACATGTGCGAATGATGCAAATAGGTAGCACATGAACTTAAAGCCAAGACCAGTATGCAACAAACAGGACGCCCAATGGCAGATAACAGAGATGTGAAATCAGTCCCAACGTAAAACAAAACCTAAGTGTCGAGGTAAAGGCTAACCTATATGAGCTTCGAGTTGGTCCTCGAGGAACTCGAAGGAGATTATTGCGAAGGTGGGAAAGGTGATGTTGGCGGCTGCTACTTTCTTCCAGAAAAGGCATAGATCTTTGTCTAGCTTGCCCATGTTGTCGGGACTTCTGGGCCTCCTAAAGCTCTCTTTGGCGTCTTTGTTCCCCTTGTGTACCCAGTACAAGGGGAAGCCGTCGAGCAGGGAAGGATCTTGGTCGTTGGCGCACACCTTCACGAATTTTCCTTTCCAATCTTTGTAAGATTGCTGGAAGATGGAGAGGATTAACCTCCCAGCGATCCCGTTCAGGCTAATCCAAAGGCGGTCTCCTGGATTCTTAGCTTCAAAGAGGAAGAGGAAAACGTCAACCGAAGCTGGCAGTCCCAGGTGTGCGCACATGATCTGGAACGCCCTTACGAACGCCCAGCTGTTGGGATGAAGCTGGGCGGGGGCGATATCGAGCTCGGTTAATAGCTCCCTCTCGAAGAGAGTGAAGGGAAGTCGGAGTTTCACCTTCTTGAAGAATGTCGCGTAGAGGAAGCAGAACAACTCGCCATTGTTCGCTTTATCGTCGGCACAGATCGGCTCATCCGGGTGGCAAGGCAGCACGGCCATTTTGCTGTCATGCTCCCTATGGAATGAAAGATCATATTGGTCCCCTTTCCTTAGTCGGTGCACGCCCAACTCTGTGTTTATGGAAGAGGTTTCTTTCAACAAAGCTGAGGTGGCCCACGGGTAGAGCTTCTTGTAGTCTTGTGTGGCAATGGAGGCTCCTCCGGCGACTGGTGGAGTTGCCTGAGCAAGATTGGAGTGAGAAGTTGCAGGCCTCTCAGCCTGGGTAGAAGAAGCACCAGATGCTCGTGGTAGGTTATGCGCTTGGGGTGGAGGGTTTCGCGATGAAGGAGGAGGGTTCGCGGTGGTTTTCGTGCGAGCCATCGCAGGAACTGTAAAGGAAAAAGGAAAAAGGATGAACAAAGGTTACAAAGAACGACTCGATTGTGGACGAAGAATGGAGAACGAACGAACGGGAGTTCGTTGTGACGAATGTAATGGAAGACGAAGCCCTAAGTTACGAGAAGGAAGAAGAGGAGGAAACAACCCACAGCGTATGCACCAGACAGATAATGGATGATGCGAATCGGTTAAAATGCAGCAAATATCAAAAGGGGAAGTAAAAGAGGTACCTTTCGATGATCAGATGAGCGTTGAAGGGAGTTGGAGATTGAGAGAGTTGAGGAGCGTCGTGGGTTTGCAGAAGAAAACTCAGAGCGTTTTGAGAATGCAGAGAAATGATGAAACAGTGGAAATGAGGGGGTTTAAGGGTTTTTCAAACGTTTTTGGAAGCGCAAACGACAGCTGAAGATGACCGTTGATGAAGCCACGTGTCGAGCGTTTGGAAAAAGGGGTTTGGTAGAGCGTCAGAAAAGCAGAGGGTACGAACGTTTGGAATTCCGTGCCAACGCCACGTAGATCGGCAGTGACGTGACCTCTTAGTCTTTTCGCTGGACAAGTCTTCGCTTAAGACTGGGGGGCTTGTGTTACCGCCCAGGTAGTCGGAATTGATGACGTGGCCGCAAGCAATAGTATAGGCGTGTTGAACGGGACACCTGGCTGGCAAAAGGGAAGGACGTCGGGGAGCTCGTGTGATCGCCAGTCGTTAAGTTGGCGTGCCCCGATCTCTAGCATACCTAAACCGGCGGTCACCAAGTTTGTGTCGTAGTCGCCGGGTGTGAACCCAGGCGACAAGGCGATCAGAGATCGCCGAGAGGAGGACATCGCCGAAGGATCAGGAAAGCTTGTTCCAGGCTTTCGAAGCAAAGGATGAGGTCGTCAGATGGTCATTCCCTAGCTGGCCAGAGGTTGAGGTCGGGGAACAACTTACCCGAGCATGCAAAGTGAAGTAAGTAAAGTAGAATATAATGGTGGCCGGCGAGACCACAGGGAAGGTGTGTATGAAGACACCCGTACTCGCCACGCAGAAGAGATCGCGCTCCAAGGCAGTTATACGCTGAGTTGCTTCCTGCATAAGTAACTTAGTCGAAAAGCCTGAAAAGTAAGAGGTGACGCTCAAGTCAAAGATGCTCCAGATGGTGACACGTGTACAGCTGGATGCGAGCCACGTGTACAGCTGGATGCGAGCCACGTGTCCAGATGTGTAACTGTCAGGAGAGAGAAAGCGCACAGGTATATAAGGGATCCTAACAAACTTCTGAGGTACGCGCGTTTTAGAATACTTCTTTTACGCTTGCAAGAACTTGAGTACGCTGAGAGAGAACATTGCACGGTTCTTGAAGTTCTTAGTTTTCTCTTAGTATTTTGGTGGTTCAGTCGCTGACTTGGGCGTCGGAGCGCGATCAGCCGCAGCGGCGCCGTTCTGTCTTTTGCAGGTTCTTGAGGTGAATCAAGACGAAGGACGGAAGCTAGCACGGTGCAAAATCGATCCAGATTTAACAAGGCAAGACTCTTGCGTTCTGGTCAACAGGCAGGATCATATATATATATATATATATATATATATATTATTTTATAATCATACTCATAAATTAGATATAATAAAGTACAAGATATGAATTTAAATTTAGATTAAATTTTAAAATATATAAAAGTATGAAAAACTTAATTTAAGTGGAAATATTACAGATGTTATTTACAAATAAATCATAAATTAAAATAATCTCAACCGATCTAATTGGATGAGCCCATACATTGCATGCAGATGTATGAAAATCTTAGAATTACTAAGTCACAGGAATTTATGTGGATATGAAATGGCGACATTATTAATGCATGAATATATTGGACGTAGCCTATCCAAAATCATAAGTGGCAACTTTTTATTGGATAGGATTTGCTTGAGTGATATTTTATAAGATACTTCATCTGTGTTGTGAACGGATGAAAACAAAGGGTTAGAAATCGACAAGTGGACAAAATGGATACACCAAACCAATAGAAAATGAGGTATAGATCTCGTAAAGATAAAAACCCATTGATGTTGAAGTTATATAATAGGAATACATGCATTAACAAAACTCATTCATTCACTTACAAACCTTTTAATTCTTTTATTTATTCTGCAATACAAACACCACAATGGCTGCTTCCACAATGGCTCTCTCTTCACCGTCACTGGCAGGCCAAGCCATCAAGCTTTCCCCTGCCACCCCCGACATCTCTGGTGGAAGGATTTCCATGAGGAAGACAGCCTCCAAGTCGGTTTCTTCTGGAAGCCCATGGTACGGCCCAGATCGCGTCAAGTACTTGGGCCCATTCTCCGGTGAGGCCCCTTCCTACCTCACTGGCCAATTCCCAGGTGACTACGGCTGGGACACTGCTGGCCTTTCTGCTGACCCAGAGACTTTTGCCAAAAACCGTGAACTGGAAGTCATTCACTCCAGATGGGCTATGTTGGGAGCTTTGGGTTGTGTGTTCCCAGAACTCTTGGCCCGCAACGGTGTGAAGTTCGGAGAGGCCGTGTGGTTCAAGGCTGGGTCTCAGATATTCAGTGAGGGTGGGCTTGACTACTTGGGCAACCCAAGCTTAGTCCATGCACAGAGCATCCTTGCCATCTGGGCCACACAGGTGATCTTGATGGGTGCAGTGGAGGGTTATCGCATTGCTGGTGGGCCTTTGGGTGAGGTGACTGACCCAATCTACCCGGGTGGGAGCTTCGACCCATTGGGCCTTGCTGATGACCCAGAGGCCTTTGCTGAGTTGAAGGTTAAAGAGTTGAAGAATGGGAGATTGGCCATGTTCTCCATGTTTGGTTTCTTCGTTCAAGCCATTGTCACTGGAAAGGGACCTTTGGAAAACCTTGCAGATCACCTTGCTGACCCAGTCAACAACAACGCCTGGGCCTATGCCACCAACTTTGTCCCTGGAAAGTGATAAAAAAGAAATAACAGAGAAAGAACAAGAAAAAAAAAACTTCTGAATTTTATTTTATTTGTAGAGTGATTGTGAATTATATTATTTATATTACACGCCTCTCTATTTAGTCCATTTGGATGTCCAAAATTTGATTGTTTGAGTATTTATTAACCAAACTAACTAAAACTCAAATCACAAATCTTAAACATATATTAGGAAGCGTGTCTTAGGTTATAAAATCTAAAATCTCTTTTCAAACTTTCTAATCCTTATTTTAAATTTAATTTATAAAATACACCTTCCCATTTGTTTGTTCGGAGTGAAAAGACAAGAAAGTTAGTGAAAATTGGTTATTTGAAAAAAAAAAGATATAAAAAAAATGGTGAAACTTAACTAAACTTCCACGCATATTTTATGTAACACTTTTGTTTGCCAACACTATTTACAGATTATCCAACTTCATTTTATGACTGACAATTTTTCCAACTTCACTTTCTCGTTAATAGCAAATTATTTTAAAAATATATTAATAATAAAATATAAATAGTAATATTAATATTATTAAAAGTTGATTTTTGCTCACAACACCATTTTTTACCTTAGACAACGCCTTAAAAACGTTGTCTAAAGTAGGAAAAATGTTGCCCTAACTTTAGGCAATGTTTTTTCAGACGTGGAATATGCAGTTGTGGACTTAGGTTTAGGCAACACTTTTTTGCAGTCGTTGCCTTATACTGGTAGAATAGACAACGTTTTATAGAAAAAATTTAGGCAACGCTTTTTCTAATAATGTTTAAGCAACGCATTTTTAGTGTTGCCTATTGTTTAGACAACGTTGTTTTTAAATGTTGTCAATTGTAAAGGCAACGCTTATTTGCATGTTGTCAGTCTTTTTAGGCAACAGTTATTTACATGTTCGTTGTCTTTTAGGCAACACATTTTCAATGTTTCATATTAATGGAATAGGCAATGCATTTTCAATGTTGTACGTTGATCAAATGGGCAACGGTTTAGGTAACGCTTATTTACTTGTCTGTCTTTTTAGACAATATTTGTGTACATGTTGTAAATAATTTTTTACAACACTTTTTCAACGTGAAAAATTATGAAATACATCTTAATTTATAAAATGATGCAATATGCAACATTTTCAAATTGTTTTAAAATGTAATTCCATTGTATACCAAAATATTTCAAATGTGCAAGTTGCATTTTCCATTGTATATCAAAATAGTAGAAGTTGTAATCATTACAACTAATTAGAGTTAGGGAATCTCTCAAAATTTCTACATTTCTTCAATCATAAAAAATCTTTCTTGATAGGTACATGCTTTCATCCGATTGATTTACTTTGGTGGACTTGCGGAAGCTTTCATGGATTGCTCATGGAAGGCTCTCACATGGAGATCACGGTTGCCTTGGAGGTGTAGGTCAAGTATGAAGGTGAGTGGTTCGGCCATCTCACTTGGAAGATGAAGTTTGAAGACTAAACTTGCCTATCCTAAAGAGGAAGTAGACAAGAGTGAAGAATTGGCACAAAAATTTGGCAGCAATTTCACTCTATGATTAATCGTTGTTTTACATGAGGTAGGCTCCCTTTTATAACAATAGAGGACCGGTCAAATGGAATTTAAATGCAAGTGAAATAGCTTTGGTATGTCTGCCTAATGCATCTTGGCACATGGAGCACATGAAGCATATTTAACATGTGTTGAAAAGCTTTTTAGCGCATGTTTCATATAGATCATGTGGAGGTAGTCGTGCAACACATTTAACAGATGGAGCATGTGTTAATTGTGTACTCTTTTACCTTGCTTAAATCGGCCTAGGTGAATTTAAAGGTTTTAGAAACTCTAAATTAACTTAGGTTGATTTTATGTGCCAAATTTAAATTCTAAGAAAAATTACAATAATTTCCTATTTTAATTTTGACAGAAATTAAGTTCTACTCTACACTAAGCTTATGACATTTTGAACATATAGAGGAACGTTTCTATATCATCAGTAGCAGTGTTCCAATCCTCTTGAATTTTCTAGCCATAACTCTTGTAGTTGGCCCGGATCTTCTATGTTTTGGGTTTGAGCTTAAGCTTGAACTTGTATTCGGGCTTGGTCTAGTATGAGTATTATCTTGATGTCCATCCTGAAACAATTAAACAAAATGTAATTTAAAAAAAAAATATTATGAAGTTTATTAATAAAATAAGATAAATAGAATGCAAATTATATGTCTATTCCTAGTCCAAATAAGGATCATGGGTGGAAGTAGATGAACCTGGAGCAACTACACTATTTTCTTTCCTTAAAACTCATGACATCATATGTTTTATATCCCCCTCATTCAAATTTGCGTTTTGTTGCTTAAGCACGAATTTCATAATTACTTTTAAACCCTCAACCTTTTGAGTTAAGGAGTTCACTTCAATAGCATACCCTTTATGGATAGCGACAATTTCTTGATTCCTTTTTAATACTGATGGTGTCACAGTCCTTCCATAGCAACGAACTCGACCAGACCTTTCTTTTCCAAACATTGATTCAAATGTTTTTTCCATAGTTTCACTTGATGTGTTTTGCATAGGACCTTCAAGCATAGACTGAAATATATGTACATATATCGTAGTTAATGATTATCTCGACCGGTCCTCGGGGATTTACTCAGAGGCTGACCTCAAACATCGTGCACCGGTATTTGGTAATGGGAAAGGGTCACGCGAAGTAGGTCCCAGACACATACCCGGGAGTCGGTCAATCTTTGAGGCTGCTATCCTAAGACCGATGTTGGAGATCGATATCGGACCTCACCAGTAGAGGGAGAAGATCGGGCATCGGCCATCAGGATGGAGTGAAAGGCCCCGTAAGGTAGGCCCTAGAATTTCATTAAGATAAACAGTTAAAGACAAGAGATGTATGGGCAGCCTAAGGCACGAGGGATCCATGCATGTGGGATGTATGACGCATGAAGGCGCAACATCATGGATAATCCTAGGAGGCGTAAGGGCCTAGTAGAATTAGGGTTTCCAGGAAAGTTGCATGCATGACACGTGGATACTTAGGGCACCCGCGAAACAGATGGCGTTGGATATTAGGTGCACCAAGTTGGGACCTAGGCGGCCACTTGGATTATTCGTTGCACTCTAGTTAAAGGAAGTTCATGTGCCAGATACGCTATGATTACGCGATAGCGGCACAGGGACACTTCCCAAGGAACCCTAAACAGTGGTAACAGAACAAAGGTAAACCCTAGTTCCAATCTATATAAAAGGTGTTAAGAACCCTAGTAAGGTACGCAACTTTTGAGACTAAAGTTATTTTATACACTTGATGTTCCTTGCCTTAATACTGACTTGAGCGTCGGAGTGCAAACGACCGCTAGGGCACCCCTTTTGTCTTTGCAGGTGAGAAGTTTCTTGACGAAGAAGGTACAATTTTCAAGCAAGGATCGAAGGGCCAGAGCAACCGTTGGAGTCAACTGGCGAAACGAGTCAACCGGACGGAACATTTGGCGCCCACCGTGGGGCCCGTTAAAACAAGGTCCCACTTACAATTTCGTAAGGAGTCTCAAGTAACAAAATGAGGAGTACAAGACGAGCGACCACTAGATCTGAGGGGAGGGAACCCCCCAAAGGGTCCTGGATACGATGCGCGCTCCTCAAACTGAGGTAGCGACTTCTCGAACAGACAACGCAAAGTTGCGCAGAGCCAATGAGGAATTACGAAGGGGTTTGCAACATGGGGGAGCGTGCAGCGGACGAACGTGCGCCACCAGTGCCACTTAGGGCACGTTCTATGCCGTTCTAGCGCGCAATCATGAATGTCGTATTACCAACAACGTCTCTAGGTCCAAAGGTCTCCTTCACAAGAGTAGAAGACCCGAAGGCCCACCTTACAACATTTCACACCCTAATGATGCTCACCGGAGGGTCTGATGCCGTCTATTGCAAGATGTTGATGAGCACCCTGTCCGGCGCGGCACTAGAATGGTTCATCAGCCTTCCCGATGGACACATTACTAGTTTTGATCAATTTGCCACATTGTTCAGGGAACAGTATCTTGTCAACAAGGCCCCCGTCCGGCTCTCCTACGACGTCTTTGATGTCAAGCAGTACTAGGGGGAATCCATGAAGGATTATCTGAACAGATTTGCGATTCAAGTGGTCCGCCTGAAGCCCACCGATGAGGCCATGATAGTCCACGCCTTTGTCAAGGGAATGCTACCTGGGCCTTTCAGTGAATCATTGTTAAGGGTCTACCCGAGGACGTTCACAGAGATTTGACGCCGAGCGTTAGCACACATCACCGCAAATGATCGCGTAACACAGAAGCAAGGTCTAGTGCCCCCTGTTCGACCACGGGCAACCACCCGACCCCCGCCTATGAGAGTTCACGAAGCAACAACAAAAAAGAAGGGGGCGGAGAAACCCTACGAACAAACCCCAAGAGGGGCATGCACGAGACGGGATCCTCCCCCAAAGCATAATTTCCGGGTGGAGCTCAAGGAGTTAATGGCTATCCCTAATATAGCGGCAAGGTTGAAGGTACCAGCAAAGTCTGATAGAAAGATGGGGCCCAATAAGAACGCTTGGTGTGAATTCCATCAGGCGAATGGCCACCATATACAAAATTGTCTGGCCTTGGCACATCAACTAGACGAGTTAGTAAAGAGCGGATTCCTGAAGGATTACTTACAAGAAGAGACAAACGATTAAACATTAGTGGCAGCAGGAGCAGATAAGGGGCACGAGGTACCTATTCACAGAGAGGTAAACACCATCTCAGGAGGTTTTCCAAGAAAGGAGTGCGCCCCCCAGGAAGTAGTGGAGTCACGACGGACAGATTCCTCTCGATGTCGACCTCATCTTATTATGGTAGCACGTTGGATAAGTCTGCCGTAGTAAATTATTGCTTTAGTGGAAATGATTGGGTCTTGATTTGTGGAAGATCTTGATGCGATCGGTGAATTTATAAGCCGCAAAATTTCTTTTGTAAATCTTGTTAACTTGGTATACGGTTCAATCATTGTAGCAAATGAGATTTGCGACTTCCACATTAACAATCGATAGACATTGTCATCAGTTAATATCTGAACAACATCATACCTAATTTGATTTTATTCTGTTAGTTGAGGCTGACGGTAGTACAACTTCTTCAATGTTATTTGATTGGGAAGTCCCAAAGTGATGCACATTTTTTTTTATTTCAAATGAGATAAGGTACATTTGTGTGGGATGTAGAACAATTTAGAATATAGACATTTAAAGTGAAATCATTCATTAGGTTCGTTATTCGATCATATATAAACACAACATCAAGATCAAAATTGAAAAAAATTTCGTGTCTATGATATAAATTTGGTTATTTAAAGATGGATTTGCACGTTATGGAAAGAAGGAAGATTTTGTATGTTTCGTCAAGAAGATTTTTAGTTGAATGGTTTGAGTGTGGTGAATGGTTGAATTTGTAGATGAGGAATGATTGAGATACAAATACACATGGTTTTCGTGACAGTTAAAATGAACAATGTATATTAGATCAACTATTTTTATGGGTTTGAGTGTGAGCACATTAAACAATAAAGTGATGTTAGAACATTGGTGTCGATCAGATTCCTAACACGTGGAACATATTTTTGAGTTGTTTATGCTGATGAAAAAATATTATCGACGAATGATGTAACAATGCATATTATAGTGTTGCATGCGCTAATGAAAAGCCATTTATTGAGGACTAATGCGACGATGAACATTGTTGATTATTGTGCCTTGACGAAAAGCCATTTATGGAGGTATTGATAATTGGTGCTGATGGAGAACCATCCAAACATATTCAAACACCACACTAGGGCTAAGAGAAGAGACATAGTAGAAGATATTTTCTCTCTTAAACCTTGTAAAAACTTTAAATAGTAGAATAGGGTTTCCAGTTTTTGGCCTTGTATTCTAGGCCAAATATATAGTAGGAGTAACCTTAACCCTATGAGTCTAAAAGGCCCATTGAGAGATTCTAGAAACCTTAACTTGTTTTACAAGCTAGGGTTTGAAGAAGCTTGAGCGGCAAGGCACAAAACCCTAACTCTAACTTGTCAGGTAGCTTCCATGGCATGCTACTCCTCTCCTTTTCTCCTATAAATTTTGCATTCATTCTCTTGTAAATTCATACTTATTTTAGTAATGAAACTCTAGCTAAATTTAGAACCATTCATTCTCTTGTCTCAACTCTCTCTTTGCTAGAGTTCAAGTGAACCTGGGCTAGAAGAAACCGAGAAGTAAGACTCTACTTTCTCAAACTTCTACTCCAATCCTTCCTTCATTCAAATACACTTCCGCTAGCCTCATTTCATTCCAATCGGCTTGAAAATGCATGGAGCATCAAGAACTCAATCGAGGGGTATCAGAGCAAGCTCACAGTCCAACTAAGTGTTCTTAGCTTGTTCTACAATTTTTCATCGTTTAATTTTGCATTTCCATGTTTAATTATTATTTACATGTTTTCTTCAAGTTTTACCCATTAAAATTAGGAATTGATCACTTTAATCAGTTAAAACACGTTTCTTCTTGAACTGTCCAAAACAATCACGCATAGGTCAAATTCTACATGCATTGTACATTTTCAATTTTTTTAGTCATTTAAGTGATTTCATTTGGTGAAAGTTGCTTAGATTCAGTTCATTTTTCATTTGATAATCTAACCTAGTTATGTCAAAGTAATTTGATTCAATTCATGTCATAAATTCATGTGTTTAGCTTGAGTTCATTGCTTGTTTGATGAAATGCCACATAGAAGCACGTTAGTGTTAGAATATATGGCCTTAAACGAGAGGGGGGGGGGGGGTGAATTGTTTAAAGGCGGTTTTCGAAAAAAAATTAAGCTAGAACAAAATCCTTTGAATGAAACTCAATCAGAAATTTAGTTAGCAAAGATATAAAGCACAAAACAACAAAGCACCAGAAAAACAATCGGTTGTTTATACCAGCGAATCAATAACAGCTGAATTTAAATGAGTTTAAGGGAAGAAAGAGATACACAAACAGTTTATACTGGTTCACTCTTAAACCAAGAGCTACATCCAGTCCCCAGAATCCACTGGGCAATCCACTAAGAAATCAAATACATATTACACACAAAACCACCAAAGAAGTGACCTTGAACCCTTCAAGAAACACACTTCCTTTGGCACAACACACAACAAGAATGTTGATCTTTACAACCTCAAGAGTACACAACATTCCTTGGCTTACAACACCAGAAAATACAAAGTATTTAGAACGAATTACACTTGTTTACAGAATGAACTGAAATCAATACAAATGTAATCCTATTCCACTCTTTCTTGAGAAAACCAAAGTTGAAAAGTGAATGTTCAAAACTTCAAAGAAATTTCTCACAACTGAAAAACTCAAATCTGTTTTTCTTGTTTGTTATAAAAATAAACAAACTATTTGTAGCTTTCAAAGATTGGTCAAAGCATTTAATACAGAAGTGTATTCAGTTGAAAATCATTTAAAGCACACTCAACTAACAAAACAGATTATGTTAGGATTTTCAAACAAACAATCGATTGAAAGCACGAAACAATCAATTGTTTTGGTTTGACAACAAGTCAACCAACCAAAACATTTTTCAACATTTTCAAAAACACCTAAGAGTAAAACAATCGGTTGTTTCGACAAAACAACAAGTTGTTTTTGACTTAGTTTGAAAAACACTTTAATCTTAAAAGATTTGAAAACACTTTAGCTTTAGATTCAACAAAGAGTGGATTACACAAATAAACTACCCAGATCCTATCCTAAACACAACAGTAACTTCAGCCTTGCATCAAACACTTGGATTTGGATCCTTCAGAGACTTTCATCACACTTGATTCAACAGTTAGGTGTTTGATAAAATGTTTCTCAATTTTATTTTATTTTGTATAAGCAGTTGTGTGCTTTTTCAGATTTATGTCTTGAGTTATTGATTTCTTTTTAGCTTCATACCAAGTCTCATATTACATAAACTCTATCATGTCTTGAAGTTTTTTTCCAATTCATTGAGCTCTTTAGGTTTCCTTTTCTTGAACATTTGGCGCCCTCCATGAGGCCCGATAAAACTTGATCTCATCCACACTTGTGATTGAGCCTCTTGATGTGATGAGAAACACAAGACAAGGCCCGTAGGGATATGAAGGAAGTGATGCCCCTGTCTTACAGCAACTCATGGATGCCATGAAGGCCCTCCAAGAGGAGGACGAGGAGCACAGAAAAAAGCAAGAGCGGATCCAAGAAAAAGCCAAGGCCGAGCAAGAGAGGTTACGAGCGGAAGCCCGAGTTGAGCAAGAGCTTCTGTAGGATCGTCTGATGGCAGAAATCGAAGCCTCCTGGATAGCCATGGGGGAGCACATACAAACCAATGAGGAGTTGTGCAAAACAAATGAGAAATTACGAAAGAGTCTACACCAACGTGCCCGACGTTCCACCAAGGAACGATCTCTAAACTTTCTAGCGAGAGATAATCCCAAGCCATTCTCGCAGGAAATCATGGATGAGCCCGTGCCAGCTCATTACATTACACCTAAATTCGCCTTTTTCACCAGAATAGAGGATCCTGAAAATCATCTTAGGGCATTTAACACTCAGATGATTATCTTTATAGGAACGAATGTTATTTGATGTAAGATGTTCATGGGAACTTTTACAGGGACAACCCCACAATGGTTCAGTGGGATCCCGGATGGTCAGATCAGCTCTTTCTCTCAGTTCTTCAGGATGTTTTGAGAACAGTTCTCAATCAACAATGTCAAAAATGTGAGCATGCAACTCATATAGTAACAAATATTGATAAGCTTAAATTGAAAAGGGGAGAAATGAAAAGAAAAGAGAGAGTACCTAAGAGGTCTAAGAAAACATGGTGGTGAAGGATGGATAGGGAGTGAGAGTGGATCTAGGCAAAGTGAGAGGGTTTTTTGGTATAGCACCTCTTGTTGATCATCACACCATATTTTTGTTCACTTGTGCTGTATGCTGGGCAACTTAGTCTGAAGAATTTCACTTGATGCAACCTAATAAACTTGGTATGTAGAGTCAGCTTTTCCAAGAAGCAACAAACTTAAGTTGGAATCTAAGGATTAGTATGCGTTATTGTGTTTGATGGAAGGGATACCAGTTTGATTCACATGTTTAATGTAAGAAATTAGGAAAAAAAATGGAATTGGGACTTCAATCAAATAGCATAAAAAAGTAACTTATCTTTTAAATTATATATGTAATGGTTTATGATATTCCAAGGAATCCATGGCTTCTTAGAAGTTATCCCTGCGTCATTCATCCATTAAACTTCTGCAAACCTCACACAATTCTCCAAGAAAACTCAACCGGAAGAAGATGATGCTATCATAAGCTATGTCAGGGAGCATGCAAACCATTGCATAACCAAATTTACCTGTGGAGTACCATGCATATAGTGTTGTTCTTCCACCATTTTAAGAGACTACTCATCACTCAACTTGTAGTGAGAAGCAAACGGTGTGGAAACAAGGGTTGCAATATGGGTTGGCACGCCCCGCGTTTGGCCAAGAAAATGCGGGTCGATTTGACCCGCCCCGCGCAAGGAATGCGGTCGCATAAGAAAAATATTTTTTTTAAAATTAAAATTAAATTAATTATAAAAAAATTTATTTCTCTTGCTGAAACATTAAAATTTTATCCATGTTTCAATTCATTCAATTAAGATAAAAATATGAGGGTTGTTAGAAGGCTTGATTAAAAATAATCAAAGTTTTGTTTTACATTTATTTTCCATGTAGATGATTAAAATAAAACATTCCTTCTTTAAAATAAAGGTCACAATGCAATAATGGATGAGTGGGGTATGACTTTTTTTACAGAAAAAAAATAATTATTTTTTTATTTATGTGGGCCAGCGGGCTAACCTGCCCTACCCCGTTGTTGGCCTGTGTGGACTAGGGGTTATGCGAGGCGCGCCTAAGCGGGTCAGCGGGCTAGATTCGTGACCCACCCCGCGCTTTTGGTAGTCGGTTGCGGGCCGACCTGCCCCGCATTGGCATCCCTATGTGGAAATTTTGTCATGACAAACTTTTCAAGGATTTTTCTGATATAAGTATCATGAGACAAATATAGATGATTCAACTCACATCGTCTAGAGATCTCAATCCCGAATATCTTTCTTGAAGACACCAAGTCCTTCATCTTGAACTCGCTACTCAGTGCGCCCACTGACCAAGCCCAGCCTTCCGTGAGGATGACTAGGAGCATGACTCAAGACACAAGGCTAGGTCAGTATCCACTAGCCAATGCTTCAGCACCTAGCCTGATGGAGGAGGGCCAAGCACAACCTCCCATGAAAGGCTAGACCCCAAGTCAGGAGCGTCTAAGATCAAGCTAGGAGCGTCTAAGATCAAGCTAGGAGCGTCTAAGACCAAGCTAGGAACGTCTAGGACAAGAAGACTTGGATCAAGCTATGAATGGGAGAATGACATATTGGTACATGTTCCGTGAAGGCCCATCAAGTATAGCCTAGTTTTAATTGGGGTGTAAATAGCATAGCCATGTGGACAAATGTTTATTTTTCTGCACATTAGAATTAAGGAGGAGTTAACCTTGATTAGCTAAAGGTTTCTAGAAGCCTTCACTAATCAAGTTCGGCCATGTGTAAGTTGGAGGGCCATGTGCACCCATGTGCCATGTGCTCCATGTGCCTCCATGTGCCACTTCTTTACATTTCATTTGGCTTACATTTGTGTAGCATTTAGGTAATCAAACATGGTCCTCTTTAGCCTATAAAAAGAGGAGCCTACACCTTGTATTTTCAAGATTAAATTGAGTAATGTTATGCTGCCCATTTAGTGCCATACTTTGCTCCTTGCCTAGCTTCTAGGTTTTAATCTTCCTTTCATCACCTACAAAGGGGCTGGTCGAACCTCCCCATGTCCATACTCTTCATGCACCTTCAAGGTCACCACACCTCCTAGGAGGACCTTGTCCACTCTCATCCATAAGCTTCCGCACCATCTTCAACCAATCATCCAAGAAGAGCTCATAGGAAATCCATCATAGCCTGCCCTAGAGGATCACAAGGAGTGGAGCACAGGCCTTGGAAGTTGAGCATTAGCTAGTGTTTTTATTTGTAATTGTAGTAGAATAGGTGCCTTTAGCATAATAAGGGGTGTAGTTATCATTTTAGTTTGTTTTTTACCTAGTTTCTAAATGAAGTGGCTTAAGGTGTGGTTTTGACTTAGTCAAACCCTAAAGGCAGCCCCCCTCACACATTTACTATCCTACCATTGCTTCTTGTTTTCCAAGGCACCATCTCCTATAAATAGGGTTCCTTCCTCCTTGTATTTTCATGTTGAAATTGAATAGAAAAGTTACTTTGCACAAATTGTGTAAGGTGTTTGTGAGACTTGATTCCTCTTAGCATAAGGTCTCATCTTAAGTAATTGGAGAGCCCTTAAGTGGCGGCCATCAACACTTATCTTAGAGGAAAACCACACTCCAAGTGGCGTGACCAACTCTCTTCCACCACATAAGCATTTCCTTCCTTCATCTCTTCCATTTTTCCATTAATCCATTTATCTTTGTGTTCTTATGTTCTTATTTTCTTCCATTGTCAATTCGGTTTCCATCTTGCTTTTATGATTCCTTCCATGTTCATTTAATTTTTGCCCTTCATCATCAATCACCATATACTTGTATTTTTCCTTTGCCCTTTAGAAGTGAACCTTCACACTTACTTAACCACTTGGTTAAGTTCGTGTCCAGTAGGGATCTTCTTTGGGTTCTCACCATATAATTGCTAAAATCTCAATCATAAGTAAAGTGTCATATCTAAAATGGATAAATCTAAAATCAACTCACATCATGTGGTATTCAAAACTTTTAGTTTTTTGAGCATATTTGCTTTTACATTCAAGCATAATTAATTTCTTGCCTTTACATTCAAGCAAATTTAAATCCAGCCTTTACTTTCTTGTCTTTACTTTTTCGGCATTTTTATTCATCAACACTTCTTTTTCGCTTTTGAATGTTTATATTATGTCCATTTTTGTTCTTACTTTTTTTTGCTTGAGTCATATGTTCTTAGTGTTTATAGGAGTCCTTAATTGCTTCTACTTACTTTGCTTTTAATTGTGAAGGTATAAAAGTAACTGAATTTGTTTGAGTAGAAGTAGATTTAAGTTCCAAACATAGTTTTCAAGTGTTCATTTAATTTGAATCCTAAACTTTTTGGTGATACTTAGAGGTAATGAAAGTATGCATGACAAAAATTATGGACATCTTATTTCCATAAACCAAACACAAGTATAAAAAAAAAAAGAGAAGTTGTGCAAATTATTTTGTTCCAATCTTTTCAAGAGCAACATTTCAAAAATAGTGGATTCACTTTATTTGGCAAATTGATTTCAATCTTTTGGATTTTTTATCCTTTTGCTTTGACAATTTCTAAAGAAAAGAAAACTTCATTGTTAAAGGTATAGTAAGTGTCTTAGAGTCTTTTGTGTGCTTTTCTTGTTTGTTTTTCCTTAAAAATTTTGTCACAATCTCTTTTTCCAACTTGGTTTAGATTCTTTGTTTTGAGCTTTTCTTGTTTGTCTTTTAAAAATTCTTTAGTTTTGTTGTGGTGCTTTTGAGATCAAGTGTTAAGGGCTTTGTCCTTTTTTATTTGAGAGTTTGCAACATCAAGATACACCTTTGTTGAGAGAAATTTCTTTTTGAGTGCTTTGTTCAATTCTCTTCTTTGCTACACAAAAGAGTGACACAAGTGAGGAGAGAGTTATTAACTTTTCTTTCACTAATTGTTTGTTCTCTTTGTGCAATTTTTATGGCTAATCTTTCTTCGGGGGAATCATCCAAACCTCAATCTCCCTAAGAGCATTGGCCCAAAAAGAGCATTAGCCCAAAAGAGCATTATCCCAAAAAGAAGAAGACATGCGACAATTGGAAGAGAGACTTCAAAGACTTGAAATGACACAAGATAGACAACTAAGAGGAAGGAGGTGGGAGCTAAGGAGAACTTCAAGGAGTTATACCCACTACAACAACAAAGAAGAAAAAGAAGAGTGGGGAATGCATCATTATGATGAAAGGCGCCACAACCACCAACCGTCCAAGCCCTCTTTCCCTTTTATTAAATTGCAAAGTTTTAATGGGGAAAGTGATCCCAATGTATATCTAGGATGGGAAGCTAAAGTAGAATAAATTTTCAATGTGTATGAGATCCAAGATGACCAAAAAGTTAGGTTAGCTTCCCTAGAATTCTTAGACTATGCCATGCAGTGGTGGAATCAAACTGTAATGGACATTGGGATAAACAAGAGGACAGCCGTGGTCTCTTGGAATGATTTAAAATTATTCATGCGCGCGGTTTATTCCTCTTCATTATAGGAAGGAACTCTTGTTAAAGGTCCAACAACTTTAACAAGGACCTAGAAGTGTAGATGAGTACTTTAAAGATCTTGAAACTACTTTGACTAAAATTGACATGCATGAAAATGAGGAGTCAAAGATAGCTAGATTTGTAAGTGGTTTAAGAAGAAAAATACAAGATGTGGTAGAATTATATGAGTATTCCTCTTTGGAAAAATTGGTTCACCTAGCCATCACGGTTAGAGGAGCACATATTCCATATTTAACATGTGCTAAATGTTTTCCCTCACATGTTAAATATGCTACATGTGCTCCATGTGCTAAGTGTAAAAATGGGCGCCACTTTCAAAGTTCTTTTCATTTGAAATTCCCTCCAATTCTCTTTTCATATTCAACCCTTTCTTGCTATATATAGAAGAGCTTGGGTCATGTAAATTCAAGATTAATACATGAGTGAATTGCTGCCAAAAATGTGCCAATTTCACTCTTTGCCCAAAAACCTTCTAGGTTAGGCTCTTAATCTTCATAAACCTTCCCTTTCCAAGTAGAGTTGGCCTCACCACTCTCAAATCCTACTTCTCATGCACCTTCAATGATGGAAGAGGCCCCAACACCAATGCATTGAAAGGCCACCAAAATGTCAAATTGAGGCAACCACTAGAGTTATGGTCAAAGAGGGGTGAAGAGGACGCATTCTACATGTCATAAACTGTAGTGTAGAATAGTTTTTACATTTTTGTCAAAAGTAGCATAGTTTAATTCTTTTGTATTTTTGTTGAAACATGCAAAGTGGTACCTAAAATGCTAACCTAAGTTTAATTAGAGTTTCCTACTCCTAATTAAACTTAGGTCCAGCCCACATTTAGCCTAAGTGGAGCGTAAGGTTCTAGAACTCCTAGCACATGGAAGAATTCTAGAACCTACCTCACATGTGCTGAATTTAGGAGCCACCTTCCCATGTGTCAACATTTGAATTTCCCTCCAATTCCCTTTTCATATTCAGCCCTCTCTATCTAAATATAGAGGAGCTTGGGTCATGTAAATTCAAGATTAACACATGAGTGAATTGTTGCCAAAATTGTGCCAATCTCACTCTTTGCCCAAAACCTCCTAGGTTAGGCTCTTAATCTTCATAAACCTTTCCTTTCCAAGTAGAGTTGGCCTCACCACTCTCAAATGTTACTTCCCATGCACCTTCAAGGTCACCACCACTCCTAGGAGGACCTTGTTCCATCTTCAAACCGTGAAGCTTCCTCAACTCATCAACAAATCCGAAAATAGGAAGGCACAAATCCATCATTTGGTATCATGAGCTATGGTTCTTCAAGAGCTAAGTGCCTTCTTTCATTTTAATTTTTTGTGTTCTTCTTATTTCCGTGTTCTTCTTCAATTCTTCATGTTGTCTTGCTGTTTTTTTACATGTTAATTTGATTTAGGTGCTGTTTGGAGAAATCCAATTGGTGCATTGTGTTCAAATTGTTCTTGAGCTTCTAATTATCACATTTGTGTAGGAATCCATATAAGAATTGTGTTGCTGTTCTGTTTTTAGTTTAATTGAGTCTTATTTGCAATTCTATTCGGTTCATTTTATGTGTCTTGAGTCATTTTAATTTCTGAATCTAATTGTGTTTTGTCTAAGTCATGTTTCTCCTAATTTGTCATCAAATCCATGTAGTGCTGATTTTGTTGATAATTTTGGTTTCTTGATTTGATTTGAGTCCAGATTTATAATTCTGTGTTTGTTGATCCTTTGGTGCATTTTCTTTTTATTTTGAGTTCATATTTGTATGTTAGATCCATACAAATTCATATACATTCACTCCATTGTGTTTTTGAAGTTCTTCAATCTGTTTTTAATTCCAGAATTAGGATTACTCTGTTTTTCAAATTCTGTGTTGGCTGTTTTTTTTGTTATGAAATTCAAATACGTTGAATAAAAATTATAAAAATCTGGATCTATACAGATTTATGTATTATAAAATCAAGAAAAAAAGAATCAGATCAAAAGACAAAACAGAGAAAAAATGATAAATCAAACAAAATAAGTGTGCATCCTGACGCCAAAAGAAACGGTAATTGGACAAGAATTTTGAAAAATTTATCAAAATTATTTGGTGCATAATTTTGGTGTGATTCCAGCTCCAAAAGTTTGCTAAGACCTCGAATTATTTGTGGTTCAAATTTAAGAATCAAATTTCAAATATCCAGCTCAGCATAAATTTTATAAGTCACGTTTTTTGGACCTAAAATTTCCAGTAGTATTGTTTTGGTTTTTCTAATCAATTATAGTGTCATTCTCTAGGTTCCACTTGTGTGCCACCTTTTGTTGAGTGCCTATTTTTATTGCTTGTCCAATATTATTCAATACTCCTTCTAGTTGTGTCATATAAATCAAATCCATTTTCTGTTGTCCTATTTTAAATTTGAATTGTTCTTTGCTTTCATTTCTTGACCTCTAAATTGTTAGTGAACAAAATTCAAATTGGTGCTTGTTAAGTAGAAATTAACCTTGTGGTGAGTCCATCCCTACTTAGTAGGTACTGTTTTGGAGATTTAAATTGGCTAACCATAAGAGGTTAAGGCAAGGAGCTGCAGCAAATACAAACACAAATACATATACTTTGTAGAACACAAGGAAGATCAATAGCCAAGGAGTGCATAGTTTAGGAACTTTGAATTCTATTTTGTGTAATTCAATTTCTTTTGTATTTCCTTTGAGTTGTAATTACATTCAACTTTGATTAATTAGTGGATTAATTACGTGTAGACGGTGAGTGTGTCTTCAATGGCTCCAAGTGTCTAGAAGCCTCACCTTAGGAATCGTCTAGTTTAAAGCTTTCTAGTTAGCAATCTTTAATTTGTGCTTATTAATTGTTTTGCTTTAATTACTTGGTTTGTATTGTTAATTGCTTTGCATTGTTTTCTTTGCATGAAAATTGTGTTTTTATTTCTACTTGTGATTTACGTAGGTTACTTAGAAAAAGGTTTGTGGTAAGTTTTGAGGGATAGGTTTTGGCAAGGAAAGACTTGGTACTTAAGAAGTCCTAGTGACTCACCTCTCTTTCCTGGAAAACTACCTTCACTACTATACTTATCTTTTTGGGGTAAAATACTTAGAAGACAAGTCTTTAACCATGTCTTCTCCATCTCGCGATTCTAATGAAAGTGATGTAACAATTCTTAAAACCCTTTTGGAAAAAGTTGCACAAGATGTTCAAACACTTTCATATAGACAATTGCAATATGAGACCCAACTCAAAGAAGGGGATGCTCAATTTGCTTTGATACAAGATGAGTGGAAAATGTTTAAAGAAAGAGATGAATCCAACAAATCAAAAAGAAGTTCTCATTCATCTAGCTCTAGGGTAGATAATTCTTTTGGGGAGCAAAGCCTTATAATTAACGAATACTATCAACCATCCCCTAGGAAAGCTAGAAAGGAAAGAAAAGAAAACCCAAAGGAGGTTAGGGTAGAGCTACCTCATTTCTATGGAAAAGAAAATGTTGAAACATATCTAGATTGGGAAATGAAGGTAGAACAATTGTTTGCTTGCCATAGAATAAGTGAGGAAAGAAAGGTACCCTTAGCCACCTTAAGGTTTCAAGGAAATGCTATGTATTGGTGGACTGCCCTTGAGAGAGAAAGGCGCCTTCATAAAGACCCTCCCACTACATATTGGAATGACCATAGGGGAGCCTTAAGACGCCGCCATATTCCCTCCTACTACAATAGGAAGTCAATGGACAAACTCCAAGGACTTCATCAAAAAAAATCTAAGTGTAGAAGAATATTGGCAAAAGATGGTGTTATATATAAAAAGGGCAGGGATTAACGAAGACAACCATACCACCATATCTAGGTTTTTAAGTGGCCTCAAACTTGAGATAAGAAACAAAGTTGAACTTTTACCTTATAGAGATTTAAATGACTTGCTTCAACTTAGCATTAAAGTTGAAAAACAAATTTTGAGAAAACAATCAAGTCAAAAAAAAGTTCATACTCTGTATCTTATGACAAGGATGAGTTCCAAAGAGGGGGAGAACATATAAAAGAAACATCTCTAAAACTTTCCCAAAACCTATCCGAGCATATCTCACACACTCAAGCTAGAATAATTCAATGTTTAGAATATCTTGTAAGGGTCATTTAGCATCTCATTGTTCCAATGAAAGATCTATGATCTTAAGGAACAATGCTAACAATAGTAGCCAAGGAAAAGAAATTAGTGAGAGTGAAGAAAATGAGAAAAAAAAGAAAGAAATAGAAAAGCCAAGTGAGGGGTTGTTTGAAAAAGAAGAAGAGGAATCTAGAAAGAATGAGGAATATCTTACAACACCCCTTACAAGCATAGTGAAAAAAGAATCCTTAAAGGGGGAGTGCATAGGTAAATATGTAGTAGTTTATGATTACCTAAGCCACGTTAGGGAAGTTTTCTTAGTGTTTAGAGCTAATAGTTTGTTTACTAATAGTGATAAATGTATTTTTTGTGTTGATAGTGTAGTGTCTTTGGGTTTTATAGTTAACAAAAATGGGGTACATGTTGTCCCTGAGAAAATCAAAGCCATGCCATCCAAGAATGGCCAACACAACAAAATGTAGGAGATGTTAGGAGTTTTCATGGTCTAACAAGTTATTATAGGAGATTTGATCCTAACTTCTCAAGTCTAGCTTCACCACTCCATGAGTTAGTGAAGAAAGACACTCCATTTTGTTGGATGGAAAACCATGAGCAAGCCTTTCAAAGGTTGCAAGCTCAACTTACCAATGCACCTATTTTAGCTTTATCAAACTTTGTAAAAACTTTTGAGCTAGAGTGTAGTGCATTGGGAGTAGGAATAGGTGTTGTGTTGTTGCAAGATGGGCACCCAATTGCATATTTTATTGAAAAAATTCATGGTGCAACCCTCAACTACCCCATCTATAACAAAGAGCTCTATACACTTGTGAGGGCCCTGCACAAGTCTTTAAAATATGTAAACAGTCAACACAAGTTAAAAATACATGCAAGGTGGATGGGATTTCTTGAGCAAATTCCATATGTTATCAAATACAAGAAGGGCAATACAAATATTATGGCGGATGCTCTATCAAGGAAACATGCCCTCTTTTTAAAACTTGGAGCCCAAATTCTTGGATTTGATAACATACTAAACTTTATAAAGAAGATCAAGATTTTGCACCCACTTTTGCTAAGTACCAACATAGAGCACATGGAGGGTTTTATGTTTATGAGGGGTACTTATTTAAAGAAGAAAAACTTTGCATACCCCAAATAACACATAGAACACTCCTTGTAAATGAGTCACATGAAGGAGGATTCATAAGTCATTTTGGAGTTGATAAAACTCTTGAGCTTTGGAAAGAAAAGAAAATTATGAACTCCTCCCTAAAGAAATATTGTAATAAGTTGCCAAAAACAATAGAAAAACATGAGGAATGGCAACTTAATAAAATTGATTTTTATACAATTGTTCAAACTAACACATTTGCTTTGTTTGATGATTCCCATAGATGGACGTTTGATCCGGGAGGACGAGCATAGTTGTCAAAGCAAGAGATTGCTAATCGAGATCGATCCTATAGGTTTGAGGATACATTTTCTCCAGAAGGAGGAGATAATGGACACCATCCAGGCACGTACATTCCCCTACTAATGACGAGGACGAAGCCTTGGATTTGAGGACAAATGCTTTTCAAGAGGGAGGGGATGATGGAAAAGGCCCTAGCACCAACTCTATTGAAAGGCCACCAACATGTCAAATGGAGTCAACCACT
Organism: Phaseolus vulgaris; assembly: GCF_051622355.1. Taxonomy (NCBI): domain Eukaryota; kingdom Viridiplantae; phylum Streptophyta; class Magnoliopsida; order Fabales; family Fabaceae; genus Phaseolus; species Phaseolus vulgaris. The sequence continues at coordinate 28,638,473 of NC_143501.1, read as the reverse complement.
AGAGTTATGGTCAAGATGAACCAAGGGAATGCATTTTACTAGAGTTATGGTCAAGATGAACCAAGAGGATGCATTTTACATGCCATAAACTCTAGTATAGAGTTGAATTTTTCTTGTCAAAAATTAGCATACGAACTTTATTTGTAATTTTTCTTAGAATTAATTTTGGCACCTAAAACACCAACCTAGGTAAACTTAGAGTTTCTAAAAACCTCTAAATTTACCTAGGCTGGTCTAGAAATGGAGAGGGAGAGCATACAAACTAGACACACCCCTCCCCATGTGCTCATTTAAGGCTCCACTTTTGGGAGGGAATTCATTTGAATTACCCTCCACTTTCTTTTGAATTTCCAGCCCTCTAAACACTCTAAATAAGAGGGCTTGGCTCATGTACTTGCAAGATTAATATACTTAGTATATTGCTACCAAATTGTGCCAATTTCACTTCTTGCCCAAAAACCTCTTAGGTTAGGCTATTGATCTTCACAAATCCCCTTTTCCAAGTAAAGTTGGCCTCACCACTCTCAATCCCTACCTCTCATGCACCTTCAAGGTCACCATCACTCTTAGGAGGACCTTGCTTAGTCTTCAATCCAAGATGCTTTCGCCATTCACTAACAAAACTACAAAATCATTAAGGCACTTTTCCATCATCTTATGGGACATTTTGGGGTAGCTAACACCTTAGATACTTTGCATGAGCATTTCTTTTGGCCCCACATGTGCAAATGTGTACATAATGTAGAGCATGGGAGCTTTGATGTTTCAATTCCAATATAAAGCTTGAAGCCTTGTTGCTTTTGGTTTGGGTTTAGATTAGAATGTTTAGAATCCATGTAAAGATCAGTTCTTGTCACTTGCACAAAGCTTGCCCAATCTGTTTTAAAAAAGCAAAGTGTTTTTCTAAGCAAAGGGAAAAACAACCGATTGAATTATCGAAATAATCAGTTGTTTGTCACTTAGTTAGCTTGGAGGTTTTTAAACTGTTTTTGACTTGGTTATGTAACTGCCTAACCAATTCAACCGGTTAAATCATGGTTTCAACCGATTGATTGTGTGTCTTCATAATAGTTTTTTGAAAACCTGTTATTATGTTTTGGGTGTGATCAAAACTGCTTTGGTTCATTAAATGTTGCCATGAACGCCTAGATTTCAAGTGCTATAAATATAGCCTTTCTTTCAAAACTAAAACAAGTTTTTTTACAGAGTTTGAAATAGAGATTGAGATTTGTTTTTGAAAAAAGTTTTCAAAAGGTTTGCAAGATTGTTGTTAAGCTTTGCACTTGTACAAGATCTGATCATAGGACTTCCTGGTTTGTGTAATCTCAGATGTTTTCTAATCCTTTCAAGATTCTTGTAATTGTACTTTCATTAAATGTAAGTGTGTGTGGAATCCTGCAAAGTGTCAGAGGGTGTTCTGACTTGAGGTGTGTGGTGTTGCAAAGAGGGTGAGTGGGTCTTGTGGTTTTCAAGGTCACCTCTTTGTGGTGTGTTGGTGTAATCTGGAATTGATTACTAGTGCAACTCAGAGGTTGTTCTGAGAACTGGATGTAGCTCAAGGTTGAGTGAACCAGTATAAATCTCGCTGTGTAAATCTTTCTATCTCTATCACCTTATAATTGTTTGTGTTAATTCAATTTCTGCTGCTGGTATAAACAACTGATTAAAACGCAATTTCAATCGGTTAAAATTCTGAAAACAGTTTTTGTATCATTGGTTGATTGCTTTCCTTAATTGCTTATTTGTGATTGTTTGATAAAGGTTCATTCTTAATCAATCTTTGCGAAAATCTTTGACAAAAAATTCACCCCCCTCTTGTTTAAGCCATCAATTCTTATAATTGGCATCAAGAGCTAGGTTCTTGAAAAATATTCAAGTTTCTGTTTTTCTGAAGAAAAAAAACTTTTTACATGGTTGACAAGTTGCCTTTTGAGGAAGGTCCTTCCATAAACAGACCACCACTGTTTTGTGGTGTCAATTACCAGTTTTGGAAGGTCAGAATGAAAATCTTTATGCATTCAACTGATAAGGGTATTTGGGAAACAATTGAAAATGGTCCCTTTATACCTCAAGTCAAAAGAGATGAGGTTTTAATTGATAAACCTTCATCTGATTGGATTGAGGCTGAAAGTAAAAAAGCCAAGTTTGACTGGATTGCTAAGAATATAATAACCTCTGCCTTGAGTTGTGATGAATTTTTAAGGGTATCACAGTGTAGCTCAGCAAAGGAAATGTGGGACATTCTTGAAGTCACACATGAAGGGACAAACGATGTCAAGCGAGCCACGAAGCATGCTCTTATTCAAAAGTATGAACTCTTTAGAATGAAAAAGGGAGAGACCATTTGTGATGTGCAAAAAAGGTTCTCTCACATAGTGAATCACTTGATGAGTCTTGGTAAGACTTTTGACAAAGAGGAGTTGAACATCAAGATATTGAAATGTCTTGATAGAACATGGCAGTCAAAGGTCACTGCCATCTCAGAATAAAAAGATTTGACATCAATGACAACTCCATCATTGTTTGGTAAGCTTTGGGAGCACAAGCTCGAAATGAATAGGCTTGTTGTCCAAGAAAGTGAGGACAAACACAACAAGGGCATAACACTCAAAGCTTGCAATCACAAACAGCAACAAGACTCAAGTGGAAGTGAGGAAGACACCATGAGTCTGCTATCAAGAAAATTCAGCAAGTTCTTGAAGAAGAAAAGTCAAGCTTCAAAGAGGTATGGTTCTAAAAATCCCAGTGATTTTAATATTAACAAGTACACTTGCTATGGCTGTGGGGAACAAGGTGATATCAAGGCAGAATGCCCTAACAATGAAATTAAAGAAAGAGCAGATTTCAAAAATGAGAAAAGGGGAAAAGCCAAAAAGGCATATGTGGCATGGGATGACAATGAAGTATCATCCTTAAGCTCTTCTGATGACGAAGAAGCAAATTTGTGCCTTAGAGCATCTGTATCCAGTAGCATGAGTTCGTCATCTTCAGTCAAAGGTAACAACTATTATCAATTGCTTGAAGCTTTTAATGAAACTCATGAAGAGGCTAATCGATTGGCACTTTCTCACAACCGGTTGAAAGGTCTAAATAACTGGCTGGAAAACAGAACAAGCCTCTAGAAGAAGAGTTGGGAAAAACAAAAGAAGATTTTGAAAACCTTGATTTAAGTTACAAAAACTCATCTTGCAGTTGTGAGTAAAAAGTTTGTGAAAATTGTGGAAATATTGAAAGAAAGATTCACTATCTTTTGAAAACCTTAGACAAACTTACAATTGAAAAATCCAACTTTGAAGATGTTCTTGCATCTCAAAATTGTGTTTTTGGAAAAGCTGGTTTAGCTTTTTATCCACAAAGCAAAGAAAATGGGATTTCGAAACCTTTTTCAACTGTGCCAGAAAAACAATTGGTTAAAATATCGATTCAACTGGTTGTTACATGCTTCTATTGCATGAAGAAGGGTCATTCAGTTAGGTTCTGCAGGTTTCAAAAATCTCTTGTTCCTAAAGGGATCTTTAAATGGATTCCAAGATGTTTTGATGGTTCCAAAGACAAGTCTAACACAAAGGGTCCCAAGTTCTTTAAGGGATCAAACCTTGTGATTTAACAAGTTTTGTTTTGCAGATTTTTGACTATACTTGAAGGGTCAGAAAGATCAAGATCTCAAGAAGATTTGTGTACAAGACAAAGCATTGTCCTGATTCTATGAACTGCTTACATTTGTGTAGCTGTAATCTGAGGATAATTGTCTTGATCTTCTCTTTGTTGAACATTTGTTTTAAATTCAATTACATGAACTGCTTACATTTGTGTAGCTGTAATCTGAGGATAATTGTCTTGATCTTCTCTTTGTTGAACATTTGTTTTAAATTCAATTACATTTTCTCTATGTCTATGATTGGATTATAATTACCTTGTATTTCATTTGTCCCTTATACAATCTATGTACATTGTAAACCTTGATGTTTGAATATAGCATGACTATTTGACAATATGATTTTATCTAAACTTTTCATCAGTGCAGAATTTCAACCGATTGTTTCTTCGAAACAACCGATTGTTTTTTATCTGTCAACACTGGGCAAATCTGTTCTAATTTCTATGTCCTGATTTGTAATTTTGTTCAAACCAAGTGATATTTATGGTCAATATTGTATTTGTACCGTCCCGTACCCGGGCGTTGACCAGAAGTCAAAGTCAACACATGGTGGGACCCTTCAAGGGACCCAAGGAAGAAAAGTCAACAAGTCGACCACTCGTGACGTCGCCAAAGTAAGACGTCACCCTAAAGTAATACGTCGCCCTAAAGTAAGACGCCGCCCTAAAGTAAGACGTCGCCCTAAAGTAAGGCGTCGCCAAAGAGAAGACGTCGCCAAGAAAGACGTCGCCTAAGCAAGACATCGCCCAAGCGAAGACATCGCCTAAAGTAAGACATCGCCTAAGCAAAGACATCGGGCCTCGATAGTTCAGAACAGTAGCAAGGAGAAGAGAAAGGTGGCTTCAAGGCCATAAGTTCTAGTACCAGTAGGGGGTAAACCTGACTCGTGAAGTATCCACACCACTGCTGGGAGACCCTGGGACAGATACGACCCATGAGAGGGCCATGACCAGGGGAGAACCACGTGCATGATACGAGAGAAAGGTAGATACACCCCCAGGGAGAGTGACTAGTGATTGGGGCGCATGAGTTGGCACCCAAAAAGTCAACCCACGTGACAGAAGCACTTCGTAGAAAAGAGGGCTCACACGATGGAATAACCCTAAGTTAGGTGGCGGCGTTGTGGGACCCTCTGCACAGAATAACGATCAAGTCAGAGGGGCACGTGGCAATGCCCACGTGCTCATTAAAGGTTTCAGGGAAAGTTTTCCAAGGTACGCGTTAAGTAAGTTAAGATTCGTATATTCCAAGGCACATTTTTATACGCCTTCAATGCGCTTCAACGCGATTTAAATTCAGAAGGTATATAAAAAGGGGCTTTGGGTCGTTTGAAAGGGGGAGAGTTTTAACCTAATTCTCATAGTCACACAGAGCACAAACCCTAATTGTTCTTGACGGTGCACCCAGTTGTGAGCACAAGGCAATTAGGGCAACACAGTTTTAGCCCTTCATTACTAGTTATTCAGTTATACAGTTTTCGACCACCCTCAGAGCATTCGTTCAAGTGTTCCGATACGGGGGTGTGTCACCCTTTGATGTTTCTCGCTAGCTGACTTGATCGTCGGAGTGCAAACGGCCGCGAGGGCGCCCCTTTGTTCACTTCTTTTCAGGTACTCACAAACGGAGCAGAACAAAGGTGCCCTAGCTCGCGAGGACAAGCCACGAAGTGGATCGAAGCAGAACCAGTGGCCCAGATCACCGCGCACAAGATTCAGAGTTTTGTGTGGAAGAATATCGTGTGTCGTTTTGGTGTGCTCAAGCGTTTGGTATCAGATAATGGGACTCAGTTTGCAAGTCACCTGTTGAAGAAGTTGTGCGAGGATATTGGAACACAACAGGTGTTCGCTTCTGTGGAGCATCCACAAACGAATGGGCAAGTGGAGTCAGCTAATCGGGTTTTGCTGAGAGGTTTGAAGAGGAGGTTGGAGATGGCCAAGGGGTCTTGGGCTGAGGAAGTTCCCCGCATAATATGGGCATATCATACCACTGAGCAATCGGGAACCCACGAAACCCCGTTTAGCTTGGTGTATGGGTGCGATGCGATGATCCCAGTTGAAATCCAGGAAAGCTCGCCGAGATTCCAGAACTTCGTGGCAGAAGACTCGAATGCAGAAAGGAGAATGAACTTAGATTTGCTGGATGAGGTCAGGGAGGAAGCAAGGGTGAAGGCTGAAGCAGTAAAGAGAAGAGTTGAACGCAAGTACAACTCTAGGACAAGGCCAAGGCAATTCAGAGATGGCGACCTGGTGATGAGAAAGGCCCACCAGTACGAGATGAAGAACAAATTGTCACCCAAATGGACAGGACCGTTTAGAATAACTGAAGCACTCGGGAACGGCGCCTACCATTTGGAAACACTAGAAGGAGGGGCGATTCCCCGCACTTGAAACGCCACCCATCTCAAGTTTTATTATAGTTAAAGCATTGTAAGTAGCAATTAACTTGAATAGTTTGAGATGTTTAAGTTAAAACAGTTTTTCAAAGGGGCACTCTTTTTCCCTAAGGAGGGTTTTTTAACGAGGTCACCCAATAAAGAAGGTTTTGAAGTTTATCAAAGTTTCTGAGTTTATTAAGTCTGCATGTTTATCGTTTTTAAGTTTTCGAAGAAAAGACTTTGTCGTCCTTGTGTAATTTAGGGCAAATTCAGATCACATGCTTTCAGTACGAAATTTTAAAGCATAAAGTTTTAAGTCCTCGTCGCCATCTGGCGATCGGAGGCACAAGTATGAAGTTTTTAGTCCTCCTCGCCGTGAGCGAGTGTAGGCGAGAAAAGTTTAAAAAGTCCTCCTCGCCGTGAGCGAGTGTAGGCGAGAAGAGATTAAAAAAGTCCTCCTCGCCGTGAGCGAGTGTAGGCGAGAAGAGATTAAAAAGTCCTCCTCGCCCTGAGCGAGTGTAGGCGAGAAGAGATTAAAAAGTCCTCCTCGCCGTGAGCGAGTGTAGACGAGAATAGATTAAAAAAGTCCTCCTCGCCGTGAGCGAGTGTAGGCGAGAAGAGATTAAAAAGTCCTCCTCGCCGTGAGCGAGTGTAGGCGATAAGAGATTAAAAAGTCCTCCTCGCCGTGAGCGAGTGTAGGCGAGAAGAGATTAAAAAAGTCCTCCTCGCCCTGAGCGAGTGTAGGCGAGAACAAATTGCAAGTCCTCAGTGCATCCGGGGGGAAGAGGAGATGTAACCCCTGGGCAAGGTAGAGGCACCAGATAAAGTCCTCCTCACCCTCGAGTGAGTTCAGGCAAGAACAGATTGCAAGTCCTCAGTGCATCCGGGGGAAGAGGAGATGTAACCCCTGGGCAAGGTAGAGGCACCAGAGAAAGTCCTACTCACCCTCGAGTGAGTTCAGGCAAGAACAGATTGCAAGTCCTCAGTGCATCTGGGGGAAGAGGAGATGTAACCCCTGGGCAAGGTAGAGGCGCCAGAGAAAGTCCTCCTCACCCTCGAGTGAGTTCAGGCAAGAACAGATTGCAAGTCCTCAGTGCATCTGGGGGAAGAGGAGATGTATCCCCTGGGCAAGGTAGAGGCGCCAGATAAAGTCCTCCTCACCCTCGAGTAAGTTCAGGCAAGAACAGAAAGTCCTCCTCACCCTCGAGTGAGTTCAGGCGAGAACAGATTACAAGACCTCTTTGCGTAAGCAAATCAAGGCGAGATTGCAAGTCCTCAGTGCATCCGAGGGAAGAGGAGATGTAACCCCTGGGCAAGTTGAGGCACCAGAGAAAGTCCTCCTCACCCTCGAGTGAGTTCAGGCGAGAACAGATTACAAGACCTCTTTGCTTAAGCAAATTGAGGCAAGTTTAAAAGTCCTCAGTGCAGAACCAGGCCAGCAAAGAATTAGGCGGTAACCTAGAAAATACACATGTCGCTTAGCAGATCAGGCAAACCAGATTTCAGATACTAAGAATAACCCACGCCTACTGCTTAGTAAGTGATTTCGTGTCAAATGTTATTGCTATAGACTAACCGTTTGTTCAAGTTCAGTTGATTTCCAGAGAATTAAGCGCCAGTTTGTGCTAAGTTAATTGGGTTGAGTGAAAACCGACCAAGTTATCAAGTGATCGCACAACAGATAAGTTAAAGCCACGTAGGTCGTCGAAAATGCAACCTCTTAGTCTTTTCGTTGAACAAGTCACGGCTTAAGACTGGGGGGCTTGTGTACTGATCAGGTCATCAGGTGTAATGACGTGGACAAGAGAAAGGCGGGTGGTCAAGAAGTCAAAATAGTCGTCGTTTGTGGAAGTGGCGCTCTGCAGTATACATAATCGGTTGTCGCCGAGTTGGTGTCATCGCCGTGTTAGATAACGGAAGATCAGGTGGTCTGGCATCGCCGCAAGAAGAACATCGCCGGATTTCCCAGTAAACTCAGTTGAAGCTGTTAGGGGTTCAGGCGAGGAAGTTCAAGCGTGTGAGTTCAGTAAAGACAAGAATGCCACATGGGTAATGGGCGAGGCCTTAGTCTTTTCGCTGAAACAAGTGTCAGCTCAAGACTAGGGGGCTTGTGTACCGTCTCGTACCCGGGCGTTGACCAGAAGTCAAAGTCAACACATGGTGGGACCCTTCAAGGGACCCAAGGAAGAAAATTCAACAGGTCGACCACTCGTGACGTCGCCAAAGTAAGACGTCGCCCTAAAGTAAGACGTCGCCCAAGAGATGGCGTCGCCCAGAAAGACGTCACCTAAGCAAGACATCGCCCAAGCGAAGACATCGCCTAAAGTAAGACATCGCCTAAGCAAAGACATCGGGCCTCGATAGTTCAGAACAGTAGCAAGGAGAAGAGAAAGGTGGCTTCAAGGCCATAAGTCCTAGTACCAGTAGGGGGTAAACCTGACTCGTGAAGTATCCACGCCACTGCTGGGAGACCCTGGGACAGATACGACCCATGAGAGGGCCATGACCAGGGGAGAACCACGTGCATGATATGAGAGAAAGGTAGATACACCCCCAGGGCGAGTGACTAGTGATTGGGGCGCATGAGTTGGCACCCAAAAAGTCAACCCACGTGACAGAAGCACTTCGAAGAAAATAGGGCTCACACGATGGAATAACCCTAAGTTGGGTGGCGGCGCTGTGGGACCCTCCGCACAGAATAACGATCAAGTCAGAGGGGCACGTGGCAATGCCCACGTGCTCATTAAAGGTTTCAGGGAAAGTTTTCCAAGGTACGCGTTAAGTAAGTTAAGATTCGTATATTCCAAGGCACATTTTTATACGCCTTCAATGCGCTTCAACGCACTTTAAATGCAGAAGGTATATAAAAAGGGGCCTTGGGTCGTTTGAAAGGGGGAGAGTTTTAACCTAATTCTCATAGTCACACAGAGCACAAACCCTAATTGTTCTTGACGGTGCACCCAGCTGTGAGCACAAGGCAATTAGGGCAACACAGTTTTAGCCCTTCATTACTAGTTATTCAGTTATACAGTTTTCGACCACCCTCAGAGCATTCGTTCAAGTGTTCCGATACGGAGGTGCGTCACCCTTTGATGTTTCTCGCTAGCTGACTTGATCGTCGGAGTGCAAACGGCCGCGAGGGCGCCCCTTTGTTCACTTCTTTTCAAGTACTCACAGACGGAGCAGAACGAAGGTGCCCTAGCTCGCGAGGACAAGCCAAGCGCAAATCAATATTAATAAATCAGATTCTTCTTATCTTAGAAATTAAAGTTGCTTTTAAAGTATGGCCAAATCAATATGTGAGTATTTGTACTTTCTGTTTGACTGACAAAAACAACTTTATGGTTCAGATTTGATTCGTTTTTCTGTTTTGAAAACAACCTACATAATGCCAACTCTGACCAAGAGTTGGCTATATAAGGATTGCAACAAGCTGTTGTTTTTCACACAAACAACCTATTGTTCTTCTTTTTCCTATGCTCTAAGTTTTCTCTACAATGTGCAAAAGTTCCTCTCTGAATTAAGTTATGACTGGAACTCCTCCATCTACTAAAAGGATGAAAACCAGGGCTGTTAGGAGTGGTGGGAAGCTTGAAGGGTGGTTCACTGGAGAATCAGAATTGATTGACAAATACCTACATGAAACAAGTAGGAAGATTGTCAATACACCCAAGCTTGTCTCCTTTACATGGATGAAACAGAAAAATCTGAATATTGTGAGGAGTCTACTCAAGGAACAATGGCTGAAATGTTTCCTTGAGCTCACTAGAAACATTTATCCAGATTTTGTGAAGGTATTTTACACTATCCTTCAATTCAATGGTGTAGATATGGTCATCACAAATGATGTAAGGGTTGTTGTGGCTGGATTGAAATTCTCTGGAATGAGAATCAACAGAGGCAATCTAGGGGTTGTTTAAGAGTTCAACAAAATGCAATTTTACAAATGTTGTCTCAAGAATCCCCTCTCCACAGTAAGAAATTTTTCTGTTAAAGGGTTAAAGCTTGATGAAAGGCTCACAGCCTTCATAGTGTCATGGATCATCACACATAGCAAAAATCCATAAGGTTATGTGATTTCCACTATCACTATGTAATTTTAATCTCTAAATTTCTTCACTATTTTGAAGTGAATATAGAAGAAGAGCTAGCTAAAATTATCAATCACTCAAGAGAGATTACCAATGGATCCCTAAGCAAAATGGGGTTTACTAAAATTGGTGGGAGATGGATGAGCAAAGAGGGTGATCAAGCTGGCCCAAGTGGAACCTGTTAGAATATATGGCCTTAAACGAGAGGGAGGTGAATTGTTTAAAGGGGGTTTTCGAAAAAAATTTAAGCTAGAATGAAATTCTTTGCAAGAAACCAGATTAGGAATTCAGTTAGCCAAGAAACAAAGCACAAAACAGCAAAGCACCATAAAAACAATCGGTTGTTTCTTTGAAACAATCGGTTGTTTATACCAGCAAATCAACAACAATTGAATTTAAATGAGTTTAAGGGAAGAAAGAGATACACAAAAAGTTTATACTGGTTCACTCTTAAACCAAGAGCTACATCCAGTCCCCAGAATCCACTAGGCAATCCACTAAGCAATCAAATACAGATTACATACAAAACCACCAAAGAAGTGACCTTGAACCCCTTAAGAAACACACTTCCTTTGGCTCAGCACACACCAAGAATGTTGATCTTGACAACATCTAGAGCACACAACACTCCTTGGCTTACAACACCAGAATTTACAAATGATCCGGTCGGTCACAGTTTAGGGTGACGTCAGCGACTGATGGCCACGTGGGCCGTACTTAGTGGGACACGTGGGCCAGGGAAGCTGATGCATCTCGAAGAGAGCGATCAGGCGGAGATCGGTGATCAGAGGGAATGCGCGATCATCGATTAGGTGAGCCACGAGGCTGATCGGTCGTGGTGTCACGCACAGCTAAGCTGGGAACGAGAGGGGATTCCCGGGGAGAGCGCTGCAGCCGAGCCTTGTGTGGCATGGCGTCGGGAGTCAGAGAAGTCGTACGCCCTTCAGTATCGTGCACAAGAGTGGTCTGAGGAAGCTGGCAGTCGGTCGGCACTCTGTAGCCCATGGCGTGCGTGGGCAGAAGGGGTGATCGTTCACACGACAGGGAATACCTGGTATGCGCGCTGGTCCAAACCGCACCTGGTACTCACATTGAGGTTGCCCGAGACACCCAACATATGAAACACGTTAAGTTACTTTGTACGCGAATAACTTAGGGGTGTGACAAGGTATATAAAGGGGTACCACGCTCATTTCTAAGGTACGCTTTTCATACGGATAAGTGGCTAGTTTTCGCACAGAGAGAAGAGAGAGAATTTGCAGAGAACACTGTCCTCACAGAGATCACAGAGTGAACTACTCTTTGGTGGTTTTGTTCGCTGACTTACGGAAGGCTGAGTTAGACGTTGCGAAGCATTCAAAGGACAAGACATCGGCAAGATCATTTGGCGCCCACCGTGGGGCCCGTGTGAATTTGTGATCCCATCCACTGTGCTGTTAGATTTCATTCGTTTTTTAGACTCTTTGCTGAAAGAATGAGGAAGACAAGGCAATCTTCACCTGCGCCATCAGCTGAGGAAGGGGCTGTAACAATGGCACAAGTCTTGGAGATGATGCGAGGGCTACAAGATGACATGGCGGCGTCAAGAATGGCACAAGAAAGGATGCAAGCGGACTTGGCTGCATCACAAGGACGAAATGAAGATTTGAACCGGGTTAATGAGGAGCTGCGCAGGTCTTTACGGGCGCAGAGGGAGGGAATGGCGGAGGAAGGGGTGGCGCCGCCACCATCTCCCCCCAAGACCTTCCCCATGCCATTTTCATCTGAGATCATGGGTGCAGTGGTACCACCAGGCTTGGTGGGGGTGAAGGCCTCTTTTACAGGGGTGGAGGACCCCGAGGCGCACCTGACGGCGTATACTGCAAATTGTTCATGAGCACCCTCAGCGGGATTGCGATGGAGTGGTTTGTAAGCTTGCCGGAGGGCCACATCACTTCGTTTCAACAATTTTCGAAGCTGTTCATGGAGCAGTATTTTGTCAACTGGACACCCCCTGTGGTGTCGTACGATCTCTTTGACGTGCGCCAGAACCAAGGGGAGTCCCTCCGGGACTACCTTTGCCGTTTTGGGGCTCAGGTGGTAAGGCTACCCAGCAAGGACGAGGACATGCTGGTACATGCGTTCAAGAGAGGGATTCTTGCGGGGCCCTTTAGTGAATCCCTGATCAGGAATCGCCCCAGCACGTTCGCGGAGGTTAGGCGTCGTGCTGTGGCGCACATCGCGGCAGAAACAGCAGTTTCTGAGAAACGGGAGAGCGCGATCCCTAATAAGTCGCGCGCAGGACCCAGCAGGACTCAGCAGCCAATGAGGGTGCATGAGGCCAAGGAGGAAAAGAGGGCTCAGGGAAAACCTCGCCCTTATGAGCCTCGAAGGGACCAGAATGGAGGGCGCGCGAGGGAGAGCAATGCGCCCCCCAGGTTTGATTTCGTGGTGGAGCTGGCGGAACTGATCGCCATTCCAGCCATAGCAGCAAGGCTGCGAGAACCAGAGAAGACTGACAGGGTGCTGGGACGAGAGAAAGATGTATGGTGTGAGTTTCATAAAGCTTATGGCCATCCCCTCCGCACGTGTTTGGCGTTGGGACACCAACTCGCGGAGTTGGTGAAAAGCGGTTTTCTAAACGATTACTTGCGGGAGCCACAAGGTGATCAGGCATCGGGGGCCCCAACGGGGACCCATAGCACGAGGTACCAGTGCACGGGGAAGTGCACACGATCTCGGGAGGATTCTCTGGGGGAGGATGCACGGTCTCCTAGAGAAAGAAGTACGCGCGGTCGGTGATGGTAGTCGACTCGGCGGAGGAGGATCACTCCCCCGACGTTGACATTATCTTTACCAAACCCGATCTCCGGGACGTTGTGCCTCACGACAACGACCCAATAGTCATCTCCCTCGTCACGGCGGGAAGGAAGGTGCACAGGGTCCTCGTGGACCAGGGAAGCTCGGCAGACGTGATGTTCTGGCCGACGTTCAGCAAGCTGCAGTTGTCCCCCGACCATCTGAAGCCATACCCGGGATGTTTGTATGGTTTCGCAGGGGACCAGGTAGAGGTGCGGGGCTATGTGGAGCTGAGGACCACATTCACGGATGGTACCACAGCCCGCACCGAGAAGATTAAATATTTGGTGGTCAATGCCCCGTCCGCCTACAACATACTGTTGGGAAGACCAACACTCAACAGGTTGGGGGCTGTACCCTCGACGAGGCATATGAAGCTGAAGATCCCTTCGATGGAAGGGGTAGTCATTACCATAAAATCAGACCAAAAAGAAGCTCGCCACTGCTACGAAAACAGTCTCAAGCAGCGGAGAGGCGTGTGCCATGTTACCACGACGCCACCACCAGGGTCGGACGAAGGACGAGCGGAAGTCGCGACGTTGGTGAGAGGCACGAGCGGCGATGTGGAGATGGAGGAAGCAGGGCTCGGGGGCACGGGAAGTGCCCAGGATGAAGCCGACGGAGCGAGAGAGGTCGCACCTCGCGAATCTGGGATTGCGAGGGTGGTCATCGCCAGCGAAAGAAAGCCCCACCCGACCGAGGGATGGGTAGAGACGGAAATCATGGGGAAAAGGTTCAAGCTGGGAGGACTGCTCGACGAGGGCACGCGACGGCAGATCTCCGGGGTCATCGAGAAGAACTTGGGTGCGTTTGCATGGTCAGCCTCGGACATGCTGGGTATTGACCCGGACTTCCTATGCCACCGCCTTGCAATGGACCCTCAGGTCCGGCCGGTGCGCCAAAGGAGGAGGACGTTCAATGAGGAAAAGAGACAGGTGATCCACGACGAAACCCACAAACTCTTGGCTGCGGGACATATTAGAGAAATCCAGTACCCGGAGTGGCTGGCCAATGTGGTGCTGGTTGAGAAATCAAGCGGCAAATGGAGGATGTGCATGGATTTCACCGACCTCAACAAAGCATGCCCCATAGACTCCTATCCCCTACCTAACATCGACACCCTGGTGGATAGTGCGTCAGGGTGTCAGCTTATGAGTTTCTTGGATGCTTTCTCGGGTTACAACCAGATCAGGATGCACCCGATGGACGAGTGCAAGACCGCGTTCATGACCGAGCGGTCCTGCTACTGTTACAAGGTAATGCCGTTCGGGTTGAAGAACGCGGGGGCAACCTATCAGAGATTGATGGATAGGGTCCTCTCGCCGATGCTGGGTCGGAATGTGCAGGCCTATGTTGACGACATGGTGGTCACCTCGCGAGGGAAGGAGCAGCATGTCGCTGATCTGGAGGAGCTTTTCACAACGATCGCCAAATATGGTTTGAAGCTCAACCCGAAGAAATGTATTTTCGGTGTGGAAGCAGGAAAATTTCTGGGTTTCCTCTTAACGGAGCGAGGGATTGAGGCGAATCCCGAGAAGTGTGCGGCGATCATGGCAATGAGGAGCCCAGCGTCGGTGAAAGAGGTGCAACAACTCACCGGCCGGCTGGCGGCATTGTCGCGATTCATGTCTGCTGGAGGGGAAAAGGGCCATCCTTACTTCCAGTGTCTCAAGCGGAACAGCAGGTTCGTTTGGACCGAGGAGTGTGAGGAGGCGTTCGTTAAGCTGAAAGCGTATCAGGAAAGCCCGCCGGTGCTGTGCAAGCCACAGATGGGCACCCCTCTCCGTTTGTACTTCGCTGTAACGGAGAGGGCGGTCAGTTCAGTCCTGGTCCAGGAGCAGGACCAGGTCCAGAGACCTATTTATTTTGTGAGCAAGGTGCTGCAAGGCCCTGAGGTAAGGTATCAGGCTCTGGAGAAGGCAGCCCTGGCAGTGGTGTTCTCGGCGAGAAGGCTGCGTCACTACTTTCACAGCTTCACGGTTGTGGTAATGACTGATTTGTCAATCCAGAAGGTGCTGAAAAAGCCCGACGTGGCGGGAAGGATGGTGAAGTGGGCCGTAGAATTATCCGAGTTTGACATCCGATACGAACCCCGAGGACCGATCAAGGGGCAGGTGTTTGCGGACTTCGTCGTTGAATTGTCATCGGGCGCTGCATCACCAGAGGGATCGGTCTTCCAATGGGTCTTATCGGTGGACGGATCCTTAAACCAGCAAGGGAGTAGCGCGGGGGTCATTCTGGAAGGCCCGAACGGGGTGCTGATCGAGCAGTCCCTGCGTTTCGCCTTCAAAGCCAGCAACAACCAGGCGGAGTACGAGGCCCTGATCGCCGGGATGTTGCTAGCAAGGGAGATGGGTGCGAGAAGGTTAATGGCCAAAACCGATTCCCTGTTGGTCACTGGGCAGGTAACGGGAGAGTTCCAGGCCAAAGACCCGCAGATGGTTGCGTACCTCGAGTACGTGCGCACCTTGAAGGCGTCCTTTACGGCGTTTGAGTTGATTCACGTGCCGAGAGAACAAAATGCCAGAGCTGACTTGCTCGCCAAGCTAGCCAGCTCGGGCAAGGGGGGAAGGCAGAGGACCGTCATCCAGGAGACGTTAAAGGTGCCTCGCGCGTTCGTCACAGACAACCAGGTGTTGCAGGTGTGCAAATCAAGGGAGCGTATAGCGATCAGTCATCGGTCCCTCACTCAAGAAACCTTAAGAGCACCGAGGGTGAGGGCGCGACCGATGGCATCCAATGAGGTGATGGAAGTTGACGCCGCTGGGAGGGTTGACACGTGGATAACACCATACCAGCAGTATTTGGCAAATGGGGTGCTTCCGCCAGAGCCGGCAAAGGCAAAAAGGATAAAGAGAGCTCGAGCAAATTCACTCTCATCGATGGGGATCTCTTCAGATTTGGGTTCACCCATCCGGTGTTAGTGTGTGTGTACGGAGAGCAGTGCACGAGGCTCATGTCGGAGCTCCACAAGGGAATATGTGGGAGCCACGTCGGTGGTCGCGCCCTGGCAGGGAGAGTCCTTCGTGCATGGTATTATTGGCCAACGCTGAGGGAAGATTGCGTGGGCTACGCCCAGCGATGCAAGCAATGCCAGCAACATGCAGATTGGCACAAGGCGCCCCCCGAAGAGCTGAGGTCGATTCACAACCCATGGTCGTTCCACACGTGGGGAATCGACATCTTGGGGCCTTTTCCCCTGGCGATCAGGCAGATGAAGTTCCTGATCGTTGCCATCGAATATTTCATGAAGTGGGTAGAGGCAGAGCCGGTAGCGTAGATCACCGCTCACAAGGTTCGACAGTTTGTGTGGAAAAACGTTGTGTGCCGTTTTGGGGTGCCCAAGCGTCTGGTCTCCGACAATGGCACCCAGTTTGCAAGTCACCAGCTGAGGAGCCTGTGCGAGGAGGTGGGAATACAGCAGGTGTTCGCCTCGGTAGAACATCCTCAAACAAACGGGCAGGTGGAATCGGCCAACCGAGTGCTGCTCAGAGGGCTGAAGAGAAGGCTGGAAAAGGCCAAAGGAACGTGGGCGGAAGAAGTTCCCAGGATCGTATGGGCCTACCACACCACACCGCAATCTAGCACCCATGAGACACCCTTCAGTTTGGTCTATGGGTCAGACGCTATGATTCCCGTGGAGATACAAGAAAATTCACCAAGATTTCTGGGTTTCGTGGCTGAGAAGTTCAATGAGGAAAGAAAGGTGAACTTAGATCTCTTGGACGAAGTGCGAGAAGAAGCCAGGGCAGCGCTGAAGCTGTAAGGAGAAGGGTGGAACGAAGGCACAATTCCAGGGTGAGGCTGAGGCAGTTCCAGGAAGGAAATATGGTGATGAGGAAAGCACACCAGCACGAGATAGGGAATAAGCTGTCCCCCAAGTGGACCGGCCCGTTCAGAGTGGTGGAGGCGTTGGAGAATGGTGCTTATCGGCTGGAGGCCTTGGATGGAGGGGCGATCCCCAGGACATGGAACGCCACGCACCTGAAGCTCTATTTTAGCTGAAATTGTAAAGTAGTTGTGCTCCCGCGCTAGTATAAACAATTTGACCAGTTCAGGGGGCACTCTTTTTCCCCAAGAGAGGGTTTTAATGAGGCCACTGAATAAAAAAGAAGTTATCAGTACAAGAGTTTGCATAGTTCAAAGTTAAAATCCCCCCCCCCTCGCCCCAGCGCGAGCGCGGGTGGTCGATTGGGCCTCCCTCGCCCCAGGCGCGAGTGTGGCAACCGGTTTAAAGTCCTCCTCACCCCAGGCGTGAGTCCGGGCGGCTAAGGTTTGAAATGCCAGGGGTGCTAGTAAGCCCAAGAAGGGAAGGGAGGATTTCGAGAAACACCCTTACCCAAGTGGCACAGCATCAATATTGGCACGGTAGAACTCTTAGTCAAACCCTTTCTCACCCCAAGAGTGAGAAGGTGGAGGTACGACCCGAAGTGCCAAAGTTCGATGACCTTGGGGCAGGCAAGAGGGGTTGTCGCGAAACACTCTTCCCCTCGATATCAAGGTATCATCTTACACTGATTGGTGGTAGAGTCCTCTATGCATTTAGCGCTAGAGCGACAAACCTGATCGGTTATCGGCAGTCGAGGCGTTGTTAAAAAAGTTTCAGACAAGTTCTTACGTCAGATCAAGTCATCGAAGGTCACTCGTGTGATCGAAGTTAGAGGAAAAAGCGGTTCAAACGCAGTTAAGGTTTGGAATCGAGCTCGTTTAGGTTTAACAGTTAATCGCGCATAGCAAGGGATAAAAGCGAAGAAATACACAATCAAACAAGCAATGGCAGGAAAAGAAAATTCAGTATATACTGTCGAAGTTTACACGAGTGTTCATAAGCAAATAAAGAGGGCCACAT
The DNA here is from genome assembly GCF_051622355.1 of Phaseolus vulgaris. NCBI lineage: Eukaryota > Viridiplantae > Streptophyta > Magnoliopsida > Fabales > Fabaceae > Phaseolus > Phaseolus vulgaris. The sequence goes on along the minus strand of NC_143501.1, from coordinate 28,620,663 downwards.
CAAGGGCGGACAATCTTGCCATCCACCACCTCGAAATTTATGGATAGTTGGGAGCGATCTACCTCTGGGAAGGCGCACTTGAGTTGCTCGATAGCAAAGTCAAAACCTTCAGTAAAGGTGTCGGCCGCCTCCTCCCATAGTTTGGCCTTCTCAAATTCAAACCCAGCTTTGTCGGCCTCGAGCGCAGCCTTCTCGGTGGTCAAGGTGGCAATGGCTGACTCGACATCTTTGAGTTTCTGAGCACTCGTGGCGAGGGCCTCCGTCAGGTTTGCGTTTTGTTGACGCATGTAAGTGGTCTCAGCCTCGAGTTGGACGGCCTTACCCGTCGTCTCCATCAGCTGGGAGTCGAGAGTGGCAACGGCGTCCCCCATCAGCATCTCAGTTTTGATAGTCTCTTGTATTTGTTGGACGCGCGCCATTTGGGTCTCCTCCAACATCTTTTTCAGCATGTTGTTGGTGTCTTGCAAAGCCTCATAGTCACTTTGCAGCGACTCCTGTTGGCCAAGCAGTTCCTTCACCCTACCCTCTAACTTCTCGAGGCGGCGATGCTGCGTGGAGAATTCCAGTGAAAGCACCATCTGACGGGCCAGATGAAGGTCCAACTCACTGGAGCTCCACTTGATCAGCTCTTGGTTTTGCAGCAGCTGCTTGGTCAGGCGGAGAACCTTGGGAAGTCCCTCGGCGCTAGGGCCCGTCACTCGGAAGGAGCTCTCTCCACCACCCTCAGTGGTGGTGGCGGAGCCTTGGGGACGCGGTGATGACAGAGGGTGAGGGGTCTCCTCTGAACGCACGATCCCACTCCCAGCTGCTTGGGTAGGTGGGGCTGACTTTGCTGGGGGTGGGGAGGAAAGGGGGGCTGGTGATGTGGGCGCTCGGGGGATGCATGAGCCTGAGGGAGCGGGCTGGCATCGCCCTTAGGGCCCTCGGTTCCTTTCCTTTTCCGTTGGACTAAAGGGGACCCGGAGCTCTCCACCTCAACGGTTATGACGGTAGTAGGGGCCTTCACCAACCGTCTCCTCTTCTTGTCACCCCTAGTTTCATGCCCTTCAGCTGGCGCGACCGAGATGGGGGAAGCGCGAAGGGGCTCGGCGGTCGCCTCCACTTCGATAGGGGCTCCAGTAGCCTTTGCCGCCTCTCTTTGTCAGAAGTCATGTCTGCATCAGTTCAACATGGTGAAGGGTTAGCATACCGAGTTCAAAGAAACAATTCAAAGCACAGAAAAGCAGTTAGCAAGTATGTGCATGAGGGGCAGGTAGATGAGGAAAAGAGGAAACAAACCGATGTATCTTTCGAGCTTTTCAGCGTCGAACTCATGCTTGATTATGGTGGACGAACCAAATTTGGCGCCCAAGCCAGAGAGGAGGCCACACAGCTCGCGCTCGTATGGCGCCATGGTCTCCAAGCCTCTGGGCTTCCTAAACTCCACCTTAGGAACCCAGTAGAAGGGAAAGCCCTCGAGAAGGGAGGGGCTGCGTCGGTTGGAAGTGATCATGTAGAACCTGCCTTTCCAGTCCTTGAAAGACTGCTGGTACAGACCCAGGATCACCCTCCCTGTCACACCGTTTAGGCTAACCCACGACCTATCACCTGGGTTCTTGGCCTCGAAGAAGTAGAGGAAGACGTCGGATGATGGAGGGTGCCCGAAATGGTTGCACAATATTTCGAACGCGCGGATGAAGCCCCAAGCGTTCGGATGAAGTTGGCAAGGAGCAACGTTTAGCTCAGTAAGGAGCTCCTTCACAAAGAAGGTGAAGGGTAGGCGGAGGCGCAGCCTCTTAAAGATCGCCGAGTAGATGAATGTGAAGGGCACCCCATTGGTGACCCTATCATCTACGCAGATAGGCATGCCTGGGGGGGGAATGCGCACGCCTAGGTTCCGGTCGTCTTCTCTATCGACGGCGCGTGAAGGCTCGTCATCAGCACCCTTCAGCAGGGTGGCGAGATGATCGGTTGGGAGTTGGCTGGACGTTTCGGCGAGTAGGTGGAGGGGAGCCCACTTATACGCTTGCGCATAGTCCTCTGGAGCGAGCGTCGCCTGGGGCTGTGTGTCCGCCGAGGGAGTGGCACTCGTGGAAAGCGATGAAGGTGCACTAGCGGAAGGCTGTGCACCCGAAGACAAGGCAAGGCGCGCGGTAGTTTTGGTGCGAGCCATTGTCTGTAACTACAATGGAGAAGGGAAAAGGTAAGGAATCAGTAAAAACAAGAGGAAGACGAAGGGAGCAAACGCTATGGTTCGAAGGAGGTAGAGGAATGAAAACGACGAAGGGGAAGAAGAAGTGAAACGCAGAAAAACCAGAAGAAGCCTTGGTACAGTGCGGGAAAGGGAAAAAATGACCCATGATGTATGCACAACGCAGTTTTTGAGCAATGCAATCGGTAAAAACTATTTAAATATGCCATAGAGGAAGAAAGGGGGTACCTTGTCGTGATCGCGAACGGTTCCTGGTACCCTGGGAATGGAGAAGACAAATCACAGTGGGAGGGTTCGAAAGTTGCAGAGAAACGTGTTGGAGAAGATAATGGAACAGTGGAGGCGCGTAAGTTTTGAATAAGGGAAACGCAAACGACGTTTCACGCTAGCCGTTGATGCACACACGTGTCACAAGATTAAGCAAGGAAAGCGTAACGTCACTTAAAGCGCATCACGTGATGTGGCACATGATGTGGCGTCACTTGCCACGTGGCCACCGAGAACGAGCACTTAGTCTCTTCGCTGAGAACGAGTACGCAGCTCGAGACTGGGGGCTTGTGATCCGGTCGGTCATAGTTTAGGGTGACGTCAGCGACTGATGGCCACGTGGGCCGTACTTAGTGGGACACGTGGGCCAGGGAAGCTGATGCATCTCGAAGAGAGCGATCAGGCGGAGATCGGTGATCAGAGGGAATGCGCGATCATCGATTAGGTGAGCCACGAGGCTGATCAGTCGTGGTGTCACGCACAGCTAAGCTGGGAACGAGAGGGGATTCCCGGGGAGAGCGCTGCAGCCGAGCCTTGAGTTGCATGGCGTCGGGAGTCAGAGAAGTCGTACGCCCTTCAGTACCGTGCACAAGAGTGGTCTGAGGAAGCTGGCAGTCGGTCGGCGCTCTGTAGCCCATGGCGTGCGTGGGCAGAAGGGGTGATCGTTCACGCGACAGGGAATACCTGGTATGCGCGCTGGTCCAAACCGCACCTGGTACTCACATTGAGGTTGCCCGAGACACCCAACATATGAAACACGCTAAGTTACTTTGTACGCGAATAACTTAGGGGTGTGACAAGGTATATAAAGGGGTACCACGCTCATTTCTAAGGTACGCTTTTCATACGGATAAGTGGCTAGTTTTCGCACAGAGAGAAGAGAGAGAATTCGCAGAGAACACGGTCCTCACAGAGATCACAAAGTGAACTACTCTTTGGTGGTTTTGTTCGCTGACTTACGGAAGGCTGAGTTAGACGTTGCGAAGCCTTCAAAGGACAAGACATCGGCAAGACCAACAAAATATTCGGAATGAATTACACTTGTTACAGAATGAACTGAAATCATTACAGATGTAATCCTATTCCACCCTCTCTTGAAAAAACCAAAGTTGAATAGTGAATGTTCAAATCTTGAAAGCAATCTCTGAAAAACTTAAATCTGTTTTTCTCTTTCCTTGTTTGTTATAAAACATACACAAACTATTTATAGCTTTCAAATATTGGTTAAAGCATTTAAAACAGGAACGCATTCAGTTTGAAAATCATTTAAAGCACGCTCAACTAACAAAACAGATTATGTTAGGATTTTCAAACAAACAATTGATTGAAAGCACGAAACAATTGATTGTTTTGGTTTGACAGCAAGTCAACCAACCAAAACAGTTTTCAACATTTTCAAAAACACCTAAGAGTAAAACAATCGGTTGTTTCTGTTGAAGATGGTTGCTGCCCCTTCAAGATTGTGTTTGATGAAGACTTGTATGTAGTGTTTGATGAAGACATTTATGTACTTTCCATGTATTTGTGCTTTGCTTTAAGTATGTCTTAGTTAGTGCTTAGAGGTTGTCTAAGAGTAGCTTTTTGCTGAGTAACTCACCTCATAACCACTGGCCATGTTATAAGAACAAGCATAAGTTTTCTTAAACTGTTTTTCACAGGTTTTACACAAAAACACGTTTACTGCATAAAAATAAATCTGTTCTTTTCTAAAAATAAATTCTGGAAAATGAAAATGGTTGCTGCATTAAATCAATTCGAAGTGATCATGGGGGAGAGTTTCAAAATGCTAAGTTTGAGAGGTTCTGTGAGAAGCATGGGATAGCTCATACCTTTTCAGCCCCTAGGACACCCCAACAAAATGGTGTAGTTGAAAGGAAAAATAGATCACTAGAGGAACTTGCTAGAACTATGTTAAATGAATCTAAGCTTCCTAAGTATTTTTGGGTTGATGCTGTTTATACTGCAGGTTATGTCTTAAATAGGACCTTAATAAGACCAATTCTTAAGAAAACCCCATATGAATTGTATAAGGGCAGAAAACCTAGTGTAAGTCACCTTAGAGTATTTGGGTGTAAATGTTTTGTATTGAATAATGGCAAAGAAAATCTTGGTAAGTTTGATGCTAAATCTGATGAAGGTGTGCACATTGGTTATGCTTTGAATGGTCATGCATATAGAGTCTTCAATAAAAGGCTGCTTATAGTAGAAGAATCAATGCATGTTGTTTTTGATGAAACTGATCATAGCCTATCTAAAACTCTGATGAACCTGACAGTAATGAATTTAAATTTGTTTTAAATCAAAATGAATCGATTCATTTTGATACTGCTGATACACATGCTATACAAGAATCTACTGCAGCTGCAGGTTTGCCAAAAGAGTGGAAAACCCCAAGAGACTTAACCCTTGATAATGTCATTGGGAACATTGAGAAAGGAGTGTCAACTAGAAAATCCTTGAACAATTTCTGTGAAGCAATGGCATTTGTATCTCAAGTTGAACCCAAGAATTTGAAAGAAGCTCTCAAGGACAGCAACTGGATTTTAGCTATGCAAGAGGAACTGAATCAGTTTGCTCTTAATGAGGTCTGGACTCTTGTTCCTAGAATACCTGAGATGAATGTGATTGGAACAAAATGGGTATTTAGAAACAAGATGGATGAGCATGGAGTGATCACCAGAAACAAGGCTAGGCTTGTAGTAGAAGAAGGAATAGACTATGATGAGACATATGCACCAGTGGCTCGGTTAGAAGCTGTTAGACTGCTGCTTGCTTTCTCATGCATCAAAGGGTTCAAGCTATTTCAAATGGACGTGAAGAGTGCCTTTCTGAATGGCTATATAAATGAAGAGGTATTTGTCTCACAACCACCAGGTTTTGAAGACCATCAACATCCAGAATATGTGTTCAAACTCCAAAAGGCTCTCTATGGACTCAAGCAAGCTCCTAGGCAATGGTATGAGAGGCTAAGTGATTTTCTCACCTCACAAGGCTATGACAGAGGCACATCAGATAAGACCTTGTTCATTAAGAAGAAAGGAGATGACTCAATTCTAGTCCAAGTATATGTGGATGACATCATTTTTTGATCAAACAATGGAGAATTGTGTGAAGCTTTCGTGAAAGTCATGAAGAGTGAGTTTGAAATGTCAATGATGGGTGAGTTGAACTACTTTCTAGGTTTGCAGGTCAAACAACTCAAGGATGGCATTTTCTTGAGTCAAGCTAAGTATTGCAAGGATTTGCTGAAGAAATTTGAAATGGACAAGTGTAAACCAATCAGCACACCCTTCTCAACAAGCTGTCATTTGGATCATGATGAAGCTGGAATTTCTGTTGATGAAACCAAATACAGAGGACTCATAGGATCACTGCTGTATCTTACTGCCAGCAGGCCAGATATAATGTTTGCAGTGTGCATGTGTGTAAGGTTTCAGTCTGCTCCTAAAGAATCACACTACAATGCTGTCAAAAGGATTTTGAAGTATTTGCAAGGAACTAAAGAAGTTGGCTTGTGGTATCCAGGTAACATTTCATTAAGCTTAACTGGATATTCTGATTCAGATTTTGCAGGTTGCAAAATTGATAGGAAGAGCACAAGTGGAACCTGTCATTTGCTTGGATCAAGCTTGATCTCAAGGCAATGCAAAAAGCAGGCTTGTGTAGCTCTTTCCACTGCTGAAGCAGAATACATTGCAGCAGGGAGTTGCTGTGCTCAAACTATATGGCTAAGACAACAATTGAATGATTTTGGTATCTTACTTAACCATATACCTCTGCTGTGTGATAATACAAGTGCAATCAACTTAACCAAAAATCCTGTCATGCATTCAAGAACCAAACACATTGAAATAAGGCATCATTTTCTAAGGGAACACATATCTAATGGAACATGTGATATTAAGTTCATTGGTACTGATTTACAACTTGCTGATTTGTTCACGAAACCATTAGCCAAAGATAGGTTTAATTTTCTGCTTAATGAATTGGGTATTATAAATGTCAATTGTACCTAGCAGTGAAAAATTAAATCTGTTTATTCGCAATTAAATGTGTTTATTTTCTGCACTGATATGCTTTGATGACTAGGAAAGAGAAATTCTGATCTTTGACTGCTTGACTGATTTAGTGGGCATTAACCTCTGTACCTTTGACGGTTTTGGTCATGGTTATGTAACCGATTTGATGGTTTGGGTGCTCAATAAGAATTTGAGTGTATGCATCGTGACCCTAAAGATTTGGTGCATATTTTCAAAGATTCTCTGCACAAAATTCAGAAGCATAATATCTTCATGCATATCCACTCATAACTGCCATATCAATCCATTTATTCTGCTATAAATCTGTGTGAATACTTGCTACCCACATTGGCCATTCTCTTTCTATTCTCACCATTTGAAATCAAGAAAAGCATTCAGGTTAACATGGCTTCGTCTTCTAGACAAAAACAGAAAGGCAAGGGAAAGCAAACCACTTCTCAAGGTGTGTTAGAAGGATGGTTCGCTGGAAATGAAGAAGGCATCAATGCCTACATTCATGAAACAAGCAGGAAGCAGATCAACATACCCAAGGTGCTGGATTTCAACTGGCTGAAATCTGAAAAATTGGGAGAAACAAGGGCTGTGTTGAAGCACCAGAAACTGAAAAAGATGCTGGAATTAACAGGTAATGTCTATCCTGACTTGGTTAAGGTGTTCTATACTAACCTCACATTGGATGGGAAGAATGTTGTCTCTTATGTGAAAGGGACAAAGATGAAGATCACAAGTGAGGTGTGGAATTCTGTGGCTGGAATAAAATATGCTGGACTGAAAGTTGAAAAAGGAAATACCAGTGGAATTTCAGAATTCAACAAGCTGCAATATTATAAGAGTTGCATGAGGAATCCTACAGAGAGTATAAACAGGTTTCATGCAGGGCATTTGAACCTCACTCCACGTCTAGTTGCATACATCATAGCTTGGCAACTGATTCCAAGAGGGACAAACCATGCTGTCTTACATGAAGAGGATCTCATTCTCCTATATTGCATCATGAACCAGATTAAGGTAAACTGGGTGTTCATTGTCAATGAACACATGCTCAAGTCAAAAAGGTTGGCTGATTACAGATTTCCCTATGCTATTCTTGTTTCCAAATTAATTGATTACTTTGGTGTTGATGTTACAAATGAGAGAAATGACCCTATCAAAGCTGTAAGTGAGATTGATACTTCAACTCTCACCAAAATGGGTTTTCACAAAATTGAAAACAAGTGGGTGGTTCTCAAGGAGAAGGACTCTCAAGCAGAACATGAGGATGTGGATGAAGCTGTTTCTATGGATGATGACTCACCTGCTGCCCAATCTGAACATGAGGAAGTTGCTGCAAATGCCATAGTTGCCTATCAAAGTCCAGAATACCGTGGAGAACCAATGTCTATGTTTGAGAGGCAAGTGCTGTACCGTCTTGATGTCATGTCTGCAGAACAAAGGGCACACTTTGAGACTACTCATGCAAGGTTCCAACACCTTGATGATCAGATTGAAGGGGTTCAGGCACAGCTTGCAGAGCTTTACTACAAGAATCAGTAGTTTTCTGTTTTTAATGCTTTCTTTATCAGTTTTCAAGTTTCTGTAATGCTGAACAATTTGGTTTTCTGTTTCTGAACTATTATGATTGTGGTTTCTGCTTTATATCCCTTTATTCCCTATGCTTATATGCTGTTTGATGAATCCAAAGTGAGAGAAAAATAGCTCACCATGCTAGGTGATGCTAGCTGAAACAGGGAGTTGATTCTGCACCTTTAAACAAATTCTGCATGTTATGCAATATTGCTATTTTCTGGTTTAAAGTCTGGTGCAGTGCAGGTACTTAAAGCAACAATGCTATGAGGTTAGCTATGGGGATTTGTCTCCATCAAACAGGGGGAGATTGTTGAAGATGGTTGTTGCCCCTTCAAGATTGTGTTTGATGAAGACTTGTATGTAGTGTTTGATGAAGACATTTATGTACTTTCCATGTATTTGTGCTTTGCTTTAAGTATGTCTTAGTTAGTGCTTAGAGGTTGTCTAAGAGTAGCTTTTTGCTGAGTAACTCACCTCATAACCACTGGCCATGTTATAAGAACAAGCATAAGTTTTCCTAAACTGTTTTTCACAGGTTTTACACAAAAACACGTTTACTGCATAAAAATAAATTTGTTCTTTTCTAAATAAACAGATTCATTTTCTTCACTGATGCCTTGGCTAAAGTCTTGTAAAAATTAGATTTTGTGCATCAGATATTTTGACTAAGTCTTCTTCTTTTCAAAACGACTGAGTTTTAAATAGTTAAACTTTCTCTGTTTTCGTTTTGAAAAATAAATCTGTTCATCTGTAAATAAATAGATTCTTTTTCTCTCTGGTGCCATGACAAGCTTAAACGTTTTCAGTTTTATCTCTGCACCAGAATGGTTGACTAAGTCTCCTCACTTAACAGATTCTCTAACTGCTTTTTGAAAATAAATCTGTTCATTTTATTTTCAATCTGTTCATTTTATAACAGCTTTAACTGTTTTTCAAAAATCTGTTATATGCTGGCTTTCTATAAAATGCAAACTTGTTTTCTGAGTTAAATAACGATTCAAACAGTTTATACACTTGCAAAAAACAAGTTTTGACAGCAGAGAGTTAAGTTTTTTCAAGGATTAGCATTTGTTCTTCAAAGATTTCGAAAATCACAAAGTGCTTGTTCTTGGTTTGGTTCCAAAAGCTTGGTGTGAGGTGCAGCTACTGTTCTAGCAATCTTGCCTACTGGTTTAAGGCTGATCTTTGTTACCTCAATCAGGTGTAGTCGTTTCACTTCTTATTACTTGTAATAGTTTGGTTGAATCCTCTTCTTGATAGGTGTTCTTGGAGAGTGGATGTGTGTGTGTGAGTGCTGAAATAGGTTTTTTCAGCAACAGTACCTAAGTTCTTGTAGGTTTCAAGAACAGTGGGAAGTGTACTTGATTGTACTGTGTGTTAGTGAATTCCACCTGTTGTTGGTGAAGACTGGATGTAGCTCAGGTTGAGTGAACCAGTATAATTGCTTGTGTTCATTCTCTCTCTCTCTCTGCAATTTCGTTTCTGCATAATTGATAAAACAGCAAAGAAATAAATCTGTTCAATTGAAAATAAATCTGTTCTTTCTGGGCACTGTGCATACTGTTCTTGATTTCTGAAAAAGGTGTTTGAATCTGATAAGAACATATAAAAACTGCTAAAAGCCACTGGAACAGATTGACTGTGATAGGCTGTTCAAGAAACTGTAAATGCTATTAATTGAACCGTAAACAAATTGATTAAAGTTGAAGCTTGCTGTGCTGTGATTCATTGTTCTTAATTTCTGGAAAATTTCTTGACATCAGGAAGAACACTCATAGTCTGTTAAAAGTCACAGGAACAGCTTGTTTGCAAAGGTCACTCAATTAACTAGCATGCTATCAATTGAACCTTAATCACTTGCTTGAAATTGAAGCTTGCTGTATTTGTGTTTCACTGTTTTTCAAATCTGATATTTGTGTGTGTGCTGCTGGAAATTCTCACTGCATAATCTTGTGATTAACCTTGCTGAATTAAAAGCTTTTCAAACAAAAACAGTGCTGAAATAAATCTGTTCATTTTAACATAAATCGATTTATTTTCTGTAAAACTGGGTTAAACACTGTTTCTGCGAAGAAGTTTTAAAAGGTCAATTCACCCCCCCCCCCCCCCCCCCCCCCCCCCCCTCTTGAACTTTGGCACTATTAAACCCAACAGTTTCGACAAAACAACAGGTTGTTTTTCACTTAGTTTGAAAAACACTTTAAACTTAAAAGATTTGAAAGCACTTTAAATTTAAATTGAACAAAGAGTGGATTACACAGATAAACTACCCAGATCCTACTCTAAAACACAGCAGCAACTTCAAGCAACTTCAGCCTTCCATCATCAAACACTAGGATTTGGATTCTTCAAAGCTTTTGATCACACTAGATTCAACAAACTCCCCTTCTTTGATGAAGACAAATCTCTGGTTGCTTCCGTTGAACTTGTTTGAATCTGAAGCAGTTCCTGCAAAATAAAGTTTAAGTAATATACAACATTTATGGCAGCAGGTTAGAATAGCACATATAGCTTGTGTTCTGCTTAACCAATACAGCAGAGAAAACCAGCCAAAAAGGCAAACCAAAAAGCATCAGTAGCAGCAGAAATAACAATCATTTAAATAGATAGAGTTTGCATATTTTAAGACAACACAACATAAAATTCTCCCCCTATTTGTCTTCACAAATAGACTATAAGAAGGGATAAAGCAAAAATTGTTCTAGATAAAACAGAATTTAACAGAAATAGCAATTAAACTGTTACAGAGCAAAAACAATCGGTTGTTTCGTGCATTCAACTAGTTGTTTTTCTTCAGTCATCCTTGTCATATTGCAGCTCAAAGATCTGGTTCTGAACATCTTCAATTTTTTCATCCAGGGTTTGAAAGCGAGTGTCCATGCTCTGGAATCCGTTGTCAATGCTCGTGAAATTTGTCACACAAAGATCATGGAGATTTCTTTGATTTTCAGCAAAGTCATCAAGTCTATCCACCATGTATCTTTCAAAAGAAGACATTGAGGGAATCTCATCCCCTTGATGTCCTGCACTTGTTCCAGCATCAAAGTTAGTTGCAGGTTGTTCTTCATTGTGGATATCCATATCAGCAGCTTGATCTTCATCATCAAAATCAGCACTTGAGGAACCACCATGATCACCATCTTTATTCACCCATCTTCCATTTATCTTGGTGAATCCCATTTTGTTTAGTGAACCATTGTTTACTTCTTGTATTGATTTAACCAACTCAGAGGTTTCATCTTCAAGATTCACTTCAAAATAGAGCAAAAATTTAGAGATTAAAACAACATAGGGATAATGGTAGTCACTTAACCTCATGGACTTTTGCATATGTTCTTTGATTATATGAATCCAGTTGATCTTGATCTTCTTCATTATGTAGTAGATATAAACAAGATCTTCTTTTGTTAAAACATAATGGTTGCTCCCCCTTGGAGTTAGAATCCAAGTGACAATGAGAGCCAACACCCTTTCATCTAACTTCAACCCTCCAACAGAACAAGTTCTCACTTGAGCTAGTTGATTCTTCAAACAACTTTTGTAGTATTGAACCTTATTGAAATCTTCCACAACACCAAGATTTCCTTTATTGATTCTAAGACCAGCATATTTCAACCCAGTTACAGCAACCCATACATCATGGGTAATCTCCATGTCTACACCTTTAACATGTGAAACAAGATAGTTTCCTTCAAACTTTAAGTTTGTGTAGAATACCCTAATTAAATCTGGATAAATGTTTCCCTTCATCTCCAAGAATCTTTTCAGCAACTGATCCTTGATAAGCCTTCTCACATTGTCCAGCTTTTGGCTTTTTAACTAATCAAAGGAGACAACTTTTGGATTGTTGATCACTTTTGTACTTGTCTCAAAACGATACCTCTCAATAAGTTCATTATCCCCTGAAAACCAACCCTCAAGCCTTCCTCCTGAGCTTACAACCCTTGTTTTGATCCTCTTTGATGTAGGTGGAGTGGACTCCATGACAGCAGAAAAAAGAGACAAAGGCACACACTCAAGGAGAGAAAGAGATGTTGCAAGAGATGACTCAATTGGTTGTTTTTGTGAAAGAAAACAACTGCAACAGATTTTATAGAAAAACAGATACTTTCTTTGATCCTTTGGTGATTGTGGGTTTCAGTCTTCAAGATAAGAGACTGGACCAAGCACTGCACAAAAAACGTCAGAAAAGAGCAGAAAAAAACATGGTCAGCACATGTGATCTTTGACTAGACATAAAGACTCTTGAATTTCCAAGATATGGAATATATTCCTTTATGACATCTTGTAATTTCCTCCAGAACACAATCAGGCTTTCAAGACTGCTTTATTGACTCAAGATCCTTTCATTATTGAGATCTGTAACAGACAGAATGTATAGAAAAATTAATTCAATTCTTTCACAGTGCTGTCACAGAAGAAACAATCAGTTGTTTCGAGGAAACAATCGGTTGTTTTTCTACAACATGTTGACAAATTGTGATTTTCAAGCATAGACTGAGAAAGTTCAAAACATATGTAAATGCTCATTTGAAAAAGAAAATTAAACATGAATCAATAATTAAAAACAAAGGCAAAGATAAGGAAGGTCTTATCCTTTTATGAAGTCCCTTTAATGAGTCATTGTTTGTGATCAAGAATGCTTCTTTTGGCTTTTGAAAAAGCTTGGACTGGTGCACACCATTAATTCAGTTCCAATCTCAATCCTTTTCTTCCAAGAACCTGATCAAATGACTCAGAGCTTCATGTTCTTCTAGTATCCATTGCTTAAGTTGCATGACTCATCATCTCCTTTTGCAATTAAGCATATGTTTGCTTTTTCATCTTCACTTGATGAGGAGCTTGATGAGGAAACTTCATTTTCATCCCAAGCAATATATGCTCTTCTTGATTTTCCCTTTTTCTCCTTGTAGCTTGATTTCTTTTCATTGCTTTCTTTATTTGGGCAATCAGCTTTTGTATGCCCTTGTTCACCACAACCAAAGCAATTATAATTGTTAGAATTGAAATCACTAGTTTTCTTGTTGCCATACCTTTCTTTGTTGGCTTCTTTGTTGGATTTCTCTTCAAGAATCTACTAAACTTTTTGGACAGCAAGCTCAGGTTTTCTTCTTCACTTTCATCACTTGAATCCTATTTGCTTTTGTGCTTGGCAACTTTCAAGGCAATGCTTCTCACATGCTTGTCTTCACTTTCTTAAACATTGAGTCTATTCATTTCTAACTCATGTTCTCTAAGCTTACCAAACAATGAAGCCATTGTCAAGGATGTCAAATCTTTTGATTCTGAAATTTTTGTCAGCTTAGGTTGCCAAGATCTATCAAGACACTTGAGGATCTTGATGTTTAGTTCTTCTTTATCAAAGGTTTTCTCAAGGCTCATAAGGTGGTTGATGATGTGAGTGAACCTCTTTTGTACTTCAGCAATTGACTCACCCTTGATCATTCTAAACATTTCATATTCCTGAATTAGAGTATGCTTTCTAGCTCTCTTCACATCATTGGTTCCTTCATGAGTCACCTCCAAAGTGTCCCACATCTCCTTGGCCGATGAGCATTGAGAAATCCTGAAAAATTCATCTGAATTCAAGGCAGATGTTATAATGTTCTTAGCAATACAATCAAATTTGGCCTTCTTGTTTTCAGAATCAGTCCATTAGGACCAAGGTTTTTCAATGCAAGGTCCATCTTTTTCAATTTAGGAATAAAAGGGCCATTTTCAATTGCATCCCAAATTCCTTTGTCAAGAGATACAACAAAGATTTTCATTCTAACTTTCCAGAATTGATAATTCAAACCACAGAACAGAGGTGGTCTGTTAATTGAAGCACCCTCTCCAAAAGGTAGTTTTTCAGCCATTGAAAAAAGATTTTAGGATCAAACTTGGGTATTTTTTAAGTACCAAGCTCTTGATGCCAATTGTTAGAATATATGGCCTTAAACGAGAGGGGGGGTGAATTGTTTAAAGGCGGTTTTCGAAAAAAATTTAAGCTAGAATGAAATTCTTTGCAAGAAACCAGATTAGGAATTCAGTTAGCCAAGAAACAAAGCACAAAACAGCAAAGCACCAGAAAAACAATCGGTTCTTTATACCAACAAATCAACAACAATTTAATTTAAATGAGTTTAAGAGAAGAAAGAGATACACAAATAGTTTATACTGGTTCACTCTTAAACCAAGAGCTACATCCAGTCCCCAGAATCCACTGGGTAATCCACTAAGCAATCAAATACAGATTACACACAAAACCACCAAAGAAATGACCTTGAACCCCTCAAGAAACACACTTCCTTTGGCTCAGCACACACCAAGAATGTTGATCTTGACAACCTCAAGAGCACACAACACTCCTTGGCTTACAACACCAGAATTTACAAAGTATTCAGAATGAATTACACTTGTTACAGAATGAACTGAAATCAATACAGATGTAATCATATTCCACTTGTTATCATTTTAGCTTGTTTTTTGACCTAGTTTCTAAAAGAAGTGGCCTAAGGTATGGTTTTGACTTAGTCAAACCCTAAAGGCAGCCCCCTTCACACATTTACCATCCTACCCTTGCTTCTTGTTTTCCAAGGCATCATCATCTCCTATAAATAGGGTTCCTTCCTACTTGTATTTTCATGTTGAAATTGAATAGAAAAGTTACTCTGCACAAATTGTGTAAGGTGTTTGTGAGGCTTGTTTCCTCTTAGCATTAGGTCTCATCTTGAGTGATTGGAGAGCTCTCAAGTGGCGTCCATCAACACTTATCTTGGAGGAAAATCAAACTCCAAGTGGCATGACCAACTCTTTTCCACCATATAAGCATTTCCTTCCTTCATCTTTTCCATTTTTCCATTACTCTATTTATCTTTATGCTCTTATGTTCTTATTTTCCTCCATTGTCAATTTGGTTTCCATCATGCTTTTATGTTTCCTTCCATGTTCATTTAATTTCCGCCCTTCATCATCAATCACCATATACTTGTATTTTTCCTTTGCCCTTTAGAAGTGAACATTCACACTTAGTCACTTGGTTAAGTTTGTGTCCATTGGTGATCTTCTTTGGGTTCTCACCATATAATTGCTAAAATCTCAATCATAAGTAAAGTGTCATATCTAAAATGGATAAATCCATAATCAAATCACATCACAAGGCATACAGATCATTCTTTCTCACACCCTTCATCACCACCATGGACCCCCTCAGCACCTTCACAACCCCTTTTTGACCTTTAAAAACATATCCCTTCTTTTCAAGTTCTCCAAGGGATATTAGATTTCTCTTCAAGCTAGGTATATACCTAAATTCTTCAAACACCCTCTAGTTCCATCATCAAAACAAAATTCATTAAACCAATTCAAGTTATCTTGCATGACTTGTTATCACCAAGGAGAACAGACCTTCTTCAAGTTCTAGAAATTGTTAGAACCATAGACAGTTTGGTGTCATATGAAATGAACAACTAAAGTCCAAAATCCATTCATAATTATGAGCACTACTCGACACCATGAGGACCTTTGATGATTCATAATTGTCTTCCACTAGAGCTACTTTAGCAGACGTAGATGGTCCATTAAACCGTTTACCAAACTCATAAATTATATCACTATTTCCACCCCTTTGTCTCAAAGGACAATATTTTCTTGTGTGACACTCCTTCTTATAGTGATAACATTTTAAAGAATTCACTACAATCCTATCACAAGTCTTAGACTTAGATCTCCATCTCCATCGAGTTGACGATCTTCCTTCTATTACTAGGCTATCTCCAGAATTCAACGTCTTCACATCAAACCTCTTATTCAACTCTTTCGATTCAAAACACATTGAACCTCCTCGAGAGAAAGACTTTCTCTCCCATGGAATAGAGTCTACTTGAATTGATCATCCGCCTTTGTTAAAGCACACAATAACAAAAGTGCTTGATCTTCATTATCAATTTGAACATCAATGTTTTCAAGATCAAGTATCAATATATTAAATTTGTTCAGTTGTTCACTAGCAGCCTTGCCAATACTCATCTTCAACGAGTATAACACCTGCTTTAGGTATAAACGGTTAACTAGGGACATGGTCATATACAAGCTTTCAAACTTCCTCCATAACCCCGGTACAGTCTTCTGCTTCAAAATTTGCCTCAAGACCTTATCACCAAACTCATAACAATTGCGTTATGAGCCTTTTCTAACAATTTCAATCATGTCCTTTTTATTCATGGATTTGTCAAACTTGAAATCTCCTTCCAAAGCCTCAAGAAGACCTGTTGAACTAGAAGTGCACAAATCTTCAATTGCCACATCCTAAAATCATTCAAGCCATTAAATTTGTCAACCTCATACTTTGCAAAAGTCATCTTGATTGAGATTTTTCGTTGCATGTTCACTACACCAGTTTGTTAATCAAAAACATAATTTATTGGATGGTTTAATCAATTAACATAATACGAAACTGTAGAAACCAAGAATGAGAACGTAAAACAGGGTAAAATAGACTACGAAAAATCACACAAACAATTTACGTGGTACGAATATAAACATTCAACGTCCTATGATAATTTCTACGATTTACAACTCGAAATTTCTCTTTGAATCCTCACACCGAAACTCTCAACTCTTATGTTAAATTAAGACTGTCAAGTTCATGTTTCTAAGTACAAGAACAAAAAATCTCACAACTTTGCACTAGGTGTGTTTCTCATACAAACCAAACACGTGTATAGTGATTTAGTTTCAAAACAAAATGAGGCGCCAACAGTTACAAGAAAAATAAACAGAATGGTTAGACGATCCAAAACAACAGTTCTTCAACAAATGTTGATACCCCCATTAGACGATGATACCCATCAGACGGTGATACCCATTACACGATCTTTAACCATTAGAGGATCTAGCACATCTAAACAATGTAGGAAAAGTTGAACTTAGATTTTATTTAAATCAATCTTCATAGTTTTTTTTTTTGTTAAATACTTTTTTTTAAAGATCTAGCTATTTAGCTTTTTTCATTTTTTTTTTAAAGGTACCAATACTACTTTTTTATATATTTTTTGCCTTATTTATGTTAATTACACGAAAAAAATATATACCACTTGTAAATACTAGTCTTCCCTTTCACGTCTCAATTTTTATGCGATTCTATCATGTGTCTCTATATAAAACTATGAATTAGAAAATAAATGAGAATTGTATATATTACAGTTCAAGATTATTCTTATTACTTTAATTTGTAATTTTTATTGCTTGTAATTTTAACATAACATCATATAATGAAACATGTGTTACTTCAATTTGCAATGTTTTAAATATTTTATTTTAATTTGATCTAGATAAAAAAAAATTAAAAAGAAAGTAAACAATACTAAAAATAGTATCATAATTAATTGTGTCTAAGATTGAAATATATAATAAAAAGTAAAAAAATTAAGGATAATAAAAAAATTATTTAAATATAAGAAATGATAAGAAAAGAAAATTAAATAAACTACAAGTTAAAAGCTAGGTAAAGTAATTTTTAATTTTTAATTAGAAGCTCATAAAAAAAGTTATTTTGAAATTTTTATCAAACAATTTTGTGTCACTCATACTAATTTCTTTATATGCATGCTATTTAAATAAGCTAATAGCTAACTTATTAGTCTTACTGAACATATTGTATCTAAAAAGTAGAAATTTAATTATTTAATATATTAGATATTTATATATTAAATGTTATGTTTTAAAATTTACGTGGCTAAATTATCCTGTCTAATATACTATTATAAGAATGATCATGTTTAATGCATTGTTTATAATTATGAACCTATGTGAACATATCTAAATATGATCAAGGAGTCTTCTTTTAAATAGTCATAAATTGTACTTTATTAATTAGATTATCTGATATATATATATATATATATATATATTATTTTATAATCATACTCATAAATTAGATATAATAAAGTACAAGATATGAATTTAAATTTAGATTAAATTTTAAAATATATAAAAGTATGAAAAACTTAATTTAAGTGGAAATATTAAAGATGTTATTTACAAATAAATCATAAATTAAAATAATCTCAACTGATCTAATTGGATGAGCCCATACATTGCATGCAGATGTATGAAAATCTTAGAATTACTAAGTCACAGGAATTTATGTGGATATGAAATGGCGACATTATTAATGCATGAATATATTGGACGTAGCCTATCCAAAATCATAAGTGGCAACTTTTTATTGGATAGGATTTGCTTGAGTGATATTTTATAAGATACTTCATCTGTGTTGTGAACGGATGAAAACAAAGGGTTAGAAATCGACAAGTGGACAAAATGGATACACCAAACCAATAGAAAATGAGGTATAGATCTCGTAAAGATAAAAACCCATTGATGTTGAAGTTATATAATAGGAATACATGCATTAACAAAACTCATTCATTCACTTACAAACCTTTTAATTCTTTTATTTATTCTGCAATACAAACACCACAATGGCTGCTTCCACAATGGCTCTCTCTTCACCGTCACTGGCAGGCCAAGCCATCAAGCTTTCCCCTGCCACCCCCGACATCTCTGGTGGAAGGATTTCCATGAGGAAGACAGCCTCCAAGTCGGTTTCTTCTGGAAGCCCATGGTACGGCCCAGATCGCGTCAAGTACTTGGGCCCATTCTCCGGTGAGGCCCCTTCCTACCTCACTGGCCAATTCCCAGGTGACTACGGCTGGGACACTGCTGGCCTTTCTGCTGACCCAGAGACTTTTGCCAAAAACCGTGAACTGGAAGTCATTCACTCCAGATGGGCTATGTTGGGAGCTTTGGGTTGTGTGTTCCCAGAACTCTTGGCCCGCAACGGTGTGAAGTTCGGAGAGGCCGTGTGGTTCAAGGCTGGGTCTCAGATATTCAGTGAGGGTGGGCTTGACTACTTGGGCAACCCAAGCTTAGTCCATGCACAGAGCATCCTTGCCATCTGGGCCACACAGGTGATCTTGATGGGTGCAGTGGAGGGTTATCGCATTGCTGGTGGGCCTTTGGGTGAGGTGACTGACCCAATCTACCCGGGTGGGAGCTTCGACCCATTGGGCCTTGCTGATGACCCAGAGGCCTTTGCTGAGTTGAAGGTTAAAGAGTTGAAGAATGGGAGATTGGCCATGTTCTCCATGTTTGGTTTCTTCGTTCAAGCCATTGTCACTGGAAAGGGACCTTTGGAAAACCTTGCAGATCACCTTGCTGACCCAGTCAACAACAATGCCTGGGCCTATGCCACCAACTTTGTTCCTGGAAAGTGATAAAAAAGAAACAACAGAGAAAGAACAAGAAAAAAAAACTTGTGAATTTTATTTTATTTGTAGAGTGATTGTGAATTATATTATTTATATTACACGCCTCTCTATTTAGTCCATTTGGATGTCCAAAATTTGATTGTTTGAGTACTTTATTAACCAAACTAACTAAAACTCAAATCACAAATCTTAAACATATATAGCGTGTGTTAGGTTATAAAATCTAAAATCTCTTTTCAAACTTTCTAATCCTTATTTTAAATTTAATTTATAAAATACACCTTCCCATTTGTTTGTTCGGAGTGAAAAGACAAGAAAGTTAGTGAAAATTGGTTATTTGAAAAAAAAAAGATATAAAAAAAATGGTGAAACTTAACTAAACTTCCATGCATTTTTTATGTAACACTTTTGTTTGCCAACACTATTTACAGATTATCCAACTTCATTTTATGACTGACAATTTTTCCAACTTCACTTTCTCGTTAATAGCAAATTATTTTAAAAATATATTAATAATAAAATATAAATAGTAATATTTATATTATTAAAAGTTGATTTTTGCTCACAACACCATTTTTTACCTTAGACAACGCCTTAAAAACGTTGTCTAAAGTAGGAAAAATGTTGTCCTAACTTTAGGCAATGTTTTTTCAGACGTGGAATATGCAGTCGTGGACTTAGGTTTAGGCAACACTTTTTTGCAGTCGTTGCCTTATACTGGTAGAATAGACAACGTTTTATAGAAAAAATTTAGGCAACGCTTTTTCTAATAATGTTTAAGCAACGCATTTTTAGTGTTGTCTATTGTTTAGACAACGTTGTTTTTAAATGTTGTCAATTGTAAAGGCAACGCTTATTTACATGTTGTCAGTCTTTTTAGGCAACAATTATTTACATGTTCTTTGTCTTTTAGGCAACACATTTTCGATGTTTCATATTGATGGAATAGGCAATGCATTTTCAATGTTGTACGTTGATCAAATGGGCAACGGTTTAGGTAACGCTTATTTACTTGTCTGTCTTTTTAGACAATATTTGTGTATATGTTGTAAGTAATTTTTAACAACACTTTTTCAACATGAAAATTATGAAATACATCTTAATTTATAAAATGATGCAATATGCAACATTTTCAAATTGCTTTAAAATGTAATTCCATTGTATACCAAAATATTTCAAATGTGCAAGTTGCATTTTCCATTGTATATCAAAATAGTAGAAGTTGTAATCATTACAACTAATTAGAGTTAGGGAATCTCTCAAAATTTCTACATTTCTTCAATCATAAAATATCTTTCTTGATAGGTACATGCTTTCATCCGATTGATTTACTTTGGTGGACTTGCAGAAGCTTTCATGGATTGCTCATGGAAGGCTCTCACATGGAGATCACGGTTGCCTTGGAGGTGTAGGTCAAGTATGAAGGTGAGTGGTTCGGCCATCTCACTTGGAAGATGAAGGTTGAAGACTAAACTTGCCTATCCTAGAGAGGAAGTAGACAAGAGTGAAGAATTGGCACAAAAATTTGGCAGCAATTTCACTCTATGATAAATCGTTGTTTTACATGAGGTAGGCTCCTCCTTTTATAACAATA
Organism: Phaseolus vulgaris; assembly: GCF_051622355.1. Taxonomy (NCBI): domain Eukaryota; kingdom Viridiplantae; phylum Streptophyta; class Magnoliopsida; order Fabales; family Fabaceae; genus Phaseolus; species Phaseolus vulgaris. The sequence goes on along the minus strand of NC_143501.1, from coordinate 28,599,750 downwards.
GAGGACCGGTCAAATGGAATTTAAATGCAAGTGAAATAGCTTTGGTATGTCCGCCTAATGCATCTTGGCACATGGAGCACATGAAGCATATTTAACATGTGTTGAAAAGCTTTTTAGCACATGTTTCATATAGATCATGTGGAGGTAGTCGTGCAACACATTTAACACATGGAACATGTGTTAATTGTGTACTCTTTTACCTTGCTTAAATCGGCCCAGGTGAATTTAGAGGTTTTAGAAACTCTAAATTAACTTAGGTTGATTTTATGTGCCAAAATTAAATTCTAAGAAAAATTACAATAATTTCCTATTTTAATTTTGATAGAAATTAAATTCTACTCTACACTAAGCTTATGACATTTTGAACATATAGAGGAACGTTTCTCTATCATCAGTAGCAGTGTTCCAATCCTCTTGAATTCTTCTAGCCATAACTCTTGTAGTTGGCCCGAATCTTCTATGTTTTGGGTTTGAGCTTAAGCTTGAACTTGTATTCGGGCTTGGTCTAGTATGAGTATTATCTTGATGTCCATCCTGAAACAATTAAACAAAATGTAATTTTTAAAAAAAAATATTATCAAGTTTATTAATAAAATAAGATAAATAGAATGCAAATTATATGTCTATTCCTGGTCCAAATAAGGATCATGAGTGGAAGTAGATGAACCTGGAGCAACTACACTATTTTCTTTCCTTAAAACTCGTGACATCATATGTTCTATATCCCCCTCATTCAAATTTGCGTTTTGTTGCTTAAGCACGAATTTCATAATTGCTTTTAAACCCTCAACCTTTTGAGTTAAGGAGTTCACTTCAATAGCATACCCTTTATGGATAGCGACAATTTCTTGATTCCTTTTTAATACTGATGGTGTCACAGTCCTTCCATAGCAACGAACTCGACCAGACCTTTCTTTTCCAAACATTGATTCAAATGTTTTTTCCATAGTTTCACTTGATGTGTTTTGCATAGGACCTTCAAGCATAGACTGAAATATATGTACATATATCGTAGTTAATGATTATCCCGACCGGTCCTCGGGGATTTACTCAGAGGCTGACCTCAAACATCGTGCACCGGTATTTGGTAATGGGAGGGGGTCACGCGAAGTAGGTCCCAGACACATACCCGGGAGTCGGTCAGTCTTTGAGGCTGCTATCCTAAGACCGATGTTGGAGATCGATATCGGACCTCACCAGTAGAGGGAGAAGATCGGGCATCGGCCATCAGGATGGAGTGAAAGGCCCCGTAAGGTGGGCCCTAGAATTTCATTAAGATAAACAGTTAAAGACAAGAGATGTATGGGCAGCCTAAGGCACGAGGGATCCATGCATGTGGGATGTATGACACATGAAGGCGCAACATCATGGATAATCCTAGGAGGCGTAAGGGCCCAGTAGAATTAGGGTTTCCAGGAAAGTTGCATGCATGACACGTGGATACTTAGGGCACCCACGAAACAGATGGCGCTGGATATTAGGTGCACCAAGTTGGGACCTAGGCGGCCACTCGGATTATTCGTTGCACTCTAGTTAAAGGAAGTTCATGTGCTAGATACGCTAAGATAACACGATAGCGGCACAGGGACACTTCCCAGGGAACCCTAAACAGTGGTAACAGAACAAAGGTAAACCCTAGTTTCAATTTATATAAAGGGTGTTAAGAACCCTAGTAAGGTACGCAACTTTTGAGACTAAAGTTATTTTATACACTTGATGTTCCTTGCCTTAATACTGACTTGAGCGTCAGAGTGCAAATGACCGCTAGGGCGCCCCTTTTGTCTTTGCAGGTGAGAAGTTTCTTGACGAAGAAGATACAATTTTCAAGCAAGGATAGAAGGGCCAGAGCAACCGTTGGAGTCAACTGGGGAAACGAGTCAACCGGACGGAACATTTGGCGCCCACCGTGGGGCCCGTTAAAACAAGGTCCCACTTACAATTACGTAAGGAGTCTCAGCTAACAAAATGAGGAGTGCGAGACGAGCGGCCGCTAGATCTGAGGGGAGGGAACCCCCCAAAGGGTCCTGGATACGATGCGCGCTCTTCAAGCTGAGGTAGCGGCTTCTCGAACAGACAACGCAAAGTTGCGCAGAGCCAATGAGGAATTACGAAGGGGTTTGCAACATGTGGGGGAGCGTGCAGCGGACGAACGTGCGCCACCAATGCCACTTAGGGCACGTTCTATGTCGTTCTCGCGCGCAATCATGAATGTCGTATTACCAACAACGTCTCTAGGTCCAAAGGTCTCCTTCACAGGAGTAGAAGACCCGAAGGCCCACCTTAATCCTTCAAGGAGTTAATGGCTATCCCTATTATAGCGGCAAGGTTGAAGGTACCAGCAAATTCTGATAGAAAGATGGGGCCCAATAAGAACGCTTGGTGTGAATTCCATCAGGCGAATGGCCACCATATACGAAATTGTATGGCCTTGGCACATCAACTAGACGAGTTAGTAAAGAGCGGATTCCTGAAGGATTACTTACAAGAAGAGACAAACGATTAAACATTAGTGGCAGCAGAAGCAGATAAGGGGCACGAGGTACCTATTCACGGAGAGGTAAACACCATCTCAGGAGGTTTTCCAAGAAAGGAGTGCGCCCCCCAGGAAGTAGTGGAGTCACGACGGACAGATTCCTCTCGATGTCGACCTCATCTTATTATGGTAGCACGTTGGATAAGTCTGCCGTAGTAAATTAGTGCTTTAGTGGAAATGATTGGGTCTTGATTTGTGGAAGATCTTGATGCGATCGGTGAATTTATAAGCCGCAAAATTTCTTTTGTAAATCTTGTTAACTTGGTATACGGTTCAATCATTGTAGCAAAGAGATTTGCGACTTCCACATTAACAATCGATAGACATTGTCATCAGTTAATATCTGAACAACATCATACCTAATTTGATTTTATTCTGTTAGTTGAGGCTGACGGTAGTACAACTTCTTCAATGTTATTTGATTGGGAAGTCCCAAAGTGATGCACATTTTTTTTTATTTCAAATGAGATAAGGTACATTTGTGTGGGATGTAGAACAATTTAGAATATAGACATTTAAAGTGAAATCATTCATTAGGTTCGTTATTCGACCATATATAAACACAACATCAAGATCAAAATTGAAAAAAATTTCGTGTCTATGATATAAATTTGGTTATTTAAAGATGGATTTGCACGTTATGGAAAGAAGGAAGATTTTGTATGTTTCGTCAAGAAGATTTTTAGTTGAATGGTTTGAGTGTGGTGAATGGTTGAATTTGTAGATGAGAAATGATTGAGATACAAATACACATGGTTTTCGTGACATTTAAAATGAACAATGTATATTAGATCAACTATTTTTATGGGTTTGAGTGTGAGCACATTAAACAATAAAGTGATGTTAGAACATTGGTGTCGATCAGATTCCTAACACGTGGAACATATTTTTGAGTTGTTTATGCTGATGAAAACATATTATCGACGAATGATGTAACAATGCATATTATAGTGTTGCATGCGCTAATGAAAAGCCATTTATTGAGGACTAATGCGACGATGAACATTGTTGATTATTGTGCCTTGACGAAAAGCCATTTATGGAGGTATTGATAATTGGTGTTGATGGAGAACCATCCAAACATATTCAAACACCACACTAGGGCTAAGAGAAGAGACATAGTAGAAGATATTTTCTCTCTTAAACCTTGTAAAAACTTTAAATAGTAGAATAGGGTTTCCAGTTTTTGGCCTTGTATTCTAGGCCAAATATATAGTAGGAGTAACCTTAACCCTATGAGTCTAAAAGGCCCATTGAGAGATTCTAGAAACCTTAACTTGTTTTACAAGCTAGGGTTTGAAGAAGCTTGAGCGGCAAGGCACAAAACCCTAACTCTAACTTGTCAGGTAGCTTCCATGGCATGCTACTCCTCTCCTTTTCTCCTATAAATTTTGCATTCATCCTCTTGTAAATTCATACTTATTTTAGTAATGAAACTCTAGCTAAATTTAGAACCATTCATTCTCTTGTCTCAACTCTCTCTTTGCTAGAGTTCAAGTGAACCTGGGCTAGAAGAAACCGAGAAGTAAGACTCTACTTTCTCAAACTTCTACTCCAATCCTTCCTTCATTCAAATACACTTCCGCTAGCCTCATTTCATTCCAATCGGCTTGAAAATGCATGGAGCATCAAGAACTCAATCGAGGGGTATCAGAGCAAGCTCACAGTCCAACTAAGTGTTCTTAGCTTGTTCTACAATTTTTCATCGTTTAATTTTGCATTTCCATGTTTAATTATTATTTACATGTTTTCTTCAACTTTTACCCATTAAAATTAGGAATTGATCATTTTAATCAGTTAAAACATGTTTCCTTCTTGAATTGTCCAAAACACTAACGCATAGGTCAAATTCTACATGCATTGTACATTTTGAATTTTTTTAATCTTTTAAGTGATTTCAATCGGTGAAAGTTGCTTAGATTCGGTTCATTTTTCATTTCATAATCTGACCTAGTCATGTCAAAGTAATTTGATTCAATTCATTTCATAAATTCATGTGTTTAGCTTGAGTTCATTGCTTGTTTGATGAAATGCCACATAGAAGCATGTTAGGTGTTTGATAAAATGTTTCTCAATTTTTTTATTTTGTATAAGTTGTTGTGTGCTTTTTCAGATTTATGTCTTGAGTTATTGACTTCTTTTTAGCTTCATAACAAGTCTCATATTACACAAACTCTATTATCTCTTGAAGTTTTGTTCCAATTCATTGAGCTCTTTAGGTTTCCTTTTCCTGAAACTATGGATAACAATTGCTTTGGATTGGAATATTACTTCAAAATAATTTATGTTGAATTTTGATGGGAAATTTTAAACCTAGGCATTTCAAGATTTTTAAAACATTGTCTTATAAAGGCACATCTTAATTCCAAACAAAAAAATTGTAAAACTTAGATGCTTAGTGTTGATGAGTTGTAGCGTGGTGAGCGATTTGACTCTCCATTATTGATTTGTTTAAACTAATTCAATGAATGTTTTGATATGAAGTTTGTACCACTTCATTCCTTATTTTTTTATGCATTTGTGGTTAAATTTTGGGACCAAAATTTGTCCTAGAAAAATTTACACAATTTTTGGAAGTATGATTGCCAAAGTTGTGTTTAGTGCTAAAATATTGTGATCAAAGTTACCTTTTTTCTTGTGGTCTCCAATTTATTTCTTGTCATTTCAATGACTGTTTTGTCTCAAATATTTTTTTCCTCGGTTCAAAAATTGTGATAAAAATTTTGTGATTAAATTCGGCTTCCAAAAATTTACCCAATTTTTACAAGCCAATTTCAGAACTCTTAAGAATAATTTTTTGGTTTACTTAATCTATTTATAGTTTTTGGTTGGTGTACTGGAAAAGAGTGCTCGGGACCTCGGTTCAAGCATTTTGGTAGAGTCAGCTCAGCTTTTGGGCCAACATGGGCCCAGAGGGTGGGCCATGCGCTCGGTTCAAACGCTGGTAAGACAACTCAAAAAGATAGTTAAAATAGAAGGAATTTTTTGTTTCTTTATAACACATACTTTAAATGTAAAATAAAAACCGTTGAGAATAATGTTGTTAGCACCCGAGAATAATGGTGCACGAGTAAATATAATATTTTCATGTTGTTAGCACTCGAAGACAAGAGGTTCACGTGAATAGGTGGTTTTTTTGTTATGTTCTCATTAGTAGAAGTTATTGAAGGGAAATCTATAAAAGGGGCTTGAGACCCCCGGTAAAGGTACACTGTTTCTAAATACGTAAGACTGAAACTGATTACTTATTTTGTATGCTCTCACTGACTTGATCGTCGGAGTGTGATCAACAGGTAGAGACCCCCTTTTCCTAGCGGAGAGTTGTTCTAGTACACCAAGAGGAGACAGATTAGAAGAGGATCTCTCCATCCAGTCCAACTAAGGTCAACCGGCAAGAACATTTGGCGCCCACCATGGGGCCCGATAAAACTTGATCTCATCCACACTTGTGATTGAGCCTCTTGACGTGATGAGAAACACAAGACAAATCTTGTAGGGATATGAAGAAAGCGATGCCCCCGTCTTACAACAACTCATGGGTGCCATGAATGCCCTCCAAGAGGCAAACGAGGAGCACATAAAAAAGCAAGAGCGAATCCAAGAAAAAGACAAGGCCGAGCAAGAGAGGCTACGAGCGGAAGCTTGAGTTGAGCAAAAGCTTTTGCAGGATCATCTGATGGCAGAAATCCAGGCCTTCCGGATAGCCATGGGGGAGCACGCACAAACCAATAAGGAGTTGTGCAAAACAAATGAGGAATTACGCAAGAGTCTGCACCAATGTGCCTGACGTTCAACTAGGGAACGATCTCTAAACTTTCTAGCGAGAGATAATCCCAAGCCATTCTTGCAGGAAATCATGGATAAGTCTGTGCTAACTCATTACATTACACCTAAAATTGCCTTTTTCACAAGAATAGAGGATCTTGAAAATCATCTTAGGGCATTTAACGCTAAGATGATTATCTTTGGAGGAACCAATGTAATCCGAGATGTTCATGGGCACTTTTACAGGGACAACCCCACAATGGTTCAGTAAGATCCCAGATGGTCAGATCAACTCTTTCTCTCAGTTCTTCAGGATGTTTTAAGAACAGTTCTTAGTCAACAATGTCAAACCCTCGAGGTTGTATGACCTTTTTGACGTGAGGTAAAGGGAGGGAGAGTTTTTAAAAGATTATCTGAATAGTTTCTACGCGGTTACGGTAAGACTTCAAAAACATGATGAATATATGATGATCATCGCTTTTGAGCAAGGGATCGCAGCGGGACCATTCAATTATTTGTTAATTAGGAATCTAGCGGAGACCTTTTCCGAGGTACGTGAGAGAGCTCAGGAAGAAATCGTGCTCAGGAAGAACGATAGCTCGCACTCAAGGCAACCTAGGTCTAAGGAGAGCAACCGAAGGCCCCTGTGGGTCAACAAAACCTCTGCCGAGAAGAGAACACACTTGAGGTATGTACCATACGTAGGCAGGAAAGATGAGCCCAAAATGAAGGCCAGAGAAGAGTTAATAGCTCGACCCAAGTTTCAAGTATCCTATAAAGAACTCTTGAGCATGCTAGGGGTAGCAAACAAGCTAAAGTTTCCCCAAAAGATGGATCAGAACTTGGGATCGCGGAGAGATGCCTGGTGCGAGTTCCACAAAGCATTTGAGCACAACATTGAATGATGCATAGCCTTCTGAAGGAAGGTTTCCTGAAGGAGTATCTCGAGGATAACCAAGAAGAGCCAAAAGGAGAGATTGTTGTCGGGGATCAAGCACATGAGACACCAGTCCATGGAGAGCAAAACACCACCTTGGGAGGATTTTCCGAAGGAGGAAGCTCTGCCTCCAAACGTAAAAGATATGCATGAGCAGCGATGTGCTTGGATATAAGGAGACCTGATCACTCTAGATCCCACTCTTTGCTTCACGCGTTGCGACCTGGAAGTCATGGTTCCTCGTGAGGATGACCTGGTGGTGATATATGTAGTCACTGTAAGAAGGAAGGTGCATAGAGTCTTAATCAATCAAGGGAGCTCGACTGACATAATGTTCTGGGAACATTCACCAATTTGCAGTTGTCCCCCGACCAGTTACAGCCAATAACCAGGTGTATTCTATTCCTTTCTTTCTTGATCAATGTAATTCTGTGTGATTTGGTGTTGTGCAGTTTCATAGGTTGTTTTGAAAATTGTGTTGTTTGCCAAAGGTGGTGTGTTTTCTTGAAGGGTTCAAGATCACCACTTTGGTGTGTTGTTTGTAATCAAGGTTTGATTACTTAGTGAATTCTCAGTGGTTTCTGAGGACTGGATGTAGCTCTTGGTAAAGAGTGAACCAGTATAAATATTATGTGTTAAGCTCTCTATCCTTACTCTTTTAAAACTGCTTTAGCTTTGATTTTATAAATTGCTGGTATAAACAACCGGTTGTTTCGCAAAAACAACAGGTTGATTTTCTACAATCAAACTAAAAACAATTTTCTAATTCGCTGAACTGATTTCTAATTGATTGATTCTTCATTGTCTTTCAATCTACCTTCAATATTTGCGAAAATCTTTCATAAACAATTCCCCCTTATTCTCTTGTTTAAGGTCTATATTTCTAACAGGATAAGAGCTAGAGTAAGAATTTTCTTTCCGACTTGACTCTTTTCTCAAATTTTGTTGTTCAAACTTTATACAAAGTTAGACCAAGTCATTCAGATCCCTGTAGGGGAAATTTTTACTTTATCTCTGATCTCAAGACTTAGACTACTCAAAAACCTAGAGATAGTGGTGGTTTTTTCCTTCCTAATGGATGCTTTCATCATGTATAGCTCCATTTTTTTGCCTATACTCCTCTACACTCGTGTTCTTTTGTTGGAGTCTTTGGATTTTGTCCATCAACTCCCTATTGTAGTAAGAAGGAATATGGTGACGTCTCAAGACTCCCCTAAGGTTATTCCAATAAGTAATGAGAGGGTCCTTATGGAGACGTCTCTCTCTTTGTAGGGTTGTCCACCAATACATAGCATTTGATTGAAAACTTGAGGTTGCTAAGGGTACTTTCCTTTCCTCACTAACATGATGGTAATCCAAAAGTTGTTCTACTTTCATTTCTCGATATAAATAGACTTCAACATTTTCCTTCCCATAAAAATACAGTAAGTCGACTCTAGTTGTAGTTTTTGGGTTTTCATTGATTCTAAGACTCTCTTCCTCAGCATGAGAATCACTAGACCTATAACTAGATGGATGAGACTGTTTATTTTTTTTTTCTAACATATTCATCTCTTTATTTAAAAAATGTTAACTTTTCAAGAATTGCAAGATGAGAATCCCTTTCTTTCTTTTCTTCAATAATTTGATTCTCATGTTGTGATTGTCTTACTTAAGTGATTGGAGATCTCTAGCCATTTGTTTCAAAATAGAATTTGTAGAGCTCAAATCACTTTCACTAAGATGATAAGTATGTTTAGACACATTTAAAGCTTGTGTTAAGAACAATTCCCAAAGAGAAAAATAGGCTCAATGCACTAGGTAGTTTCCTAGGAAAGGGAGGTGGACCACTAGGATCGCTTAAGTAAGAAGTCTTTATTAGAATTGATGGCTTAAACAAGAGGGGAGGGGGGGGGGGGGGGTGAATTGTTTCTAAAAGATTTTCGCAATTACTTTACTTTAGAATGAATCTTTAACAATCAACTCAGATAAGCATTCCAGAAATTCAATCAAACAGACTAACAGAAACAGATATCAGAATTTCAATCGGTTAAAACACGATTTAATCGGTTGTTTATGGCAGCGAAAATATCAAACAGTTAAAGAGTTTGAGAGAGAGAGATATATATACACACAAGGTTTATATTGGTTCATTCAATTCCTGAGCTACATCCAATCCTCAGTCAAACCACTGAGTATTCCACTAAGTAACCAAACACAGATTACAAACACCCACAAATGGGTGATCTTGAAACTACAAGACCTACTCACCCTTTTTGCACACATCACACACCTCAAGCCAGAATCACACTGACTTTACAGGATTTTACAAACACGTTTACAGAAAGTAATTTGAACAATTACAAGAAACTTGTTAGAATATATGGCTTTAAACTAGAGGGGGGTGAATTGTTTAAAGAGGGTTTTTATAAACTTTTAAGCCTTGAATGAAAATACTTCAAGAAAACCTTGATTAAGAAATCAGTTTTTCAAAACATAAAGCAAAAGCACAACACTGGAAAAATAATCTGTTGTTTTACCGAAACAATCGGTTGTTTATACTAGTTATCAAATAACAAAACTGAATTTAAAGAGATAGGGATAGAGAGATTGTACACAGATGTTTATACTGGTTCACTCCAAACCCAGAGCTACATCCAATCTTCTCAGAAACCCTGAGGAAATCCACTAAGCAACCACAACTTAATCACTTACACAACAACCAAGAGAATGACCTTGAACACCTCAGGAAACACACTCTCCTTGGCCAACACACCAACACCAAGATTGCTGATCTTGATCCCCTCAAGAACACACAGCCAATCTCAGCAAACACAGAAACGAAACTTGTTTTTCAGAGTACAAGGATTACACTTGTTACAGAAGATAATCTGAAATCAATACAAGCAGAATCCTATTCCACAATCTTTGATCAATCACAAACTTTCAGCAATCTCAGCTCTTTTAAAAACTCAAAAACTCTTAGCAAAAACTTGTCAAAGATTAATTCTCAAATCTGTTTTTTTGAATTTATTCAAAGATGTAGTTTGTTATCAAATCTTAACAAACTCTTAAATTGCATTAAAAGATTGGTCAAAGCATTTAATGACTGGAGCGTAAGCAGTTAAATCATTTAAAGCTCAGTCAAAGATAAAACAGTTTTTCTGTTATGGTCCCAAAACAAACAATTGGTTGTTTGCTCGAATCAATCGGTTGTTTTGGTTCTTAACTGTTCAACCATTTGAAAAACAGTTTTCAATCTTTTTCTCAAAACACCTAAGTACAAACAATCGGTTGTTTCGACAAAACAATCGGTTGTTTTAACTTAGTTTGAAAACATTTTATCTTCACAAAGATTGAGATGTTTTATGCTTTAGATTCGATCAAGGGGTGGATTACAAAACGCAAACTACCCCAGAACTATACTAAACCAGCATAGCAACAACAAGCACAGCCAAGGCTTCAACATCCTTCAAAGGGTTTGGATTCTTCAAAGCTTGAACACCACTTGGTTCAACAAAACTAAGACAGGGTAGAAAACACCTAGAATAACAGTAAACCAGAAGCCCTATGATCAGTTCTTGAATCACAGCAAAGCTCAAAAGCAATCTTGCTAAACTTGAAAAACCCCTTTTCACAAACAGATTGTAATCTCTCTTTTTGATCTCAAATCAGAGTGTAAAACTTCTATATTTCTCTCGTATGAAACATTTGAAAGAAGGCTATATTTATAACCTTTGAAAGGCTACCGTTTAAAGAAGATTTGAACAACTTAATCAGTTAAAACAGGTTTTCAAAATAATGTTATGAAAACTTACTTTTAATCGGTTGAAACCACGGTATAACCGGTTGAATGGTTTCAGCAGTTACACAACTGATTCAAAAAGCAGTTTCAAAACTCCTTTGCCAGCTCAGTGACAAACAACCGATTGTCTCGAAACTTTAATCGGTTGTTTTTCCCTTTGCATGGAAAAAACACTTAGTTCTTTAAAACAGATTGAAACAAACTTTCTGTTGGAATCAAGACTGATCTTACAAAGATTCTAAACCCCATAACTAAACCCAAACCTAAACCACAACACAGTTTCAGGTTCCATGAGGATTTGATACATCAAAGCTTCCCATCTTCAATAGTCTTTCCTAACTAGATACTATCCTAACACACTTCACAAAATTTTCTCTAAGCAAATTCTTAGAAACACAACCAAGATGAAAACACTATATAAATCAAAAAATGAAAAGAAATAAATCAATTAAAATTGTTAAGTCTAGAAAGCTTTTATACTAGACGATTTCCTATGTGAGGCTTCTTGACACCTTGGATCTTTAAGACACACTCACCGAACTAAGGCTTAAAATTTAATCCACTAAGAAAAATTTTAAAGAAAATACAACTCAAAGAAATACAATGAAATTAAGTCAACAAATTTTAATGCACTAAAATATTTCTGATACTATGCACCCCAAAATTTGCTCCTCTTGCTTTTGTTTGTGGTATTTTTAGGTTGTTTCTCTCTTGCTTCACCTCTTTAGGATATTCAACCTAATTGATTATTGGCCTTTGCTTCTCCAATGATTTAGTTTTGGACCAATTTTCAACTCCACTAATCACCAAAGATATTCGGCTACTCTAATTTAGAGGTCAAAAAAATTTAAAGCATCAAAAGCTCAATTTAAAACGAGGACTACTTCAAAAGGAGTTTATGACATACATTACTCAAATGATTAGACAATAAAATTGACAAACAAGAAATTAAGGTTCACAAAGAAAAGCTAGCACAAAAATTGAATCCTAAAGAAAGGGTTTAGAATAGATGAATAAACCCAAAAAGCACTACAGAATTTAGTAAGATATTTTCACGAGCTTGCTGGATTTATGTTGAAATTTATATTTAGATTCAACCTTTGAAATTTTTATTACCGAAACTTTAGTGAATTAACTAAATATTGAAGCAGGAATTTTACAAAATCAGTGCTCCAATTAATTGCAATAAATTGTTCAAACTCGCTGCTCAATTCAAATTTCTAAAAACAACTCTTTTGCACTTTGTTCATTTTTTTTTTCATTTTGTTTTCTCTTTTGAATTTTGATGTAATTATTTAAAAAAAAAAATTCTCAACACAACAAAGTACTCAATACCATAATTTCATAATTTTTTATCAAAAACTCAAATTATGATAAATATTTTCATCCATCAATGAATTATGGAAAACAGATGAATCCTTATTGAATTCAAAAATAGATTTCACAACTCAAGATATAATAAATTGATGAAACCGGAACTTGTTTGGAACTAACTGTTAGGTTTGATGGCTACAACAACAATGGGGGGGGGAATGCTTTTGATTAAAATGAAGCTCTAACAAACAACTCAGAAAACCAATTCAATAGTCAAATAGAAACTGAAATCAGAAAATCAATCAGTTAAAATTGCAATTTAACCAGTTGTTTATGACAGCAGAAAATACAAACTGTTTAATGAAAGATGAGATAAAGAGAATCACACATAGAGATTATACTGGTTCACTCAATCATAGAGCTACATCCAGTCCTCATTCAAAACACTAAGTATCCATTAAGTAATCAATCACATATTACACAAACACCACACACAAATAGGTGACTTTAAATCCCACAAAGCCTACTCACCCTTTGTGCACACAACAACCACCTCAAGACAATATCCCACTGACTTTATAGGATTTTACACAGTTATACAGAATATCATATGAACAATTACAAGAACTTGAACATTATTAGAAAACCCCTGGTAAAACACAATACACCACCTATAGATCAGTTCTTTTAACCGCAACAAAGCACAAAGCAATCTTGCTAAAAACTTGGTAGAAACCTTTTCACAAATAGTTTTGTAATCTCTCAAATCAATCTCAACTCAGACTATCAAAAGATTTTTCTTTCATCAATCATTAAACGTTTGAATCAAAAACATATTTATAATACTTGAAATGCTAACGTTGAAGCAAATCTAAACAACCAAATCAGTTAAAACAAATTTTCAAAAAGTTGTTACAAGGACATACATTTAATCGGTTAAAACCACGATTTAACCGGTTGAATGCTCTTGTCAGTTATAAAACAGTTTCAAAACCTTCTTTCCCAGCTAAGTTACAAACAACCGATTATTTCGAAACTTTAATCGGTTGTTTTCCCTTTGCATGGAAAAACTTTTTAGTCTTTACACTAATTGAAATGAGCTTTGTCTAAGATTCAAAACTGATCTTAAAAAGATTCTAAACCCCAAACCAAAACCTAAACCTAAAACATCACACAGCTTCAGGTTTAATTTGGATTTGACACATCAAAGCTTCCCATCTTCAACAATCTCCCCCTATTTGATGGAGACAAATCCCTGGGATGCTTTTAGAAATGTTATTTGTTTAGAATATGTTGAATCCTGTAAACACGGAACAAAAACATAACAGTCTAGTCCAAACAGATATGCACTTTATATCAGTTTTCAAAACTAGCAAAATCTGCGTAAGAACAATCGGTTATAATACAAAGATAACCGGTTGAAATTCTGCTGAAAACTAGAAATAAAAACTAAACAACAAGCCAGATACAACAGATAATGCAGTTTATAAAAGCAAGTAATAAAGCAACCAATATTAAGACCATTACAATCTCCCAATACTTCTCCCCCTATTAGTCTCATCAAATAGACAAATGGTAGGATTAAAAACAACATAAAAGAAATTTAAAACTTTTTAAGCTAAAACGAAGGGTTATCCTCCCTTTGAAATTGCAGTTCCAGAATCTGCCTCTGAACTTCTTCAATCTGTTCATCCAGAGTAGAGAACCTTGTGTCCATGTTTGTAAACCTTGATTCGCACATCTCATAAAGGTTCCTTTGATTGTCAGCAAAGGTGTCCATTCTATTAAGCATTTGCATTTCAAAGGATGACATGCTTGGCATCTTTTCCTCCATGTTGATGTCATGATGCATTTCTTCTTGAGTTCCAACAGCAGGATCATCTTGCATTGCTACCTCTTGAGTTTCATCTCCTTCATTGGTTCCACTTGGGTTAGCATAATCACCATCTTTGCTTACCCATCTTCCATCAATCTTAGTAAACCCCATCTTGCTTAGCGATCCACTATTGATTTCACTGGAGGGCTTGATAACTTTTGCTAGCTCTCCTTCTATATCCACTTCAAAATAAAGAAGGAACTTAGAAATCAAAATAGCATAAGGATAATGAAAGTCACATAACCTCATGGCTTTTTGCATATGCTCTTTGATAGTGTAAATCCAGCTGATCTTCACTTTATTCATGATGCAGTAGATCATGAGAAGATCTTCTTCAGAAAGAGTTGAATGGTTGCTCCCCCTAGGTGTGAGAATCCATGAAACTATGAAGACCACAAGCCTTTCATCAAGCTTCAACCCTCCAACAGAAAAATTCCTCACTTTGGAGTGGGGATTCTTGAGACAACTTTTGTAAAACTGGATTTTGTTGAAATCTTCCACAACTCCAAGGTTTCCTTATTAATTCTTAGTCCATAAGACTTCAGCCCGGTCACAGCAGACCATACCTCACTTGTAATAACCATATCTACACCTTTGACATGAGAAACAAATGAGTCACCATCAAAACTAAGGTTAGTGTAGAATACCTTTACAAGATCAGGATAAATGTTACCTGTGAGTTCCAGAAATCTTTTCAACTTTTTTTCTTTGAGGACACTCGTTACAGAATCTAACTTCTGTTGTTTCATCCAAGTGAAGGAAACAACTTTTGGAGTATTCACATTCTTTCTACTAGTTTCTAGTAGGTACTTGTTGATGACATTGGTATCTCCTACAAACCAACCTTCAGGCTTTCCAGAGCTTTTGACGCCCCTGGACTTTATTCTTTTTGCAAATGGAGGAGATCTAGCCATTGCTTGAATCAAAAATAGTTTCTACAACGAGAACTTTTGAAGAAAGATACAAATAACAGTTCTAGTTTAACCGGTTATTTTTTAGTGGAAACAACAGCTAAATGCATTGGGTTTTATAGTAGAGAATCCCTGGTCAAAGCTGATTGTATTTAACATAAAAACGAATCAAATTTGAACAATAAAGTTGACATGGTCAATCAAATCAGAAAGTACAGATTCACATGTGATATTTGTCCAAGCATTTAAGACATATTTGATTTTCAAGATAGGTAGAGATCTGATCTATTAAAAGCTAATATACCAGAGTTAAATTGTATTCAAACATCAATTAAAGCTAGTTTGACCATACACATCACTAGGTTTGACAGAATCACAAATCTCAAAATTAAAAATAAAAAACAGATTCATCCAGAGCTTATCTGACAGAAATAATCGGTTGTTTTGAGGAAACAATCGGTTAAATCTTTGTTCTGAAAAAAAAATTGTTTTAAGCCAGAACCACATGTTGCATGTAATTATTAGATTTTCACATAACTGCAAGTTATAAAACATATGGAGAGAAGATGGAGCACATAGAGATCATTCATAGAAACATAGAGAAGCATATTGAAATGAATTTTGTACATTGATAGCTCTTAACAAAGTATGAGAGTTTAATCCTTAGATTACTGATTTTCTAATTACAGAAGTTCAAGGAAACCAGCACAAGACTCTGATATGTTGACAAGTACAGAACATCCAGTCCTTACTGAACCTTTCGAAAGAAATCAAAAATCTGCAAAACAGACCTTTGTCAAATCTTAAGATTTGACCCCTTGAAGAATTTGGGACCTTCAGTGTTAAATTTATCTTTTGTATTGACAATACATCTTGGAATCCACTTATAGATGCCTTTAGGTACAAGACATTTACGAAACCTGGAATACCTGACAGAATGACCTTTCTTCATGCAATAGAAGCATGTAACAACCGGTTTAAACGATTTTTTAACCGATTGTTTTTCTGGAAAATTTGAAAAAGATTTTGCAATTTTTTTCTCTTTGCTTTGAGGATAAAATCCCAAACTTGCTTTTCCAAAAACACATTTTTGTGAGGCTAAAACATCTTCAAAGTTGGACTTTCCAATTGTAAGCTTGTCCAAGGTTTTCAAAAGATAGCAAATCTTCTTTTCAAGAAGTTCACAATTTTCACAACTCATTTTCTCACAACTGCAAGAAGAATTCTTGTAGATTAAATCCAGATGTTCTAAATCTTCATTGGTTTTGTACAGCTCTTTCTCAAGATCCTTAACTTTATTTTCTAACCAGTTATTTAATCCTTTCAACTGGTTGAGAGAAAGGGCCAATCAGTTGGCTTCATCATGAGTTTCATAAAAAACATTAAGCAATTGATCATAGGTGGTACCTTTACTAATTGAAGTAGAATCCACACTACTTGTTATTGATGCTACAAGAAAAAGATTAGCTTCCTTATCATCTGAAGAGCTTAAGGATGAGACATCATTGTCATCCCATGCTATATAAGCTTTCTTTGCTTTTCCCTTTTTCTCCCTTTTGAAGCCTCCCTTTTCTTTGACTTCATTATTTAGGCATTCAGACTTAATATGTCCCTGTTCACCACAACCATAACAGGTATACTTATTAAAATTGAATTCACTAGGTTTCTTTGAATCATACCTTTTAGAAGCTTGTTTCTTTCTCAAGAATTTGCTGAATTTTCTTGATAACAAACTTATGTTCTCCTCTTCACTTTCACTGGAAACATGTTGTTTGCTAGCTTTGAGTGTTATGCTCTTGTTATGCCTTGAACAACAAGCCTTTGAATCTCAATTTCATGCTCTCTTAGTTTGTCGAAAAGAGATGCCACAGTCATTGAGGTGAGATCCTTTGATTCTGAAATGGCAGTAACCTTTGGTTGCCATGTTCTATTAAGACACTTTAGTACCTTGATGTTGAGTTCCTCTTCATCAAACTTCTTACCAAGACTCATAAGGTGATTCACAATGTGAGAGAACCTCTTTTTCACATCACATATTGATTCTCCATTCTGCATTCTGAAGAGTTCATACTCTTAGATCAGAGCATGCTTCCTAGCTCTCTTTACATCATTTGTGCCTTCATGTGTGACCTCCAAGATGTCCCACATTTCTTTATCTGAGCTACATTGTGAAACCATGAAAAACTCATCACAACTTAGAGAAGATGTTATAATATTTTTAGCTATCCAATCAAACTTAGCTTTCTTACATTCTGCCTCTGTTCATTCAGATGAAGGTTTATCAACTAAAACATCATCTTTCTTAACTTGAGGTACAAAAGGACCATTTTCAATTGACTCCCAAAGGCCTTTGTCAGTTGAATGTATAAAAATATTCATTATAACTTTCCAAAATTGGTAATTAACTCCACAAAACAAAGGTGGCCTATTTATTGAGGCTCATTTCTCAAAGGGCATTTTATCAGCCATCAAAAGATTTTCAACCACCAGAAATCAAAAACTTGAGTAACTTTCAAGAACCTTGCTCTTGATGCCAATTGTTAGGTTTGATGGATACAACAAGAGGGGGTGAATTGTTTTCAAACTATTTTCACAAATGCTTTTGTTTAAAATGAAGCTCTAACAAACAACTCAGAAAAGCAGTTCAGAAAACCAATTCAATAGTCAAACAGAAACAGGAATCAAAAAATCAATCGGTTAATATTGTGATTTAACCAGTTGTTTATGACAGCAGAAAATACAAACAGTTTAATGAAATATGAGATAAAGAGAATCACACACAGAGATTATACTGGTTCACTCAATCACAAAGCTACATCCAGTCCTCAGTCAAACCACTAGGTATCCACTAAGCAATCAATCACAGATTACACAAACACTACACACAAAGAGGTGACTTTGAATCCCACAAAGCCTACTCACCCTCTTTGCACACAACAACCTCCTCAAGCCAGAATCCCACTGACTTTACAGGATTTTACACAGTTATACAGAATATCATATGAACAATTACAAGAACTTGAACAGGATTAGAAAACACCTGGTAAAAAGAATACACCAGCACCCTATAGATCAGTTCTTTTAATCGCAGCAAAGCACAAAGCAATCTTGCTAAAAACTTGGTAGAAACCTTTTCACAAACAGTAATGTAATCTCTCAAATCAATCTCAACTCATAGTAGCAAAAGCTTTTTGTTTCATCAATCATTAAACGTTTGAATCAAAAACATATTTATAATACTTGAAATGCTAACGTTGAAGCAAATCTAAACAACCAAATTAGTTAAAACATATTTTCAAAAATTTGTTACAAGGACGTACATTTAATCGGTTAAAACCACGATTTAACCGGTTGAATGCTCTTGTCAGTTATAAAACAGTTTCAAAACCTTCTTTGCTAGCTAAGTTACAAACAACCGATTATTTCGAAACTTTAATCGGTTGTTTTTCCCTTTGCATGGAAAAACACTTTAATCTTTAAACTAATTAAAATGAGCTTTGTTTGAGATTCAAAACTGATCTTACAAACATTCTAAACCCCAAACCAAAACCTAAACCTAAAACATCACACAACTTCAGGCTTCATTTGGATTTGACACATCAAAGCTTCCCATCTTCAACACTAACAACAAGTATAGAACTCAATTATTAAAAATTAAAATGTACTAAAGCTCAAATTCAAATTATAGGTAATACTCAAATTAAAACAAACAACCAAAGCAATTAAAATAGGTACTACACGGATCTGATAACAATTTTGGAAGCACATGACTAGACATTACTTAAACTTGAATTCAAAATTAAAATGATTCAAATTAAAACAACTTGCACCAATTAAAATTGAAATAAGACTCAAGCAAATAGAAAAGCACACACAATTTACTCAATGGAAGCCTAAAAAATTTCATATGTATGGTTCAAGAATACAACACATTTGAATAGAAAAAAATTGAAAAACAACACCATAAAAGCGATAAGGAAAATGAATTGAAACAATTCAAGACACTCAAGGACATCAATGAAACAACACGAAAACAAGAAAAAGAATTTAGAAAAAAAAGATATTTATCTCTTGATGAACCAAAGACCTAGATACGAAATGATAACATCCTCTTTATCCCACTACGAGAAAAAAAGGTATTAGCTACTAAAGAAAAGTGACGGTCTCATAATAGATGTTTAGGGTAGTGTCGGACAAAGAAATGGTACACCTACACTAATAATTATAAATATAAATATTGAATGTAGGTTCAGCCTACGCTACCATTTTTTTGAAATTATAAAAAAGAATAAAATAATAAAAATAAAAATTAGCTTCCAAAAATGGACACAAGCTAGGGAGGAAACAGATTAAAAAAAATTGGGAGGCTTAGCGGACGCAAAGAAATTTTATTTATTTATGCTAGCATGGGTCTGGGTAACCCAATGTTAAGGTGGAAAGAAACGTAATGGGCCCACATATATAAAAAAAAAAAACTTTGTGTACGATGAAATTTTTTTCTCACACCCACAATCCCTAAGGTGCATCTTCCTTCTTCTCTGCTCGTCCCCTCTCAACTTTTGGAAACCCTAACATAAACCTTTGTGTGCATGTTTGAATCAGTAAGAGATTGAAGGTAAAAGGAAGACGCTCTTGGTGTAGAGGCGGAGGCTTCGCCTTTCTTGGTGAAGAAGAAGTTGCACGACTAGGTTCCAGTCTCCCACCTTCGCTTTTCACTTTAGATATCTCCTAAATCTGTGATAACTTATGATCCTCAAATTTCCGGTATTTATCTCCACATTGATATCTCCAAGAATAATTTTATCTTCATTGTGTTGCCATTGATGATCATGATTGGTATAAAATACACATGGAACTTTGTTATGTTGTTTACGTATTGAACATTCTGGAATATTAGATAGGCTCTAAGGAACTGGCTAGTGGGTGGTCAACAATTATGGTAAGAAACCCGAAGAAGATTCCCAATGGACATGAACTTAACCAAGTGGTTAAGTAAGTGTGAAGGTTCACTTCTAAGGGGTAAAGAGAAAATACAAATATGGTGATTATGATGATGAAGGTGCGAAAATAAAGGACGTGAAAAGAAGCGTAAGATGATAAAGAAAGCCAAACATAAATGAATAAAAGTATGGAAGAATGGCATGAGGAAAAGGAAAGAAAAACAAAATGATAAAGATATTAAGAGATGCTTATGGAATAAGGAATCTCGCCACTTGGAGGGGGAGGAGACTCCAAGATGAGTGGTAGGTGTTGTGCACTCAAGATAAAACCCAAAGATAATAGGAGACTCAACTTACTAAACATTCAAGCAGAGTTTCTTTTTTATTCAATTTCAATTGTAAAAATACATGAGTTAAGTCACCCTTTATATAGGAGACAGTGACTTGGGGAGCAAAAGTGAGAGGGGTAGGGGTGTCATTTGTGAGAAACTTTTAAGAAGGTAGGTCAAAGAAACCCTAAACCTAGGTACACATGTCATGCAAAGTGGGTTTGGCACAAGCCCAACTTACTAAGCACACCCTACTCAAATTACTAAGCACACCCTACTCTAGATTATTCTTCTATTTGGACCCGCAAGGTGAGCCCAATTTATTTATATAAACTTGTCTTTTAAAAAGATCAAAAGAAAGAACATCTGATGCTCTGGCCTATGTCTAGCTCTTCTTCTACTGAGCGCTTCCTGAAGTTTGGTGGGGTCTTGTCTTGGATGTTGAGATGATTGACTTAATTGTAAAGTGTTTGTTGTGTCCTTAGTCATCTGTTTGTCGAGATGGTTTTTATCAAGTGAAGCCTAACCTAGTTGTCAGGTTCAAAGATCAATGTTTTGCGCCTCTAATTGGCATGTTGCGCATACTTGCCTACCTTCCTTTCGATTTGGCGCTTGATGTGTTGGTGCAAGTGTTTAATAAATTATCCTTTTTCAAAACCATAATTGCACAAAACCTCATCAAGTACAGGAATAGGATGTAGGTCAAGGGGTGTGGGGGCATTAAACCCATACACAACCTCAAAAGGGGTGTAAGAAGTAGTAGAGTTAAATACTCGATTATAAGAAAACTCAATATGAGGAAGTAATTCCTCCCACACCCTAGGGTTACCAGAAATAAGGCATTTTAACATTTGGGCCAAAGTTCTATTTACTACTTTTGTTTGACCGTCAGTTTAGGGATGGTAAGTAGTAGAAAACAAAAGTTTAGTGCCAAGTTTTCACCATAATATCTTCCATAAGTGATTCAAGAACTTAGAGTCTCTGTCAGATACTATACTTCTAGGAAGCCCATGCAATCGAATAACTTCCTTAAAGAAGAGATTTTCAATATCACAAGCATCATCTACTTTGTGGCATGGAATAAAATGGGTCATTTTGGAAAAACGATCCACTACCACAAAGATAGAATCCATACCCTTAGATGTCTTGGGAAGAACTAAAATCAAGTCCATAGAAATGTCTACCCAAGGCATCTTTGAGATGGGAATAGGGATATATAAACCATGGGATTGCACCCTAGACTTAGCCTTCCTACATGCTATGCACTTATCATAAAAGTTGTGTACAGATTTGTGCATGTGGGGCCAAAAGAAATGTTCATTCAAAGTATCTAAGGTTTTTGCCACCCTTAAGTGTCCCACTAAACTACCCTCATATGCCTCCTTTACAAGAGATTGTCTCAAAGACCCTTAGGGCACACAAAGTCTTTTCCCTTTAAAGAGAAAGTCATCATGTATGAAAATGTCTATGTGAGCTCCCTTTGAACACTCTTGAAAGATGAGAGAAAAGTCAAGGTCATCTTTGTAAATTTCCTTGATGTGATCAAACCCCAAGTATTGAGTGTCCAAGACATTAAACAAGGTATGTCTTCTAGAAAGAGCATACGCCACCACATTAGACTTGCCTTGCTTATGTTTGATCACATAGGGAAATATCTCAATAAATCTACCCATTTGGCATGTCTCTTGTTAAGTTTGCTTTGGCTTTTCAAATATTTAAGAGATTCATGATCACTATGTATCACAAACTCTTTTGGAAAAAGGTAGTGTTGCCAATTTTGCAAAGCCCTAACAAGAGCATAAAGCTCTTTATCATAGGTGGAGTAATTGAGATGACTCCCTTTAAGTTTCTCACTAAAATAAGCTATGTTAGAGGCATCACACTCAATCTCAAATGTTTAAGAAAAGTTGGGGAATGCTAAAATGGGTGCCTTGGTTAATTTTGTTAGAATTGAAAGCCTTAAACAAGAAGGGGGTGAATTGTTTATAAACTATTTTTCGCAAACTTTGAAGGTATAATAAAAGTCAAAGAAGAATCACAACCAAAGGAATGAAAGAACACAAGTTATAAAACAGTTTTAGTTGAATTCCATAAATTCAACTGGTTGTTTATTCGATTCAACCGGTTGTTTTTATCAGCAGAGTATAAAAACAACTAAAAACATATATAAAAGAGTTAAGGGAGAGAAAGAATCACACAAGAAGTTTTATATTGGTTCACCCTTATACCAAGAGCTACATCTAGTTCCCAGAAACCTCTGGGTATCCACTATGCAATCAAAAACCAGATTACAAACACACAACCACCAAAGAAGTGATTTTTATCCCCTCAAGAACACACACTTCCTTTGGCACACCACAATCACACCACAGATCATAACACCCTCTGACTTTGTGAACACCAGTACTTACAAAATTATAAATGAAGAAAGAAATAGGATTGATCACACCTGGTACAAATCAAATCAAAGTACACAACAAGTCTTACTTCACTCTTAGAGAAATATCCAAAGCCTTAAGCAATCTTGGAGAAAACTTGATTTCACAAACTGATCTTGTAAAAATTAATTATAGGAGCGTAAAACATAACATATATACTCCAATTAGAAGTTGAAAACATTTATTATAAAAGCCAAATCAGTTTCAAATCATTTAAAGCAGATTTAACAAACTTAACATAATTTTGTTAAGATAGTTAAAAAAATAGTCGGTTGTTTTGTCGAAATAACTGATTGATTTGGTTTGACAGCAAAGTCGACCAAATTCAAATCTGCCGGAACTAGTTTCAAAATCCTTAGGTATGAAACAACCGATTGAAACGATAAAACAACTGGTTGTTTTTCTGCTTCTTCATAAAACACTCTTTTAAAAAATATTTGAATTAAACCAGCTTTGGATTCAAACTAAGAGTGACTTAACAAATTCCAACTACCCCAGAATACACCCGACTAAGCTACAACCAGCCTTCAAGCAATCCATGGAGATTTGGAGTCATCAAAGCTCTTCTTCAACAAATTTGCCTTTCAAGGTTTCAAAAGCATTTGTTTGTTCTTGGCCCCATTTGAACACTACATCCTTCTTTACTATCTCATTGAGAGGTGCAACAGTAGTACTAAAGTCTTTCACAAATCTTCTATAGAAACTAGCTAATCCATGAAAGCTTCCTACTTCACTAATATTGGTGCCTGTAGGCCAATTTCTAATTATTGCCAACTTTTTCTCATCAACATGCACCCCTTTGAAACTCACTACAAACCCTAGGAATTCTATATGGTATATGGCAAAGACATATTTTTTCCGGATTAGCATACAACTCATCTTTCCTAAGGGTTTCTAGAACTTTCCTAACATGCACTTTATGGTCTTGTATGTTCAAGTTGTAGATAAGAATGTCATCAAAGTAGACTACTACAAACTTGCCTATAAAAAAGTCTTAAGACATAATGCATGAGTCGCATGAAGGTGCTCAGAGCATTGGTTAAGCCAAAAGGCATGACTAACCACACATACAACCCAAACTTGGTCTTAAAAGTGGTTTTGCATTCATCTCCTGGTTTAATCCGAATTTTATTATATCCACTTTTAAGATCAATTTTGGTGAAGACTTGAGACCCGTGTAACTCATCTAACAAGTCATCTAATCTAGGCATAGGATGCCTATACTTGATGGTTATGTTATTTATGGCGCGACAATCTGTACACATCCTCCAACTCCCATCTTTTTTATGGACAAGAATGGCAGGCATAGCACAAGGACTCATGCTATCTTGGACCCACCCCTTGGCTAATAACTCCTTGACTTGTTGCTGAATTTCTTTGGCCTTAGTTGGATTGGTTCTATATGCAGATCTATTTGGTAAAGAAACTGATGTGAATGCAACAACAAGAATACATGATTCTTTGACATTCTTAGGAGCAACTTAAGTTGGTCATAAATGGCACCTTACTTAGAATTGGATCAATGTTCTAATTCAAGAACTCACCAAGACTTTGCACCAACCAAAGCTCATATGGAAGTCCATATATTGTCAAATGGAATCAAACAACAAGGAATGAAGAACAAGAATTGAAAGCTGGACAGAAATGAAATAATAAACTACTGCACCGAACAGAAACTAGAAGCAAAGCTGGAAAACAGAAATTCAAACGGTAGAAATGAAAGTAAAAACTAGAAATTAAGAACTACCGAATGAAAATTGAAGAAAAGGAAGAAGAACACTTATAGAAGAAGCTTGCTGGATTTTGAGAATTGGAAGACCACTTCACGCCACTTGGTTCCTTGATCCAAGATAAGTGATGGAGTGCCGCCACTTGAAGCTCACCATTGCTCACAAGATAAGGCAAAGGTAGAAGAAGACTCAAGACTCACAATTTCTCTCCAAATTTGAGTATAGTCTCTCTACTATAAAATTCCAATCTCAAAATTACAAAGGAAAGCACCTTATTTATAGCCTAGAGGTGCTGAAAAATAGGTGGGAAATTTCAAATAAAACTCATTTGAAATTCCCACCAAAAACAAGTCACATGGGAGGTGTGACCTTTTTCTACTATGACACCTCCTAAAAAACTACACCTACACCCCCTACTAAGTCACATGGACAATGTGACTCTCTCTAATACATTCACACCTATTTATTTAATATCCACACCTCCTACAAGAGTCATTCAAATGATGCTCTTTTATTTAATGCTTGGCCTTGCCCCTCATGGTTTGGACTTGGGCTTCTTGGGCTTGGGCCTTCTTGGGCTTGGGCTTTGGGCTTGGGCCTTCTTGGGCTTGGGCTTTGGGCTTGGGCCTCATCTTTTGCAAAGACTAATAAGAAGAACTTTAAATGCTTTGGCCCTTTTCCATTTCTTCTATTGATAACATCTTTCTGATTCTCATCAGAAACCCCAGAAATAAAATCGATTTGATGGATCAATGCCCCTTAAAGGAGGTAATCCTTTAGGTGGCTCTTGAAACACATCCTGAAATTCCTTTAGCAAAGGGTCCAAGCATTTAGAACTATCTACTGCCAACTCTATCCTTAGGTATTTCTTAGGATAGGCTATGAAGATAGCATTACTGATGGAGATCAAGCTCAAGTGGACATGGAGGCCAATCATCAAGAGCAAGAAGAGGTTGAGGCTCAAATGGAGGACGCTCATGGAGTTAATAGCCCACCTCAAAGGCTTACAAGGAGCATGTTCAAATCTTTAGGAGCTAATGGACGTTTGTTTTCTCTTTTTGTAATTTCTTTGTTTGAAGGTGCTTAGAGGGAAACATAAGAAACCTCTTTTGTAAAAGCATCTTTAGGTCTTTAGTTTAGGAAACTTAGGGGGGTGTGCGTTTAGTAGAGAGGTGTAGACGTAATAGGGAGGTGCCAAACTAAGAGAAGAAGTCACACCTTCCTCATGCTATAGTTGGCGCCAACTTTCATGTCATTTGGGGGGAATTTGCATTTGTTTTAGCTTTACATTTCAGCACCTCTTAGCCTATAAATTAAGGTGCTTCCTTTGTATTTTTCATATTTGAATTTTGAATTAGAGAAACTCTACTCAATTTGAGAGAGAATTGGAGAGCTTTGTGCCTTCCTCACTTAGTCTTATCTTGAGAGTTCTTGGTTACCTCAAGTGGCGGCATAGCACACTCATCTTGGAGTCTTCATCCTCTAAGTGGCGTGATCATCCAACCAATCCATCCATCTTCATGAGCTTTCTCTTCTCCTTCCTTCCTTCTTCTTATATGTTCATGTCTTAGCTTGTATTCTTTGCATTTTCAGTTTCGGCATTCTAGTTTCCTTTGTTTTTGCTTCGGTTCCTTTTTCATTTGTTGTTCCTCTTTGCTTCTTCTTCATTTCTAGTTGTTGTTTTGATTCAATTGACAATACATGGATCTTCCATGTGAGTTTGGGTTTTGGTACTAGTCTTGATGAGTTCTTGAACATAGAACCCTGATCCAATTCTATCAAAAAGTGCCTATCTCATATCCAACTCAAGTTGATTCCTAAGAATGTCAAGAATCATTCATATTGTGCTATTGGAATCATATCATGTGGTATCATGAGTTTAGGTGTGTTCTTGTTTAATTTTTTATTGTGTTGCACTTTATTTCAAGAGCTCTTTAATTCTTGCAATTTACCTTTCTGTTTTTAGGCTTATTTTGAGTTTTATTGCTGTTTTTCTTATTTGTGCCTATCATATGTTTGAGTATTTTCCTTTTTGAATCCATACAAGTTTTGTCCTAGTCATGTTTTTCCATAATTGTCATCACTTCTTGTAGTACTTTTATTGAATTTTTTGTTTCTTGCTTTGGTGTCATACAATTTTCTGAGTTTGATATTTGATCCTTTGTGCATTTTCTGTTTTAGAATTGAGTTCATACTTGTATTTTAGACCTATACAAGTTCCTATACATCATTTTCCATTATGTCTTTGCTAGTTCTTAATTCTGTTTTTCATTCCTGTTAGGATTCCTCTGTTTTCTGAAAACGTGCTTACTGTTTTTCCTTATTGAAATTGATTTACTCACTGGAAAATTCTGAAATTCTGGATTTGTGTTCTTCAAAGTGTTAGAAAAGAGTAGAAAAAATAAGTACTCAAAAATTCAAAGTACACAAAAAATGATAAATAAAATACAAAAAGTATACAATTATGCCGAAAAAAAATACAGTAATCTGGCAGCGATTTTGAAAAATTTATCTCAATTAATTGGCTTACTTTTTTTGAGTAATTCCAGTGCCATTTTTTATCTAAGATCTTGAAGTTTCTGTGGTTAAAATTTCATAATCCAATTCGCTTTATATCGTTCCAGTTAAATCAGTGAACCTCAAGCACAGTTTGCATAAAAAAATATTTTCCAGTAGATCTGTTTTTGTTTTCTTCATCTACTCTAGTGCTTTTCTTTAAGTATTCTTTTGTGTGCCTACTTTTTCATTGAGTTCCTTATTTTCTTGCTTGTCTTTTATTCATTATTCTTTGAGTTTGTCATACATCTAGTATTCCTTTTGTTATAGCCTTTTATTGCTTATACCTTTTCTTGTTTGTCTTTATTGCTTCATTGGTTTTGTTGTGATTGGCTTTGAGATTGGTGTGCCTTGCTTTGACATCTTTCATTTGAGGATTCCTAAGGCCTCAAGATCAGCTTGATGCAGGGACATTATTTCTTTGAGAGTGACTTTTTCAGGCCAATTTTACTTCGGCAATTTGGTTGCCAAATTAATTTTTTTTGCTAACTTTGTTTCTTACATTGTCTGCTGTTTTTTTTTTTTTTGTGTTTTCTGTTTTCATTTGCAAATGGCTGCCTATTCAAGTGGTGAATCTTACAAGCAGCACTCTCCTTCCAAAGCTTCAGTCCTTGGTGAATTGCATGAAGCTCAACGCACCATTCGGCGTTTGGAAGAAAAATTGCAAAAGATGGAGGTGCAACAAGTTAGGCCATCTCACTCTATCAATGATGGGCATCACTCACATAGACCTTCATCAAGAGGTTCTTCAAATGACTTAGGCCGTGCAGAAGACCATAGGAGAAGGCGAACTCCACCCCAATTCCATGGACATAGATATCACAACCAAGGGGAGAGACATCACCGTGGAGATGGATACTACCAAGATGCAAAGGCTAGGCTACCTTCGGTCAAGCTTCCTAGTTTCAATGGCTCTAGTGATCCTAATGTGTATTTAGATTGGGAGGCTAAGTGTGAACAAATATTTGAGATCCATGAGATCCAAGATGAGCACAAGCTTAAGCTAGCCACCTTAGAGTTTAGTGATTATGCCATGAAATGGTGGCATGGTGTTGTAAAGGACATTATCTATCACAAGGGTCCTCCTGTGGACTCTTGGAACTCTTTAAAGGATCAAATGCGCCTTAGGTTTGTGCCACCACACTTTAGGAAAGACCTCATGTTGAGACTCCAATGGTTTCAACAAGGCACGCTAAGTGTGGATGAATATTACAAAGAATTAGAAACGCTTTTTCTTAAAGTTGAATTAGAAGAAAGTGAGGAAGCTATGATTGCTAGGTTTGTGAGTGGTCTAAGGAAGGATATTAAAGATGTTGTTGAGTTACAAGAGTATTCATCATTGGGTTCTTTAGTTCATCTTGCAATGAATGTGGAAGCCCAACTTGCTAAGAAAAATTCTTTCAAAAATGCTCCCAATGATGGTTACTACAACAATTCTTGGAGGAACAAAAAGTCTTTTTCTAAATTTCCTTCCAAAGATTCTTCTTTCAAACTAAAGGAATCTAAGCCTTCTACTTCTAGGCCTAAATTCCCAATTAAATCGTCTAGTAAGAAATGCTTTAAGTGTATGGGTTATGGTCACATTGCGGCTAATTGTCCTTCTAAAAGGAATATGTTTGTGCATAATGGCATTGTCATGAGTGAGCATGATTCGGATTCACCTAGGCATTCTTCACCTTCTAGGGCGTCTAGTGAGAATGAGAGTGAGAGTCCACTTGAAGGAGATTTGTTAGTTCTGAGAAGACTTCTTGGACAAGTTTCACAACCTTTTGATGAAAGTCAAAGGGAAAATATTTTCCATACAAGATGTCTTATTCAAAACAACATTTGTTCTTTAATAGTGGATGGGGGTAGTTGTGCTAATGTGGCTAGTACAAGAGTAGTAGATAAACTTGGATTGCCTACTATCTCTCATACAAAGCCCTACAAATTGCAATGGCTTAGTGAAGTAGGAGAAATTGTTGTGAATAAACAAGTCCTCATCCATTTCTCTATTGGAAAATACAAAGATGAGGTATTATGTGATGTTGTGCCCATGGAAGCTACACATGTTCTTTTGGGAAGGCCTTGGCAATTTGATAGAAAAGTTTTTCATGATGGCTTTACCAACAAACTTTCTTTTGATTTCCATGGCCACAAGGTTACTTTAAAATCTCTCTCTCTTAGAGAAGTCCATGAGGACCAAATCATAATGAAAAAAAAGAGGGAGAGTGAAAAGGATAAAAAAGATAAGAGTTTTAAGCCTACACTTCTTGTGTCTAGGCATGAGCTTCAAAGGGAAATAGTGGCTCACCATCCTCTTTTCTTAGCCATCCCTAGAACTCTTAAGTTAGAACCACTTGTTGATAGTCCTCATTGCTTGGAAAAATTGGTAGAAGAGTTTCAAGATGTGTTTCAAGATCCTCCAAAAGGACTTCCACCTTTGAGAGGGATTGAGCACCAAATTGATTTGATACCGGGCTCTTCCTTACCAAATCGTCCAGCCTATAGGACCAATCCAAGTGAAACCAAGGAAATTCGCCAACAAGTTGAGGCTTTGATTGAGAAAGGGTGGGTTCAAGATAGCATGAGTCCTTGTGCTATGCCTATCATCTTAGTGCCTAAAAAAGATGGCACATGGCGAATGTGTTCGGATTGTAGGGCCATCAATAACATTACAATTAAATATAGGCATCCCATACCTAGGCTTGATGATTTGTTGGATGAATTGCATGGTTCAAAAATCTTTACAAAGATTGATCTTAAAAGCGGCTACAATCAAATCCGTATCAAACTGGGTGATGAATGGAAGACGGCTTTTAAGACCAACTTTGGTTTGTATGAGTGGTTAGTTATGCCCTTTGGTTTAACTAATGCACCAAGTACTTTCATGCGCCTCATGCATCATGTTTTAAGACCTTTCATTGGTAAGTTTGTTGTTGTTTACTTTGATGATATTCTCATTTATAGCTTATCTTTGAATGATCATAGGATGCATGTTAGGCAAGTCTTAGAAACCCTTAGGAAGGAACATTTGTATGCTAACCTTGCTAAATGCTTGTTTGCTCTTGATCATATAGAATTCCTAGGGTTTGTTGTGAGTAGCAAAGGGGTCCATGTGGACAAAACAAAGGTGATGGCCATTCAAAATTGGCCTACACCGAAAACTTTGAATGAAGTTCGAAGTTTCCATGGACTTGCTTCTTTCTATAGAAGATTTGTACCAAACTTTGGTACCATTGCTGCACCTCTCAATGATATAGTGAAAAAGGATGTGGTTTTTCAATGGGGAGAAGCACAACAAAAAGCTTTTGAGATTTTAAAAGAAAAATTGACTAATGCTCCCATCTTAGCCCTTCCTAATTTCACTAAAACATTTGAGATTGAGTGTGATGCTTCAAGTATAGGCATTGGGGCTGTCCTCCTACAAGAGGGCCACCCCATAGCTTATTTTAGTGAGAAATTGAAGGGAAGTCATCTCAATTATTCCACTTATGATAAAGAATTATATGCACTTGTTAGGGCTTTGTTTACTTGGCAACACTATCTTTTTCCTAAAGAGTTTGTGATACATAGTGATCATGAATCTCTTAAGTATTTGAAAAGCCAAAACAAGCTTAACAAGAGGCATGCTAAGTGGGTGGAATTCATTGAGCAATTTCCTTATGTGATCAAACATAAGCAAGGCAAAGTAAACATTGTGGCGGATGCACTTTCTAGAAGATATGCTTTGCTAAATCTTTTGAGTTCTCAATATCTTGGCTTTGATCACATTAAGGAACTTTATCATGATGACCTTGATTTTTCTCTCATCTATCAAGAGTGTATTAAGGGAGGACACAAAGATTTTTTTATACAAGATGGCTTTCTTTTTAAAGGAAAACGTCTTTGTGTACCTCAAAGCTCTATTAGATTATCTCTTGTTAGAGAAGCCCATGAAGGGGGTTTAATGGGTCACTTTGGGGTTGCTAAAACTTTGGATGTGTTGCATGAACATTTCTTTTGGCCTCATATGCATAAACATGTTCATAGTTTGTGTGATTAATGCATAGCTTGTCGCAAAGCTAAATCTAAGATGCATCCCCATGGTTTATATACTCCTCTTCCTATCCCTTCAATGCCTTGGGTTGACATATCTATGGATTTCATCTTAGGATTACCCAAGACATCAAAGGGAAAGGACTCCATTTTTGTGGTAGTGGATCGTTTTTCAAAGATGGCTCACTTTATTCCTTGCCACAAAGTGGATGATGCATGTCATATTGCAAACCTCTTCTTTCAAGAAATGGTTCGCTTGCATGGGATCCCTAGATCCATTGTGTCCGATAGAGATCCCAAGTTCTTAAGTCACTTTTGGAAGACCTTGTGGGGCAAGCTTGGAACTAAACTTTTATTTTCTACCACTTGCCACCCACAAACTGATGGTCAAACCGAGGTGGTGAATAGAACTTTGGGACAACTATTGAGATGTTTCATTTCGGGGAATCCTAGAGTGTGGGAGAATTTACTACCCCATGTTGAGTTTGCTTATAATCGTGTAGTAAATTCTACCACTTCTCACTCTCCTTTTGAGGTTGTCTATGGGTTTAATCCCTTAACACCTCTTGATCTTCTTCCTATTCCCATTCTTGATGATGTCTTGTGCAAAGATGGGGATGAAAAGGCTTCTTTTGTGAAAACTTTGCATAAAGACATCAAGAAGAGAATTGAGAAGAAGGTTGGCAACTATGCTGAACTTGCCAATAAAAGGAGAAAAGCATTGTTGTTTAAGGAGGGTGATTGGGTTTGGCTTCATTTGAGGAAGGATCGTTTTCCTACTCAAAGGAAGTCCAAACTAATGCCTCGTAGGGATGGACCTTTCCAAGTCCTAAAGAGGATTAATGACAATGCTTATGAGTTAGATATGCCTGATACATTCCTTGGTAGTCATACTTTTAATATCAGCGATCTAACTCCTTTTTCTGTAGGTCTCCAGAATTCGTGGTCGAATTCTCTCCAACTCGGGGAGTATGATGGAGATCAAGCTCAAGTGGACATGGAGGCCAATCATCAAGAGCAAGAAGAGGTTGAGGCTCAAATGGAGGACGCTCATGGAGTTAATAGCCCACCTCAAAGGCTTACAAGGAGCATGTTCAAGGCTTTAGGAGCTAATGGACGCTTGTTTTCTCTTTTTGTAATTTCTTTGTTTGAAGGTGCTTAGAGGGAAACAAAAGAAACCTCTTTTGTAAAAGCATCTTTAGGTCTTTAGTTTAGGAAACTTAGGGGGGTGTGCGTTTAGTAGAGAGGTGTAGACGTAATAGGGAGGTGCCAAACTAAGAGAGGAAATCACACCTTCCTCATGTTATAGTTGACACCAACTTTCATGTCATTTGGGGGGAATTTGCATTTGTTTTAGCTTTACATTTCAGCACCTCTTAGCCTATAAATTAAGGTGCTTCCTTTGTATTTTTCATATTTGAATTTTGAATTAGAGAAACTCTACTCAATTTGAGAGAGAATTGGAGAGCTTTGTGCCTTCCTCACTTAGTCTTATCTTGAGAGTTCCTTGTAATCTTTTGGAGGTAGGGAGGCTCCTCCGGCGACTGGCGGAGTTGCCTGAGCGGGATTGGCGTGAAAAGAAGCAAGCCTCTCAGCCTAGTTAGAAGGAGCATCAGAGGCTCGTGGTGGATTGCGCGCTGGTGGAGGATTTGCCCCAGGAGCAACCCTACGCGCTTGGGGTGGAGGGTTTCGTGACGAAGAAGGAGGGTTCGCGGTGGACTTCGTGTGAGCCATCGCAGGAACTGCAAAGGAAAGAGAAAGGGATGAAATGAGGACAACAGAGACGACTCGATTGAGGACGAAGAAGACAGGATGAGCGAAAAAGGGTTCGCTGGGATTAACGTTACGAAGAACGAAGCTCTAGGTTACGAGAAAAGGAGAAAAGGAAAAAACAGCCCACAACGTATGCTCCAGACAGATAATGGATGATGCGAATCGGTTAAAATGCAGCAAATATCAACAGAGGAAGTAAAAGGGGTACCTTTTTGTGATCGGATGAGTGTTGAAGAGAGTTGGAGATTGAGAGAGTTGAGAAGCTTCGTCGTTCGCAGAGAAAAAACTTAGAACGTTTGAGAGTGCAGAAAGATGATGGAATAGTGGAAGCGCAAGGGGTTTAAGGGTTTTTTCGAACGTTTTCAGAAGCGCAAACGACAGCTGAAGGCAACCGTTGATGAAGCCACGTGTCGAGCGATTAAAAAAGGGGGTTTGGTGGAGCGTCAGAAAGGCAGAGAGTACGGACGTACGGAAATCCGTACCAGCGCCACGTAGATCGACGGTGACGAAACTTCTTACTCTTTTCGCTGGACAAGTCTCTGCTTAAGACTGGGGGGCTTGTGTACCGACCAGGTAGTCGGGAGTGATGACGTGGCAGCAAGCGATAATATAGGCGTGTTGAGCGGAACACCTGGCTGACAGAAGGGAAGTACATCGGGAAGTCTGTGTAGTCGCCAATCGTTAAGTTGGCGTTCTCCGATCTCTAGCATATCTAACCGGCGGTCACCAGGCTTGTGTCATAGTCGTCGTATGTGGGTTTAGGCGACCAAGTGGTTAGAGATCGCCGATGGGGGGACATCGCCGAAAGATCAGGAAGGCTTGTTCAGGGTCTTCAGAGGGTACGAGTACGAAGGATGAAGTTATCAGATGATCATTCCCTAGCCAGAGGTTGGGGCAAGGGAATAGTTTACCAGAACATGCACGATGAGCAAGTAAAGCAGATCGTGATAGCGGCAGGCGAGACCACAGAGAAGGTGTGCATGGTGACACCCCGTGCTCGCCACTAGAAGAGATCGCGCTCCAAGGCAGCTATGCACCGAGTTACTCCTTGCATGGGTAACTTAGTCGAACAGCCTGAAGAGTAGGAGTGACGCTCAAGTAGAAGACGCTCCAGATGGTGACACGTGTACAGCTGGATGCGAGCCACATGTCCGGAGGTATAACTGTCAGGAGAGAGAAAATGCTCAAGTATATAAGGGACTCTTAACAAATTCTGAGGTACGCGCGTTGAGAACACTTCTTTACGCCTTTGAGAACACTTGAGTACGCTGAGAGAGATTTTGCACGGTTCCTTGAGTTTTAGCTTTTCTCTCTTAGAGTTTTGGTGATTCCGTCACTGACTTGAGCGTCAGAGCGCGATCGGCCGCAGCGGCGCCACTCTGTCTTTTTCAGGTTCTTAAGGAGAATCGAGGTGTGAAGGATGGAAGCTAGCGTCGTGCAAAGCCGATCCAGAGGGAGATACCTTCGACGTGGCAAGACTCTTGCGCTCTGGTCAACCGGCAGGATCACTTTTAATTTGAAATGTGAAAGTTGAAATGTGAATGCACTCAATTTGTTTCTATATTTTTCTTTTATGGATTCAAAATTCCCATATCCTTTTTCATGCATATTTTTAATTGACTTTTCAATTTTCGAAAAAACTATTGGGTTGGGATTCAATTCAATTCAATTTCCTTGTTGAACTTTCTCCTTCTTTGGCGAACAGGTCGGACCTGGGGGTCCATTGTGAGGCGATGGCATAGGAAGTTAATGTCTATGCTAGGCATGTCCGAGACGGACCATGCAAAAGCATCCAGGTGTCGTGCTATGACCTCGACAATCTGGTCCTGCGCCGCTTGGCCCAGAGATTTGCCAAGCTTGAAAATTCTGCCACCGATCTCCCTCTCTAGGACGTCGCCAATCAGTTCGGGTCGCTTCTCCCAGGCGATCTCTGCACGGGCGACCCCTTCTTCACTTGGAGCCCGGGTGGTGACAGTGAACACCCCTCTCTTTGTTTTGAGGTTGTTCTTGTAGCATCTATTAGCCTCCTTCTGGTCTGACTTGATGGTGATCACTGTTCCCCCCAAGTCAGGCAACTTCATCTTCATGCGTCGATGTTATCGCCCTCAACCTGTTTAATGTGGATCTGCCCAACAATATATTGTAAGTCGAGGGAGCGTTAACAACAAGGTACCTGATGTTCTCTGTGCGGGAGGCGACGCCATCTGTGAAGGTGGTTCTCAGCTCTAGGTGTCCACACACCTCCACCTGGTCTCCAGCAAACCCATACAAACAGCCCGTATAAGGCCTCAATTGGTCAGGAGACAGCTGCAACTTGTCGAAAGTCGACCAGAACATCACGTCTGCCGAGCTTCCCTGGTCCACCAAGACATGGTGCACCTTCCTCCCTGCAGTCACTACTGAAATCACCACTGGGTCATTGTCGTGGGGAACGACATCTCGGAGGTCAGCCTTGGTGAAAACAAGGTTGATGTCAAGGGCTTGGTCTGCCTCTCTCGCCTCTACCGTCATCACCGCTCGTACATACTTCTTTCACTTGGAGGCGATGCATCCTCCACCTATAAACCCCCCCCCCCCCCAAAATGGTGTGAATCTCGCCATGGACGGGCATCTCGTGCCCCTGGTCACCTCCTGGTGTTGTCAAAGTCTGGGCTCCCTGTGACTCCATGAAGTAGTCCTTCAGGAAACCATTCTTCACCAGTTCGTCTAACTGGTGTCCAAGCGCCAAGCAGGTACGTATAGTGATGGCATTTCATGTGTTCTTCTTGAATCAAAGTAGTAAAACGTGATGCGGAAGCAATGGGTGAGTGAAACAAAGCCCTCCTAGGAGTTGTGTTGGCTTTGAAGGTGCATGAGGAGTGTGGTGTTTGAGTGGTTCGGCCAGCTCAAGGGAGAAAGGTGAAAGGATTGAAGTTTATAGCCTAGATTTCTAGGAGAAGTAAAGCTAGTGCACAAAAATGGCAGCATAACAATACTCAAATAAACTTGAAAATACAAGGTGTAGGCTCCTCCTTTTATAGGCTAAGGAGGACCATAATGCAACCCTAATGCTAGCCAAATGAAATGTAAATGTGAAGCACATGGGTGCACATGGCACATGGGTGCACAAATGAGCACATGGGGAGGGGTGTGTCTAGTTTTTATGTTCACCCCCTCCATGGGCTTTCTAGACCGGCCTTGGTAAATTTAGAGGTTTTTTTAGAAACTCTAAGTTTACCGAGGTTGGTGTTTTAGGTGCCAAAATTAATTCTAAGAAAATTACAAATAAAGTTCCTATGCTAATTTTGACAAGAAATTAAAGTCTACTCTACACTAGAGTTTATGGCATTTGAACATGTAAAAGAACGTCTTCTTGGATCCTCTTGGCCATAACTCTATGGTTGGCCCAAATCTACCCTTTGGTGGGCTTGCATGTGGGCTTGTGCTTGGGCCTCTTCCATCATATAGGGTGGCCATACGCTTGGTGGAACTCGCACCAGGTGTTCTTATTAGGCACCAACCTCTTGTCAGTCTTCGCGGGCATCTTCAATCTCTCCGCTATGTTGGGGACAACGATCAGCTCCTTCAACTCCACTAGGAAGTTGTGCCTTGGGGGAAAATCCTCCCTCGCGCGCCCCCTGCTTTGGGGCTTCTGGGCTCGTAGGGCTACTGCTTTGTCGGGGCCTTCTTCTCCGTCATTGCCTCATGTACCCTCACGGGCTGAGGTCGACTTGGCCCTCACGGGCGCGTAGGGACGACACTGACGCGCTTCTCTGTAAGTTCTCCTTCAACGACGATATGGGCCACCGCTGGACGCCTGATCTCACTAAAAGTCTTGGGGCAGCTCTTGATGAGTGACTCACTGAAAAGTCCCGGCGTGATTCCTTTCTTGAAGGCGTGCACCATCATATCCTCATCCTTGGTGTGCAACCTCACCACCTATGCCGCAAATCTGTTGAGGTACTCCTTCAAGGACTCCCCTTGGTATTGCCTTACGTCGAAAAGATCGTAAGAGACAGGTAGGGGAGCCTGATTGGCTATGTACTGCTCCCTGAACAGCCTAGAAAACTGCGCGAACGATGTTATGTGCCCATCAGGGAGGTTGATGAACCAATCCAACATCGTTCCTGTCAGCGTGCTCATGAACAGCTTGCAATGCACTGTGTCAGAGCCCCCAGTCAGCATCATCTGTGTGTGGAAGGCCGTGAGATAAGCCTCTGGGTCTTCTACACCTGTGAAGGTGGCCTTTGCACCCACGAACGTGACTGGTATCACGGCATCCATGATTGGCAGCGAAAACAGCATTGGGAAAGCCCTTGGTGGTGATGGTGGCGCTTGCTCCTCCACCACACATTCCCCTGCCTGTTGCTGCAAATTCCTGCGCATTTCCTCATTGGTTCTGCGCAATTCTTCGTTCTAACCTGCGACGCGACCAAATCAACCTGTATACGTTCTTGATCCATCCTTGATGTCGCCACCGTTTCTTGAAGGGCGCGCATCATCTCCATGATTTGTTGCATGGTGATGCTCTCGCCTCCGTTTGGTGCGGCGAGTATCGCTTGCGAGGCACTGGCCCATGTCGGTTGTGGGACCCAGCTTACGTGACCCACCATTACTAGCAATCAACAACATCCGAGGATTGATCGGTACAATATGTAATAAAAAATTTAATAAAATTAATAAAGTATTCTTTTTTCTAGAAAGCTAATAAATATGATCAAAAGTATATTTAAATAACTAAATAGAATTGAATAATAATTTCATGGATTCATTGTTTCTTCTACATATAAAAATTTCTTACTAAATATTTCTTAATTCATTATTTGTTTCAATTTAATTTTTGGGAGAGAATACCACAAAAATAGTTAATAGTTTTCTTTTCATTCGATCTCTAAAACTCCAAATATTTATGTCAACATATTATGATCAACTCTATTTTCGTTCACACTTCCATCCTCCCAAACCATCACCATGCTTTCATTCCCCTCTTTCCTCTCCTCTCCACACTCTAAGGTACTGCTTGTTTCTCATAAAAGAAAAGCAATGATTTATTGTGCTGAGAGAAAATTAGAAAACCAAAACAAAATTTGTTTGAAAAACACAAAAATCGAAACATTTTATGGGTTCAGAACTTTCTTCGCAACTATGCGAAAAAATTTGTATACATATATATTATTTAATTAATTAATTTTAATTTACTTTTTTATTCTTTTATTTTAAACTCAAATTATTATTACTTTTATTTAAAATAAAATTTAAATTTAAATATAAAAAATATAATTAAAATTATAAAAAATAATTATTATAAAATAGCATAATTAATCATATTTCATATATAATAAATTATAAATAATAATAATAATAAAAATAAATATATTTTTTAATAATAAAAAAATAAATTTATATAATAATTATATTAATTATAAAAGAGTAAAAATAAAAATAAAAATTTTATTTAATATAAAAATAAGATTTTATTTAATATTTATAATTCTAAATATTTAAATAATATTTTAATTAAAAGTGATTATAATTTATAAATAAATCAATTAAATTAATTATTTAAAAAAAATTAAATATAAGGATAAATTTGTAAATTTACATTTTTATCAATTAAAAATAATATAATTTCAACCACACCCATCACATCATTCACAAATTTTCATAAATTTTTTCTACATTTTTCACTCTATTTATCTTAATCCAAACATCCTAACTTTTTTTAAACTTTCCCTTCAAATCATCTCAAATCCACTCCCTCGTTTCCACTCTATAATCCAAACAAAGCACAAAAGCACAACCTAAATACCTTCCATAGAGAATCTTTGTACAACTTTTACTACTTTCTTTTGTGAACATAAAATACTATAATTTTTTTCGTTGACATAAAAAGCAGATAGGAGAACACTCTCACTAATGCATCACTGAAGCAAATCAAAGAACTATCTCTCATATTAAGAAAATAATGATTATCAAATTATATGTAATTATTATATATAATTATATGTAATTATACGCAATTAATTTGATAATGATAAAATTTCATGATTAGTGGATTACTACATAATTAACTTGTGATTTGGAGAGAAAGTCTCCATACGATATATTTCCTATGCATAAAATGATGTAAATACACAACAAAGAATAAAGAATTACCATTTTTCTTACCATCTTATATACCATTTTCTTATATCTCACAAACTACTTTTCTCACAAATTATTATATATTATATAATTTGAATTAATGTAGTATTCATTGGTTTGGTTTCAAGAAATTGGTTGTTTTACTTAGTTGACACAACAAGACAAAATCACCACATTCATTTCTTATATGCTTTCATAAAAGTGAGTGAATCTCCAACAAATGAAAACACTGTAATTTAATTTGATGCCTACCAAAGAGGATGAAACAAAAGATTTAGCAAAAGCTTGTCCCACTATGCTCATCTATTTATGAATTTACGTATCCGGAAATCACAAATGGCAATGTCTTATTTGGTGTAAGAAGTATTTATTGATATGTTTGTAGATATCTGATCCCTCTTTGTCAGGAAGCAAACCACAATCCAAAAGTATAAAGGAAGTACGAAAACAAACATGTGGACATAAAGGATCCTTCAAATCCAAACCAATAGAAAATGAGGTATAGATCTCGTAAAGATAACAACCCATTCATCTTCAAGGTATATAATAGGAACACATGCATCAACAAATCATTCATTCATTTACCAAAACTTTTAATTCTTTTATTTATTCTGCAACACAAACATTACAATGGCTGCTTCCACAATGGCTCTCTCTTCACCGTCACTGGCAGGCCAAGCGATCAAGCTTTCTCCTGCCACCCCCGACCTCTCCGGTGGAAGGATTTCCATGAGGAAGACGGCCTCCAAGTCGGTTTCTTCTGGAAGCCCATGGTACGGCCCAGATCGTGCCAAGTACTTGGGCCCATTCTCCGGTGAGGCCCCTTCCTACCTCACTGGCCAATTCCCAGGTGACTACGGCTGGGACACTGCTGGCCTTTCTGCTGACCCAGAGACTTTTGCCAAAAACCGTGAACTGGAAGTCATCCACTCCAGATGGGCTATGTTGGGAGCTTTGGGTTGTGTGTTCCCAGAACTCTTGGCCCGCAACGGTGTGAAGTTCGGAGAGGCCGTGTGGTTCAAGGCTGGGTCTCAGATATTCAGTGAGGGTGGGCTTGACTACTTGGGCAACCCAAGCTTAGTCCATGCACAGAGCTCCTTGCCATCTGGGCCACACAGGTTATCTTGATGGGTGCAGTGGAGGGTTATCGCATTGCTGGTGGGCCTTTGGGTGAGGTGACTGACCCAATCTACCCGGGTGGGAGCTTCGACCCATTGGGTCTTGCTGATGACCCAGAGGCTTTTGCTGAGTTGAAGGTTAAAGAGTTGAAGAATGGGAGATTGGCCATGTTCTCCATGTTTGGTTTCTTCGTTCAGGCCATTGTCACTGGAAAGGGACCTTTGGAGAACCTTGCAGATCACCTTGCTGACCCAGTCAACAACAATGCCTGGGCCTACGCCACCAACTTTGTCCCTGGAAAGTGATCATAACTGTAATGACACAGTGAAGAAGAACAAGAAAAAGAATTGTGAATTTTATCGGCTCTTTTTAAAGTGAATGTGAATTATATTATTATAAATTATATTCCTCTCTACTTAGTCCATTTTGATTTGTCTCCAAAATTATAAATTATATTCCCCTCAAATCATAAATCTTAAATTAAACATATATTAGGAAGCTGTGTTATGTTCTAAAATCTAAAATCTCGTGTTCCAAACCTTCTATCCTTATTTTAACTTTAATTTATAAAATACACCTTCACCCTTTGTTTGTTCGGAGTAAAATGACAAGGTGAGTCAAAGTTGGTTCTTTGAAAATAAAAACAAAGATTTAAATAAAACGAATTTGGGACAGATTTGAATAAACAAAATTATATAGAAATGATAGTGAGCAAGCAGAACTGAATTTTCGCGCGCAAGATTTTGCCGAGTTGAAGTGGACATATCTAAAGCAGAAGTGAACAATGGACAACCATAGAATACTTTTCAGTGCATCTTGTAAAATTACTTTTTAATATTTTTATTGAACTGTTCAAGTGAAAAATCAATCGATATTTCTTTCTTTTCTACCTTTTCTGACAATTCAAAACAATTTAAACTAAAAAATTGCTAGTTTGAATCTCTGAATATTCCCCCACCAATCATTCATCTAGGCTTTGGTTAAAGAATGGTTGTGTTTTGGCTCAATGAGGACATCCACACACGGCTCGTGGTGGTGGTGTTCTTCCCGGCCTTTCAAATTTATTTTTCATGTTTGCATTGATGTTTTAATTTCAGTAAATAGCAGTCCAAACACAGTTTTATAAAATGAGAACCAAATTTTTAACTTCCTACTAAAGTGACAAGGTGAACAAAAAACCATCCTCAGACTTGCGCTTGCACATTCACTCGCCTGTTATCAGACTTCATTTGTGTCAAACTGCCCAAAAATTTGAGTTCATACTATTGACAACAATGACAGTTCAACCAATGATAGACATTGTTGTAATGTCAGAAACAATGCCAAGGGAAGACGAAAACAAAAAGACTCCAAAGCAGACAATAAAACATCTTGGTATATATTCTCGCTAGTATGTGATTGGCATCCAAACATTTCAATCAGCTTCTTTACCGCTGTTCTAAGACGCAATTTGAGCAACTTCGTCGAGAGCCAGTACTGAATTGCTATGTGGAGTAATATTTCTGATGAACACGTCTTATATGTTGTCCATATAATTTAAAGAGAACCTTGCATTCGCATAATATGAACCATTGATTTCCATGAAATTTCGGCGACTCCATTGAGAGATTACACTTACTTTAGATTCCAACATTCGTCCCAAAATTAGCCTAGCCCATCCACAACTTCAGCACTTTATCCTTACCACCAGAGGCAACCTTCTCGCCATCGGGACTCCAATCAACAGAAAAAACCTTTACCGCAAGAAAATAAACTTGGTCAGCAACTAGAACGGAAAAATATTTAGAAAAATAATACTAAAAACATTTGGCTTGTGAAAAGACATACTTCGTCAGAATGGCCTGGAAGATCTTGCTTCAACTTACGAGTCCGAATATCCCAAACCTGGAAAACCAAACATGGTCAAGGTTCTACTTTTGCAAATGAAAATTTATGTATTTTGATGTGCAAGCAAACCCAACTAGAAAATTGTGATACGAAATCCTTCATCAATAGAAACAGAAAATGATGCTTACCTTAAGTGTTGAATCTCTGCTGCCACTTAAAAGAAGTCTACTGTCTGCAGACCAGCTGTACAGTAAAAGCCAATATAAATTTGGATACAGTATTAAATGAAATATCTTTGGCTTCAAGTAAGAAAGAATCAATTAATTATACCTGATCTGGTAAACAGGCCCGACATGGCCCCGAAAGGCAGCAACAAATTTCCCTGTGGTGCCATTCCACAACTTCACAGATTTATCAAAAGAAGCACTTGCCACCCATAGCCCATCAGGTGAAAAATAGACATGGTTCACAAGCTGTCAGCAAGCAAGCAAGCTTAATTTAATCATTAAACCTAAAAGATGTTAGGTATAATATAACAACACAACCAATTTCAACCAGAACCTAATGACAAAAAATGGACATAAGCAAATATTTAATATAGTTTGCACATAGCAGTCCGCAGGACAACCTGCTGTGACTAGAGATTGGCCAAGAAAAGGATATCAGATTTATTAGAATTTTTTTCATAAATTTAGGGTACAAAGATACAGTCATATATCATAATATCCTTTCAAAAGGCCTTAGCTACTCAATAATGCCTTATATAAACCAAAGTGGCATTGCACTTTGATGATCATTTTGGTTTATTCTCATCCCCATTCCCATAATTTGAATGTGAAGAAAAATAAAGAAAAGAGTTGTACCTGCTGATGACCTGTCATGCGAGTTTTGGGGTGCTTGCTAACGAAAGGTTCCCAAAGGAACATAGTAAAATCATCAGATCCAGAGACCAATCTCTCAGGGGCATTGCCTCTCATTGCTTGATACCTTTCCAGAGCAACCTATATTCACCAGTGGCATAAGCTGGTATTAGTAAATGTATAACAGAATGGAAGAAGTTCCTAGAGGAAGGAATCTGTAATAGTTAAAACCTGAGAAATGGGAGGGAAAGAGAAATATAATATTTAATGGATTGAAAGTGTCGACTACTCTGATAATAGCTATGAATACAAAATGGATAGCTAAAAGGAGAGAAGAAGAGAGTTAATTATTTTAAGCCAAAGTTCCAAAACATTAATTAACACATGAGGAAAATGTAACAAAAACAAAATAAATCTTGCTAAACTAAGAACCACACAAATCACCTTATGGACGGTATTAAGCATAACACAAGAGCTAACACTCTAAAGCATACAAAATTACAATCTTCGAAAAACATTAAACTGGTCGTTAAAAAATTCTTAATTATTAAAAGTAATTTCCAAGTTCAAGTCAAAATTTTATAACAACAATCAAGCCTAGTCCCAGTATACGGGATTGCAAACATCAATAAAACAATGCCATTGAGCTCTATCAAAAATAGTGTATTTGGATAAGCAAAAATATAAACGTTAGTTCTTAATTTTATTTTATTGATTCAATACAATAGACCAATCCAAATAATTAAACAAAACTGCCCAGTCTGAGTTTGGGCTTTTACCAATCTGACCAGACAATGCAGCAGGGTTTAGTAACTAAAAACCTAGGTTTAAAGGGCCAACAATACCATTAAACAAAATAAAAAGTTACCTTCCTCATTTCCTCTGGAGATGAATATTGTTTTCCTGTATGATCAAAAGCTCCTGTGCGAAGAACATACTCGGTGCTTAATGCCAAAGAATTAACCCAATGCCCATGTCCCTAAAATTAATTCCAAAAAATTAAAATAAGTATTGGAAAGTAAAGA
Organism: Phaseolus vulgaris; assembly: GCF_051622355.1. Lineage (NCBI taxonomy): Eukaryota > Viridiplantae > Streptophyta > Magnoliopsida > Fabales > Fabaceae > Phaseolus > Phaseolus vulgaris. The sequence continues at coordinate 28,555,893 of NC_143501.1, read as the reverse complement.
CACTGTAGTGACAGAAAATACATGTATCTGATACAAAAATTAAGAATAAAAACATATCATCGTATCAGTCTATACCAGAATTACTCTTTTGTCATTTCATGATGGACTTTCTTTTCTTAAAAACAAAGAAACTCACATAGACAAAGAATATATTACAAGGAAGTGGATTTCAAGCATAACTCAACCTTACAATGTTTGCATCCACTTATATACTATAATTGAGTTATATCTCTAGTTAATGTGAAATTTCCAACACACCCCTTCACGCCAAGGATTGATATCTCAAGCGTGCAACATGATATTTGGTGGTGATCTATTTCGTCACCAATCCTTTCAACATGGTATTAAGAGTCTAACAAGAAGGGGACTCAAATCCTTGTCTTTCCAATGGACACATTGCCCACAAGAGTGATTTTTAACAAAAACTGAATGCATTTTCCAGTTGGTGTTTTCTCCCTAGTGTCACTGTTCACATTAGATATATTGTTCAGCACCACCATCAATATTTTTCCAACGAATAATGTTTACCAACATTTTTCCGACAAGTTTCCTTATTTTCCAATGAGCTTTTTCTAACTAGCGACCAATGCATTTTCCAGTTGGTGTTTTCTCCCTAGTGTCACTGTTCACATCAGATACATTGTTCCGCACCACCATCAATATTTTTCCATCGAATAATGTTTACCAACAACATTTTTCCGACAAGTTTCCTTATTATCCAATGAGCTTTTTCTAACTAGCGACCACCACCGCTGACATTGCCTTGTAGTGTGAAGACCATTTTTGCTCTTTGAAAGTCGTCATGCCCTCTTAAAACATTTTTGCTTTCAGAAATTGGTGTGCTCTTTGAGCATTTTTGCTTTCTGACAGCCAGTTCTCTGAACATTTTTTTTCATGACAGCCAACATGTCCTCCTCTGAGTATTTTTGTTGGTTTACAACAATCACCATGTCCTATAAGCATTTTTGTTGTGTATCATAGAAGGAAATTTAAAAATAAGGGTTGAGCGGGTTAGTTAGTTGTTGGGTTAGTTAGCTGTTGGGAGGGAGTCTTTAAATAAAGACCAACCTGCTGTGGGGAAGGGGAGCTAATTTGTTGTGTAAAGTTGACAGGAATAAACCTGTGTGAAAGGAGCTATTCTCCTTTGTAACTCTTTTGGGAGTTTTGTTCTGCACGGTAATAAAACAGAGTTTTCTTTCTTCTTGCTGTGTTTGGAAGGGATTTTGGGTTTACTGTTTGGGAACCTAACAACGTGTCTCTTTAGCAGTTGCTATACCCTTTGACCACTTTTAACATTAACATTCTAACATTGATTCAAAATTTACATTAACATTCTAACATTGATTCAAAATAAAACATTGAAATCCTTAGATTGAAATCCTTCAAGATTGAAATAGAAAAATACCAATTGGTAGCTACAGCTGATGAGCATAAAGCAACATGAAAGATATTATCAAAAAACTAAATGAAGAAAAGGTTGACACCAGATCAGAAACAGGTGTCATGCATAACAAAAACCATGTTAAAAGATAAACATGCAGATGAAAAGTTCAACTGAAAAGGGATGAGGCTCACCTTAAGTTCACGGATTAGTTTCCCTTGTGTGGTTTCCCAGACTTTGATAGTACAATCCTGTGAACTGTAATAAAACAACACAGATAGGCTCCAAGCAGTAAATAGAATTACAGAATGATAATTAAGACATTAACTTAATCAAAACAAGGGAAAAGCCCAACTACAGCCATCAGTAAACATTAGGATCAGTTGAGTTAAAGTACTGAAAATAAAAGCTCTAAGATAAAAACATGAGTTAAAAATCATAGAATGAGAATTTAAACATGAGTTTATACTCCAGTCTAACAGGGGTATGCAGGAATATGTAAATAATAACTATGAGTACAAATAAAACCAGACTAAACTTCATAGACACTAGAAGGAAGTAAAGAGAGAAAAAATACCCGGTATAAATCACACCATCTCCACCCCATTTTACACATGTTATTGCAAGTGTGTGGCCACTAAGGCACATAACACATTTCTTTAAAGAAACATCCCATATACGAGCATCCCCATCTTTGCTGGCACTTACAAAGCGACGGCATGGAGCATTCAGGTGGACAGGTTCCCAAGAGATACCAGTAATCCATTTCTTGTGACCCTACATTTAAGAATACTTTGAATTTTTTTATCAAAGAAACATTATAAGGAGTTCATGACACAAAACTCTTCTATTAACATCTGTTATAAAAGTAAATGGTGAACAAACCAAAATAATAGTTGAACTATGTAACCAATAATAAATAAAGACAATTCGTATAAAACATCTCCATAATAAAGTATGATGTTCTTTTATTAATTTTTGGAATTAGGGTAGGGAAGAGGAGGGAAGCTGTGTAAGAAGAATTGTGTAATTCTTATAACTAAATAAATGCTGCACTGCAGCCACTGCTTACTACTGTTTCAATCTTTACTTCACTACGACAATTGACTATTCAGTGTTCAAAGCATCAAGTTTCTTTATTTCAATCTTCAAATGGTGGAAGTTTGGCATGCTCTCAATAAACTTCAATGAAAAAAATTAAGAAAAAAAGACACAGACTTTACAATAGATGTTGGTATTTGTGATTAAGGATCTTACAGTTAGTGGATTGCCTAATGACTTTCCAGTTTGAGGGTCCCAACAAATAAGTTCTCCAGCCTTGCTCCCACTTACAAGATACTTTCCATCCGGTGACCATGCAATACAAAGTACCCAGTTCTTGTGTCCTGCATACAATGTAAACAGCTATAATGCTATATATGCCTCATTAAAATTGCAAAAACATTTTGAAACTATAGAAATTGATATTAATTTAAGGAAGGATAAAGAATAGCTCCTTAAAGCAGAGATAGACCACTGTAATTTTCCCAATACTATAATTTCCTGCCTTCACAGTCCCTATCCTTCCCTCTTATTTTCTCATTCCTTTGCAACAACCCCCACCCTCCCACTACTCCTTGACAGCTTAGCATTCCATTATGATCCAGATTTAATAATGTGAACATTCCCCTTATTCCCCATTTTTTCTCCTTACCCATGTGTATTGATTCCCTACTTCTCATCAGCTTCCTTGAAGTATAAATGAAAGACTTAACCTACTCAAACTATTTTTTTCTACCAATGCAATCAGGAGCATAACCAACGTCCAACAGTTCTGTTGAATAATGATTATCTTTTGTTGTATAGCTTTTATAAAGCTGTTTTTGTTATATCTAGTATGTCATAGGCAGTAACACTGTTTTTCAATCTAAACCTTCAACTTGGTATCAGGGCAGGTACAAACCCGCTCTGTTGTTCTCCCTTCAGTCATTGTCCCAACTGTTAGAAACTGTCATTGTCACCGTCATCATCATAGTCGGTTTTCCTGACAACTTTATGCTTGGTGCAACTAGTCAAGCACAACCTGACCCTAGAAGTTTCAAGTCCAAACTCTGGCCCACATGCTCTCATGCGAGATACTGTAATTTTTCTTGTCACACGCATGCATCTCCCAGGTCAGTCTGCTGCAGTTGGAACATCACTGCAACTGTTTCACATGTCTTGCCAGAGCTTCCTTGGTCCGTTTCAGGCATCATCTTCCTCTACGATTGTACTTTGCTTTGTTCGTTGGCGGCTTGTACACGAACTTCCCATGTTTTTTTCTCTCACCGGATCTGTTATCGCCACTCCTGATTCTGTTGGGTTTGTTTCAGGTCTTGTTTTCTTCGTCTCTGGAACTACGACCATTACCACAGAGAAACTCAACAGTAAAAACTATTATCAAGGGCTGCCTCAGTGGAACTTTGGTTCCTTAGTCAAGGACACAATGAGCATCTAGAGAAAGAGGACTGCATAGGATCAGCAGAGACTAATACTCAGTGGAAGAAGCTTGATTTCAGTTGTGTGTTGTAAAGTGGCAATCTGTGAATCCACATATTTTAAGGGCTATGAGAACCTTTAAAACTTGTTCTTTTTTGAAAAGGGCACAAAGCATTTTTGCTAGAGCTATATATAATGTCTATACGACTCAGCAAAGAAATTAGCTTCTCTCAAATAGGCCAACCATATGATAAGATTTGCTTAACTAGCTCAAGTCCAAGCTGTGGGTGAAAACTGAAAATGTTCTTAGATGTTGACTCATTGGAAGGAATTAAGCAAAAACTTGGCAAGCTAATATGGTACTGATCCTGCAGAGTTTACATTCAAATGTTGATCACATTCATCATCAAATACTAACTGGTCAAGAAGTTCCTTCTTTAGACAGCTTAATTACAAGACTTCTTTGTGTTCCTACCCTTGCAAAAAGGGAAAAATTCACCCAAAGTGGTTGAATCCTCAGCAATGGTGTTTTCCCAAGGAAGACGTAGTAGAAATTGAGGAGGGAGGAGGTCATTCCCAGTGCTCCTATTGCAAAAGAATGGATCATACTCAAGAAAATTGCAACTCTTTTCATGGCTATCCAAACAAGACAACAAACTTGTTGAAATCTGAAATTAAAATCCCAAGGAAGACTTTCAAGAATATATTCAATGGAAAACTGCAAATAAAGCTCAATCTTCCTCCACTCCTAGTGTTTCAACATGTGTTTCTCAATCAATTGTTATCAAAGTTCAAGGATTATTGACTCAGGTACTAATGATCATATAGCTAGTAATGCTTATTTATTATCTTTTATGCCACCTCTTAAATTTCCTCATCCCATCACTTTAATAGTTGGATCCCTGCTTCCAAAGGTGTTGGTCAGGTCTATCTTTCCTCTTCACTAAATTATGTTCTCTTTATCCATGGCTGTCTTTTTAATTTATTCTCTCTTAGTCAATTAACAAGTCCTTAAATTGTTCTATAACATTTAATCTCGATTCTTTCATAATTTAGGAAAGGGTACGAATTTGGATGATTGGTGTAAGACATGAATCTCAAGTGAGGTCTCCATTATTTTGAAGCATATCATTTCTCTTATGTTGTTGTTTTGTCACCTAAGCTTCTTTATTATCATCTGGGGTCACCCTAATCTGTCATAATTAAAAATATTTATTGCAAGTCTCCAAAAGTTGAAAGTGTTAGATTGTGAGTCATGTTAATTAGGTAAACATGTTTAGTCTTCCTTCCAAAAGGAAACTGAAAAAAGTTGTAACTCAACTTGTACTACCATTCATTCAAATATTTGGGCTCCAAGTTGTGTTACATCTTTTGGTTTCAGATATATTTTGTTAAATTTACAAATGAATATTTACAACGTACTTGGGTATACTTAAGAGAAGATAGATCTCAGCTTTTACCAATTATTATGTCTTTCTTCAATGAGATCAAGAATGAGTTTGGGTAAACTATTAAAAATTTTAAAACCGATAATGCCAATGAATATTTTTCCTTTGAATTATCATCCTTCTTATCTTCACATGGTATTCGACTTCAATCCGCATGTGCTCACACATCTCAACAAAATTCACCATGACAACCCTACTACAGAGCCAAGTAATGATATTGTTGGCTAGACCATTTCCCTTAATAACAGTATTCGATCTCTAAAAATCCTCATCATATTTACAAATTTTTTAGTTATCATTATTTATCTCCTTCCTATTTTTCCTTTGTTTCCTCTTTATCTTCTCTCCCTGCACCTAGGAATGTTCATGAAACACATGACCATTGTAGATGACAACAAGCCATGATTGTTAAAATGCAAGCTCTTAGGCATAGTGGTACATGGGAACTAGTTCCTCTTCCTCGGTTGATTGACTCAAAGATAGGTGGTGGCTAAGAGATGCACTCAAATGTAGGGCCTTGATTATGGTCATACCTTTTATCTTGTGCCCAGAGTCCCATTGTTCAGTTTTTTCTTGCTATGGTTGCCATTTAGCAATGGTCTCTCTATCAATTCGTCCTTAAATATGTCTTTCTACATGGAGAGCAAGAAGAGGAGATTACATGGACCTCTTGGGTTTGTTGCTCAAGGGAATTTTGGCTTAGTTTGCAGATTGCAAATATCTCTCTATGATCTCAAACAATCTCCTCAAACTTGGTTTTGGAAGTTTAGTCATATAGTATTAGATTTTGGGCGCAAACAAAGTGAAGAAGATCATTCAATGTTTCATTTCCATACTTCTACCGAGAAATGGATATACTTAATTGTTTATGTTGATGACACTGATTATAGGAAATGATGCTATTAAAATTTCACAATTGAAAAGGCACTTATTTAGCCACTTTCAACTAAAGATCTTGGTTGCCTACAATATTTTCTTGGTATTGAGGTGGCTAAACCAAAGGAAGACATTGTACTCACGCAGAGAAAATATGCTTTAGACATTTTGGAAGAAACTAGCATGACTGAATTTAGGACCGCTAAAAGTCCTATGAATCAAAATCAAAAGTTAATAGTTGATCAAGGCAAACCATTCTCGAATCCTGAGAGATATAGCAGATTGGTGGGGAAATTCGTTTACCTCACAATAAATGCAGGATTTTTGCAGGATCTACATATTGATCATTGGAACATTGTTATACGCATTTTGAGGTATATCAAAAGGGTTCCTGAACAAGGGTTATAGTATGATGATAAGGAAATAGTCAAGTTTATGGATATCGCAATGCTGATTGGGCAGGTTTCCCTATAGACAGATGCACGATATGCTCTACTACTACATATCGTGCATTTGTTGGTGGAAATCTTATTTCTTGGAGGAGCAAGAAACAAAACATCATCATTTGGTTAAATGCAGTAGTAGAATTTTGAGCTATGACTTTAGCTACAAGTACACATGTGTGCATCAAATAACTTCTTAGAGAGTTAACATTTTCTGAAGTCTAACAAATGAAGTTATATTTTGATAATCATGCGTCCTTCACACTGCATCTAATCCATTGTTTCATGAAAGAATTAAACATATTGAGATTGATTACCACTTTATTCAAGAGAAGTTGATATCAAACTTGCAAATATTTTGACTAAATCATTGAGAGGACCCCAAATTCAGTTCATATGTTCCATCTTAGTGTATATCATTTATATACTCTAGCTTGATGGGGAGAGCTGAACAATGATTATCTTTTTTTGTATAGCTTTCAGGCAGTATCCCTTATTTATGATTTCTCAAAGTGTCCACTATTCAGATATAGATATAGATATAGATATATATATATATAGAAAGAGAGAGAGAGATGTGTGTGTGTTGATTCAGTTTTATAAGTATATATATAAATACATACACATCAGTGGAGTAACACTGTTTTTCAATCAAGAACCTTCAACTAATTCTAACTCCTTTTAGCATTTAGTTAAATTGATTATTTTCATTCTTGTACTGAGGAAAGGATAACTAAACATCAATCAACTGTTTCCTGACTTAATTAGCAGATAACAAAAATAACTTCTAACATTTTTAAATGTCAAACCTGTGCAAGTGTACAATGGTGTCTGAGTGCTCAAGTCCCAAAATCGAACACTGGTATCACCAGAACCACTTGCCAGTTGTCGTCCATCAGGACTGAAGGCAACACTAAGTACAGCTTCAGCATGACCTAAAAATACAAGCAACCCCAACAATATGAATTCCAGAGAATACGACAATAACACAAACTTGTGCTACAGTCTTCAACATCCAAACCACACTGCTGCCTCTCACGATTTAGCAAGCACTATACAACATTGTGCCACTATGAATGGAAAAAAACACTATGTCTTACATACCAGAAATAGTTGCTGAACAGCGATTCACAGGACGAATCCGGAAAATAGCTTGAGGTTGACAAACTACAGGCAAAGCCTTCTCTACCGAGACTGGAATAATGTTAAAGTAACATTACAAAGGAAAAGAAAAACATCATTACAAAGTGTGTATTTCTTTGGATCAATTCTTTAGAAAATAAGGATTTTTTTTCGAAATATGTGTCAAAAGCAATAAGTGAAAAGACACGAATTAAGAAAGAAAAAACTAATTTATTGTGAACAAACACGACTAACCCTTGTTTTTCTGCAAGTATGTTTCAAGTGGCACAAGAAGCTCCTCATCTGATATGTAGAAAGCATACGGCAACTTCTCCTCCTAAAGTGAAAGAGAAGATAATCACTCAATGTTATAAATAATAAGAAAATGTAAAATAGAATTTGAGAAGGACAAAGGGGCTTGGTTACATTGTTTAGAAGCTTATTAACAATCTGATTGAGGTGTTGAGGGCCAGCATTTTGAGGTAGGTACATAGGAGAGCCCAAAGGAGTTCCATCTGGGTCTGTCAAAAGGCACATCACATTGTTGATTATCTCCCTCTTCTCCATCATAGTCTCTGTCTCTACCTCCATTGTTCAATAAGGGATTTTCCTTTACTTCTTAGGATGAGATTCTCTTGTCGATGGTGCTTCTTACTCTTCCACTTGCAGTTCTATTTGGTTCTATCTTCTTTGCAGTGCTGAAACTAATAAAAGTATTGAAATAAAGTCACACTGGCACAAACCCTAAATTAAACAGACTTTGGATCAATGATACACAGACCAATTACACGTAGGCATCGTTGTCAAACTCGCGAGTCAACTCGTTGACTCGTCCGAGTTTACGTTTCCACATACCGTTACGGAGTTAACTCGGTAATAAACTCGATTTTTTAGTAAACTCGACAGACTCGGAGTGAACTCGTTTAAACTCGCGAGTCTGCTCCGAGTTGGCGAGTTAAGTTGGGTTTTCGTTTTAACCCAAAACGGTGTCGTTCTGAATGGAGAAAATTAAATGGAATAAACTCACTTTAGGGTTTCGCGTTGCGTTTTGGTTTCAGTCACATTCGTTGCGTCTTCACTGGTGCGGAGGTGGTGCGTCTTCTCTGAACGAGTGCGGTGGTGGTGGCGATTGGGTAGAAGACGTCGCGCGGTGGTGGCTGTTCGTGCGGTGGTTGCAGGTTGCGGTTCCTGCGTTCGTGAGGTGGTCGCAAGTTGCGGTTTGTGCGTTCGTACGGTGGTCGCGGGTTGCAAGTCGACGGTGGTTCTGGTGGTGCCGTTGGGTCGTGTGGAATTAGGGTTACATTGTAATTTAGGTTGTTAGGGATTTGTTTTTTTATTGGGCCGCAGAATACAATATGGACTCCAACTTAGATTTTTTTATTATTATTTAAGACTGTTTCTTCCTACACTTCCATATTTTCTTTTGCCACCTCTATACATAACATGAAAATCATTTTTATCCTTCTTGTATCACCTTCAGAGAGTAGTTTCGAGATTATGTAATCCGGAAATTCATTTAAAAAAAGACTTCTGGATTATATAATCCGAAAATTAAATAAGACTTTCGGATTATATAATACGAAAGGTAATTATGCATATGAAAGAAGACTTCTGAATTATGTAATTCTGAAGCTAATTACAAATTTTAAAAATGACTTTCAGATTAAATAATCCAGAATATTATAGAGGAATATTTTTAGAAATTTGAAAATTTATGGAGGTGAGAGAATAAGTTATGGAGGTGCAGAAAAAAACAGTCTTATTTAATTCAGATGCAGTTTTTTTTTAGAAACTGTTGTCTTTTTCTTTAATTAGGAAAATTTGGTGCAAATTTTATTTTGTTTTGCCAAAAATTGAATTTGGGGCAGTGTATTATATTTTTTAAGGAATGTCTGGGGATTAAATTTAACTAAGGTGAATCTAAATGTATCTTCTATTAGTGTTAACAGTAAAGAAATACATTTATAATTATTTGTGAAATATTATTATTATTTAATAATTTTTTATACTTTTTTTTTTACTATTTTCTTTATGGTATTTTTTGGATTATTTTTATTAAAGTTCCTTACTTTTATCATTTATGTCAATTCTTTTTATCTCTCTATTTATTTGTTTTTTCTATTATTCTTCATATTGTTGTTTCTGTGTTTATTACGTTTTTTCACTACATAAAAATGATTTCTTTTTTTTCTTATAAAAAAATTGATTGCTTTTAATGTTTCTATTGATATAAAAAAATTACGTAATTTACAATAAATAAATAAAAACATAATGTTTTCAGCTTAGTAAACTCCAACAAAATTATGTTGTAAGTGAAATCTGAAAAAACAACTTTAATATCATATAACACTTATTTTATGTATATTAGATGGACAGAACAAATATTGTAAAGAAAACCATAAATAAAACAGTATAATAAACATAAACATGTAAAAATAAATATCCAGAGTCCTAAATATAAATATAAACATAAATATAAGAAAAACATCCGAATTCAAAAACATAAAAATAAAAGTAAACATCCAAAGTTATAATCCTAATTTAATGAAAACATAAATTGTTCAAGTTTTCCGCACATGGAAACAATTAGTCATATCCAATAACTCTAATTCTTGTAAGTAAAATAATTTAGAAAATATTATTTTATTACAGTATTTATTTGAGATTATTATTTAAGAAGGAAATAAAATAATTTAGAATTTTTATTTATTTAGAATTTTAAAAAGTTAGAAATTTATTAATTTTATATTTTTATCTACATTAAATAATTTAGAATGTGAATTTATTTAGAATTTTGATTAATTTATAAATTTTATTGTTTTTTTATGTTTATCTAATGACATTACAAAGTTTTGGAATTTTATTTATTTAAAATTTTGAAAAACATAGAAATTTTATTTATTTTATATTTTTATTTAAATAGGACATAAAATAATTTTTTATTTTGTATTTATTTAGGATTTTTAAAAAATAATTTTTTATTTTGTATTTATTTAGGATTTTTAAAAAGTTTTGAAATTTTATTTATGTATCACATAAAATAAGTTATGATTTGTGTTCATTTAAAATTTTGTATATTTTAAAAAATTTATTTTGTTTCAAATTTTTATTTAAGTAGAGAATTAAATAATTTAGAATTATTATTTATTAATATTTTAAATAACTTAAGAATTTTATTTATTTCAGATATTTTATTTAAGTAGGACATTAAATAATTTAGGATTTTTATTTGTTTAAAATTTTGAATAATTTAGGAATTTTATTTTTAATAATTTAGGAAATTTATTTCTTGTAAATTTTTATTTAAGTATGAGATTCAATAATTTATGATTTGTATTTATTTATAATTTTAAATAATTTAATTATTTTATTTATTGTAAATTTTTATTTAAGTACTATATTTAATAATTTAGGATTTGTAATTTATTTAGAATTTTAAATAATTTAGGAATTTTTTATTTCACTTTTTTTTAGCATGACAATAAATAATTTAGGATTTGTATTTATTAAGGATTTTGAATAATTTAGAAATTTCATTATTTGGTATGTTAACATCTGCTTCAAAAAGTATGTTAAATGACTTTTTTTTGAAGTAATTTAATATACAAAAAATCGTTCAACCCGCTCTAAGTTTTGTTGATTTATTTTATGTTTTTTCTTACACTATTTGGTATAAAAATATAATTTACATAATTAAATATTATATATATATAAGTGTAAATGTAAATAAGAAATTAAATAAAAAATACAAAATAAATATTAGTATATAAGAAATAAAAATAAGCATATCTGAATAAAAAAACTAAACATACTAAAATTAATATAAACAATTAATAATTATAAATAATACATCATAAATAAATAAATTGTTCAACTATCAACAAATTGACACAAAGTTTTAGAAAATAAGTAACAATAAAGAGTTATGTAAAAAAATATATTCATCATAAAAGGGGAATAACTCGAATTTCATAATTTGGTATATTAATCTCTGTTTCAAAAACAATCTTATCGCATTCACATACTTAAATTCTGCTCCAAGTGTTGTTGATTTATTTTACGTGTTTTCTTCACTATTTATATGAAATTATAATTTATATAATTATATATTATATATATAAATGTAAATAGGAAAATAAATAAATAAAAATTACAATCCAATATTAATATATAAGAAATAAAAATAAGCATATATGAATAAATAAATAAACTAGACATATTAAAATTAATATAAACAATGCATAAAGATAAATAATACACGTAAAAAAAATAAATTGTTCAAGTATTAACAAACTAACACAGATTTTGAGGGAAGTAAGTAATAATAAACACTTATGTAAAAAATGATTCATCAGGCGTAGAACTCGAAGTTAATAATTTAGTAGGTTAACATCTACTTCACAAACAATCTTATCGCTTTCTTTGAAGTCATTTAACATACATAAATTCTTTCATCTTACTCTAAGTTTCATTGATTTATTTGGCGCAATTTCTTCACTATTTTGTATAAAAATATAATTTATATAATTAAATATACATATATATATATAAATGTAAATGTGAATAAGAAACTTAAAAAAAATAAAAATCAAATATTAATACATAAGAAATAAACATTAGCATATACGAATACATAAAAAAAAACTAAACATATTAAAATTAATATAAACAATGCATAAAGATAAATAATACACGTAAATAAATAAATTGTTCAAGTATGAACAAACTGAGACAAATTTTGAGAAAGTAACAATAAACCCTCATGTAAAAGAATTATTCATCCTAAAAGGCGAGTAACTTTAATTTAATTATTTAGTATGTTAACATCTACTTCAAAAACAATTTTATCGTTTTCTTTGAAATCATTTAACCTACAAAAATTCTTCCATTCCGCTCAAGTTTTGTTGATTTAATTGACACGCTTTTCCTTACTATTATAAATAATAATATAATTTATTTAATTAAATATATATATTATATATATATATATATTATATATATATACCTATATATCAAGGGGATTCCCCTCTTAACTGCTCTTAATTTTTTTTCCTATTTTATCCTTATATTAATATTTAATTTTATTATTGTATTATGGTCATTGTGTCATTTCTTATTCTCCTGCTCTTAATTTTTTTTTTCCATTTTATCTTTACTTAATAATTTATTGTATTAATTTATTTTGGTTATTTGGACATTTTATAATTTCAAAAATTAATAAAATAATTTTTTAATTTTTTAATTTATTTTATTTGTTATTATTTAACTGGAGAGTGGAGTGATTGATTAGTTACTTTTCTGTTTTAAAGATCTTCTTCTCTATTAAATAAAAAATTAAAGATATTTGTAATATTTTGTGGACCACAGGAGAGTGGAGATTTGGTACGTTACTTTTCTGATTTAAACTGATATTTTTTTTTATTAAAATTGTAGAATTTTAAAATTGATTTAAGAAACAGATTTTATGATTCTCCATCACACATAACTCACGTATCCTACTTCCCACTTTCTCTCTCCTATATAGGTACCTACTTCCCACTTTCTCTCTCCACTACACATAACACATCCTTTTTTTTTTACATACTTATCACTTTCTTTTCTCTTTCCTTTTCACTTTCATGTAAAATCATACTTTCATTTCTTTGATTAATCTTTCTGAAACCCTAATTTGACATTTGTTTCATGAAATTGTAATTGAAGTTTGTGAATAGAGGGAACGAAAAGACTCAAAAAAAGTTGTGTGCTTCATCACAACACTAGGTAATTCTCTTTATATGCATTTCAATTTGTAAAACACTAATTTGTCTTCTGAAATTGTGATTGAAACATGTGACTAGAGGGATAAGAAAGACTCAACAAGAGGAGACAGAGGTACATGATGAAAGTCATCATAAGACCCTTTTTTGTAACAATTTTATGGATTTAAATGAAATCATGCAGAGCATTAACTAAACTATATTCTCATTTCCTCATATTTTACGGAAAAGTTACTTCCAATTTGATTTTTAAGTTTTCTGTCATCGCCATTTCTTTATCTTTGCTCTTCCTCTATATTTTCTTCTTTTAGGTTTTGATTTTTGAAATCATCTTAACTTTTCATAAAGTTATGATTTTAGAGACCACCTTCAAAATAGGTTCTCTCACTAGAGAGCATTATATAGAGAAGGTAGGTATGTCATCGTGTTTTTAAATCTATGTTTTACATGTTATACTAATATTTTGTTTGTTTTTTATTTGTTAATTGTAGAGAGTTAATATTCATAGAAAAATAGAGGAATCAGAGAAGGAAAAACTGAGTTTCGTTGTCGCGCTCACTCCCCCAATCGTAAGGTTCTAACACGAAGGAACATTAGATTTGGGTGCAAAAGATGAGAACAATTTAAACGAGTCTCTATACAGGTCCAAGGGTCTAAGGTGAAGAAAAGAGAAGCAGATTTCATTGCATTTTCTGTAAGTCAGAACATGAATGAACGTAAATTGAACACATACAATTATGTTCACAAATAGATCTTATCATATCATGATTCTCACACAAAACATACAATCAAGAAGGAATAGGCACTTACCTTGATCCATGAGTGATCCTAATTGAGGAGTTACTTCATCTCCTTTATCCCAATCTATCTCTTAGCAATTCCGTACTTGTCACACACTTTCGTGATAGTTAACAGTGAGACAACTATTATTTGCAGAGACAGAACCCTATAGCCTTTAGTACCCAATCTCCATCAGATGTAGGTTTTCCATTAGGTATATCATCATATATATATTTCTCACATTAACCAATGGGCCTTTATTCTATTATTATTATTAAATCATATTTGGGCCCAAAGCCCAAACTCTAAGTCATGTGAGTCACTTTATAGAAATTAATTTACATAATTTCTTACATTCTCCCACTTGACTCATATGAGTTATAATACTTTCATGATTTAATAATGACATAAATGCGCATTTAAAAGGCCTTACATAAATTGGTTCTATCATTATTCATAATCAAGAATACAGAAATAATAAGAGTCATGGCGGTTACATGTCATTTGAATCAACACATTTCCTTCCATGTACTACTATATCATTCTTTCTCCTTAATATGAATTTATAGTGAGAAATTCATAATAGGTTCAAACATAATGTCATTGTCATCAATAACAACATAATTTGTTTTCCACAACACAATAACATAATTTGCATGCATATACATAAAGTACAAAACAACATAAATTTCATAAACTTTATTTATCAATGAGCTCAGAGTGTCAAATAAGCATTAACAACATTCATAATTCACTAGTAGACATAATGCCCATATTTACAACATGACCAGTAAATATTTTGGGCAGTAACCCTTTTGTTAAAGGGTCAGCAATCATAAGATCAGTGCTAATATGTTCTATTGACACTTTATGTTTCTGAACTTCTTCTTTAACGGCAAAGTATTTCAATTCCATATGTTTAGCACCTTTGGAATACTTGTCGTTTTTAGAAAAGAAGACTGCTACGGAGTTATCACAATAAATTTTCAGCGGCTTGGCAATACTGTCAACAATTCCAAGTCCTGAAATAAAATTCCGCAACCAATTAGCCTGAACTGTGGCCTCAAAGCATGCCACAAATTCAGCCTCCATAGTGGACGCAGCGATGACTGACTGCTTCGCACTTTTCCATGAAATCGCTCCTCCGGCTAAAAGATACACATAACCAAATGTAGACTTTCGTGTATCCACACAGCCAGCAAAATCTGAATCTGTATATCCAATCACCTCAAGGTGATCAGATCTTTTATAAGTAAGCATGTGATCCTTCGTTCCTTGCAAGTATCTTAAAACTTTCTTTGCAGCTTTCCAATGATCCAATCCTGGATTACTCTGGTATCTACCAAGCATACCAACTACAAAACTAATATCTGGTCGTGTACAAGTATGAGCATACATTAAACTCCCAACAATAGATGCATAAGGTATATTCTCCATCTGTTTTCGTTCCAAGTCATTCTTTGGACATTGCATGAGACTAAATTTGTCTCCTTTCTGTATTGGAACAGGAGATGTCAAACATTTATCCATTCTGAATCTCTCTAAAACTTTATTAATATATGCTTTCTGAGACAAACCTAACCGTCCTTGTGATCTGTCACGGAATATTTCAATTCCTATCACATAGTATGCCTCGCCCATATCTTTCATCTCAAAGTTATTAGAGAGAAAATTCTTAGTCTCACTTAATAGACCAAGATCATTAGTTGCAAGCAAGGTATCATCAACATACAGAATCAGGAATATAAACTTGCTCCCACTGACCTTCAGGTATATACACCGATCAATGATGTTTTCCTTAAACCCAAAGGACACAATAGTATCATTGAACTTAAGATACCATTGCCTAGAAGCCTGTTTAAGCCCGTATATTGATTTCTTAAGTTTACACACCATGTGTTCCTTTCCTTCTTCAATGAACCCCACTGGTTGGTCCATATAAACATCCTTATAATCAATGCCATCCTTTTGAGTAAAACCTTTGGCAACAAGTCGGACCTTGTAACATTCGATATTGCCATGAGAGTCACGTTTAGTCTAAAAGACCCATTTACACCCGACTCTCTTGCATCCTTCTGGCAATTCTATAAGGTCCCATACATCATTCTGTGCCATTGATTTAAGCTCATCTTTCATGGCATCTAACCACTTATCAGAATTATCATCATTGACGGCGTCTGAAAATGAAACTGGATCATTATCAATACTTAAGTCATTTTCTGACTCTTGTAGATAAACCACATAATCATTCGAAACAACAAACTTTCTTTCTCTTTGAGATCTTCTTAATACTATTTCTTGTGGTTGTTCTACTACAGGTTCATTGTTTTCTTCATGATCATTAATTTGTTGTTCTTCTTCATCGTTGAGTGACTCAACTACATTAGGAACAACAATACTTGAAGTAAAGGTACTAGTTAAAGGAACTTGTACTCTAACTTCCTTAATCTCCACATTTTGTGAAGTATTACTCCCACTGATTTCACCATTTTCAATGAACCGTACATTTCCAGATTCAACAATTCTTGTGCTATGGGTAGGACAGTAAAACATATACCCTTTTGACTTTGTTGGATAACCAATGAAATATCCACTGATTGTTCTTGCATCCAATTTCTTCTCTTGCGGATTGTATATTCTAACTTCTGCCTGACATCCCCAAACATGCAGGTGTCTCAAACTGGGTTTCCTTCCTGTCCACAATTCAAAAGGTGTCTTTTGAACTGCCTTACTAGGAACCCTGTTCAACAGATACATGGCAGTTTTTAAAGCATACATCCACAATGAAACAGGTACAGTTGACTTACTTAACATGCTCCTAACCATATCCATTAGGGTTCGATTACGCCTTTCTGAAACACCATTTTGTTGTGGTGTACCTGACATTGTGTATTGAGCACAAATACCACGTCTTTCAAGGAACTTAGCAAATGGACCAGGGTGTTGTCCACTTTCATCATACTTTCCATAATATTCACCACTTCTATCTGACCTGACAATTTTCACATTTATGTCTAATTGCCTTTCCACTTCATTTATATAAACTTCCAAGGCATTCACCGCTTGCAATTTTTCATGCAGTAAATAAACATAACCATAACGTGAAAAATCATCAATAAAGGAGATAAAATACCTTTCTTCATTGAAAGAACTTGCATCAAAAGGTCCACATATATCTGTGTGTATAATTTCAAGAAGCTGAGTACTTCTTGTGGCTTTTTTCTTTGTGTGTTTTGTTTGTTTGCCTTTAAATATAATTCACACAAACATTCAAATCAGTAAAATCCAAACTTGAAAGTATTTCATTCTTTACTAATCTTTCCATCCTTTCTTTGGAAATATGCCCCAAACGTTTGTGCCACAAGAAAGCAGAACATTCATTCAATAAACTACGTTATGATGCAAGGTCATAAGAGTTTCAGCATATATATTATCAAGGTTCAATCTATATAATCCATCATAAAAAGTACCAAATCCAATTTCTTGCAGAAATGACATTTGTCATTCTTCTTCTGGAGCTTAGTAGAGGACTCATTTATCTTCACTGGTCCTTTACCCTTTCCATGTTTCTTGAAGACCTTCTTTCCAGCTCCCTGATTGTTCACATAGTGTATAGAGTGGTTTCCTCGATTCTTCAATCTAGTCTTTTCCTGAACTAACATGTTATAGTTCTCATCCACTGCCATTCCAATAGGCTTAAGTCTTGCCGCAATATTATTCATTTCAATGACATGTTCGTGCATAGTACGAGAACCATCAAATTCCATGATGGTTAATGTACTCATTAATGTCCCAACAAGAGACTTATCAGTAGTTTGGGAACACTCTTCCACAAATTTCATAAATTCTTTTGCACCATCAGTTTTGGGAAGAGCAGACTTAATATTACTTGCTATGCTCATTCGCATAAAGATACAGGAACAATACTTGATCACACATGCTTAACATTAATACTTTGAGTCATAAACTAAACATACTATACAGATTCAGAAAACATTCTATGTATATTAATGTTCTCCTTTGGGAGATTCATTAATACACAAAACATAATGATGCTAATAGTATTAACTTTATTTGGTAAGATATATGCATTAACTAGAAACACTTGTTATCTTTGGATATACAAGCAAAACTAATAACACATACTCACTACCAACAATCATATCCATTAATTATAAGGACAACTAATCAACCTTTGGGTGATCCATAATGCCCTATAATAATGAATTTCCATTTACCCATATATATAAATAATTTAGCATCCATTCTATAGGTAATTGGAATAAAATTTATCAGTAATCTGGAATTAAATAAAACTTAAAGTTTTGATCACTTTGGTGATTACAAATCTATCATACAAATAATTCCATAAATAATATCATTAATTGAAATAAAATTTCATCATCCATAATTTGGAATTAAATAAAACATAAAGATTTGATCACTTTGGTGATTACAAATCTATCATACAAATAATTCCAAAAAATAATATCATTATATGAAATAAAATTTCATCCATAATTTGGAATTAAATAAAACTTAAAGATTTGATCACTTTGGTGATTACAAATCTATCAAACAAGTAATTCCAAAATTTCAATTTAAAATTAAATACATAAAGCGGAAATACAGTTTTCCATTCCTCACTTTCAGTCAATTAATTAAAATTTAATTTAATGAACATAATAAAATTTCATTAAAACTTTAATTAAACTTTAATTTAATGCAAATAAAATTACATTAAAACATAATAAAATTTCATTAAAACTTTAATTTAATGCAAATAAAATTACTTTAAAACATAATAAAATTTCATTAAAACTTTAATTAAACTTTAATTTAATGCAAATAAAATTACATTAAAACATGATACATAAAACAGAAAATAATTTTTCGTTACTCACTTTTAATTAATTAATTAAAGTTTAATTTAAATGTAAATTTAATTACATTATAACATAACCTAAATTACAGAAAAGTAACAATTGATTAAACTTTAATATGGGTGCAACAAAGAATTTATGCATTTCATGATGGCAAAGAATAATTCATACATGGATTCATTAATTGGATTATTTTCATGCATTTTATTATATTATATTATAATATAATATTAATAAAATTGATAACCTAAGGCACAGTAAATCAAAGCAAAATTGCTTAAGCTGCAGGGATGCCGTTAACCACCCCTCTCACAATGAGTCACTGTGTCGCAGCAACAACCACTTTCTTGCGTTTGGGTTCAAAAGGTTTTACGCCGTTAATGGCGTTGATCCATAAACCCTAATTTTAAAAATTAGGGTTCTTCAATTGGGATTAATTAAAATTAGGGTTCTTTAATTTTGATGGTTTAGGACAATTAGGGATCTATTATAGAGGAATGAAAACCTTGATCTATAAATCCTAATTTTAAAATTAGTGTTCTTAAATTGGGAATATTTTAAAATTAGGGTTCTTCAAATTTTGGAAAAACATTAATGGAGAATCACAAAAATGAGCAACAAGGCTCTGATACCACATGTAAGTCAGAACATGAATGAACGTAAATTGAACACATACAATTATGTTCACAAATAGATCTTATCATATCATGATTCTCACACAAAACATACAATCAAGAAGGAATAGGCACTTACCTTGATCCATGAGTGATCCTAATTGAGGAGTTACTTTATCTCCTTTATCCCAATCTATCTCTTAGCAATTCCGTACTTGTCACACACTTTCGTGATAGTTAACAGTGAGACAACTATTATTTGCAGAGACAGAACCCTATAGCCTTTAGTACCCAATCTCCATCAGATGTAGGTTTTCCATTAGGTATATCATCATATATATATTTCTCACATTAACCAATGAGCCTTTATTCTATTATTATTATTAAATCATATTTGGGCCCAAAGCCCAAACTCTAAGTCATGTGAGTCACTTTATAGAAATTAATTTACGTAATTTCTTACATTTTCTTCTTTTGTATATAATATTTTTCAAACAATTGAGGATGAATTTTTGGTTTATTTTTTAATGGTGTAATATGTATTGTAATGATTGTCATATATTATTGGTTGTTTATAGACCCAATGGAAAATATTGGTTTAATTCCTATAATTGATAAAATATTAAAAATTATTAAAAAAAATATGAAACTCAAATTCTATTTAATTATTTTTTCGGTTGAGTTTGTAGTTTTAAATAAATTTTAACTATTACCAAATACATATATTTTTACCCATAATTAATAAAATATTAAAAATTATAAAAAAAATATGAAACCCAAGTTCTATTTAATTATTTTCTACCTTGAGAGACGGTTTTGAATTCAAATAGTAATTTTAAATTTTAAATTTTGAAAATTCATTCATTCTCTTTACCATATGTAACTTTTAATTACCGCTCTCCACTATTTTTTTAACCTACTTTTTAACTGTATACTCTTTAACTTCTCATTTTAATGTTAGTAAGAGAAATTGTTTTTGAAGAATAAAAAAATACTAAAGAAAGAGAAATAAAAAATGCGGATACACACTACTCTTTTAACGGTATACTATTTAACTTCTCATTTTAATGTTACTAAGATAAATTGTTTTTGAATAATAAAAAAATACTAAAGAAACAGAACTAAAAAATGCGGATACACAGGCACGTCACTGCCTGTGTTCCCGCTAGTATATATAAATGAAATTGTAAATGTAAGTAAAAAAATAAATAAAAATAAATACAAAAAATACAAAACAAATATTAATATATAAGAAATAAATATCAGCATATGCGAACGGATAACAAAACTAAACATACTAAAATTAATACAATGCATAAACTTAAATAATTAAATTTTATAATTATATATATAAATACACATGTAAATAAGAAAATAAATAAAAAAATACAAAAAAATATTAATACATAAGAAATTAACATCACCTTATACAAATAATTAAAAAAAAACTAAACATACTAAAATTAATATAAACAACACATAAACTTAAATAATACACGTAAATAAATAAATTGTTCAAAAATAACCAAAATTCCTCCATTTTTTGATATATTTATTTCAGATTTTATTTAAGCAGGACATTAAATATTTTAAATTTGTATTTATTTCAAATTTTGAATAATTTTATAATCGTTCAACTATCTACAAATTGACACAAAGTTTTAAAAAAATAAGTAACAATAAACAGTTATATAAAAAAATGATCCATCATAAAAGGGGAATAACTCGAATTTCATAATTTGGTATGTTAACCTCTGTTTAAAAAATAATCTTATCGCATTCTTTGAAATCATTTCACATACTTAAATTCTTTCATTTCGTTCCAAGTGTTGTTGATTTATTTGACGTGTTTTTTTTCACTATTTTGTATAAAAGTATAATTTATATAATTATATATATATATTATATAAATGTAAATGGGAAAAAAAATTACAATCAAATATTAATATATAAAAAAAATCAACATATACGAATAAATAAATAAACTAAACATACTAAAATTAATATAAACAATGCATAAAGATAAATAATACACTTAAAAAAAATTGTTTAAGTAGGTAACAAACTGATACAAATTTTGAGAAAAGTAAGTAACAATAAACACTTATGTAAAAAAAATGATTCATCCTAAAAGGTGTATAGCTCGAATTTAATAATTTAGTATGTTAACACCTACTTCACAAATAATCTTATCGCTTTCTTTGAAGTCATTTAACATTTCATCCCACTCTAAGTTTCATTGATTTATTTGGCGCAATATTAATAAGAAAATAAAAAAAATACAAATCAAATATTAATATATAAGAAATAAACATCAGCATATACAAATAAATAAATAAAACTAAACATACTAAAATTAATATAAACAATGCATAAATATAAATAATACGCATAAATAAATAAATAAATTGTTCAAGTATCAATAAACTGACACAAATCTTGAGAAAGTAACAATAAACCGTCATGTAACATCCTAAAAGACGAGTAACTTGAATTTAATTATTTGGTAGGTTAACCTCTACTTCAAAAACAATTTTATCACTTTCTTTGAAACTATTTAACCTACAAAAGTTATTTCATCTCGCTTAAGTTTTTTTTATTTAATTGACACGTTTTTTCTTCCTATTATAAATAATAATATAATTTATATAATTAAATATAAATAAATGTAATTGTAAATAAATAAAAAAATTACAAATTACAAATATATAAGAAATAACCATTACCATATGCGAATAAATAAAAAAGCCTAAACATACCAAAATTAATCTAAACAATCCATGAACATAAATAATACACATAAATAAATAATTTAAGTATAACAAACTGAAAAAATATTCGAGGAAAGTAAGTAACAATAAACAGTTATGTACAAAAGAACTCATCATAAAATTCGGATAACCCGAATATTTGTTATGTTAACCTTTTCTTCAAAAACAATCTTATTGTCTTCTTTGAAGTTATTCAACATAAAATTATTTCATCCCACCCCAAGTTTTGTTGATTTATTTGATGCGTTTTCTTTTACTTTTCTGTATAAAAATATAATTCATATAATTAATATATATATATATATATAATTATGTATGTATAAACAGGTAAAAAATGATTCATCTTAAAATTTGGATAACCCAAATTTCATTATTTGTTATGTTAACCTCTCCTTCAAAAACAATCTTATTTCACATTTTATTTAGGATTTTGAATAATTTAGAATTTTTATTTATTTCACATTTTTATTTAAGTAGAATATTCAATAATTTAGAATTTGTATATTTAGAAGGTTGAATAATTTAGAAATTGTATTTATTAAATTTTTTTATTTAAGTAGGACATTAAATAATTTAGATTTGTATTTATTTTAGATTTTGAATAATTAATATTTTAAATAATTTATGAATTTAATTTATTTCAAATTTTTATTTATGTATGATATTAAATAATTTAGGTATTTATTTATTTACGATTTTGAATAAATTTGGAATATAATTTGTTTTGGATTTTTATTTAAGTAGAAAATTAAATAATTTTGATTTTAAAAATTTTAGATATTTTTATTTCTTTTAGATTTTTATTTAAGTAGGATATAAAACAATTTAGGATTTGTATTTATTTATGATTTTGAAAAACTTAAAATTTTTATTAATTTTATATTTTTATTCAAGAATGACATTAAATAATTTAGGATATGGATATATTTTGAATTTTGAATCAAAATTTGGTTTAAAAATGATATTAAAAATTTCAGGATTTTTATTTATTTAGGATTTTAAAAAATTTAGAAATTTTATTTAATAATTTTAGATATTGTCTAAGAAATACAAAGTTTTTAATAATTCAATTGACATTAATAAAAATATATAAATACCTTTTTAAATTAATAATTTATTGTATAACTCACGTTAAGTTTCCATTTAATTACCAATATTATTTCATTTTATTCATTAATTTGTTAATATTATAATTTATATTTTGTTCATAAAATCATATGGAATGAAAATCAAAGCCAATAAATTTGTTATTTTTTTTTGTGATTTAATTTATGGTTTAAAAAAATTACTAAGAATTAGTTACCAAATTTTTTTGAAGAAGAAAATGAAGAAGGTGAACATTGCAAAATATAAAATACACTACAGATTAAAGTTAAAATAACAAAGAAAAATACATATTACATAGAAATTACATTAAATTTAAATATTAAATAATAAATTCCTAAAATAAATGTAATTAATCTTATTCCTATAAGTAACACTTAAATAATTTGTCTTTTTCATCAAAGAAATACACATGCACGTTTGCTTCTGACATTTTGGTAAGTTATATAATATATTACTAATATTACTAATTACTAAGGTCAGAAAAATGGAGTTATATTATAAGGCCCAACTCTGAAAAAAAAATGTTGTGAGATGACATTTAACAGTAAGACTTAATGAATGTAATAATGAATACATAGGGAGTGATGAGCAATAAACCATCATTACACGTAATTAGTGATGGAAACATAAATAGATTCCAACAAAATAAACTTTCAAAGTTGGATAAAATGAACAAATTAGATGAAGAAAAATGGAACACTAGACTGCAAAAAACAAACCGTTAATGAGATGAACTTAATGAACTCAAAAGCTAAATGCAAGAAACACTGAACAGCTAATAAGAAAAAAAACTGCAAAATACGAAAAGAATGAGATGAACAAAATGGACAGAAAAGGTAAATGCACGAAACACTGAACAAAAAAAGAAAACAAACTGCAAAAAACGAAAAGAATGAGATGAACAAAATGGACAGAAAAGCTAAATACAAGAAACACTGAAAAAAAAGAAAAAAAAATGCAAAAAATGAAAAGAATGAGATGAACAAATTGGACAGAACCAATAAACGCAATAAACATTGATCAGAAAAGAAAAAAGCAAGCAACTTTGATCAGAAAACCCAAAAAAGCAAGCAACTAAGAACAACTCAAAACGTAAGAAACATAGAGCCACGAACATAAATAAAACGGCAGAAAATGCACCACAAAATGGAAATAAATGATAAAAGAATCACCTTTTATGTTCGGAGCAAATCAAAGTTTGAAACTTTAATAAGAAACCCCAAGAACAACGAAAAACATAAGAAACATAGAACCACAAACATAAATAAAACGACAAAAAATGCACCAAAAGATTGAAAGAAATGATAAAAGTCTCACCTTTTATGTTCGGAGCAATTCAAAGTTCAAAACTTTAATGAGAAACCCAAGATCAGCGAAAAGCATAAGAAACATAGAACCACGAACATAAATAAAACGGCAGACAATGCCCCAAAAATTGAAAGAAATGATAAAAGTCTCACCTTTTGTTTTCGGAGTAGATCAAAGTTCGAAACTTTAATGAGAAACCCTAAGAACAACGAAAAACATAAGAAACATAAAACCACGAACATAAATAAAACGACATAAAATGCACCAAAAAATTGAAAGAAATGATAAAAGTCTCACATTTTATGTTAGGAGCATATCAAAGTTAGAAACTTTAATGAGAAACCCCAAGAACAACGAAAAACATAAGAAACAGAATAATGAAAAGAGGAAATGAGATATGAATGGGTCTTTGCAACTATATATTCTCAAGAACCAATCTTGATAACCATTTCAAAATTTCAAAATTCAAAAATCGCGCCAAGGGAAAAATACCTTAATGAAGAGATTTGTAGTGGTGGTAAGGCAATGAGCAGAAGGTGTGCAATTGCCAAATTGGTGAAAGAGAAGAGGAAAGTAGAAGAGAGAAAGCTAAGAGTTTTGGAGGGAATGGAGAAAGTAAGGGTTTAGTGTGTGGAGGGAATGAAGAGAGTGAGAGACGTGGTGTGAGAGAGGGAATACAGAGGGTTAGAGTGAAAAGGTGAATATGGGGTGAGAGACGTGGTTAATTTTTTATGCGTCACGTGTCGTGCATTTAGAGAGTCACGATGATGTGCCCTGAGAGTAACACGTGAAAACAATTCCCTTTGTGGTAAAAAATGTTTTTGAACTTTGTTTTCCAAAAATTTAAGGTTGTGACACGTGTCTAAACCGACCTGTTTGTGCTCCCTCAATTGTTATATATATACATCAAAACTAAACAAAATCATCATTTGCGAATAAAAAATACATCAAAACTCAAGAAAAATGAAAAGAGGAAATGAGATATGAATGGGTCTTTGCACCTATATATTCTTAAAAACCAATCTTGATAACCATTTCAAAATTTCAAAATTCAAAAATCGCGCCAAGGGAAAAATACCTTAATGAAGAGATTTGTAGTGGTGGTAAGGCAATGAGCAGAAGGTGTGCAGTTGCCAAATCAGTGAAATTGAAGGGGAAAGTAGAAGAGAGAAAGCTAAGAGTTTTGGAGGGAATGGAAAAAGTAAGGGTTTAGTGTGTGGAGGGAATGAAGAGAGTGAGAGACGTGGTGTGAGAGAGGGAATACAGAAATTCCCTTTGTGGTAAAAAATGTTTTTGAACTTTGTTTTCCAAAAATTTAAGGTTGTGACATGTATCTAAACCGACCTGTTTGTGCTCCCTCAATTGTTATATATATAGATATAGATATAGATTTCTAATAGAAGTAAAATTACTCTAAAAAATATATGAAATATTGAATAAAAGTATGGGATAAATATTAATGAGTATAATTAGAAGATTGGATATAGAAACTTGATATTTATCAATTTTTAATTATTTAATTTTTATAATTTGAATAATTTAACTTTTATAGTATTTATATATTTATAGTTGACTTATTCTTTTAACTACTTTGAAAATAATTATATTGTTAAATTTCTTTTCACGTGAAGTAAATTCTTACAAATTTACTAATAAGTCTATGAGTCGTTTATAGAATTTCTACAAATCTGAGTAGATTCTCGAGTTTCACAACCTAGTCACACATCCACTTTCCATATTTATTTATGTCTTTTCTTTGTTAAACTATAATCATTTTAAATTTTAGTACAGATTCCAAAACGAAATCACCTGGTCTTTTTTATTAATTTAACTGTAAATTAATGCTTAACTATAAAATATTTGGAATGTAAAATTGTCATGACTAGGATCTTCTTACATGACACTCACGGACCTTTCTACTTTATAAAACCACTCACTTCTCTTCAAAGTTTAAATAGGATAAAAGAATAAGTCTAGTAATAATACTAAACTATCACCCCAAAAACAACAAAAAACAACAAAAAACATGTAGTGAAAAGATAAATGAGATAAACATGATGAAAGATGAAGCAGTACACTTTAAAAACAATTCATGGCAGAACCCTAGAGAATTTGAGGGCATATAGTATATCTTTACCTCTACAACATGCATCAACTTTTGGGGTTTAATTTTGTGAAAGAACTCTTCTAGTTGTCTCACTGTAACAGAACAACGTTTGTTATATTGCAATGACGTTTGCTTAAAAATATGAGGTGGCGTTAGTTTCATCTGAGAATACCTTATAGAAGAAGAGTGCAATTTTTCCAGAGGAATTGCAACTAACGAACCTCTACAACAATGGCAGTTTATCGCAACAAAGCTATGCCGACACAATGAAGGCAGATATACAGTTCCGCGGCGGAGACGGTGGCTTAGTGAAAGTGAAGGCACTCTATCAGAGTTTCAAGAATGTCTAGGTTTCTCTGTGGCGAAACATTCACGGCAAAACAAGGGAACTTTCTGTTATAATATTTTATATTGTGTTTATATCTTGTTTTAATATTTCTAAAATATCTATTTCTTTCTTAATCTTTATAATAATTGGTTTATTTTAAATCCATCTCTTTAAGAAAATATTTTTTTTTTATGGAACCTATTTAAGAAAACATTTGGTAAAAACTAAAATAAATTATGGATGAAATATTTTTTTCGTTTACATAAAATGATTGGTGTTTAATTCTGGTTTTTCTTATGTAGTCTTTAATTGCATCAGTAATGATGGTTTTGAAACACACAGAAATACTAAAATAATTTAAGATGAAAATTTAAATATTTAAAATTTATAAGAATGAAAATGATATTTTATTCATAGATTATTTACGTATTATAGGATTAAAAATACTAAAATTAAATAGTAAAATATTACACAAATTATAGGACCACAAGTTAAATAAAAAAATTTAGATAGAAAAAAAAATACAATTATATTTGAATATTAAAAATTTAGATAGAAAAGCAAATACAATTATAATTTTTATTTTAAAAAAGAAAGACTACTAGTTTAATCTCTAATATTATTTAATATATATATATATATTATTTATTTATTTAGTACAATACTTGTTTTTGCCGGTTGACTCAGTTGTTGTTGACTTTAGAGGCAGATGGTGGCTCCTCCTATTTCTAGTGGTCTTCAGGTGATATAGAGTGGCTCCGTTGAAACAGAGGGGGCCCTACCTGTTGATTACACTCCGACGATCAAGTCAGTACTGGGCTAAGAAACAATGAGTAAGTAAAATAGTTTCAGTCTTAGAAACGGCGTACCTTTACCAGGCACCTCAACTCCCTTTCTATAGGTTGTTTTTAGGGTAACTTCCATGTCCCACTAGAACCTCTTTGCTAGTGAGATTAGGGTTACTAGGAAGACATCTTGTCGCGTTGTTATGCAATCTTAACACAACAGCTGCGCAAAACCTTCCTCTTCTGGAGTGCAAAGTCTAACGGTATGGTCGTTAGGGTACCAACTCATGTACCAGCTCTGCGGGGTCCATCCGTTCTGTAGGTGACCTAATTCTTCACGTGTCCTGCATGCAGCTTTCCCTGGAAACCCTAGCGCTCATGGGCTTAGGTGCCTTCAAGGATTACTTATTTATGCTGCACCCGAATGTGCTATACACACCATGTGCATGAGATCTCCTGTGAATTATGTTTTTCTTATATCTAGGTTTCAACACATACTATTCCTGGGGCCCCGCTTTCGTAGCCCATCATCGCAACCAGATCACCGATGACCGATGTCGATGTTTGATGTCGATCTCTAATACCGATGTCTGAGGTCTGGCCAGTACACAAGCTCCCCAGGCTCGAGCTGAAAATTGTTTCAGCGAAGAGGCTAACTTCTCGCCTATGGCGACCTACATGGTGAAGGAGTGACAGGACGCGCACAGTGCCTCAAGGTGACGTTTCACCATACTTTTTGCCCAGCGTACACGTGGCTAGATCAACGGTTGGGGCGCGTGGGCGTTTGCGCTGCCCCTCATAGGTTAAAACCTTCGATTCTCACGCTTCCTTCACTGTTCCATTCCCTCTCTCGTGCATTTTTCAAACATTTCTGCTTCCAAACGCTCTGTCTTCTTTCCCATAACTCTTCATTTCCTCGAAGCATAATCACCTCAAGGTATGTTTCTTACTCCATAACCGCCTTTGCCTTGTAATTCTGATGCTCTTAATTTGCTTTAACTGTTCTGGGACTGTTTATATTTTTCACATTTAGGATCGTTGTTCTTCGTTTTTCTTCTTATTTGCTTTCTTTTCTGAAGTGCTGACATTTCCTCCTCTAAGCTTTGTGTTTTTCTTCTTCTTTGTTTTAGCTCTTTCTCCATAAGATGGATCAAACAACCCCAACTCCTCCCTCCCCCAACTACAAATCCCTATACCGTTTGGCACCTAGTAACCTCTTAGAGGAAACCTCTGATATTACCACCCATGCGAGCATAGTGGCATATAGGAAGAGCGAGAGTTGCCATAAGTCTCGTATTTTTGGAAGAGAGCATGACAAATTTGTGAGGGTTGTGCCTTGTAGGGTAGGTGAGCCTGTCTGCTGTGATGAGTCATCGGACTCGGAGTGACCATTTTGTTTTATCTATTCCACCGTCTTCAAAAAAATCTCCCTCCGCTTATCCTTTACTGGCTTCGAGCGAGCCCTCCTCACCGAAATTAATGTTGCCCATACCCAACTACACCCAAACAGTTGGGCGTTTGTTAGGGCCTTCTCTATCCTGTGTCACCACTTCAGCCATTCTCCGTCAATGGACGTGTTTCTTTACTTCTTCGAAGCTAAGAACCCAGGCGAAAAGTTGTGGGTGAGCTTCAACGGGGTTGTTGGGAGGGTTCTGTTGACCCTCTTCCAACAATCATACAGAGGCTTCAAGGGGAAGTTCTTCAAGATTCGGTGCAACAAGAACGACCCTACCCTCTTGGATGGGTTTCCTCTTTACTAGTGGAGAAGCCTAGACTTAAGAAACCCAAACGCCTCGAGGACTTACCCCCACGGGAACGAGAGGTGTGTAACTTCTTCTCCGACCTTCAAGCAGTGTTTAACTTTATCGAGCTACTTAAACTCGAATTCAGCCCTGCACCTTGGTACCCTATTTTCCCCTACTCCTGCTATAGTTTTCCTTGCTTGTGTGTGTTGCTTGTTTGAATTATCATGTACTTTTATCCTCTTATGCAGGCATGGTGTTGGACGCGGAGAAGAGGAGACACTTGGCTGTCGTGGCCGTGCAAAAGTAGATTGCTCCAGGTCCCTCTACTCCTGTTCCTTTTGCCCCTGACCCCTCTGCCAAAGATAAGAGGCTCAAAGGGGTGGCTGAGGTTGCTGAGGTTGATCCTTCTAAGGATGAGGATACTTGCTCAGGCCTCATCTTTAGGAGGAAACGCAAGGCTGATGCTGTCGTTCCTGCGTCGTCGGACTCAAATGGCCAAGCCCCTTCCTATAGGGAGTGTTCTCCTAGCGCCTCCTCTCCTCGATACGTCGTAGTACATGAAGGCAGGGGGAGAGCACTTCAGAAGAAGACCAGTGGGACTCCTCGGCTGACCTGTCCTCCTTCCTTTAGAAGGTGCTACAATCTGCCCGAACCAAAGAAACACTGAAAGGCTTGGAGTAAGGCCCTCTGTTGGAGCACGTATTGGGGAAACCCTAGTTGGGTCCAACCTTCTGCTCTCCAAGATGCGGTGGGTACAGGTACTGGCTAGCCAAGAAATCCTCCAAACCACGGAGCTCAAATGCCTATTAACCGGTCTTCCCCTAGAGGTGGATGAGCTTCGCAAAACCGATCAAGAGACAAAGAAACTCTTGCTCGAGAAGGCTCAAGAAACCTTAAGGTTATACACTAGGAATGGCGACCTTCAAGCCGAAGTGGATGGCTTGAAGGAGAAGCTTGGCAGCAGGGACGAAGAGGTGACCCAACTAAAAGAGAAATCGACCAAGCTAGAAGAGGAAATGGCCAACCTGAAGGAGGAGTTGGTCCGTACAGATGAGCTCTTCCAGCAAACTAAGGATGAGCTTACTAGTGATGCCGCCGAGTCTTACGCAACGGGGTTTGAGGATGCCATGGCCCAGGTTGCCTTCGTGCATTCGGGGGTGGACCTTTCTCAAACTGGCCTAACCAAGACCATTGCAGATGGGCAGTTGGTGGATGCTGAGCAACAGGGGTGACTCTTCATGCTATCGCCTTTATTTTGTAAATTGACGAACACTTGGTGATTTTGTATATATTTATTATGTATGAAGTCTTTCTATTTTCAATTTGTCTCTTGTATGTGTGAATGTTTCCCTCTTCGAACTTAATCTTGTGCCTGCTATTAGTTAACTTGCGTGTTTCAAAACAATTTTGTTGACTAGCAGCGCGTTAACGACCCTTTACTAACTTGCTTCTGCCCGATCTTTACCTTTCTCGATCTTAACACGTAGAGGCAGAAGAGACATTTGTTCGAACTCTAACTAGTCTCGTCCTTGGCATACAAAGACAAGGAAAATGTTTACTCGCTGCTCTCGACCTTGGCGTATAAGGGCAAGGGAGATGTCTTACTTTGAACCATACTATTCTCAACCTTGGCGTATAAAGGCAAGTGAAAGATTCGCTTGCTGTTCTCGACCTTGGCATACAAAGGCAAGGGAGAGGTTCACTTTACTGTTCTCGACCTTGGCGTATAAAGGCAATGGAGACGTTTTACTAGGAACCATACTGTTCTTGACCTTGGTGTATATAGGCAAGGGAGAAGTTCAGTTTACTGTTCTCGACCTTGGCGTATAAAGCCAAGGGAGACGTTTTACTGGGAACCATACTGTTCTTGACCTTGGCGTATAAAGGCAAGGGAGAGGTTCACTTTACTTTGTTGTATAACACATCGCAACATTTCTTTTCAACTAACTTTTTATTAGGTGACCTCGTTAAAAAACCCTGATAAGGGAAAAAGAGTGTCCCCTTAACTGCGTAGAATGATATAACTAACTGAAATAAAATTTAAGGTTGGCCCCATTCTATGTTCGGGGAATTTTCCCACCTTCCAAGGTCTTGAGTTTGTACGCTCCGTTCCCAAGCGCCTCTATCACATGGAATGGACTAGTCCACTTGGGAGACAACTTGTTCTCCAACTGGTATGGGTGTGCTTTTACTGTCGAGGTCTCAGCTTGGACTTGTGCTTGTACTCCACCCTTCTCTTTAAGGCTTCAGCCTTGATGCGCGTTTCTTCCCTGACCTCGTCCAACAGATTTAGGTTCACCCTTCTTTCCTCGTTAGACTCCTCGGCCACGAAGTTTTGGAAACGAGGTGAACTTTCCTGGATCTCGACAAGAATCGTGGCGTCCAAACCATACACCAAGCTAAAAGGTGTTTCCTTGGTGGTGGATTGGGGAGTGGTGTGGTAGGCCCACGCAATTCTGGGGACCTCGTCCGCCCAAGTTCCTTTTACTTTTTCCAACCTTCTTTTTAGGCCCCTGAGCAACATTCGGTTGACGGGCTCGACCTGTCCATTTGTTTGAGGGTGTTCAATTGATGTGAACACCTGCTTGATACCGAGCTCCGTGCATAGTTTGCCCAACTGTTGGCTTGCAAACTGGGTGCCATTGTCAGACACCAAGCGCTTTGGGATTCCAAAATGACAAACTATGTTCGTCCATACGAAGTGTTGAATCTTGTGAGTTGTGATTTGTGGAACGGGTTATGCCTTTATCCACTTTGTAAAGTACTCGATGGTGACCATGAGATACTTCATCTATCGAACTGCTAGAGGAAATAGTCCCAGGATGTCGATCCCCCAGGTGTGAAACGACCATGGGTTGTGGATCGATCGCAACTCTTCTTGGAGTGCATTATGCCAATCAGCGTGTCATTGGCACTGCTTGCATCGTTGTGCGTACCTCGTGCAATCCTCCCTCATGGTAGACCAGTAGTACCCTGCTCGAACGACTTTTGATGAGAGAGTTTGGCCATCGATGAGACTCCCACATATCCCTTCATGGAGCTTTGTCATGATCCGTGTGCACTGCTCACCGCCCACACAAGATAGGATAGGATGAGTGTAGCCATGTCTAAACAAGTTTCCAACAACCAGGGTGTATCTATTTGCATTTTTCTTGACGACCTTGGCTTTTGCTGGCTCCAACGGGAGCAAACCGTAAGCCAAGTAGCGTCTATAGGGTGTTATCCAGGTTTCACCCTCGTCGACTAGGCAGACGTGCAATGATTCTCCCCCTTAATGAATCATACACGCTTATTCTGGGTGTCTTCAACATTTCTTGAGTCAACGACCGGTGACCCCTCTTATCGCCCTCTGAGGTGCTTACTTATTGGACTTCTGCTGTGTAGTCTGTGGTGGTTCGAGGTGTCCTTAAGATCTCCTGTATGACTGTTCTCTGTCTGCTCCCCTTGCCTGAGCTGGTGAGTTTTGCCAGTAAGCCAGCTCGGGCATTCTGCTCTCTGGGGACGTGCACTAGCTCGAACACCACAAAAGTCTCTTTCAAGATTCTGACATACTTCAGGTATGCGGCCATCTGAGAGTCCTTGGCTTGGTATTCTCCCGTAACCTGCCCCGTCACTAACAGGGAATCACTCTTCGCCAACAGACTCTTAGCACCCATGATATGATTCCAATAGCAAGATATAAATGATTCTTTGACATTGTATGGAATCAACTTGAGTTGGAGATTGAATATGCACTTTTATAGAAATGGATCATTGTTCTATGATTCAAGAACTCACCAAAACTTGCGCCAAACACCAAAGCTCACATGGAAGACCCATTTCTTGCCAATTGAACCGACTAAAAGAGGTAAGAAAGCAAATGAACCATTTAAATTGCTTAGAAATTGAAATGCACCGAATCAAATCAATAGGAAATGAAGAAGAACCAATTGAATCCAGCAAAAGAGAATATGAACCGAACAAAACATGAAACTTAAGCAAGAACACCGAATAGAAAGAAAGAAAGGAACCTAAGACATGTTTAGGAATTCAAATAGGCACGGAAATGGAATGAGAAGATGGAGAAGAAAGAAGACTTATGTGGTTGTAGTTCTTGGTTGATGAACACGCCACTTGAAGTGTGAAAGCTCCAAGATAAGTGTGAATTGCCGCCACTTGAGGGAACCAAGGCTCTCAAGATGAGACTAGGAAGAGGAGAAAACAAGTTCTCACTACACTCAATCACCAATTTGGGAGAGTTTTGATACTACAAATTCCAATTCTGAATTATGAAGGACCCAAGCCCTCCTTTTATAGGAGCAAGGGCCGGTCACGGTGCTTACAAAGCTTGTACCACAAGCTACCCAAAAGTCTCCTAAGCTAACGCCTATAGTGACTCATGAAGAGTCACCTTCTAGAAAATTCTAAACTAAAGTCTAAAGATGCTTTACAAAAGAGGTTTCTTTAGGTTTCCCTCTTAGCACCTACCTAAACACTATTCTATATTATTTACAAATTTATACAAAAGAAACTATAAAGAGAGATATTTAATTGAAGCCCATTCTTGAAAGCTTGTAGACTTCTTTGGCTTTAGACTTGATCCTCTCTTTATTTTATGTCTTCTTTTAATTTTGAGAAGACTAGAAGGAAGAACTTTAAATGTGTGGGTGGATGACCTCTTCCTCCATTGGTAAAAGCCTCTCTTATCTGTTCTTCATCATACTCCTCAAGTTGGAGAGAATTCGACCGCGAATTCTGAATCCCTGCATATAACAAAGTCAGTTTATTTTGACAATTAAAAGTTGAAGAAAAAGGCAAACATGACTTAGAAGTTGGAAGCAGTGGGAGTTCAGAAAAGGAAGTCCTATAAACAGACCAAGTTGGAAAAATTTGTTTGGGAATGATGATATCTTTTGGAAAAAGTCCTCTTAAATGGTGAAAACCATTAGGAGGTATGAAAAAATCATCCCTAACATTCTTTAACCAAGTTGGTGTTGAAATAGGAACCTTGGGTAATGAAAAAGATAAAGAAGAAGAAGACCTTGGAGGCTCCATGTGAGGCATAGCACGAGTCAACATGATGGATTTAGTGGATAAAGTGGTGTGACTCGGTTTAGTACTTACTTCTTTTTCTTTCTCATTTTCTCTTTTAGTTTTCACTTTTATTTGGTCCTCATGAACCTCTTTGGGAGAGAGGGGTTTTAAGATAACCTTGCGCCCTTGGAAGGAAAAAGACATTGTATTGGATAGGCCATCATGTAAAACATGTCTATCATATTGCCAAGGCCTTCCTAAAAGAAGATGAGTTGCTTCCATGGGTACAACATCACATAAAACCTCATCTTTATACTTTCCTATTGCAAAGTTAATGAGGACTTGTTTGTTCACCATTATTTCACCTTCGTTACTTAACCATTGTAACTTATAAGGCTTAGTATGAGAGATAGTGGGTAAGGCTAACTTCTCCACAACTCTTGTACTAGTCACATTAGTGCAACTACCCCCATCAATAATCAAGGAACATAACTTGTTGTTGATAAGACAGCGGGTGTGAAAAATATTTTCCCTTTGAGTATCATTCAAAGATTTTGAAATTGTGCCCAACATACGCCTTATATTTCACTCTCAATCTCACTTGATGGCTTAGAAGGTGAAGAATGCCTAGATGAATTGGAATCATGCTTACTCATCACAATGCCATTATGCACAAACATATTGCTCTTAGAAGGACAATTAGCCGCAATGTGACCATAACCCATACACTTAAAGCACTTCTTACTAGACGATTTAATTGGAGATTTAGAAATATAAGTAGAAGGCTTAGATTCCTTAGGTTTTAAAGAAGAATCTTTAGAAGGAAATTTTGAAAAAGACTTTTTATTTTTCCAAGAATTGTTGTAGTAACCATCATTAAGAGCATTTTTAAAAGCATTTTTCTTTGCAAGTTGGGTTTCCACCTTCATTACAAGATGAACCAAAGAACCCAATGATGAATACTCTTGAAGCTCAACAATATCTTGAATATCCTTCCTTAGACCACTCACAAACCTAGCTATCATAGCTTCCTCACTTTCGTTCAAATTAATTTTAAGTAAAAGCGTTTCTAACTCCTTAAAATAAGCATCCACACTTAGCGTGCCTTGTTGAAACCTTTGGAGCTTCAACATGAGGTCTTTCTTAAAGTGTGGTGGCACAAATCTAAGGCGCATGCGTTCCTTTAAAGTGTCCCAAGAGTCCACGTGAGGACCTTTGTTATAGATAATGTCCTTTACAACACTATGCCACCATTTCATGGCATAATCAATGAATTCTAAGGAGGCCATCTTAACCTTTTGGTCTTCTTTGACCTCATAGACATAAAAAAATTGTTCACATTTAGCCTCCCAATATAGATAAACATTAGGATCACTATCCCCATTAAAGGTAGGAATTTTCATAAAAGGAACGTGAAACTTGGAGTCTTGGTGATGTCTTTGGTCACGGTGATGGTTTCTTTCATTGGAATGATGATGATACCTCCTTCTTCTTGTATCCTCTTCACGGCCATGATCATTGGAAGAACCTTTAGAAGAAGGTCTATGAGAATGATGCTCTTCATTGATAGAATGAGAGGACCTAGGTTGCTTCATTTCAAGTCTTTGTAATCTTTCCTCCAACTTTCTTATAGCTTCATCTTTGAGATTAATGGTTCGGTTTGCCTTTTTTAATTAAACAAGAACATAAGCTTTGCTAGGAGAATGCTGTTTGGAAGAATCACTGCTGGAATATGAAGCCATTTATAAAAGAAAAACAGCAAACAAAAGAGTACACAAATGTTAAGAAACAATGTTAGCAAACACAAAATTTAGAACAAATGCCGAAGTGAATTGTCACTTAAAACACTCCAAAGAAAGAATACTCCCCTTTACCAATCTGAACTTGAGGCCTTTAGTAACCTGAAATGAAAGATGTCAAAGCAAGAGCACACAATCTCAAAGCTAATCACCACAAAACCAAAGAAACAATAAAAGACAAACAAGAAAAGGTATAAACAAGAAAATGCTATAACAAAAGGAATACAAGATGTATGACAAACTCAAAGAGTAATGAAGAAAAGACAAGCAAGAAAATAAGGTACTCAATGAAAAAGAAGGCACACAAAAGAGACCTAAAGAAAAGCACTAGAGTAGATGAAGAAAACAAAAACAGAACTACTGGAAAATATTTTTGTGCAAACTGTGCTTGATATTCACCGATTTATCTGGAATGATATAAAGCGAACTGGATAATGAAATTGTAACCACATAAAATTCAAGATCTTAGCTCAACAATGGCACTGAAATTACTCAAAAACAGTAAGCCAATTAATTGAGATAAATTTTCTAAAATCACTGCCAGATTACCGTATTTTTTTCAGCAGAATTACACATTGTTTGCATTTGATTTATCATTTTTTTTGTACTTTGAATTTTGAAGTACTTATTTTTTCTACTTTTTTATAACACTTTGACAAACACAAATCTAGAATTTCAGAAATTTCCAATAAGTAAATCAATTGCAATAAACAGTCAGCACATTTGCAGGAAAACAGAGGAATCCTATCAGGAATGAAAAACAGAATTAAGAACTATCAAAGACATAATGGAAATGATGTGTAAGAACTTGTATAGATCTAAAATACAAGTATGAACTCAAAACTAAAAGGAAAATGCATCAAAGGAACAAGAAAAAAACTCAGAAAACTGCATTACACAAAAGCAAGAAACAAAAAATTACAACAAAAGAAACACAAGGAATTGATAACATTCTTGGAAAAACATGACTACGACAAAACTTGTAAGGATTCAAAAATTAAAATGACACAAACACAATGTAATAGCAAAAGGAAAACAGCAAGAAAAGTAAAAAATATCCTAAAAATAGAAATGAAACAACAAGAATTGAAAGTTCTTGAATTAAAGAGCCTACAAACAACTCAAAACACAAACAAGAAGAAACCTAAACTCATGATACCACATGATATGATTCCAATAGCAAGATATAGATGATTCTTTGACATTTTATGGAATCAAATTGAGTTGGAGATTGAATAGGCACTTTTATAGAAATGGATCAATGTTCTATGATTCAAGAACTCACCAAAACTTGCGCCAAACACCAAAGCTCACATGGAAGACCCATTTCTTGCCAATTGAACCGATTAAAAGAGGTAAGAAAGCAAATGAACTGTTTAAATTGCTTAGAAATTGAAATGCACCGAATCAAATCAATAGGAATGAAGAAGAACCAATTGAATCCAGCAAAAGAGAATATGAATCAAACAAAACATGAAACTTAAGCAAGAACACCAAATAGAAAGCAAGAAAGGAACCTAAGACATGTTTAGGAATTCAAATAGGCACGAAAATGGAATGAGAAGAAGGAGAAGAAAGAAGACTTATATGGTTGTAGTTCTTGGTTGATGAACACGCCACTTGAAGTGTGAATTGCCGCCACTTGAGGGAACCAAGGCTCTCAAGATGAGACTAGTTAGAGGAGAAGACAAGTTCTCACTACACTCAATCACCAATTTGGGAGAGTTTTGATACTACAAATTCCAATTCTGAATTATGAAGGACCCAAGCCCTCCTTTTATAGGAGCAAGGGCGGTCACGGTGCTTACAAAGCTTGTACCACAAGCTACCCAAAAGTCTCCTAAGCTAACGCCTATAGTGACTCATGAAGAGTCACCTTCTAGAAAATTCTAAACTAAAGCCTAAAGATGCTTTACAAAAGAGGTTTCTTTAGGTTTCCCTCTTAGCACCTACCTAAACACTATTCTATATTATTTACAAATTTATACAAAAGAAACTATAAAGAGAGATATTTAATTGAAGCCCATTCTTGAAAGCTTGTAGACTTATTTGGCTTTAGACTTGATCCTCTCTTTATTTTATGTCTTCTTTTAATTTTGAGAAGACTAGAAGGAAGAACTTTAAATGTGTGGGTGAATGACCTCTTCCTCCATTGGTAAAAGCCTCTCTTATCTGTTCTTCATCAACCCATCTCCTTGGCCAGCAACATTCCTGCGACCAAGGCCTCATATTTAGCTTGGTTGTTACTAGCTTTGAAGGCAAATCGTAGGGCCTGCTCGATCAACAATCCATTTGGTCCTTCCAAAATGCATCAGTCCCACTGCCCTGTTGGTTGGAGAACCCGTCCACGAAGAGGACCATCTAAAATCTCCTTCTTGATGTGTGGCTGCCGAGGAGAGTTCTACCACGAAGTCACCATAAACCTGGCCCTTGATAGGTCCTCTTGGTTCATACTGTATATTGAATTCTGACAACTCAACCGCCCAACGCACCATTTGTCTTGCCACGTCGGGCTTCTTTAAGACCTTGCGAATAGGGGGTCCGTCATCACAATCACAGTGAAACTATGGAAGTAGTGACAGAGCCTTCGTGCCGCAAACACTACAACTAGAGTTGCTTTTTCTATGGCCTAGTATCTCACCTCGTGAAGTCGACGCATATCCTTCACTCACCATTGGTCTTCTTGACCAATACTACGTTGGCTAGCCACTCGGGATATTGAATCTCCCTTATGTGACCAACACTCAACAACTTCTGGGTCTCCTGCTCGATGACCAGTTGCCTCTCTTCGTTAAACTTTCTTCGTCTCTCACGTACAGGTCGGACCTGCGGGTCCATGGTGAGACGATGGCACAGGAAATCGGGGTCGATGCCAGGCATATCTAAGGCAGACCATGCGAAGGCATCCAGATGCCACGTTATCACCTCAACAATCCGGTTCTATAACTCCTGCCGAGTTTGAATTTCTTCCCCCTAATCTTCGTTTCCAGTACCTCTCCTGCAGGCTCGGGTCGCCCTTCCCAAGCGATCTCAGCTCGGGCGACCCCTTCTCCCCTTTGAGGCTGGCTGGTGACAGTGCATACCCCTCTCTTTGTCTTCAGACTATTCTCATAGCACTTCTTTGCTGCCTTTTGGTCAGAATTGAAAGTAATAACAGTCCCCTCTAGGGAGGGCAACTTCATCTTCATATGCTTCGTCGAGGCTACGACCCCTATCGTGTTTAGGGAATGTCTGCCCAAAAGGATGATATAAGCTGAAGGAGCGTTAACAACGAGGTACCTTATGTTAACGGTGCAAGATGCATCGTCGTCTGTGAAGGCTGTTCTCAACTCCACATGTCCTTTCACCTCCACCTGGTCCCCCACAAAACCGTATAGATAGTCGTTGTAAGGCCTCAACTTATCAGGCGACAGTTGCAACTTATTGAAGCTCAACCAGAAAATCACATTTGTCGAACTCTCTTGGTCGATAAGGACTCGGTGCACTCTTCTCCCTACTGTCACCATTGAGATCACCACTGGGTCGTTGTCGTGCAGGATCACATCTCGTAGATCGTCCTTCGTAAAGAAGAGGTCGGACTTAGGTGACTGATCAGACTCCCTGGCTTCTACTGCCTTCACGTCCCTAGCATACTTCTTTCGCTGGGAGGCGGTGCATCCTCCTTCTGAAAAGCCCCCAGAGATGGTATTGACCTCTCCATGGACTAGTATCTCATGCCCCTGATTTGGCGCTGGGGTCGCTGATGTCGGGGCCCCCTGTTTCTCTTGTAGGTATTCCTTCAGAAAGCCATTTCTCACCAGTTCATCCAACTGGTGTCCTAGCGTTAAGCAGTTGCGCAAGTTGTGGCCAAAGGCTTGGTGGAATTCGCACCAAGTGTCCTTGTTGGGCCCCAGGCTTCTGCCGGTCTTTGGGGGTGATTTCAGCCTATCTGCCACGTTGGAGATAGCGATAAACTCCTTAAGGTCTATTAAGAAGTTGTGCCCGGTGGGAGCGCCTTCCCTTATTCGTGCCTTGGTCTGAGGCATCCTGGGCTCATATGGCGGCTGCTTTGCCAAGGGTTTCTTCTCTGTCGTGGCCTAATGCACCCTCATGGGTTGAGGACGACCAGTTCCCCGAGGTCTAACCGGGCCAACACTTCCACACTTTTGTCACCTCCTCTTCTGCTCCGATGTGGGCCACAATTTGGTGGTGGATCTCTTAAAAAGTCTTCGGGGCGACACCTTATAAGAGAATCACTGAAAGGCCCCGCTAATACTCCTCGCCTAAACGCGTGCACCATCATGGCCTCATCTTTAGTGTGCAGCTTCACCACTAGTGCTCCGAACCGGTTCAGGAAATCTTTCAAGGGCTCTCCCTGGTATTGGTTTACGTCAAAGAGATCGAAGGAGACTGGAGGGGGATCCTAATTAACGATGAACTGCTCCTTGAAAAATGTTTAAAACTGATCAAACGAAGTGATTTGTCCATCTGGGAGGCTGATGAACCAGTCCAACGTTGTGCCTGAGAACGTTTCCATGAACAGTTTGCAGTGCATAGTGTTAGTTCCTCCCAAGATCATCATATGGGTGTGGAATATTGAACCAAGTGGTGTTCAAACTTTGAAGAATCCAAACCCTTTGAAGGATGTTGAAGCCTTGGCTGTGCTTGCTGTTGCTGTGCTGGTTTAGTATAGTTCTGGGGTAATTTGAGTTTTGTAATCCACCCCTTGATCGAATCTAAAGCATAAAACATCTCAATCTTTGTGAAGATAAAATGTTTTCAAACTAAGTTAAAACAACCGATTGTTTTATCGAAACAACCGATTGTTTATACTTAGGTGTTTTGAGAAAAAGATTGAAAACTGTTTTTCAAATGGTTGAACTGTTAAGAACCAAAACAACCGATTGATTCGAGGAAACAACCGATTGTTTGTTTTAGAACCATAACAGAAAAACTGTTTTATCTTTGACTGAGCTTTAAATGATTTAACTGCTTACGCACCAGTCATTAAATGCTTTGACCAATCTTTTAATGCAATTTAATAGTTTGTTAAGATTTGATAACAAACTACATCTTTGAATAAATTCAGAAAAACAGATTTGAGAAAAAATCTTTGACAAGGTTTTGCTAAGAGTTTTTGAGTTTTTCAAAGAGCTGAGATTGTTGAAAGTTTGTGATTGATCAAAGTTTGTGGAATAGGATTCTGCTTGTATTGATTTCAAATTATCTTTTGTAACAAGTGTAATCCTTGTACTCTGAAAAACAAGTTTCGTTTCTGTGTTTGCTGAGATTGGCTATGTGTTCTTGAGGGGATCAAGATCAACAATCTTGGTGTTGGTGTGTTTGCCAAGGAGAGTGTGTTTCTTGAGGTGTTCAAGGTCATTCTCTTGGTTGTTGTGTAAGTGATCAAGTTGTGATTGCTTAGTGGATTTCCTCAGGGTTCTGAGAAGACTGGATGTAGCTCTGGGTTTGGAGTGAACCAGTATAAACATCTGTGTACAATCTCTCTATCTCTAACTCTTTAAATTCAATTTTAATTGTTGTTTGCTGGTATAAACAACCGATTGTTTCTGTGAAACAACCGATTGTTTTTCTGGTTGTGCTGTTTTTGTTTGCTGTTTTTGGTAAACTGAATTTCTTATCAATAGTTTTCTGAGATAAATTCATTCTTGTTTTAAAAGTTTACGAAAATCCTCTTTAAACAATTCACCCCCCTCTAATTTAAAGCCATCCATTCTAACAATTGGTATCAGAGTTTGGTTCTTGAAAGTTATTCAAGTTGATCCTAAAAATCTTTTTTAATAGCTGATAGACTACCTTTTGGGGAAGGTGCTTCAATTAACAGACCACCTCTGTTTTGTGGTTTGAACTACCAGTTTTGGAAAGTAAGAATGAAAATATTTATGGAATCTCTTGACAAAGGAATTTGGGATGCAATTGAAAATGGTCCTTTTGTCCCAAAGTTTGAAAAGGATGGATCTGTCATTGAGAAACCATGGTCTCAATGGACTGATGCAGAAAGCAAAAAGGCCAAATTCGATTGCATAGCCAAAAATATTATAACCTCTGCTTTAAATTCTGATGAGTTTTTCAGGGTCTCGCAATGCAAATCATCAAAAGAAATGTGGGACACCTTGGAAGTCACTCATGAAGGAACAAATGAGGTGAAAAGAGCTAGAAAGCATGCTCTTATCCAAGAGTATGAGATGTTTAGAATGCTTAAAGGAGAAACAATTGCCGAGGTGCAGAAAAGATTCACGCACATCATCAATCACCTTATGAGCCTTGACAAGACCTTTGACAAAGAAGAGCTGAACATCAAGATCTTGAGATGTCTTGATAGAGCATGGCAACCAAAGGTAACTGCTATTTCCGAATCTAAAGATCTAACATCATTAAGTGTTGCTTCTTTGTTTGGAAAGCTTAGGGAACATGAGCTAGAGATGAATAGACTCAATGTTCAAGAGAGTAAAGATAAGCACACAAGGAGCATAACCTTAAAAGCATCCAAGCACAAAGGAAAGCAAGATTCCAGTGATGATAGTGATGAGGAAAACCTTAGCTTGCTGTCAAGAAAGTTCAGCAAATTCCTAAAGAGAAACCGCAACAAAGACAACAACAAAGATAGGTATGGAAACAAAAAATCCAATGATTTTAATTCAAATAACTATACTTGTTTTGGTTATGGTGAGCAAGGTCATATAAAGGCAAATTTTCCAAACAAAAGCAAGGAGAAAAAGCCCAGTTATAAGGAAAAGAAAGGCAAGACAAAAAGGGCCTACATAGCTTGGGATGAAAATGAGATATCATCATCAAGTTCTTCATCAAGTGAAGATGAGAAAGCAAACATCTGCTTGGTTGCTGAAAATGATGATGAATCTTGCAGCTCAAGTGAGGTAAGTTCATGTGCTTCCTTAAATGAACAAAATTACAGTGAATTGCTTGAAGCTTTTCAAGAAACACATGATGAAGCTAATAGATTGGTTCTTTCAAACAACCGATTGAAAAATCTTAACAGTTGGCTTGAAAAGAGAGTTAAATCACTTGAAGAAGATCTAGAAAAAGCAAAAAGTGATTTTGAAAAATTGGAAAACCATTTAAAAAACTCTTCTTGCAAGTGTGATACTTTTACTTGTGAAAATGGTGAAAACCTTGAAAAGAAAGTGCACTATCTTGTAAGTACTGTGGACAAGCTTTCAAAGGGGAAATCTAACTTTGAGAATGTCTTGGCATCTCAAAGCTGTGTTTTTGGAAAGGCTGGTTTAGGCTTTAATCCACAAAACAAGCAAGATAAGTTTTCAAAAAGTTTTTCAAGAAAATCAGAAAAACAACCGATTGTTAAGACGAAACAACCGGTTGTTACATGCTTTTACTGCATGAAGAAAGGCCACTCTGTTAGGTTCTGCAAAATAAGGAAATATTTTGTTCCAAGAGGTTTTATGAAATGGATTCCTAAGGGATGTGAAGTTTCTAACTGCAAAGAAAAGTCAAACGGACCCAAATTTGTAAGGGGACCAAATCTTGTTGCTTGAAATCTTTTAAGCAGGAAAACTAAAGAAAAAGGAAGGATTGAGTCATCTGATCAAGTTCTTGAAGAAAAAGACAGTCATTGAAGCTGAATCAATGCTATGCAAAAGACCTCAACAGTGAAAAAAGGCTTCTTGATCATAAAGCACATGGCTCATTGAAGAATTAACATAAGGATAAGACTTTCCTTTATTTGTTCTTAATTTCTGTTTCAAAGTTCTTTCTCATGGTTAAACAATCTTTTTATTATGCTCAATGTCATCTGCTTTGAACTCCTTCTGCTCATGGTTAAAATTCAAAAACAGTTTTAACTGCTG
Source organism: Phaseolus vulgaris (assembly GCF_051622355.1). NCBI lineage: Eukaryota > Viridiplantae > Streptophyta > Magnoliopsida > Fabales > Fabaceae > Phaseolus > Phaseolus vulgaris. The sequence continues at coordinate 28,511,347 of NC_143501.1, read as the reverse complement.
CAGAAAAACAACCGATTGTTTCTTCGAAACAACCGATTGTTTTGGGTTTGACAGCACTATGAAGAAATTGTTTTAATTTCTATTTTGAATTTCTATCCGTTGCAGATCAATTCAAAAGAGAGAATCTTGGTCAAAGAATCTGTGTTGAAAGCTGATTACGTTCAGAAAGGAGTTACAACTGTCATAAAGGAAAATATTCCAAAAAATGTTGGGAATTCAAAATCCTTAATGACTAGTCAAAGATCACATGTGAAGACCATGTGATTTTCAGCTTTTACTGACATTTTCTGTGCAGAGCAGAGTCAAGTCTTCTCTATCTGAAAAATTAGGTACCCACTAAATAAAATTGAATGCTAATTGATTCTTTTTTCTGCTATAAAATCTGGTGCAGCTGATCTCTTCCACAAGAACAACCAATTGCAACATCTCTTGCAAAAATCTGTGAAGAGAGCTCTTCTCTGTTTTCTTCTCTGCCATTATGGAATCAACTCCTCCCACCTCAAAGAGAGTCAAAACCAGGGCTGTAAGGTCTGGAGGAAGGCTAGAAGGCTGGTTTTCTGGAGACAATGATCTTATTGAGAAGTATAGGTATGAAACAAGTATCAAGAAGATAAACAACCCCAAGGTTGTATGCTTTGATTGGCTGAAAAGTCAAAAGCTTGATAATGTGAGAAGGCTGCTCAAGGATCAATCTCTCAGAAAATTCGTGGAGATGAAGGGAAACATATATCTAGATTTGGTGAGGGTGTTCTACACAAACCTAAAGTTTGAGGGAAACAATCTAGTTTCTCATGTGAAAGGTGTAGAAATGGAGATAACTCATGAAGTATGGATTGCTGTTGCTGGTCTCAAGTTCTCTGGTCTTAGAATCAACAAGGGAAACCTTGGAGTAGTGGAGGATTTTAACAAAATCCAATATTACAAAAGTTGCTTGAAGAATCAACATGCTCAAGTAAGAACATGCTCGGTTGGAGGTCTAAAGCTTAATAAGAGATTGCTTGCTCTCATTGTGACTTGGATTCTAACTTCAAATGGGAGTAATCATTCTGTTCTCACTGAAGAAGATCTAGTATATATCTTCTGCATCATGAAGAAAATCAAGATCAATTGGATTCACATCATCAAAGAGCACATGCAAAAAGCCATGAGGTTAAGTGATTATCATTATCCATATGTTGTTTTGATATCTAAATTTCTACTCTATTTTGAAGTAAATCTTGAAGATGAAACATCTGAGTTGGTCAAGTCAACTCAAGAGTTGAACAATGGATTTTGGTGGAAAATGGATAAGCAAGGATGGTGATCTTGGTGCCTCATCTAGTGGTGCTGCTGATCTTGAACAAGATGAACCTGCTAACATGGATGCTCAACATGAAGATCCACCTGAAGATTATCAAGATGCTGGACCTAGTGCTGGTGCTGGAAATCAAGAAGAAAGGATGCAAACCATGTCTCCTTTTGAAAGACTCTTAGTGAATAGGCTTGATAGCTTTGCTGAAAATCAAAGGAGCCTTCATGATCTCTGTGTTAGTAATTTCCAGAGGATTGACACCAGGTTTAACGACATGGATGCGCGATTCATGACTCTAGATGAACCGATTGAAGCTGTCCAGAACCAAATCTTTGATCTTCAGTTTGCTGATGAAGAAGAATGAAGAAAAAAGAACCGATTGGTATATCGAAACAATCGATTGTTTTTTGTGGTTATGTCTGGTTTTTAATTTTTTTTTTCTTTCTACTGTTGCTGCTTTAATTCTGATGTAATCAAAACAATATCTTGTTTTTTCTCTTCTTTTTGTCTATTTTGTGAAGACAAATAGGGGGAGATATATGATGTGTTTAAGTTTATGTTTTTTAGTTGTTAAAACAGTTTTTGGGATGTAATATTTTCTGATATTTAGCTCTGAAGTTTATTAATGTTTATCTGTGCTAACCAAATATCAGAAGTTCTATGCTTTGTTCAAAACTGTATCTTGCAGGAACTACTTCAGATTCAATCAGGTACAACACAAGCATCAGGGATTTGTTTTAATCAAATAGAGGGAGATTGTTAAACCAGGTGGTGTTCAAGCTTTGAAGAATCCAAACCCTTTGAAGGATGTTGAAGCCTTGGCTGTGCTTGTTGTTGCTGTGCTGGTTTAGTATAGTTCTGGGTAATTTGAGTTTTGTAATCCACCCCTTGATCGAATCTAAAGCATAAAGCATCTCAATCTTTGTGAAGATAAAATGTTTTCAAACTAAGTTAAAACAGCCGATTGTTTTTTCGAAACAATCGATTGTTTATACTTAGGTGTTTTGAGAAAAAGATTGAAAACTGTTTTTCAAATGGTTGAACTGTTAAGAACCAAAACAACCGATTGATTCGAGGAAACAACCGATTGTTTGTTTTGGGACCATAACAGAAAAACTATTTTATCTTTGACTGAAAGTTTGTGATTGATCAAAGTTTGTGGAATAGGATTCTGCTTGTATTGATTTCATATTATCTTCTGTAACAAGTGTAATCCTTGTACTCTGAAAAACAAGTTTCGTTTCTGTGTTTGCTGAGATTGGTTGTGTGTTCTTGAGGGGATCAAGATCAGCAATCTTGGTGTTGGTGTGTTGGCCAAAGAGAGTGTGTTTCTTAAGGTGTTCAAGGTCATTCTCTTGGTTGTTGTGTAAGTGATCAAGTTGTGATTGCTTAGTGGATTTCCTTAGGGTTCTGAGAAGACTGGATGTAGCTCTGGGTTTGGAGTGAACCAGTATAAACATCTGTGTACAATCTCTCTATCTCTAACTCTTTAAATTCAATTTTAATTATTGTTTGCTGGTATAAACAACCAATTGTTTCTGTGAAACAACCGATTATTTTTCTGGTTATGCTGTTTTTGTTTGCTGTTTTTGGTAAACTGAATTTCTTATCAATAGTTTCCTGAGATAAATTCATTTTTGTTTTAAAAGTTTACGAAAATCCTCTTTAAACAATTCACCCCCCCTCTAGTTTAAAGCCATCCATTCCAACATGGAAGAGCGTAATGCGAGCCTTCGGGTCTTCGACACCTGTGAAGGTGATTTTTGAAACCATGAAGCTAGCTGGTATCACCGTGTCCATGATCGCCTGGGAAAAGGGCATGGTGTGAGCCCTAACTGGGATGGGCGGACCTTGGTCATCAGTCGTACGCTCCCCCATGAGTTGTAAGTCCCTGCGCAATTCCTCATTGGTCTTGTACAACTCTTCATTGTTTGCTCGTGAGGCGGCCAAATCGACCTGGAATCGGTCTTGGTTGGCTGCCTGCTCGACTTGAACTTCAGCCACAATCCTTTCCTAATCAGCTTTGGATGCCGCCACTACTTGCTGGAAGGCGCGAATGGTCTCCATGAGTTGTTGCTTGGAGACATTGTCTCCTTCTTCTAGTGCAAATGCACCTTGTCTTGTGTTTCTCATGTTGCTGGATGGCTCTCAACACGATTGTGAGTGGGACCTAGTTTTATCGGGCCCCACGGTGGGCGCCAAATGTTCTTGCCGGTTGACTCAGTCGGCGTTGACTTTAGAGGCAAGTGGTGACTCTTCCTATTTCTGGTGGTTTCTAGGCTCCCTTCAGGTGATAGAGAGTGGCTCCGTTGATTGCACTCCGACGATTAAGTCAGTACTGGGCTAAGAAATAATGAGTAAGTAAAACAGTTTCAGTCTTAGAAACGGCGTACCTTTACCAGGGACCTCAACTCCTTTTTTATAGGTTGTTTTTAGGTTAACTTCCATGTCCCAATAGAACCTCTCTGCTAGTGAGATTAGCGTTACTAGGAAGACATCATGTCGCGTTGTTATGCAATCTTAACACAACAGCTGCGCAAAACCTTCCTCTTCGGGAGTGCAAAGTCTAACGGTATGGTCGTTAGGGTACCAACTCATGTACCAGCTCTGTGGGGTCCATTCGCTTTGTAGGTGCCCTAATTCTTCACGTGCCCTGCATGCAGCTTTCCATGGAAACCCTAACGCTCGTGGGCTTAGGCGCCTTCAAGGAATACTTACTTGTGTTGCACCCGAATGTGTTATACACACCACGTGCATGGGATCTCCTGTGAATTAGGTCTTTCTTATGTCTAGGTTTCAACACATACTATTCCTGGGGCCCCGCTTTCTTGGCCCATCATCGCAACCAGACCACCGATGACCGTTGTCGATGTTTGATGTCGATCTCTAATGTCGATGTCTGAGGTCTGGCCAGTACAATACTAATATACAAGTTTGATATACTATTATAATGTGTTACAATGAGGAACTTTTAGGATAATAATTTATTTATTTATAGAGAATTTGAAATGATTTTTGACAAAACAGTTTTTAGTGAGAAATTGTAAAAGAAATTTAAATTTTAAAATTTTATTAGAGTGGTTGAATTGCTTAAAATTAGATAATTTTAAATTTGACCTAAAAAATATTTGAAATTTTTGGTAGGTAAGTTTTTCGTTCACCTCCATACCTCCCCCTACACATCCATATTAATTAGGGAGGACAATGTGGGGCGGGTCATGCGGGCCGGTCTGCTACCAAACAGTGTGGGGCAGGCTCACTAATCTAGCTCGCTAACTTACTTAGGCATGTCCCACATAACTTGCAACTTGCACGGGTTTTAATTTTTTTGAAAAAAAAAAAATTCTCACTCACCTGTTGTTGCAGTAACCTTTATTTTATTTTAAGAGGTATCCAACAACATCTCATAATATTCATCTCGAATTCCTTCATTCAAACCCTAAAATCGAAAAATAGGTTTGTTTTGCCTCTGCCTCCATCCAGCTTCCCCGCAACTGTAACGATGCCCTTTACCGTCGCCCTCCACTATCGTCCTCCACCGTTATCCTTTTTCAGGTTTGTTCTGCCTCTTGTGAGACTATTCCGTTTTGGTATGTGTTTATTTTTTATTTACTTAGAAGGAACATCGTCATCTTTGAATTTTTTTGTTTCTAGCAGTTTCATAATAATAACAGTTACAATATTATATGTATGTTTTTATTTTATTTATCATCTAAATCCATGGAGAACTTTGTGAATTGACAGATGCTAGAGGGAGTATTACATAAGACAACAAAAATTGTGATATTAATTATGGAGAACCGTATGAACTATGACATGTTCTGTGTTATCATTCTTCATTTTTTGGTATATTATCCAAAAAGGATAAATATCTTTTTTTACAAATCCTATTTTACAAACTAACCATGTATATAAGTTAAGATGGATGGACAAATCTTTTTATAAATCACTCACATTCTGGACTAGGATCTTAATTTTCAAATCGAAATGGATGATGAATGTACTAACATGCCCCTTTGTGAATATGAAATTGAGGAAGATGATATTGAAAAATAATTTGAAAATGTTAAACCTGTAAAAAAGAAAAGGGATAAAGCTAGCACATCCGATTATTGGAGGTATTTTACTAAGATTGGGGAGGGTAAGTAGGGAAAAGATAGGGCAACAAAATATATGTAATTGGCGGAAGAAAATATGGTACTTCTCATTTAAACCGTGTTGTTATGAAATGTGATAAAAGAAAAACTTAAGATGTGGGTCAAATGATTTTAGATATGTAGGGAAAGTTGAAGGCAAAAAAGATAAATCAAGTAGTAAAGCGGGAATTGTTGTCTAATCTAATTATTAGGCACAATTTGCTTTACAACTTTGTTGAGTATCCCAAAGTTAGAACTTGGATAAACTATTTGTGATGGCATTCCTTTGAGCTCTTCTTTGCGTTTTGGTGATGAACTTGCGGAAGCTTGTGGAGGAGATGAAGCAAGGCCTTCCTAGGAAGTATGGGTGCCTTGAAGGTGCATGAGAGTGGGGAATTGGGAAGGTTCGGCCAACCCCTTTGAAGGTGATGAAATGAAGATTAAAACCTAGATGCTAGGCAAAGAGTAGTGTATGGCGCAAATTTGGCAGCATAACAATACTCTATTCAATCTTAAAAATACATGATGTTGGCTCTTCCTTTTATAGGCTAAGGAGGACCATAAATGTTAACCCTAATGATAAACAAATGCAATCCAAATGAAACCCAAATGACATCACTAGGAACTCATGGCACATGGCCGGCCCTAGAGAAGGAAACCTTCTAGAAACGTAGCAAATCTAGGTCAAATCCTCACGGAATCAAGTTTGTGCTATTTACACCACAACTAATACTAAGCTACTCTTGATGGGCCTTCATGTAGCATATACAAATAGCTCTCTCTTCCATCCGTAGCTTGGTCCAAGTCTTCATGGATTCTCTTGGCCATGGACCTAGTAATTGGTCCTAGACGCTCTTCCCTTTGCCCTAGACGCTCTTGGTTTGCCTTTGGATGCTCACGTCTTGGCTCTAGACGCTCTTGGCTTGGCTCTTGTCTTTCATGGGAGGTTGAGCTTGGCCCTCTTCCATCAATTTGTGTCCTGATGCAAGTATGGTTTCTAGAAACATTGTTAAGGCTGATATTTGGATAATGTATATGAAAGAAAAAATAGTGCTTAAGGAATTGCTTACTTCCATTCCTAATAGGATATGCTTAACTTTTGATTTATGAACATCTATTAATACTGAGGGTTTCATATCATTGGTTGCCCATTTTGTTGACCTGAATTGGAAGTTAAATAACAAGTTACTCAACTTTTGTCATATGTCTCCCCCTCACACGAGTTTTGAGTTGTCTAAGAAAATTAATGATTTTCCACAAGATTGTGTGATACAACCCAACTAGACAAGTAAATGATCAAGGACACAACATACACTTCACAATTAGGTCAGTATCTTAGCATACAAGACCAGGCCCCACCAAACCTCAAGAGACCCTCAGCAGAAAAAACCATACATAAACTAGAATATCAAATGTTCTTCCTTTTAGTCTTTTCACAAGACAAGTTTATGTAAATAAATTGGGCTCACTTTGGGGGTCCAAATAGAAGAATAAGCTAGAGTAGGGTTCACTTAGCATAAATTGGGGAGTACTTAGTAAATTGGGCTTGTGCCAAACCCACCTTTCATGACAAGTGCACCTAGGTTTAGGGTTTTTTTTTACCTACCTTCTCGAAGGTTTCTCACAAATGACATTTCTACCCCTCTCACTCTTGCTCCTCAAGTCAATCTCTCCTATATAAAGGGTGTCTTGCCTCATGTAATTTACAGTTGAATTTGAATTAAGAAAAGAATCTTTGCTTGAGTGATTAGTGAGCTTTGTCTCCTAAATTGTTTTGGGTCTTATCTTGAGAGTAGTGCACCTCAAGTGGCGTCTCCTCACCACTCATCTTGGAAGCATCCACCATTCCAAGTGACGTGATTCCTTGCTCCTTCTCCATAAGCTTTCTTTATCCCTTCATCTTTTTTCTTTCTTATTTAAGCCATTTCCCCTTCCTTTTTTATGTTCTTGTGTTACTATTTGCCATTCAGTTTCTATCTTGTTTCCTTCCATCTTATATGTTCTTTATTTTCAAACATCATCATCTTCATCACTATAAAATTGTGTTTTCTATTTGCCCCCTAAAAGTGAACCTTCACACTTACTTAATCACTTGGTTAAGTTCGTGTCAGTGGGAATCTTCTTTGGGTTTCTCACCATATTCTGCTTAAAATAAAAAATCATAAACAAAGTGCAACCCATAAAATGTGCAATCTTAAAATCAACTCACATCACTATGGACAAGATAAAAAAGTGTTTTCTTTGACTTTGGATAATGCTTTTGTTAATGATGTTCTCCAAAATACTTTAAGAAGTCAACTCCGTTTAAAAAATGATTTGATATGTGGTGGTGAATTCTTTCATGTTCATTTTTGTGCACACTTATTAAAATTAATTGTTCAAGGAGGATTAAAGGTGTTTGGTGATGCTTTCGACCAAATTAAAAATAATGAAGGGTTCAAAAAGTAGAATGATGAAATTTAAACAATGCTTTGAAAGGTTTAGTGATATTGATGCATCACGTGGGTTGTGTCTTAATGTCCCTACAAGATGGAACTCAACTTACTTGATGATTAAAAGTGCTCTTAAATATCGACGTGTTTTTGGAAGCTTACCCATTAGAGGAAGAGTGACAGAGAGCTGAAAAAATTTGTAGGTTCTTGTTACCCTTTTATGATATCACTAACTTGATTTCTGCTATAAATTATCCTATTTCCAACTTGTATCTTTTACAAGTTTGAAATTTTCAATGTTTGTTGATGAAAAGTGTGAAAGATGAGGATGCACTAATTAAGAACATGGCTAAATTGATGATAGTCAAATTTGAGAAATATTGGGATGCATATAGCGTCGCATTTGCATTTTGTGCAATTTTAGACCCAAGAATGAAGTTAGAAACATTGGATTTTGGTTTGAAAAAATTGATTCACTTACTTGGGAGCTGAAATTGGAAAACATCAAGGAAAAATTATACAAATAGTTTGTTGAGTATTGTATCAAAGGTTTGATAACATCATCAAATATTCAAAAGCATAAGTGTTGACCTAATTCGACAAGTGTACCAAGTAACAGGTAATAATGTGTCTCAAAAAACAGTTGTCAAACCAGCAAGGAAAAGTTATTTAAAATCATAATTGCAGTATTCACCAAGTATAAGAATATGTGCAATAATTGAATTGAGAAGATATTGATATAAATTTGTGCGAAAATTAAATTAAAACAAAATATACGAGTAAAAGAATTCAATTGATAAAATCAAGATTCAGGTTAATCTTTCTCATTCGCCTGTATTTTGGGTAAATAAAAACATACAATATTCTAACCTAATTGATATTGATGCAACATATAAGAGTGATTCATATTGATTCCTCAATTATGAAATTATTAAGATTATCTCCTAAACATCAAAGCCTCGTATCTTTAGAAAACATTTTTATCATTGAGAAAAGATGTTATATAACAATTGATACATTCAAATCTATTCTAGTATTAGAACATATCAAGTATTCTCATTTAGGTCAGATTCTCATAAGTACTTTCTAGTTAAATCCAAGAATCATGTTCATGAATAAAAATTCAAGCTTCAAACACAAAATGCAAGATCTAATAATCAAGTTCATAAATAAAAATTCAAGCTTTAAGCATAAAATACAAGATCCAGTAATCACATTCATGAATAAAAATTCAAGTTTTAAGTAGAAAATGACAATACCAATATAAAAAAGAAACAAAAATTCATATATAATTACCACCAAAATATATACGAGTTTGAACAAATTACTCTCAATCCCAAAGGAAAGAATTAGCCATTCATGGTGGTCATTACATGCACCAGAGTTAAAGAAAGAGATCTGGAACGTTTCTCCTTGACAATTATCTCTTTTAGGGTTTATTTCCTTTGGTTCCCCTTTCAGGTCACACTTTTATCTATGTTTTACACCTTTATTTAACTTAATTGGGCTTGGATTAAGTGACATATTTATTCATAATATATCCATTTGCTTCATCTCTCCTTAAATCCCTGAAAATAACACAAAATTGAGATAACTAATTCTATAAATCTCATAACTACAAAATATATTATGAAATTCTAATATTTTAAATTAGGGTTGAGTCATAGCTTAGTCATAAGTGTCTAATTTCAGTAATATTTCCTATTAAAATATAGGTACTTATGAGGATTTATTGTTAATTTACATATAAAATAATCCCTAATTTATGAATTTATACCTTTTTACATTTTTTATGAGCTTTATTTGAATAAGAGCATTTTATTCCCAAATTTGGTGTTAATTGCAGATTTTTAGGGAGGATTGAAGATTTGGAGTAAAGGAGAATAATTTGAGCTAAAAAGAGAAAGTTGCAAGGTCCCAGAATGGAAAAAGATGCAAAGAAAGATTGAGCATTTTTTATGTTTTTTCACTTAACCCATTAGCGCGACACAAGAAGCGACCTAACCCTAGAAAACTAGGATAAATAGGGGGCTAGAGGCTTAACCCTAGTGTGCCAGATTGAGAGAAAAACACCATAGAGTGAATTGTAACCCAATTGGGAGAATGAAATGTGCTAGAAGTATGTGTGGCTAATTCTACCTTTTGGGATTGGGAGTAATCTGCTCAAACTCTTATATATTGAGGTGATATCTTATATATTAATATTAAGTTCTTGATTGATTATTGGTATTGTTGTTTTACTTTTAACTTTCTGTGACAAATTGAGAATCTTAAATCTGACCGGAAGGTATTTTAGGGTTCAGACCTAAACAACAATACTTAACATATTTGAGTGTTAGGGATAGACTTAAAATGTTAATTGCCATTAACGTCTGAGTGTGATTCTAAGGTTTTTTTTATAAATATACGAGAGATCGATATTTAGGAAACCTTCTTAAGGATTTTATATGCGAGAGATCGATATAAATGAATTTTCTACGAGCATCAATTTTAATCAAAGAACTCAATAACATGCTAATCAAAATACATGAGAGTGGGAGAGATGAAACCTAATCCCTATTTTTCCAATTAAAGCAAATAATTGTTTGTTTGTTTTCTTATTGATCAGTGTCAACACAATCACTTCAAAACTCTTTTTTATTGTTCTGTTGTTATATTTAGTGAATATTGTACTCGATAATTCATTGTTCCTTGTGGGATCAATATCCATCCTTAGGGACAATTTACTTTTGACAAACGCGGTGCACTTGCCGTAAAAAGTCATCACTTAGTAAACAATTAAAATTAATAAAGGTCTAATTTTTAGAAAAATAGGTTAAATAGGGGGCTAGAGGCTCAACCCTAGTGTGCCAGATTGAGAGGAAAACACCATAGAGTGAATTGTAACCCAATTAGGAGAATGGAAGGTACTAGAAGTATGCGTGGCTAATTTTACCCTTTGGGATTGGGAGTAATCTGCTCAAACTCTTATGTATTGAGGTGATATCTTATATATTAATATTCAGTTCTTGATTGATTATTGGTATTGTTGTTTTACTTTTAACTTTCTGTGACAAATTGAGAATCTTAAATTTGATCGAGAGGTATTTTTAGGGTTTGGACCTAAACATCAATACTTAACATATTTGAGTGTTAAGGATAAACTTGAAATGTTAATCGCCATTAACGTCTGAGTGTGATTCTAAGTTGTTTTTATAAATATGCGAGGGATCGATATTTAGGAAACATTCTTAAGAATTTTATATGCGAGATATCGATATAAATGAATTTTCTACGGGCATCAATTTCAATCAAAGAACTCAATATTAACATGCTAATCAAAATACATGAAAGTGGGAGAGATGAAACTTAATCCCTATTTTTCTAATTGAAGCAATGAATTCTTTGTTTGTTTTCTTATTGATCAGTGCCAACACCATCACTTCTAAACTCTTTTTATTGTTCTGTTGTTATATTTAACGAATATTGTACTCGATAATTCATTGTTCCTTGTGCGATCGATATCCATCCTTAGGGACAATTATTACTTTTGACAAACGCGCTGCACTTGCCGTAAAAGGTCATCAACAGACCGTGTTAATTCACACGCTTAAGCAAGCACAGACTCCACACAATGTTGATACTTCAAAACATTGTCAATACCATCGCAATTATGACCACACAACCAAAAGCTGCCAAGCATTGAAAGATAAAATAGAGGAACTCATCCAAGCCGCCCATCTTCGCAAGTTCGTTAAGACTACCATCACTACTTCCTGATCGCCATGGCGATATATTCTTTCAAAGACCGTGAACGCCCCAGACGAAGGGATAGTCGAAGTCGCGACGATCATTGACGTCCAACACGACAAGAACAAAGCGACAGAAGAACTCAATCAAAGAGTGAAAGCCTTGAGAGGGATAATCGTACCAGACGCAGAGTACGAGAAGTCATCAACATTATAGCCTGTCTCATGTCACTCGGTGCGCCTAACAAAACAATCAATTATATAGTTGGAGGTTTTGCAGGTGGCGGGCGCTCTAATTCTGCTAGGAAAAAGCATCTTAGAGCTATTCAGTCGATCCACTCCACTTCTGCTCAAAAGCGACTAATAATCCCCCCAATAACATTCACAGATGACGACTTTACTGCAATAGACCCAGCAAAAGATGACCCTATGGTAATCACCGTGGAGATAGAAAAATTTGGAATCACTAAAGTATTGGTAAATCAGGGTAGTTCGATCGACATTCTTTACTAGAAAACTTTCAAAATGATGAGAATTCCATAAACAAACATACAGCTTTATGAGGAGCAGGAGATTCTTACTACTTAGAATATTTATCAGGAAAATCTGTACCGAGAACGTGAAATGCCACGCATCTCAAATTCTATTACAACTGATAAACTTTATTAGTGTACTCTTTCCTCGCTCGGTCGTTTTATCCTTAAGGATGGTTTCCAACCGGGAAGGTTTTAATGAGGCACTTTAAAAACACTCCTGTCTTGCATCACTTTCTTTATTTTACAGTGCATCCATTCGGCACATCGCGATGATTCCATAAAATCTCACCAAGCGCATCGCACCTCAACCAGTAGTTGTTCTATCGGTCTACCGGTCTGAAATTCGTTAATAACTTAGTTATTCTACCGCTCTGTCAGTCTGAAATTCGTTAATAACTTAGTTATTCTACTGGTCTATCAGTCTAAAATTCAATAATAACTTAGAAATTCATAATAACTTAGTTTTTCTACTGGTCTATCAGTCTGAAATTCAATAATAACTTAGTTATTCTATCGGTCAGTCAGTCTGAAATTCGTTAATAACTTAGTTATTCTACTAGTCTAACGGTATGAAATTCGTTAATAACTTACTAATTTTATCGTTCGCTCGACCCGAAATTCATTATTAACTCTTTTAAAGATTCTTTTACCATTCGCTCGGTCCAAAGCTCGCTCTAAAATTACACACAAGTATGTTAACCCAAATCCAGTCATTCAGCAAAGCCATATAACGAATATATTAAAGCAAGAATAAAATAGATATGATCGTTCATATGCAATTAAGAGTAAAAATGCGGTAATAAAAATGGTTCCAAGCATACAACCCGGGTCCAAGTTTTTAAATTCATTCTCTTATCTCGTCGACCGACGGCTCTGGCTCGATCACCTCGATACGCTGGGGTTCTTCCTCTTCCATAACATTTTCGGCATTTCCACCAAGTGGCACCAGCTCGCCATTTACTACATCTTTGTTCAAATCATAATGGGGGTTATCCATTGGCACACCATGATAAAAAGTTGCTTGTCAGATGCCCTGATAGAAACTTTCTTCATTTATTCTTAACATAAACTCCTGGCACTTCTCCATTTCGGCAGTGAGGGATTTTTCTTTTTTCTCAACGTCAACTTTCTCTTTCAGAAGTTGATCCCTCTCGGCCTCCACTTTGGTAAGGTGTGCCTTCAAAACCTCTTGCAATTCTTTGGTCGTCAGTTCATCCCTCCGCATCTTTTCTCTACAAGCCTCGACAGCCTCCAATGCCGCCTTCAAAGAATTGGTTGATTCCTCCAACTCGGCCCTCAACTTAGGCACTAGTATTGTACTAGTCCTGTTTAATTCTTCACCAAGCGTCTTACCCACGGCAGTAGCCCAACTTTTCATTTCTACTAATTCTTCTATCAAGTTTCTGGTAGATATGGCCGCCAGAATGCCTTCATCTTCCGGGAGCAAGTCAAACTGCATAGCCTATGCCACTTTCATCGAAGGGCTTAGCATGGAAGGATGCTTGATAGATGATTGACCGACCTCGGGACCAGCTTGGACCTTAGGTGGACGACCCCTCTTTCGACTAGCTGCCGGTGGAATCGGAGTAGTGGTCAGGATAACTTCAACTGGGGTAATAGCCTTCTCTTTCCCAACCCCCTCGAAGCTTCCAAGCTTTTGTCCGGCCGCTTGTCTCTTAAGATTACTCATGAACTTGCTCAAATTCGGAACCGTCCGTAAGATAATAGCTGCAAAGTACATATAAAATTAACCCACATCAACATAACAAATACACAGTTAGATGCAGGAAATCTACGTACCATTGAAATCTGCCCACTTCTTGGATGACCCATGTAAAGTTATCAACTCTTGGGTGGGCAGCTTATAGGGAAGTTGATAAAAAACTACCAAAATTGATTTATCCAACGGTGACATAGATGACCACAACCCATTACCAAGCTGGGCCGGATTCTCCTTCCAATGGAAAGGAAATTTGGTTTGCCCGTTCGCATTATAAAACAGATATCTGCCATCCGGCTCCACAAAATTTTTGAAATACTTTTCTTTAAAAAAATTGTATGAGGTTGTAAAAGCAGCAAATCAAATATTGCCCGGTCGGCTAGACAAAGACAACCAGCTCACAGGAGTACTCCAACGGGTATTATAATAATATAAAAAAATGTCAAGTGTGGGCAAAAGTTTAAAAAGGTGACAAAGCACTCGAAACGCCTGAAGGGCCGCCTATGAGTTTGGATGCAATTAAGTGGGTGCCACATTGAGGATCCGAAGGACCCCATGGTAAAATCATCAAAAGGCAAGGTTATGTGCAAATCAGCGAAAAAAGTAGTATACACAAAGAAAAAATCTTGTGGCGCGTCTTCCCGACCGTGGCATACGCGATCGGTAAGACCACACATATCAGCCATTACCGCATCTGACAGACAGTCGGGCATTAGAAATGAATTTTTAGCCAAAAGCTGGTCTAAACTATCAGAATCCCTCAACCTAGTGGGAATTTTAACACTGATGGATCAACCCAATCATAACTTGAGTCGTCCAACGGATGACCTGACCCACTACCCTTTATCGCACTATCAGACGCAGTACGAGTCACAAATGATTCAATATTAACAACATTATCAGAAGAATCCATAGAAGAAGACATTACTGACCTGAAAACTTGACAATTTAAAGAAAGTAGCTATCTCGACACTCAGAGCAAACGACACAAGTTCTAGGAGCAAGAAGGAAAGCGTAAACCCTCCCACGTTCTAATGAAGCGCTATTTATAGCAACGCAAGTAAGAGATGAGGTCTTCTACCCTTTATCCAACACCATTAGATCTAATGTGATCCAATGGTCAGCACTACTCAGCATCTGAAACGACACGAAATCCCCACCATTGAATGCATCTAATGATACAGTGCATCTCGAAACGGTGGCTCTACCAAACGTCACATCTCTGCCACGCATTGAATGCTGCCAACAGTCATGCATCACCTCGAGAACCCCCACCATCTTACACGACTCTTCAGAATTGAATCTCTTCGAGCCTGGGGGCAAGTGTACCGGTCGGGGTCGGACGACCGGGTAACCGATCACCAGAGGCAAATATAATTTACAACGTAGTAAATAAGCAGTTACAAATAATGTTGAAAGGGTCAAACGCACACTCCGAAATATCCAAGAAATATCCCAATATAACGATAGAAGCTGATCAACCGAAAGATACACTCCCATGATATTAGGAAACCACTATGCATGTTAGTTGTTAACTAACTATCCAACCATCACAGGTAAAAGCCCATGACTTAACATTATAAATAGAACTCTTTGTGAGAAAATGAGGTACATTTTTTATATTCTGGGAGAACACACTTAAATTATAACACTAACTTGAGCGTCGAAGTGCAATTGTAGGTACCCCGACCGGCGGAGCATCTACAACAAAGGAAGGAAGCTTGAAGAAACTCAAGGACAACCGACACGTCGACAATTGTGTACCCAACGAACAAGTATTACCTGGGCCCCTCTACTCCATACAAGTACAAGTAGTTTCATCATTTGAGTGTGTGTGAGAGAGTTGGTGAGAAGATTTGTTGTATTCGACATTCTTTTGTGCGAAGATAATTTTTTTTTTTAGTTTTGTACTCAATTTTTGCAACTCAGTGTTTTTTTTAGTTTTGTGGCTTCCAAAACAATTATAAAAAATAGCGAATGAAAACACAATCACCACCAATAAAAATATCACAAAACTTATCTCAACCACCAATGTTCACCTCCAGCCACCACCACCAACCACTACCACTTGAAAATGAAGAAGAAGACACCACACTCTCTACCATACTCATAAGGGTATTGTTGGAATTAAAAAAGAGTATAGGGATGGAGGAAGAATTTGCCTTCTTCATATACTCAAATTCATGTTTTGATCTTCATAGTTTTTTCTAGCTTGATTTTTATTGCAATGTCATCATCAAGACTAAGATCGAGACATTGTTGAGATTATTATTTTTTGGTTGATGTCGATTATGAATTTTTTATTGATGTTAATAGGAGTTATTTTGTGATTTAATTTTTTTATTGATGTTAATAGGAGTTATTTTATGATTTAAGTTGTTAGATTTTTTTAACTCACTATTATTAATTGCTTGATATTAGTTAGAATATTTTCTGTCAACGTCACGAAAACTATTTTTTGTTTTTTGCATGTGTGAATTAGAATTTATCAACACATGTCTATCATGATTAATTTTTTTTGTCGGATGTTTGTAGTAATTTTTTTTATCAACAAATATGTTAGTTTGTATCAATAGTTTACTAGGATTTTTGTTAACTTTCCAGCTAACAATAATTAGGATTTCATTTTTTATCAATGGTAACTGAACAAAAATTAGTCAATATTGATAAAAAAAGTCGACAAAAAAATTTCAATTATCATCCTCGTAAAAATAACTTTAATCAATATCATCATAAATAATTGGAGTTGTTTGTGTTAGAATGAGAATTTTAAGATTTTAAAAAATTGAAATGTTTGAAGGATTTTTAATTGTTTTAAAATTTAAAAAAATAGCTTAGGTGGGACAAGTTATTTTTAGGAACGGAAAAATATTTTTACGCATATATTTCAAAAATATAATTAGTTTATGAAAATAAGCATTTGTCAAATTTATATAAAAATTTAAAATTAACGAAAATAAAAATGTTGACTGTTCCAAATATCTCATTCATGCAGAGTATTAGCCACCAAAAGAGGTTCTTAGCAAGCATTTCTAAATGAAAGGGAAACTATTCTTAGAAGAATAGTCCAATAATAATAAAATGTAAAAATGGTTTAATGAAAAACTCAATACACATCTCTATAATAATTTTAAATAATATCAATATAAGAGAAATGGATTATTTTAAAACATATGTCTTGATTGCTATATTCTATTTCCTACATTTTGTTTGTGCTTACTTGAAAAGGATTGATATAAAAGTTATTTACTTATAGTTTTTAAAATCATAAAAAAAAAAAATTGTAAATTTGATAAGTTCCATAGTTTACTAATATTTTATATTAAAAAACATACGTTTATGAATATTTATTGATAAAATAACTATAATTTAACCCTTTTTTACATATTTTGTGATTATAATATGAATAAAAACGATTTATTCTCAAATTTGTGTTAATTTCAAGATTCTGGGAGAAAATGGAGATGAAAGAGCTAAAATAGAATAAACAAGATGAAAAGGGAAAGTTGGAACATTGAAAACTCACTCAAAACTCGTCCAAGCCAGATCACTCTAGAGGAACTGGCCCAAGGCTCGTCTAGGCGAGTTCACTCCAGTAAAGTTGGGTTTTTTCTCGTCAAACTCGCCCAACCAAGTAAAAACTCACTTAGGCGAGAAGTCACTTAGCCCAAACCCAATTAGGTTAAATATGAGGTGTGAGGCATAACCCTAGACATAATTGGTAGGAACTAAATGAAGGAAACCCTAAATGAGGTAGCCGTCAAGGAAAAACGCTCTGGATCTTCTTTTCTTATTATCCATGTTTGTAATAGCCACCATGAGTGTCTAATTGTTTTCTTTAAGATTAGGGGTAATTTGTTCAAACTCTTATATATTTAGGTGATATTTATCCATAATATTTTGTTCTTAATTGATGATTGGTATTGTCATTTTATTCTTAAAGCTTGAACTATTCATGATTTTTATCCTTAGATTTGATTGGAAAGTATTTCTAAGCATTTGACCTAAATGATAATGTTTAACATATTTGAATGCTAAGAATATATTTTAAATGTTAATTGCTATTAACATTTATTCGTAATGATAAGGATTTTTTATAAATATGTGAGGAATCAATATTTAGGAGACTCTCTTAATAATTTTTGTATGCGAGGAATCGATATGAATGATTTTTATATGGGGATCAATATCAATCAAGGATGGAATATTACATGCTTTTCAAAATACAAAAGAGTGAGAAGGATAAACCCAATCCCAATTGAATCACACAAATATTTTACTTTGCCTTATTTTAGTTCTTGTAAATTCACCATACAAACAATCTTTTCCAACAAACTTTTACATATTATTTTCTATTTAGTGAATTTTATACTTGAGAATTCAAATGTTCCTCGTGGGTTCAATATCTGTCCTTAGGGACAAATTTATTACTTCTGACACGGTACATTTGCCATAAAATAGTCATCAAAATTACCAGATGATCTATCACCCATTAGAGTTTTGATGATAACAAAACATTATAAGATATGTTATATGTATAACCAAGCTCAATCATGTACAACACAAATAGAAATAATATATAAGAAGATACATGAGACATGCATTGCAATAAATAAAAGTACTAGACGATGAAGTCTGTCCCGACCAGTCCTCGGTTATTGACTCAGAGGCTGACCTCAGACATCGCGCTTCGGTACTTGGAAATAGAAGGGGGCCATGCGAAGTGGGACCCAGACGCATACCCGGAAGTCGGTCAGTCTTTGAGATTGCAACCCCAAGCCTGATGTTGGAGATCGATATTGGACCTCACCAGTAGAGGGAGAAGATCCGACAAAATATCGGGCATCGGCCGTCAGGGTGAAGCAAAAGCCTGTAAGGTGGGCCCTAGAATTTCGTTAAGATAACAGTTAAAGACAAGAGATGAATGGGAAGCCTGAGGCACGGGGATCCATGCATGTGGGATGTATGACGCATGAAGGCGCAACATCATGGGTAATCCTAGGAGGCGTAAGGGCCCAGTAGAATTAGGGTTTCCAGAGAAGTTTCATGCATGGCACGTGGATACTTAGAACACCCGTGAAACGGATGGCGCTGGAGATTAGGTGCACCAAATTGGGACCTAAGCGGCCACTCTGATGATTCGTTGCACTCCAGTTAAAGGAAGTTCATGCGCTAGATACGCTAAGATTACACAATAGAGGGCACTTTCGTAGGAACCCTAGACAGTGGTAACAAAACAAAGGTAAAACCTAGTTTCAACCTATATAAAGGGTGCTAAGAACCCTAGTAAGGTACGCAACTTTTGAGACTAAAGCTATTTTATACACTTGATGTTCTTTGCCCTAATACTGACTTGAGCGTCAGAATGCAAACGGCCGCTAGGGCGCCCCTTTGTATTTGCAGGTGAGAAGTTTCTTGATGGAAGGCACAGTTCTCAGGCAAGGATAGAAGGGCAAAGGCAGTCGTTGGAGTTGATCGACGAGGCGAGTCAACCGACAAGAACAAAGTCTTACACAACAAATGCAATTTGGAAAGGAGAAAGATAATGTAATCTCCAAAAGGAATGCATCAGACGCAACATGTTGTATAAGTGGTATATCACAAACAACATTTGGCAGATGGTCATATCATACAAGAGCTACACTAAAAGACTTATCATTTGGCAGATGATGCCTATGACAGAACTTAATGGACCAAGCATCATACTCAAGTGTCAAATGAAGGTTAACACATAAGTGCTCAAAGCTAAAAATGTCAGACTATGTTGTTGGATGTGTTGGATGATACACTAAGAATAACATATAAAACATGGTTGTTACATGGACCAAACGATGATCAAAGGATAGTGGAAAATGATGATCATACGTCGGACTATCAAGTATCAGGTGATGGCAATCGTCTAGCCACACACAACCATAGAATAAGAAGGATACCTATAATCTGTTTATGGACTTATTTGCAAATATGGGCTTAATCAAACTTTGTTTATCTTTGTAGGCCCAATCAAGAGAACAACTCTAGGATGAAAGAATGTACAAAGCATATCCAAGAAGACCTCTAACTCATTAACACATTAATTGGAGCTTTAGTCAAAAGAACACAAGAAGACTGAGTTTCGGCTAAATTCAAAAGAGACTGGTCAACAATATTTTTGGGCCAAGATTTAGCTTAAATAAATTGTATAAATTGGTTTAGGATTTCATGAGCCATGTATTAGGCCTAGTAGCATAAATAGTTTGGCCAAATATTTGGGCCAAGTAGCATAGATTTTTGGGTTTGTATTTGAGCCAATAGTAAAATAGGTCTAATTAGGATTAGAAGGGACTAGTTAAGGTAACAATTGGGCTTTTTTTAGCCCAATGTAACCCTATAACGTCTAGGGTATAATATGGACGAAAAATACCTTGGCAAGGAGCACATGGATGTCCCCATGACAGCCTAGGAGTGGAGAGGATTTAACATGGAAGGTAAGAGCTACACATGGAAAGCATGAGTCCACAGACACCTTCTTAATGGAGAGTTTAATTTTGATTTTTCAAATTTTGGCTCCAAAATGTTCAACCCCTTACACTATAAATAAGTGGGTAGATTACATGTAAAATAACTTGGAAATATATGAGTGTTATGCTACCCATTTGTAGCTAAAACACTTGCCTAAACTCTTGTCTTCCTTTTAGCCTTTCCTAAAACCTTTCCTAGTGAATTGGACTTACCTTTCACTTGTTAGATTTAATGGCTTAAACAAGAGGGGGAGGGGGGGGGGGTGAATTGTTTAATGGAAGATTTTTGCAAATAATGGAGTGGAATGAAGATTAATGAAGAAGTACAGACAAAACAATCAGATCAGCCAAGAAACAAAATTGTTTTAAATTGATTTCAGAAAATCAATCGGTTGTTTATACGAATCAATCGATTGTTTATACCAGCACATGTTAAAATAAAAAACAAACAATTTTAAAGGAGTGTGTGTGAGAGAGAGAATCACACAAGAAATTATACTGGTTCACTCCTTACCAGAGCTACATCCAGTTCTCAGAAACTCTCTAAGATTTCACTATGTAACCAACAACAGATTACAAACCCACACACCAACAAAGAGGTGATCTTGACCTCTCAAGAACACTCACCCTCTTTGATAAACCACACACATAAAATCAAAACACCTTATGACCTCAAAGTACAACATTTTACATATTTACAAACTTGGAAACAATTACAAAAGAAAGCAGGAAAGATTACACCTGATTCAAAGAATTACAGTTGAACCTGTTCCACTCTTAAACCAATGCAAAGCCAAAACAATCTTGCATTCTTGAATCCAATCTCTCATAAAAGTGTTTCTAAATCTCTCTTTCTGTATTTTTGAAATAGGGAGGTAATGCCAGTTTTATAGCTTTCAAAAATAGCCATTTAAGGTAGTTTAACCATGAGCCAAAACAGATTGAAATCACAGAAAACAGTTTTAAAAATTTTATAAAAAGTTGTTAAAGATTTTCAAATATCAACCGGTTGAATTGTCGAATCAACCGATTGAATTTGTTTGACAGTTAAATCAACCAAGGTCAAACCAGTTTAAAAACCTTTCAAACATACTAAGAGAAAAACAACTGATTAAAACGATAAATCAATAGGTTGTTTTTCACTTACTTTGAAAAACACATTTTCTTTTAAGGAATTGGATTGATTCAGATTTGAATTGACTAAGAGTGGATTTAACAAATTCTAAACTACCCATAACCCAAGCCTATACACAACAACACAGTCTTCAAGTTCAAAACTTCATTTTCAACATCACTATCATTTTCCACCTTTTTT
This sequence comes from Phaseolus vulgaris, assembly GCF_051622355.1. NCBI lineage: Eukaryota > Viridiplantae > Streptophyta > Magnoliopsida > Fabales > Fabaceae > Phaseolus > Phaseolus vulgaris. The sequence continues at coordinate 28,489,689 of NC_143501.1, read as the reverse complement.
CTCTTCAATTTTAAGACTCCTCTTGATTTCAATCAAACTTCTACAACTCACTTCCATTCGATCATTCATCAAACACCAATAAATTGTTAGAATTAGAGGTCTTAAACAAGAAGGGAGGTAAATTGTTTTTGAAAGATTTTCGCAAGTATTGAAGAATCAATCAATTAGAAAATTGTCCAGCTAATTAGAAAACTGTTTTCAATTTGATTTCAGAAAATCAATCGGTTGTTCTTGCAAAACAATCGATTGTTTATACCAATAGTGTTGAAAATCAAGGCTAAATCAGTTTAAAGAGTGTAAGGATAGAGAGATTCACACAAGATGTTTATACTTGTTCACTCTTAACCAAGAGCTGCATCTAGTCCTCATTTAACCACTGAGAATTCACTATGTAATCAAACCTAGATTACAAAACACACACCAAAAGTGATGATCTTGAACCCCTCAAGAACACACACCACTTTTCGAAAACCACAAAGTTTCCATAACCACCTTCTGAAACTGCACAACACCAGAACACACAAAAATACAATGTTCAAGAAAAAAGGAAATAGAATACATTTGGGTAAATAAAAGATTAAAGTTCATTAGTACAAGTCCCAATCCTATTCCACACTTGAGATGATCCAAAATCTTTTTGAAATCTTGTAAACTATTTTTATTGATCTCTCTTCCTTAGTTAATGCATAGGAGCGTAAAACAACCTTTTTATACTCCAATCAAATGGTCAAAGCTGTTAAATCAAAAACCAAAATTTGTTGGAATAATTTAAAACAAATTAAAACCGCTAAACATAATTCTTTAAGGTTTTCAGAAATACAACCAGTTGATTTCTCGAAACAACCGGTTGAATCTGTTTGACAGCAAAGTCAAAACAAAGATAAGCTTTTCCAAGCCATTTTAAAAACACTAAGTGTCAAACAACCAGTTGATTTGACATTTCAACCGGTTTAAATTTCACACTCTTTTAGAAAACTCATCTTTTTAAAAAGATTAAGATTCAATTAACCTTGGATCATCTTAGAGAGTGAATTAACAATTCAAAGACTACCAGACAACACTCACACAACCAGCAACAAGGTCTTCAAACTTTCCACTTGGATTTGGAGACATCAAAGCACCTTGTTCAACATAAACTACACAAGCACGAAGAAGAATTCCATCATCGGGGAAGTTTCTAAACTTGATCATTTCACTTTATATGTGTTTAAATGATTGAAAAATATTCTCTAAACTCATTTTGATTAAGCTAAGTTATGCAAACCATTTTTGATCAAAACACAGTGTTTTACTTGAGACTTAAATATGTTTTCAAATGAACTTTAATGAATATAACATGTGACTAAATTTTTCACATATCTGCAAATATTTTTTGAAATATAGTGAGAAAAATTAATATATCTTAAATGCTCGGTGAAAGATATTTTGCACAAACATAGTTGTACTTAATTTGATATTCAAATATGTGTTTGAAAATTATTTCAAAAAGAGAGCACACGTGTCTCCTATTCATTTAAAAGTTTTCAAAATATATTTTGTGGAAGATATTCAAGAGGAATTGAAATTATATTGATTAATATTTGAGAATGGAAAGTGTTGATAATTCATATGATATTCTAATATATTAAGAGATTATTGTTTAGTGATATATTTGCTCTGATATATTGAAAATATTAATATCATTGGGAATCACAAAGGTTTCTAAATGTGATTTTAGGAACAATCAAGACGCGAAGGAGAACAAACACAAGTTTCCTTATTGAGTGTCCAATGGGCATAATGAAGTTATTGCAGAGCGAAATTCATGGGAAGCCATTTAAAACATTCAAAACTGCTACAAATAACGAAGAGATAAAATTTAAGAGAAATAAATTTAAGAAGAATTCAAGTGTGAAAGAGCATTAAAAATACAAGCCAAAACCTTCATTGATCAGCGTCAAATGTAACAAAACTCAAGTGGAGAACGAGATTCAAGATTATATTCAAAGTTCAATCCACAACAAAGTTAGAAATAATTTAGAAAAGCATTGAAGACAATTATAGATGGCAAAGACACACAATTAATGTCATCAAATATTTCACATATTCATCATCCAAGGCAATTATAGTGAAACAATTGTAACAAATACATTATTGAAGAATCAATCACATACATTAAATGGTTAATATTCACATCAAAGATCATAAAGGAAACAATTCAAATTGTTTCACGTGACACAAATAATATAATCAAAGAAAAAATCATTCAAGTCCAAGATGTGTAGAAGAATCAATCAAGAGCAAAGATTTCCATATCCAACGTCTCTAACGACTATGTGAACAAGAGAATACGAGCGTACAAGATTACTTCAAGTGATTAAGCATTTATTGTTTGAGTGTGTATAGTCTTTCTGAGAGAATATTTCATATATGTTGTTTATAGCACTCATAGGTTGGGGAGTGATCCTTATATTGTAAATCCTTCATTGTGTGAAGATTACCATGTGAGCTTTCATTGTCTACTCTCTTGTCGAGAGTGTTTTCTCACTAGTTGAGAGGTCTTGGTCTCAGAAGGAGATTAAGACTGTTTTCCTAGAGATGTGTTCAATACTTGTTGCCTGGAGAGGTATTTAATACTTTGCATGGAGAGTGGAGAATACTTTGCCTATAGAGGTGGAAAATACTTGTTATTGGAGAGGTGGAAACTACTTGTTACCTAAATAGGTGAATAGTACTTAAGGCTCTTAAAGGGACTGGATGAAGCCTTAATGTTTGGGGAGTATAAATCTCTTGCATACTTTACTATATCCCTTATTCTTGTTTTATCGTGATTGATAAAAAGTGATTTGAGTTCGAGCTCCATTCAACACCCCTTATATAACCAATTGTAACTACAAGGTTCAAATTGCTCTCATACTAATGCCTAAAAAATTCTAACTTATACGCAACATTGGAACATAAAACTTCCAAAAGAATGTATATAGTAAGCTAAGGAAATAAAAAAAAAACATTAATTTAACTCTTAGTAACTCTCCCACTACTACATGCAACATAGTTCATTTTTGTACTAAGTTTGATTGCATCAATTTATACAAATGTTGATCATTGTCGTTTAACAATCAAATTAAAAATAGTTCGATATAGATTCTGTTAGAGTGCTGAATTGTCTAATACCAAATAGACAATAATACAAATATGGTCAAATAATCTCAAATTATCTTCTAGCGAATCCAATAGAGTAATATTCATAACTTATTGACAATCAATACATATTAATAATAAAAATAGGAAAAAAAAGAGGTTGAAATTTATTATGAAGTAAAATAAACGTTTAAAAATAATAAAAGAAAGAAGTTTAACTCTTTTAAGATGATCAATCTACAAAAGTGTTGTGAATAGTTACATTACACTTCATATTTAATATATTTATATTAATTTATTTTTTCTTTAAGAATATACATATTTTAAAAGAATAATACACACTAAATATTCATTTTTATATTTACAAGATAACGTGCGTCAATAGTTTCTTTTTATATGCTTTAAAACTGAAGAGTGGAGTTATAAAAATCTAAAAGAAAAACGTAAGTTTAAAAAACTTAATGTGTTTAATTGATTATATTTTTATGTATTTTAGTGCAATTAAATATATAAAACAGTTATAAAAAAACAAGTTTGAAATTCTGATTTAATTACATAAGGTTTTTTTCGAAAAATAGAAAACCAAAAGTTTCGGGTAAGAATAAATAACTACATAATAGATTGCAAAATTAACTGCCGATTAAATTGCATAAATTATTAGCTTTATAGTATTGAGAATTAAGATTAAAATGTGAGATTTTTTTTTTTTGAGGAAGTAGGCTTGTATTATAAATTTGTAAAAATTAAGAAGTAAAAAAGTTATGTCTATTTAATTTTAGACATCGTCATTACAATTTTAGGGACTATATTATTTGTTAATTTATAATTTTAAGAATTATTCATCATTTTATTTATTTTTAGAGATCAAATTAATAGTTGATTTCAACTTTAGGTACCAAAACAATTAATAATATTTAGTTTTAGAAAGTATTTATCCTTTGATTGTTTCTAGGGATTAATTGGAAAAACTGTTACAATTTTAAGAAATAAATATATAATTCACTCTACAAATACTTGTCTGGTTGCTTATAGTATTTTTAGAAACTAGATTTTTATCTTATGTTACAATTTTTTTTTAAAATTAATTAGTCGATAATATGCACTTTATGAATTATATTATTATTTTGTTAATTTTAAAGTACAATTTAACTGATAATTGTCGTCTGATTCAGAAGAAAGAAAGATAAATATTTACTTTGTTAAAGGTAAAATAAAAAATCAAAAGAATATAATAGAAATAACATAGAAATAAAATATTTTTTTTTCTGAAACTTTATTCGTATATATAAAAGATTTGTGAAGAAAGTTATATATAAAATTAATTATTTATAATTTATTCTTTTATTTTTTTATTTTAAACTTAAATTATTATTTATTTTTATTTAAAATAAAATTACATAATTAAATATAATATAATAATATTTATAATAATAAAATAAAATTATATAATAATTATAAAAAAATAAAGATAAAAATAATAATTTTATTTAATATAAAATAATTTTTTATCAAATATTTATAATTATAAATATTTAAGTTTTTTTATTAAATTTTATATCATTTTGTATTTTTATCAAATAGTTCTAATATTTTATCAAAAATGATATTTCAATCACTAAAAATAATATTTTAATGAAAAATAATTATAATTTATACATAAATCAATTAAATTAATTTTTTAACATTTTTTAAATATAAAGTTTGCACAGGACCTCAGAGCTCAGCTCGGTGGTCGGACCTTAGCACCTGCCATAGACAAGTTAGCTTGGCTCTTAGGTCAAGTTGGCAGATCTATGTGATTTGACTCCAGATGTATATATTAGTCCCTTTTTCGTATAATCCTTCAGGCATAAGGCCTAGGCGGCTAGCGAGGGTAGTTATAGACCTAGGGGAGTGCTTAGTGCGCATGAGGTCTAGCTTAAGTAAATACTTTCTTTTAAACCTAAGCCCATGCGTGCTATGGCATGTAAGGGTTAAGTTGCATGCATGATGAAGAGACAATGTTGAGGGTGTCTACGTAAACAGATTGGAACCCTGATATGCACTCCCTGGATGGGTGTACCCTTGAACAAAATATTTTCCTATTGAGTATGCTTTTAGTTGAAATTATATTTTCGTGATAGAAAACTACAGTAAGAGGTAAACTATAAAAGAGACTTGAGATCCCAGGTTAAGGTACGCTGTTTCTAAGACTGAAACTGATTACTTCTTAAATTCTTATAAGCACTGTATCGACTTATCATCGAAGTGCAATCAACAGGTAGAACCCCCTCCGTTTCAATAGAGTTACGTACCAAAACAACCAAAGATATGAATTTTCTAATACAAGGTAGAACTTGTCATCAGAGTCAACCGACAAAAACAAAGTTAATTTTGTAAACTTATATTTTTATCAATTATAAAATTATATCTATCACATCATTCACAATTTTAAACTCTTCTTACACGTAATACTCTATTTATCTTAATCCAAACAATATTATTTTCTTCATATTCCTTTATATCATCTCAAAATCCATTTCCAAATCCAAATAATGGATAAGTATTTTTTCGACTGCAAGGTACATAGTTTTTTTTTTTCTTTTTAGGTTTTTCTTAAATTCTTCTCAGTATTAATATCCACATATTTAACTATTAGTATAAATAATTTTTACTTAAAGTTAAATTTATAGAAAACAATTGATAAATCAAATTAAAAATATGTAATATTTTTGGATCAGCGAGTTCCTATGTTTTGGGCTTAAAAATGATTACAAACATAGGGCAAGAAATTCACGACACCCTTAGCACCTTCTGTAATAAACTTTCTTCTCTTTCCTTCTCTCACTCACTCTCTCGAGGCAAGTTCTCTCTCTCTCTGCTTCTGAGTGTTAGCTTTCCATTTTGTACGATTTGCAGCCTATGACGCGATTTTGAGAAACTTTTTTGTGCTCCTTTTTGTGATTCAAAGATACCCTTTTGCCGCGTGGCATTTTTTTTATATCACTTTTTGTTCTACTCACTCTTAGATTCACCTCTTCAATTGGATATCTGAGTTTTTCACGAGTTCGATCGAGTAGGAGATAAAGTTTGAATTTTTACGCGATTCGCACTTGGTTTCAGAAAGCCCCAAAATTTTTCCGCCTGAATCTTGATTTGCTGTGAATTGGGTTTTTCGTAGCAAATGAATCTCGAGCTTCTTAGTGCGTTTTGTTGCATGTTCAAATTGGAATGCAAGCAGAAGAGAAGATGCAGATATATTGGTTATATGCTTTTTTATTTATTTTAATTTTTATTTCCTTTTTGTTATTTGTATTTTTGCTTAGGTAATTTGCAATGGCTGAACCTTCCAAGGTCATTCACGTTCGAAATGTGGGGCATGAGATATCCGAAGTAAATTATTTCTCTCATTCTTACTATTTTTTTGGTCTGTGTTTTATGGTAACTTCTGCAATATTTACTCGTCTGGGAAAGAAAGTGACAGTAGTTCTTTTTGTAATTAGTTCTACACTTTCCATTTCAGTTATTGATTGTAACAGGTTTTGTTTGCTATACTTTGGATCTCTCTAGATGTAAAACAACCATTCCTTGCTAACTGAACCTTCTACTTAGGTAGTGGGTATATCTAACAAAGTTGGACAGTATTAACTTAAAATTACTTGTTCTATTCAACATTAATAGTTATATTTATAAAAGGAAGCTGCAAGATCATGTCAGTAACGAAACTTCTGGTAATAACATGTAGTTAACTGTAAAGCTTTGCATAGTTCGTTTCAGAAGCAGTTCTACATTATTGTGAGTTGCCTCGGCACTCTATGTTTCTTCTAGCTTAGTATTATCTGAATGTTCTAGACTCTGAGACACCTATCAGTAGGGAAATGTAAAAGCAGATGAACATTGGTTTCAGAAATTGTGTTAATAATTTCTGATATGAAGTGTCTTTTGTGCGATCATAATCTAATTTACTATTACTGATCAGTTGAGTTCTACAATCCAAATGAAACAGTGACAACCTCGTGAGAGGGCTTTGGATGTCAGGTCACGGAAAAAAGGAAAAAAGTTGGTTTTAGAATACGTTTTACATGAAAAAGGGATTCACCATAGCAATCAGAATTCCAAAATGCCAGCCTGTAGTAAAATACAAGGTGCTTGTTTACTGTGTATTTATGACAATCGGAGTTACATGAAAAAGGGATTCACCATAGCAATCATAATTCCAAAAGGCCAGCCTGTAGTAAAATACAAGGGTGTTTGTTTACTGTGTATTTATGACAATCGGAAAGTGTATCTAAAATTGCTTTTTATAGTCACCGTATTCCATGAGTAATTGAATACCAACGACCAATGTTTGCATGTTGTTTTTATGTTTACTCATTTGTTCGAGGGAGGAGATTGTTGAGTTGTATTGGAATGGAATATATGTCTTCTGTTGCCAACAAATCCTTTTGATTATATTGGAGGAATCAATTTGCAATTGCTGTTGTCACAATTGATTGGAATTCTTAAAATCTTCTATCTCTGTCATTGGATAAAATTTATGAAGGATGGAGGAACGAAGATATAGGATCACAGAATGGGGAATTTTATTAAAAGAATGGAAGAAAAACTTTTAAAACATAAAGCATTCATGGGCACTCCAGAGCTCTAGAAAATATAACTTTGAATCTACTTAAAAAAATTGATGTTAAAGGATCTTCAGTGCTTGCTTATGTCAATTGCAGATTCCCTCTTACTATGTTAGGTGGGGTGGGGTCCACTTATAGGTGACACGGGCTGATTTTCAAAGATTATCTGAATGAACAATTCTTTCCCATTTTCAGCTGAGTTTTCAAATTTATTAAGTGATTTATAAATCGTATCTGGTTGCAGAATGATTTGCTTCAGCTATTTCAGCCTTTTGGAGTTATAACAAAGCTTGTTATGTTGCGTGCCAAAAATCAGGTAGGTATTCTTCATACTTTCAAATAAAATTTTCTGTTTTTCTTAGATTCTTGGAGTTCTAGGATGTTTCGATTTATCATTTTCTTTTATTTGAATATTCTATTGCTCTTGTAGGCACTTCTTCAAATGCAAGATATTCCTTCTGCAGTTAATGCTTTACAATTTTATTCAAATGTTCAGCCAAGCATAAGGTATAAATAGATCATTTTTTCACTTTTGAATTTTTTGTGGTTGACTTGAATACAACTACCTCTGGTCCGATTTATAGGAATGAGAACCCACTTTCAAATGCAGTGTTGTCAACTATGTTCAAATGTATTAATTCGTAACTGTCTTTTATATCCTTAATTAAGGTACGAAGTCCATTAATGAGACATTGACTCATTTCCCAACAAAGTAGATGGTATTAACAATATAAGTCACCCATTGGTTGAAAAAATTATCCCTTTAGTTATGAGTAATGTAATTAAATATGACCATTAACCTTTACTGAAACCATTTACGGAAGTGGGTATTCAACTATTTTGTTGGTCTTGATGGATTGGGTATTTGGTTCTTGTATACTGGACCAAAGGTAGTATTTTGATAACATGATATTGGATGTCTTGTTTTGAGATTTGAAAAGCATTATTAATTCCCATTATTGCTAAGATATTACTATTCTTTTCATAGTTATCTTATTGTTTTATTGTAGGGGGAGAAATGTTTATGTCCAGTTTTCCTCACATCAAGAACTCACTACAATGGATCAAAATCAAGCACGGGAGGATGAGGTTGGTATTTTTTGTTTTTTTTTCTTTAAATGGAAAATATATGCCTCAACTTGTTTGTTGTGGCAAAAACTGAATATTTACCTGTCCTTTTTCATTGACCATTTGTATTCTTTATTTTTTATGCGATGTTTTGTCCCCTGTAATATATATGTATATTGTTCTCAGACTTTGTAATGCAATAAGTATAGTGTTGCTTTCTTTTGTTCTGTAGTTTTCTTTCTCTTTATCACGAACTTCTCTATTTATTCTCCTTTCTCTCTCTCTCTTCTCTTTCTCTATGCTGTTGGCAACTCTCTGGATGCACAGCCAAATCGAATTCTCTTAGTTACAGTTCATCACATGCTGTATCCTATAACAGCGGATGTGCTACATCAAGTGTTTTCTCCTCATGGATTTGTGGAAAAGATTGTAACCTTTCAGAAGTCAGCTGGTCAGATTCTCTCAGATTTCTTCCTCTCTCTTTCTTTTCGTATTAAAATTTTCTTTTTGTCTTGGGGGCCTTAATGGGTTGAATAGAGGGTATATTTGGTTCATGTAATAATTTATTTTGCATTATGTAAATATTTTTTGGTAGATAAATAGGAAATTGAGTTCCTTGATATTAATGATTTTTTTTTTTGGATTTATACGTGTCACAGTGTCTCATTTTTTCTTCTTTTCAACACAGTAAACATACATCCTGTTATTAGATATGACTATTGAGGAGCAAAGACCATCACTGCATTTTTTTATGGAAGAGGACTGTCTTCATATCATATTCAATTGGCTGATGTTTTGTGCATGTGTTTTATTACTTGTTTCATCCTGTGTTTAAAAACTGTGTAGGCTTTCAGGCTCTCATCCAGTATCAATCCCGTCAAAGTGCTGTTGCTGCCAGAAGTACACTACAGGTTATTTGCATTTACATGGAGCTTGTGGTATTACTTGGGTTGTTTTTTAATTTCCGATTTAACATTTTCTTTATTTGATGATTGTATTCTGACAATTTCTAGGGACGCAATATTTATGATGGTTGTTGTCAGCTGGACATTCAATTCTCAAAGTAGGTTAAATTTATCTCAGTAATTTCTTTCTATTCTGATTTTTTGGTTTAGAAGAGACTTGTGTTATGCTTCTATGCTGCTGATTAATTTTATATCCCCCATCTTTCTGCCTTTGCCTTGGTTGAATTTTGGTTGGATAATAATTTATGTTCATTGCAGCCTTGATGAACTACAAGTGAACTACAATAATGATCGTTCAAGGTGTGACTCAATTGGTTCTTCATTTTTAGTCTTTTTAAACATTGTCTCTTTTATAACATTGTTACTGAGTTTATTCCTCATGCTCCACAGGGACTTCACAAACCCAAATCTGCCTACTGAACAGAAAGGCCGATCTTCACAAGTATGTTGTTTATTACTTATGTATTTATAAATCAAATCTTCTTGTTGATCTTAGTCAAACCCTTTCTAATATTTTTTTCACTTCATCTTTCATCTTCTATGAAATAGCCTGGATATGGTGATGCAGGAGGCATGTATTCTGGAGCCAGGACAGGTGCTAAATATTTTAAGTTGCTTTGGTGGGTTTGCTTTGTTTTTATTATTTCAATTTTTGTATAACTAATATTTTTTCGTTTTCTTTTTACAGCTGGATTCTCACAGGTGGATGTTTTTCAAGTCAAGTTGATGTCTCTTTTGTGATTATTGAATGCGGTGGAATATAGAAGGAAGTTATCAACTTATCATCAATTTACGTATTGTGAAAAGTAGCATTATAAATGCCTAGTGGATTAGTGGTTGATTTCTCTTCACTATATAGATATTTTAAAATCTAAATGTGATAAATACTTGGTTTCATGATTACCCTATCAAAAGTGAGAATTTGAGTTTGCTGATCTTTAGCAAAGTAATTTCCGATGGGACTTTTAATTTTTCAGATGAAGTTTCTCTGAAAAATTTTGTTGGCCTTTCTACTTTGTGATCAGCTTGGAATTTTCTTCCTTTTTGTGATAAATGACAGTCATTATATTATGAGCCTATTGTTATCTACTTTTTCTTTATAAGTTGACTATTGATGTGCATCATTTGAATGATTTTTTCTTCCGATTTATTTTTAATGCATGTTTGGCATAGCTTAATTGTTTGGAAAAGAAATTAATTTTTATTTTAAGCTTTCTCAGTTGGTTTTGATTATAAGCCATTCTGGACATAAAATATGCAATATCAATAAGGCATGCTAATATGTTTTGAATTTTAGATGGCCAATGCTGCTGCAATTGCAGCTGCCTTTGGGGGAGGTTTGCCTCCTGGCATAACTGGAACAAATGAAAGGTGTACAGTTCTTGTTGTGAATCTCAGTCCTGATGTAAATACATTGCCTTGACCTCTCTTCCCTTTTTCCATAAAGTTCTCTACACTTTTTAAAATATATTTGGCTTGGAATTTGTTTTTATTCAGAGAATAGACGAAGATAAACTGTTCAACTTGTTCTCCATTTATGGGAACATAGTCAGAATTAAACTTCTCCGAAATAAGCCTGACCATGCACTTATCCAGATGGGGGATGGTTTCCAAGCTGAATTGGCGGTACATTTTCTAAAGGTTTGTTTCTTGTACACCTTGCTGGTTATATATCTTTTAACTAGAACGTGTGATATCTTCACTAACGTGAAATGTTATTATTGTGCCTGTAGATAGTCATTGTATTTGTTGTTCATGCAAGAAGATATATGCTTACCAGTCTTCTCTTTTTGCAACTTACTCGGAAACAATTCAACCATATTCATTTTTTATTGTTGAAACAACTGATGCACAAGTGCTTATTCAGTAAGTGCTTAATTAAGCAGTTTACCGAAACACATCCTTAGTGGAGAGTGGAGATCATTACTATGCTAATATAAATTATGTTCAAACGTTTAGACACTATGCCCACGTGTTCTAAATGCATTGAGCATGATATGTACATGAAAAAACTATCTCTTAAGCACATTTTTTCCAACACATTTTTTTTCATGTTCAAACCTTGAAGTTTCCATCTGACATTAGACTGGTATCATCAGCTAGGGAGGATAAGCTCTTTCTGTTGACTTGAGTTCATAAACCTCTTTGTACATTGTCCCTTTTTGTTGACATAGTTAGCTTTGACATCTTGTTCCTGGTCTACCCTAATAATGAAGAAATTATGTCGTTTTTGCATTGGAGAAACTCTTTCTGTTTCTTTGTTTGTTGCCCCTCTTTCCTGGTGGTGGCAGCTGTTCCCTCTTGCTTGACAGGCATTGCTTCAAGCTGCAGCTCAGCAGTCAAAAACCAATTTAGTTTTACCTGAATATTAGTCATATTATTGATATTCTGTTAATAATGATAAATGTTCTTTTAAAGTTTATATTCTCTAAATTTATTTCATTTAAGCATTCACACCTAAAAGAGATATGGAATCCATCACCATATGCTGATATTTTCCCCACTAGCCCGTGAAAAATATTACCCAACTTATATTTTTATGTAATTTAATTTTAATATAGTAATGGTTTTATTTTCTTGATGCCTATGCGTGCTGTATCCAGCGATACTGAATTTGAAAGATGTATTTTGTAATGAGATGATATTTTTATTTCATTACTGTTTATTTTTAAGAGATTGTGGTAATATAAAACTTCTGCTCATTTTTGTTTGTTTATTCTTAGTCGACCGGTATTATTTGGCACGCAATGGTGATTTCTTCAATGATTAGTTTTGATCCATATTTTTGAGATGGTAGCATTGAATATGTTATTGATAGAGATTATGGTTGTAACTTGTAATATCTTTATAAGCTGATTTTTGTAATGCGAAATTTGAGTCAGTTGAACTGTATATTTTATTGATGGTCTTTGCTGCTCATGAGAAAGTAAAAAATGGGGAACTGTTTGGTTAAGACTAGATTTCTAGCCAATTGAATCGAGATTATATGCTGGTTCTAGTGCACATTACATTGAACTCATGACGGATCCTTTAGTTATCTACAAAGCATTTGTGTTTATTTGATATATCTATTCTCCATATATTTTTGTTGCCTGCAATTTAATCATACATTTTTTCAGCTCTAGTTTTGAGCCGCTATCTAAAACCTTTTCAATTTGAAACACAGGGAGCCATGTTGTTTGGGAAGCGGTTGGAAGTCAACTATTCAAAGCATGCAAGCATATCCCAAGGTGCTGATGCACACGAGTATGTCAATTCAAATCTCAATCGATTCAACCGAAATGCTGCAAAGAATTATCGGTATTGCTGCTCACCAACAAAAATGATCCACTTGTCCACCCTCCCACAAGACATAGCCGAAGATGAGATTGTAAGCCTTTTGGAGGAGCATGGTAACATTGTCAACTGCAAAGTCTTTGAGATGAATGGTAAAAAACAGTCACTTGTTCAGTTTGAGACTGAAGAACAGGCTACTGAAGCCCTTGTGTGCAAACATGCAAGTCCACTTTCTGGATCGGTTGTCCGTATCTCCTTTTCCCAGTTGCAGAATATATGAGCAGGCTTCGCTAAGAACTGAAGGAAAACTGATTTATGGTTGCTACTTGCTAAGCATATTAGGTTCTGAATTTGGGAAGGATAATTTTTATGCTGATTATGTCACCTTCATTGTCATTGTAATGGTCTCTTTGCTTGCTAATTTACTGATAAAACCTGCACTACTTTTTCTCTTTGAATCATTTCTCTTCTCATTTGCCTCTAGATAAAACCTGCACTAGATTTTTAGGTTGCTAACATAAAGTAGTGGGGCAAGCATTATTATTGCAGATGGATGTAGTCTTGAAGAATAGAAAAGGGAGAGGAAAGTTAAGTTACTACCTTCTTCAGAGTTGAGGGATTCTCCTATGGTTTTGTTTTTATAATGATTGTTGTATATGTTCTGTAATTCAGGCTAAGTAGCCCTTTCTGTTGTATTCTCAACCCCTTTCAATTTTCTTGTCCAGCTAAGTGAAAAACTACATTTTTGTTTTTGCTTTATTTATTCCTATCTGTACTTCGTAGAACCTACATGGTTCTCTCTTTCTACTTCTCTTTCATCTCCTACCCTTTTCTTCCCTTTCCTTCCTCCTTGCATGTTCAAGGATTCACAACATTTTCATCCTTTAGATTCTCTTCTTATCTTCCTCATCCCTCTCCATTTCGAACTTCAATGAAAGAATGTAAAATTCGCATTAAGTAAATAAAAGGACCTCTTTTTTTATTTATGCAGTCTTTGCTAGATATGCATGGTGATTCTAATTTCTTTCATATTTACACATTTATGAGTTGTTCCTATTCTTCCCCAGGCTATGTATGTTTGGATTCCTGGTAGGGAGTGGGGTGGATGATAAGTTACCATTGTTTAGTTTATAAAAAATGTTTATCTTGGCCTAATTAAATTTGCGATTTAATGGTTAATCCTTGCATGAGTCTGGTAAAAATTTCAAGGAGTTCTCAGATTTATTATTTTGTATTGATCTAAGTATTTATCTAATTTAATCCGTACATTTAAAGAGAAAAATGTTTATGGATTGGCATATTCCAATTATAATCTATTATATATGTAAGTTTAATCCTTATATTTAAAAGAAATGAATGTCATCTAATAAAAAACTATCATATGAGTTTGTTTATTGTTATAATAATTACTTTTTAAGAACTGTTTGGCGACAAAGAAGTTGTAGATAAGACAAAATGACTATTTTGTGACAAATTAATTGTTTGATGTCCATACATTTCTTATCCTATTATTTATCTCCATTTTTTAATGTAATATATTTATTTCCGGAGGAAATGAGTTAAAAGATAATTAAGTAATTGATATCTTATTCTTTCTTTTCATCCTTATTTTTATTATAACTATTATTATTATTATTATTGTTTTTTCTAGTTGACTTGCTCGTCAGTTGACTCAGATGACAAGTTCTAACTTCGTGTGTCTCTTCACGATCCATCCTATCTCTTGCTGCTCTTGAACGTAGCTCTATTGAAACATAGGAGACCCTACCTGTTGATTGCACTCCGACGATCAAGTTAGTATAGGGCTTATAAGAATTTAAGTAGTAAGTTTCAGTCTTAGAAACAACGTATCTTTACCTGGGGTCTCAAGTCCCTTTTATAGCTTACCTCTTGTAACAACTTTCCATCACGAGAATCTAATCTCAACTGAAAGCATACTCAATAGGAAAATATTATGTTCAGGGGCACACTCTCTCAGTCCACCACACGGAATGGGCCAATCCATTTGGGAGAAAGCTTACTCTTCAGCTAGTAAGGATAAGCCTTTCGCATTACTAAGTCGGGAACTCAGAATTGCCGAGGTCTCAGCTTGGACTTCTGCTTCAACTCCACCCTTCTCTTCAAAGCTTTAGCTTTGATATATGCTTGTTCTCACACCTCGTCGAGTAGGTCTAGGTTAACCTTCCCCCCTTCGTTAGATTCTTCTATCACGAAGTTTTGGAATGAGCTTTCCTGGATCTGTACGAGTATCATGGCGTCCGACCCATATACCAAACTGAAGGGTGTTTCCTTTGTGGTGGACTGAAGAGTGGTGTGGTAGGCCCACAAAAATCGAGGCACCTCGGTTGACCAGGTCCCCTTAGCTTTCTCCAACCTCCTCTTCAAACCTCTGAGCAAGACTATATTGGCAGACTCAACCTGGTCATTCATCTGAGGATGCCCCACAGAGGCAAACACCTGTCTGATCCTGAGCTCCGTGCACAACTTGTATAATTACTGGCTTGCAAACTAGGTACCATTATTGGACACCAAGTGCCTTGGGATCCCAAAACGACATCAATGTTTCTCTACACAAAGTGTTGAACCTTGTGGGCGGTTATCTGCGCAACTAGTTCAGCTTCTAACCACTTGGTGAAGTACTCAATAGCCACCACGAGATACTTCATCTGACTAATTGCCAAAGGGAAAGGACCCAAGAGGTCTATTCCCCAAGTATGGAAAGGCCAGGGGCTATGTATTGATCGCAACTCCTCGGGGGGTGCGTGATGCCAATCAACATGCTTCTGACACTGCTCGCATCGCTGTGCATGTCGCATGCAATCCTCCCTCATAGTTGGCCAATAATACCCAGCTCGAACGACCTTCAAGGAGAGAGCTTTCCCTCCGACATGGCTTCCACAAATGCCTTCATGGAGCTCTGCCTTGATACGGGTACATTGATCCCCACTTACACATGTGAGGATAGGATGAGTGTAGCCATGACGAAACAAGTTTTCGTCCACCAGGGTATACCCTCCTGGGTTCCTCTTAATTGCCTTTGCCTCTATGGGATCTACCGGGAGCCTACCATCAGCAAGGTAGCACTGATATGGCGTCATCTAGGTCTTCACTACGTTGACCTGTAAGACCTCTAACAACTTTCCCCCAACAAGCCATAAGTGCATATCTTGGGCACCTTCAACGTTTTTTGTGTCAATGATCAGTGCCTCCTTTCTTTTATCGAGCTGACCTCTAAGGTTTCTGTTGTTGAGTTCAATAGTGCCAAAGTTCAAGAGGGGGGTGAGTGGTGAATTGAGCTTTTAAAACTTTCACGCAGATTCATAATTTAGAATAGTACACAGAAAATAAATCGATTTATTTAGCAATGAACAAATTTATTTTTATACTGTTTGTGTACTTTAAGGCATTTATCTCAGGTGAAAGACTTTTGATTTTAGAATTGAGTTAGATGATATGCAGGCAAAGATTAAATTGATTTTCACAGAATTAACATAGAGAGCTACAATAGTTGAGCACAACCTTTGAATGCAATGTTAATGCATGTTTTTAAAACCACTTAACAAATTGTATTAATCTTTCACAGAACATGAATTTCACTGATGTTTCAACACATAGAGACTTATGCAGAAGTTCTTTAGGGAGTTTTCCAGAAAATCAAGAACAGTATACACGTGCCCAGAAAGAACAGATTCAATTACAATTGAATAGATTTATTTCTTGACAGTTTAGATTATTCAGCAGTTATTGAGTGCAGGGATTAAGAGAGAATGAACACAAAGCAATTATACTGGTTCACTCCAATGAGCTACATCCAGTCTTCACCTAATCCAAGGTGAAATCCACTAAACCACAATTCAAAACAATTACAAAAACCATTGTTCTTGAACCCTACAAGAACATGGCAAACTTTGCTGAAAAACATTATTCCAGCACACACCACTCTTCAAGAAACCCTATCAAGAAGAGTTTACAACCACACTTTACAAGGAATTGAAGAAAGAAACGAATACACCTGATAGAGAATGCAGAAATCTGCCTTAAACCAGTAGAACAGATTGCTCACACAGTGACAACACCTCTAACCAAGCCTTAGAACCAACCAAGAACAAGCACACGATGTGATTTGGAAAATCTTTGAAGAACTCGTGCTAATCCTCTGAAATCTCTTATTTCTCTGTTGTAAAACCAGTTTTTTCAATTGTATGAACAACATTTAAACGCAGGAACAAACTTTCTTTTTATAGGAAAACATTTTTATAACTAACTTTAAAAAACAGTTAAAGTTGTTACAAAAAGAACTGATTGAAAATAAAATGAACAGATTTATTTTCAAAGGTTGTTAAAGAATTTGTTATATGTAGAAGACTTAGTCAAACACCTTGGTGCAAGGATAAAATGAAAAAAAACCTTTTAAAGGTAAGCATGGCACCAGACTAAAAAGAATCTATTCATTTACAAATGAACAGATTCATTTTCAAAACGATAACAGAAACATTTTAACAAGTGAAACACAATCGTTTTGATGGAATGAAAACTTAGTTAAGATACTTGATGCATAAAACCTGATTTTCAAATGCACTTTATCAAAACATCAGTTTAAGAAAAGAATCTATTTATTTAGAAAAGAACATATTCATTTTCTATGCAGTAAGAGATATTTCAACAAAAACATGAAAAACAGTTTCATAAAACTTGTGCTTGCTCTTATCACATGGTCAGGAGTTAAGAGGTGAGTTACCTAGAAAAAGCCTACTCTAAACAACCTCTAAACTATAACTAAGACATTCTTAAAGCAAATGTAAATACTAAGGGAATTTACACAAATGGCTTCATCAAACACATGTCTTGAAGGGGCAGCAACCATCTTCAACAATTTCTGCATGACTGACCTCCATTGTTCCATCCGCAACGGTCCTGGGTGACTTTAAGGTTGTCATAATGGATGGCTTTAAACTAGAGGGGGGGGGGGTGAATTGTTTAAAGTACAAGAAACAATTGATAAGAAATTCAGTTTGCCAAAACAGCAATTAAAAACAGCAGTACCAGAAAAACAATCGGTTGTTTCACAGAAACAATCGGTTGTTTAAACCAGTAAACAACAAACAAAACTGAATTTAAAGAGTTAAGGATAGAGAGATTGCACACATATGTTTATACTGGTTCACTCCAAACCCAGAGCTACATCCAGTCTTCTCAGAAACCCTGAGAAAATCCACTAAGCAATCACAACTTGATCACTTACACCACAACCAAGAAAGTGACCTTGAACACCTCAAGACACACACTCTTCTTGGCCAACACACCAACACTAAGATTGTTGATCTTGATCCCCTCAAGAACACAACCAATCTCAGCAAACACATAAACGAAACTTGCTTTACAGAGTTACAAGGATTACACTTGTTACAGAAGATAATCTGAAATCAATACAAGCTGAATCCTATTCCACAACTTTGATTAATCACAAACTTTCAGCAATCTCAGATCTTTGAAAAACTCAAAAACTCTTAGCAAAAACTTGTCAAAGATTAATCTTCAAATCTGTTTTTCTGAATTTATTCAAAGATGTAGTTTGTTATCAAATCTTAACAAACTCTTAAATTGCATTAAAAGATTGGTCAAAGCATTTAATGACTGGAGCGTAATCAGTTAAATCATTTAAAGCTCAGTCAAAGATAAAACAGTTTTTCTGTTATGGTCCCAAAACAAACAATCGGTTGTTTCCTCGAATCAATCGGTTGTTTTGGTTTTAACAGCTTAACCATTTGAAAAACAGTTTTCAAATCTTTTTTCAAAACATCTAAGTGTAAACAATCAGTTGTTTCGACAAAACAATCGGTTGTTTTAACTTAGTTTGAAAACATTTTACTTTCACAAAGATTGAGAATGTCTATGCTTTAGATTCGATCAAGGGGTGGATTACAACACTCAAACTACCCCAGAACTAGACTAAACCAGCACAGCAACAACAAGCACAGCCAAGGCTTCATCATCCTTCAAAGGGTTTGGATTCTTCAAAGCTTGAACACCACTTGGTTTAACAATCTCCCCCTATTTGATGAAGACAAATCCCTGATGCTTGTGTTGTACCTGATTGAATCTGAAGCAGTTCCTGCAAGATACAGTTTTGAACAAAGCATAGAACTTCTAATATTTGGTTAGCACAGATATAAGATTTAAAGATCAAAGCTAAATATCAGAAACAAATATTGCTCATCCAAACCGTTTTAACAACTAAAAAAACAGAAATTTAAACACAACATATATATCTCCCCCTATTTGTCTTCACAAATAGACAAAGAGAAGGGATAAAACAAGATATTGTTTTGATTACATCAGAATTAAAGCAGTAACAGCAGAAGGAAAGAAAAAATTTAAAACACCAGATATAACCACCAAAAACAATCGGTTGTTTCGATAATTCAACCGGTTTTTTTTCTTCATTCATCATAATCAGCAAACTGAAGATCAAAGATTTGATTCTGGACAGCTTCAATTTGTTCATCTAGAGTCATGAAGCGTGCATCCATGTTGTCAAACCTGTTGTCAATCCTCTGGAAATTACTAACACAAAGATCATGGAGGTTTCTTTGATTTTCAGCAAAGCTATCAAGCCTATTCACCATGAGTCTTTCAAAAGGAGACATTGTTTGCATCCTTTCTTCTTGATTTCCAGCACCAACACTTGGTCTAACATCTGGATAATCTTCAGGTGGATCTTCATGTTGAACATCCATATCAACAGGTTCATCTTGTTCAAGATCAGCAACACCACTAGATGAGGCACCAAGGTCACCATCCTTACTAATCCATTTTCCACCTACTTTGGTAAAACCCATTTTGCTGAGTGATTCATTGTTCAACTCTTGAGTTGACTTGACCAACTCAGAAGTTTCATCTTCAAGGTTCACTTCAAAATAGAGTAGAAATTTAGATACTAAAACAGCATATGGATAGTGATAGTCACTTAACCTCATACCCTTTTGCATGTGCTTTTTGATGATGTGGATCCAATTGATTTTGATCTTCTTCATGATGCAGAAAATATATACCAGATCTTCCTTAGTAAGAACATAATGATTACTCCCCCTTGGTTCAACAAAGGTTTCCTGAATAACTGACCTCTATCGACCTCCCTTTCCTGAGCTTGCCAACTTGGATAATAGGTCTGCTCGGGCATTATGCTCCCTTGGGACATGCACTAGCTAGAACGTGGGGAAATTTTCCCTCAAAAGTGTAACATACCTCAAGTACGAGGCCATTTGTGGATCTTTGGCCTGGTACTCACCTGTGACTTGCCTGGTTATCAACAACGAGTCACTTTTTACCAACAAGCTTCGAGTGCCCAGTTCTTTGGCCAACAACATTCCAGCTACCAAGGCTTCATACTCAGCCTGGTTATTGATGGCCTTGAAGGCAAATCTCAGGGCCTGCTCGATCAACAGTCCGTTAGATCCATCCACTGAATATCACCACTGTCTACTTGGGTGGCTTCTAAAGATAGCCTACCACGAAATTAGCATATACCTGGCCCTTGATAGGCCCCTTGGGTTCGTACTATACGTCGAACTCAAACAACTCGACTGCCCAACGTACCATCTAACCTGCTATATTGGGCTTTTGGAGGACCTTGCGGATTGGGAGATCGATCATTACTATCATCATGAAACTCTGGAAATGGGGGCGCAGTTGCCGAGCTACAAATACCACTTCTAAGGCTACCTTTTTGATGATTTGATATCGTACATCCGGCCCTTGTAGCACCTTACTCACGATGTAAATAGGCCTTTAAGCCTGATCATGCTCCTGCATGATACCGAGTTGATTGCCCGATCTGTAACTACAAAATAAAGACGAAGGGGAGTACCTGGTAGCGGCTTACATAGGACAGGCGGGCTAGCCAAGTACTTCTTCAACTTGAGGAACACATCTTCACACTCGTGGCTCCATGTGAAACGGTTGTTCTTCTTCAAGCATTGGAAGTAAGGGTACCCCTTATCTCCTCCTGTTGATAAGAACCTGGACAAGGCGACCATAAGCCCAGTCAGCTGCTGTACTTCCTTCACCGTGGCAAGGCTTCTCATCCCTATGATTGCTGCACATTTGTTCGGGTTCGCTTCTATCCCTCGTTTAGTGAGCAGGAACCTTAAGAACTTCCCTGCTTCTACCCCAAACACACAATTCTCCGGGTTCAGCTTTAGGTTATACTTAGCTATTGTGGTGAATAGCTTTTCCAAATCAGCAACGTACTGATCCTTTTTTGCTGAGGTGACAACCATGTCGTCTACATATGCTTGTACGTTTCGCCCAATCATGGGGGTGAGAATCCTATCCATCAACATCTGATAGGTGGGGTCGACATTCTTCAACCTAAAAGGCATGACCTTATAACAGTAGTTGGAAAGCTCCGTCATGAAGGCGATCTTACACTCATCACGGGGGTGCATGCAATTTTGATTGTACCCCGAGAACGCGTCTAGAAAACTCAGCAGTCGGCAACCTGAAGCACGGTCCACCAAGGAATCTATGATGGGCAGCATATACGAATTTTTGGGGCAGGCTTTATTCAGGTCTATAAAGTCGACACACATTCTTCACTTTCCGTTTGCCTTCTTCACCAATACCACGTTTGCTAGCCGGTTGACTCGAGGGCCTTCGTACATCTCACGATACTCCCACATCCGATTCTCTGTGCCTTCGTTCGTTCCCTTCTTTCGATCAAACACCTGAAATCACAAAGCAAAGGGTACCCTAGAGGCCGTTTGCACTCTGACGCTCAAGTCAGTGTAGGGCTAGAAAACACCAAAACTGTTAACTGTAAAACTCTATGTGTGTGAAGCGGCGCAAATGAATAGCATTCCTTACTAAGTTTGTTACTTCCCTTTATATAGCCTAGGGTTTCCACTGTTTCTGTTACCTAAAATAGGCTTCCTGAGGGGGTGGGCCCCAACGCCACTGTTACCCACTCTTAGGATAACCTAGCGCGTGGGGTTCCCTAACTGGAGTGCAACCTCTGACAGGATGACCACCTGGATGCCTCCTCGTGCACCTGATCTCTGGGGTCACCCTTCTTGGGAGCGCCCTAGCTATTCACGTGCCATGCATGCAGCTCACCGCTGGAACGTGACCCTCAAAGGTCGTATCCTTTCTAGTGGCTCTACACTCGTGTTATGCCTGAACGCGTCATCTACTCCACACGCATGGACTCTCGTGACCTAGGCTCCTCCCTTACTGATAACTAGTGTGTGGTCTGGGATCCACCTCTCGTGGCCCAGCTCTACTGTTCGAGTCCCGGTGCCCGACCTCTCCACACTGCCTAGTGGCACGTCGGTACATCCTGGTGACCGATGTCTGACCACCCTTTGATTCCTTGGCGCACGTGTCTCGCGAGACACTGACCCACGCCGCTCGTGGGACCCGCTTACGTGACCCCATCATTACTAGTGGTCAACGACGCCCGAGGACTGGTCGATACAGGCAACATATACGAATTTTTGGGAAAGGCCTTATTCAGGTCTGTAAAGTCGACGCATATTCTTCACTTTCCGTTTGCCTTCTTCACCAATACCACGTTTGCTAGCCACTCAGGGTATTGGATTTCCCTTATGTAGCTAGCTTTCAAGAGCTTCTGTGTTTTCTCTTTGATGACTAGACGTCTTTTTTCATTGAGCTTCCTTCTTCTCTGTATTACTGGCCTGACCTTCTCATCCATAGTGAGTTTATGACACAAGAAGTTAAGATTTATTCCAGGCATGTCTGCAAAAGACCAGGCAAAAGCACTCATGTGCCTCGCTATTACATCAGCGATCTTGTCTTGCAAATTTTGGCCTAGCGATGTGTCGAGCTTGAACTTCTTCTCCTCGATCACTTTCTCTTGAACCTCACCAGCAGGCTCAGGTCACCTTTCGTTGGTGATCTCATCTCGGATGATCACCTTTGGCTCCCGCACCTGGACGGTGACCGTACACACTCCCATTCTGCTATTCAGGCTATTCTCGTAGCACTTCCTCGTCGCCTTTTGGTTAGATTGATGATGATCACCTCTCCCTCGAGGGAGGGCAACTTCATCTTCATGTGCCTCCTCGAGGCCACCGTGCCTAACCTGTTCAAAGAGGACCTTCCCAAAAATAAGTTATAAGCCGAAACAACATTAACCACTAAATTTCTGATACTGATCGTGCAAGATGAGACACCATTTGAGAAGGTCGTCCTCAACTCCACATGTCCCCGCACCTCCACCTGATCTCCAACAAAGCCAAACAAGCAACCATCATATGGTCTCAACTGGTCAGGTGACAACTGCAAGTTATGAAACGTTACCCAAAACATCACATCAGTTGAGCTCCCCTGGTCAATGAGAACTCGGTGTACTTTTCTTCCCACGGTGACAATGGAGATCACTACTGGATCATCCTCGTGTGGGACCACGTCCCCCAAATCTGCATTGGTAAAGCAAAGGTCGGGTTCAGTTGGCTGGTCAGACCCCTGCGCCTCTACTGCCATCACCTCTCTCATGTACTTCTTAAGCTTGGAGGCCGAACACCCCCCTCCTGAAAATCCTCCCGAGATGGTGTTCAGCTCACCGTGGACGGGTACCTCATGTCCTTGGTATGCCGAAGTAATCTCTTTCTTTGACCCCTCCTGGCTCCCTTCTAGATACTCCTTCAAGAATCCATCTTTTATTAGGCTTGCTAGCTGGTAGCCCAGGGCTATACAGTGTTCCACGTCATGCCCAAACCCCTTGTGGAACTCGTACCAAGCCTCCTTGCGCGACCCCAAGTTCCTGTTAGATTTCGGGGGGAACCTCAATTTTTCCGCCATTCATGGCATACACAACAACTCCTTGTTAGTCATCTAGAACTTCTGCCGGAAAGGCAGGTCCTCTCTCGCCTTTGTTCTGGGTTGGTTCTTTCTGTCTGCGTAGGGTTCTCGCCGTGCGTCTGACCTCTTCTCGGTCATGACTTCATGGACCCACAATTACCCTTCTTTAGTTGACTAGACCTTATGCATGTATGATTACCTAAATTATGCAAAAATGGACTTACTCATACAACTGGAGCCCAATTACATGGCCCGCTATCTTGACCCAAAAGCCGAACTGACCTACGTACGCCATGTACCAATGTCTGACCGCCAAGTGCTGAGTTATGAGTGCTCTGATCTAATACAATTATTATCACATACATTACTCTTATTTCTATACCACCACATACATTGTGATAATAATAATTGTTATTATTATTATTTTTGTTTTTATTGTTGTCTTTATCTTTATCAATATCACTTTCATCATTATCATTTGTGCCATAATAACTATGTTTAACACCATTTTAGCTTCCTCACCATTATTAAAATTACAATTACTAATTTATTATTCTTTTATTATTTTGATCTATCTTTTCATTTACTAATGTTATCGTTATTAATGTTATTGTCATTGTTGTAATATCATATTTATTATAAAACATATAATCATTTTTTATTGTCAGATATTATGAAACCTGTTATTACTTGCACCGTTATTGCTAGAATTCTTCTCATTATTGTTGCACTCACATTATTATAAAAGATCTCAACATTACTATAGTTATTATGACCACCATTATTATTATGATTATTATCACACTATTATTACTATAACCATATATTATTATAACTTATTCGAGTTATTAGATCACAAGGAAAAATTATTTTATAATATATAAAATTTATTTAAAATATATATTTACTTTTTTCCATGGACATGTTATCCAATGTAAAAATACTGTCTTAAATTAAAGAAGACTAACTAAAGACTATACTTCTGCCAATGATTGATTTCGGATAACAAAATGTTATTTTTATTAATTATGCTGTAAAGATTAAAAAGGAGTAAGATATATGTAAGGATTTAAAAAGTTAAAAATTCATCCCAGTATAATTAAAAATAGATGTTTTTTTAAGAATAAGGATTAAAATACTTTTTAACTATAGTGATGAAATGAAACTAAACTTTTTTATTTTATATTTTTTTATGAAAATACAATACTGTGTTCTTTTCCTCCTATTTTTTTTTTTCCATCTGTACACCTGTAACCGGAGCAGACGATAATTTCAAATCAAATCGAAACGTCGGAAGTAAAATGGATGCATTGCGTTTATCACATCCATTTATGGTCACAGCCAACACCTTGAAGGCCCCACCTTTCTGCACCCTTTCCCTTTCCACGCTTCCTCGCCGCTGCTTCAAGGTGGAGGCCGCCAGCACCAACAAGAATAACCAGCCCTTCGACGCGGCGACGTTCGAGGCGGAGCGGCTGGCGCTCGACGCGGAGGCCCGGCAAGCCATGGCGGAGGCAGCCGACCCGAAGGCCTGGAAATGGGTAATCCGAAAGAGGATATGGGACTTGATGGAGGCCCGCAACTTCGCCAACAACCCCCGCCCCGTTCACCACCGCATTCCCAATTTCGTTGGGGCTTCCGTCGCTGCTCAAAAGGTATTCATTCCTCAATGGAAAGCGAAGAACCCGCTTAAGAAGCAAGGCATGACAAGGATAAACTTTTTATAAATAGAGAAGACAATATGAAGGGGTAATTAATTGAACTTCAATATAATCAGATTACAGGAAATCGAATGAAATGACATCGTTTAAAGTAGAATAGTATGAAATGAAATGAACGAGATGGATATGATGAGATTTAGCTTCCATAAGAAAGCGTGTAAAGTGTAAAAAAGTATCAATATATTAACCCTGGATTTGAAATGGGTTAATTGACCTGTTTGATGTGGGTTTTGGCAGATGAGGGAGCTAGATGTTTTTCAAGTTGCACAATGTGTAAAGATTAATCCAGATTCTCCTCAGAAACAAGTCAGGTTTCTCACTCTTTCAGGTCTGATACTTCATTTGGTGTTTCTTTTGTATGTGGTGCTGAGTGGGGAGGGGAATATTATTTATGAACAAGTTGTGTGTGATTGACGCCTTTTGGTTTTTGTTGCAATTTTTCTCAGTTTGAAGGGATCGTAGATAGGTGAGAAATAACAAGAAATGAAAAGGTTTTAGAAAGATAGGCTCATGATAAGTGGAAGAATAATGCTACTAGCACTCGCCTTTGTAGTCATAGAAAACTGCCCAATTAGCTACTTCTCAATATCGGTGGCTCAGTTTTAAATTTTTTCATGTTAATCTCAGGTGTTGATCAGTTGCTATTGTTGTGACTGCAAGAGTAGTCTAAATGTCAGCATTATTCTAAGTGAAGAATATCGAAAGAAAAATAAACACTGCTTGGCAGTTAAGTGGTACAAGCTGTACACAATTAGATACATGAAACTGCATGCATGAATGCACTAGTGGATTGCACCATGTAGCTCAGGAGCATCTTTCTGAACCTGAACTGTTCCATCTAAATATAGAGGGTTTCATGTGCAAAGTTGTCTTGGTATGGTGCAGCTAAAAGTGAATGATCGTCAGTATGGATTATTAATTGTCATTGTAAAACAGTATATTGTCGCAGTAAACTATTATTAGTTTTGCCGATTTAAGTGAGCCTTAGATACAAATTTGTTGAGTAAATTACATTGACACTCTGATTTTTTGAGTAATGTTGATGTGGCGTGAAAGAGTTGTGAAGATCTGACTTAGATGTCAAAGACTGAACTTCACATTTCAGGTTTTATTTAATCGATTTATTAGTAATCAATTTGAGAATCCTCGTTATGTGGACAACATTGTGTATCTAATCTTAAGTTATTAGGACATGTAAGATTTTGTGACACTGAAGGCTCCTGCTAGCGTAACATATGGATTCTACAGCATTACAGAAATGGATAATTTGATGTAAAGCTTAGTACTTAAAGGTGGATTTTCCTGTAACACTCAGTATTTTTGTTATTAGGTCTTATAAAACCTTTTTGAGTTAAGATATCTATGGTCAT
Source organism: Phaseolus vulgaris (assembly GCF_051622355.1). Classification (NCBI taxonomy): domain Eukaryota; kingdom Viridiplantae; phylum Streptophyta; class Magnoliopsida; order Fabales; family Fabaceae; genus Phaseolus; species Phaseolus vulgaris. The sequence goes on along the minus strand of NC_143501.1, from coordinate 28,462,744 downwards.
GATATGATGGTCTTTTATTGTGTACATCTTTTTTACTGAAAGTGTTATATTTCATGTGTTAATAAGTTTGATATACCTGCCTTTTGGTGATTGTGATGGCCTGCTCTCTTTGCTCTTGATTTGCCTTATTATTTTGACAAGTGTGAGTATCAGACTAGTTCTTTACTGGCCCTTTATTATCTAGATTGAGCATAATGTGAATAACATTAAGAAACATCAACCGGCTAAAACAGAATAAGCAGAATTTGTGATCAATTTAATAAAATTTTAATAATAAAATAAAAATTTAAGAACTTAATTAATTCAAGACTCGTAGTTCTTATCTTCTTCTCCTCTAGTTCTCTTCTGACTGTATATATTATATTCAATATATATTGCAGATGGCAAGAAGTTGTTGACTCCTCAACCTCGATTAAGAACAGGTTTCTTCTCTGTTCTTGAATCCAGTATGTTAACTTTGGATACCATGAAGGAAGCCTGCACTTCTGTTGGGGTTGCCAAGCATGGACGACCAATTGGGTTAGACGAAAAGATAAAGGTAGATCTTATTGTTATTGGATCAGTTGCTGTTGATCCAAGGACAGGGGCGCGATTGGGAAAGGGAGAGGTAAATTTACATGTCTTTTACTTTTCTTATGGCCATGTTTCATCTTTTAGTTCACTTATCAATTAAAAGGCTAGAACTACAAAATTGTATTTTTATTTTCTGGCAACCTGTATGATCTAGGGTTTAAAAGTTTTCATTGACTTCCTATTTGCTTACATATCATGAAATTTCTAACCAATGAAATATACCTCGTGGAAGGAAACCAACCTCAAGTCTAATTTCAAAGCTTCCAATGAAACAAAAAATCCCTACTTTCCTCTGACATTGTATGAGTGAGCATTGAGTGACCTTTTAATCTATTGATGGACTTTTGAACTTGAATGTTCCTTCAACTAAGAAGATTGAAATGCAGGGATTTGCAGAACTTGAATACGGTATGCTGAGGTACATGGGAGCCATTGATGATTCAACACAAGTTGTTACCTCAGGTAGTGTTGGTTCCTAACCTTCCTTTACCACTTTTGTTAGCCCGTCCTTTTAAAATTTTCTCTTGAACATTTTGAAAATCACAATTTCAACAGTTGAAGTACCTTCATGTATAACACTCATACTTATTTCATATTTCGATTTTCAAACATGGGTATGACACAAGTTGGTTATGGAACATCTTTAAAAAAAACATTTTTCTTTTAAAAGAATTATATAGCCTGGATGCTTGCTTGATATTATTTCTTTTTCCACGCATGATTCTCTAGCCTCTATATTTATAAAGGTTTATTTGGGTTGCAAAACGATCTTGGGCAAATAGTTCCCTTGCACTAATACTGACATGTTAACTGAATTTAATGCAATATATTCCCCAATCAGTCCCTCCATAACATATTGTAACGTACTGCCCTATTCATTACCTTTTGGCAATTTGTCTTGTTTTGTATGTAACACAATGGGAACAACCCTTGCAGTGCATGACTGCCAATTGGTAGACGACATTCCAGTTGAAAAACTGTTAATCCACGACGTACCGGTGGATATCATTTGTACTCCAACACAGGTCATTTTCACACACACGACTATTCCAAAGCCTCAAGGTTGGTGAAACAATGCAACCTATCTCTGTCTTTGCGTTTTCTTCTTACCCTTTAATCTGTAAATCATTGAGATGCCATTGGAAAGATGTAGTTTCTGCATAAGTAGTCAACCTTGAATGGTGTAGCTTCAGTTTCTCTTTCCCTTGCTGGATGTTCATAACTTCTGATATTTGTTAAAAATAATAACCAACATCTCATCTTTGCTGCAGGGATTTACTGGGACAAGTTGTCTCCTGAGAAGCTTGGACAAATTCGTATACTGAGGGAGCTCAAGAAGAGGATTGAACAAGAGACTGGAAAGAAGCTTCCTACTGGTCCATCAGAGAAATTACCACCCACTGCTAAACGAAGTCGCAGCAGGGGTTAGTTGTATATGCATGTAAGTTTTGATGGATTTATGTATATATTAGAGGTGTTTAGTGTGTTATGTAATGAGAAAACTGAATGTTTAATTTTAAAATTGTTTACGTGTATATAGTCTTGTTGTTCTAGCAAAAAGGCTATATGAATGCCACTTCAAAGAAATAAGCATTTTCAACCCATCTGAGTATTGTTTATGAAGCCTTTTTAGAAGCCTTGGATGGGGAAGACTTCCATTCTCATGGTTGAAAGTATCAAGAGGATGAGTTGGGATGAATATGTCTTAGTCTTTACCTAATCTAAAATTTTGTTAGGATTATTTAGGCTTGAGAATAAGTTTTTTTAATGAGTATTTATAAGAAAAAAATGAGAAAAAGTTAAATAAATTTTCTATGAATTAAAATTAATTTATGAATAAGTTAAAATGAATTAAAGAAGCTAAATGGTTATAACTTTCATTAAAAAAATTGAATTTAATTTTTAAGTAGTCAAATTTATTGTTTTTTTTACTTTCTTTGTCCGAGTGTTTATAAAAAAATTATTCAAACTTGTTTTGTTAGACAAATGACAAAACTCTAGGAGGTTGCATTTTATTTTAAAAACATATCAATAAAAATGATTTTATTAAAGATGTTTACAGCATGAATTTAGTTCTTTTAAGTTGTAAAAATTGTATTATTGACGTTTCTCATAATAAAAGAATCTTACTTTCTTGACATAAAAAATATAGTTTAATTATACATGTAATAAATAATAAATAAGTAAAATAATTTTTTGGTGTAAAAACTTTGCTTGGATATGTTAATTTTACTCCATTTCCATTATATTCCAGCCATCATTTGATATTTTTATCAAATTTCGTATATTTCACGAATATTTATAAATACAGTTGAAGTATAAAAATATAAATTCGAAACATGATTTAAATATATTTTTACTGCTTGTATCCATTTAATACTTATTATTTTGTTTTACAATTTTAGTCCTTAATGGTTATTTTAGTCCTTTTAAAATCATAAAATTTTGAGATCAATCCCTTTTATATTAGAACATATTAGACTATACTCGATTAAGTTCTTATTATTTAAGAAACAATAGTTTTTTTTTCTCTCTCTCTCTCTCAAATAGAGAGAGACGTTTCATTCATGATTAGTGATAAAGACTAAATTCTTAAAAACCAAAATCAAGTAATAAAATCTTATAAATATATTTTATTCCAAAAGTATTTGAGATAAAATTAGTTTAATTTTAAAAGAATATGTTTAATGTCAATTGAAAGCCGAATCTAAAATAAAGAAATTAAAATTTTCATTAACTAAGTAACTAACGATGAAGGAGAATATTGATTTGATTTAATATAAAAATTCATAAATAGGTGACAACATCATCCATACAAGTATTTGCATAAGAATGAGAATTTGCATAAGAATGAGATTATAGGCAAATGATCGCTGGGTTCAACAGTGATCGAATTGTCTTAAGCAGGTCAGTTCGGTGCTTTTGGTCGAGTTGATGGATCACGTAAGTGGGTTCTAGGTATGTGTGCGTTGAGGTTTATTTATGCACTTAACGTGTATAAGGCTTGGTTAGGTCAGCAAAAGAGTGTGAATGGGCCTAATGGTGTATTTAGTACATTCGGGTCTAGCACAAGTAAAATATTCTCTAAGACGCTTAAGCCCAATAGCGTTAGGGTTTTGGGGAATAAACTGCATGCATGATACGTAAATGCTTGTACGCCTACAGTGGACAAATTGGACCCTTAATGCTGGTACATGAGTTAGTACCCTAGCGGCCATGGTGTTAAGATTATGCATGTAACACCCCGAAAATACATCTAACTATTTCAATACATGTTCTACATATTTCTACACAAACTTAGAGTTTTTCAAAATATTTCTATTACAAGATTATGACTTATAGAAATACAAATATTTACATATCCATAGCTCAAAATAAAATTCCGAAACCTTTAAGGCTCTCCTGCACCTGTATGGTCATCTGCTCATGTACATAGTACAATCATCGTAGTTCAAACACAACACGAAAAAGCAAGGGTAAGCTAATGAAAAGAAATTTCATATCTTATCTAATTTTTGCTAAAAGAACCAATCAAACAAATCATTTATAAACATTTCTTTAAATGTTGTCATATAAAATTTCAATATCAATTTCATCATTCATATAGATCACACATGGATCTATTTTCAATCACAATCATTGGATTTCATTTCAATCTCACTTCATCTTCTAGAAGACTCATTAAGTATGCCCCTACCAGAGATTAACACCTGATCCAAAGATTACTAGCAAATCCAATAGAAAGGATCAGGATAAGTTCAAACATCCAATACCGAGTGTCTACAGTGGGACACGATGTGTATGAACTCCCTCTCAACTTCTCACCACCTGATATCTTAGTCTACATGACTTAGATCATCAGTGAAGCCAGAGGATCTCCGTTAAACATAGGCTTTTCATACTTAATGTACCATCAAATGACAACTCATACATTATCCCAAATGTATGACATCAATTTCATACAATTTTCATCATACAATATCATTCAAAATGCAATCCACAATATTCAAAATCCTATTTAACAGAAAAAAAAACAACACTTAAATACTAAACCATCAAAATCTAATATTTTTACTAGTTTAAATAATATATAAACAAACAACACAATATATAAACACACAACATCCCTGCAAGAGAAATTGAATATTGGGACCACGTCCCTTCAACATTCAGATCTTCTATCCTAGGGTGCTATTAAAAAATTAAATTTAGCTTCCCTTACCTCAATTGCTTGCTTTCTAAGCAACTTCTAGAATTTTATTCCTCACAGTCTGGATAAGCTTCAAGATTTACGGGCCTAATGCAAGTTATGCAAACAGAACAAAAATTCAGCATATAGTAGAATAAGTTGAGAGGATTAAATTTCTCAACTGACCCCACCAAGATTGATGACTAAATCCTAAGGAAAAATAGAGAACAAAGGATATTTAGAGTAAAAATGAACTTACTCTGTTTAAAAACCGGATCGGCTATAAATGTTCCTTAACTCGCAAGCTACAACGTGGTCCGATCAGATTCTAAAATAGATGAGGTATGAAGTGAGAAATTAAGAGAGAAGGGAGAGAAGAGAATATGGAGAGAGAGAGAAATGGAGATATGGAAGAAAAAATGATTGTAGGGGGTTCTGTTTTTGTTTTTAAAAAAAGTGATGTTACACTATCTCAAACTACAAAAATTTTCGTCCTTGAAAATGACCTTACCAAGAAAGAGATTGGGGTATGATGATCGTATCTCCTCTTCAATTTCCCAAGTGGAATCTCCAGAGATGAGATCCCACAATACTTTCACCATGGGAATACTTCTTCCACGAAGTTGTTTCACTTGTGAATCTAAAATTCTGATTGGCTTCACTTCAAACGACATATTTTCTTTCACCTGGATGGAATCAGACTCTATGATATGATTCCAATAGCAAGGTATAGATGATTCTTTGACATTTTATGGAATCAACTTGAGTTGGAGATTGAAAAGGCACTTTTATAGAAATGGATCAATGTTCTATGTTTCAAGAACTCACCAAAACTTGCGCCAAACACCAAAGCTCACATGGAAGACCCATTTCTTGCCAATTAAACCGATTAAAAGAGGTAAGAAAGAAAATGAACCGTTTAAATTGCTTAGAAACTGAAATGCACCGAACAAATCAAGGAATAAAGAAGATGAACCGATTGAAACATGAAACTAAGCAAGAACACCGAATAAAAAGCAAGAAAGGAACCTAAGACATGTTTAGGAATGCAAATAGGCACGAAAATGGAAAGAGAAGATGGAGAAGAAAGAAGACTTATGTGGTTGTAGTTCTTGGTTGATGAACATGCCACTTGAAGTGTGAAAGCTCCAAGATAAGTGTGAAATGCCGCCACTTGAGGGAACCAAGGCTCTCAAGATGAGACTAAGAAAAGGAGAAGACAAGTTCTCACTACACTCAATCACCAATTTGGGAGAGTTTTGATACTACAAATTCCAATTCTGAATTATGAAGGACCTAAGCCCTCCTTTTATAGGAGCAAGGGCCGGTCATGGCTTACAAAGCTTGTACCACAAGCTAACCAAAAGACTCCTAAGCTAACGCCAATAGTGACTCATGAAGAGTCACCTTCTAGAAAATTCTAAACTAAAGCCTACAGATGCTTTACAAAAGAGGTTTCTTTAGGTTTCCCTCTTAGCACCTATCTAAACACTATTCTATATTATTTACAAATTTATACAAAAGAAACTATAAAGAGAGATATTTAATTGAAGCCCATTCTTGAAAGCTTGTAGACTTCTTTGGCTTTAGGCTTGATCCTCTCTTTATTTTATGTCTTCTTTTAATTTTGAGAAGACTAGAAGGAGGAACTTTAAATGTGTGGGTGAATGACCTCTTCCTCCATTGGTAAAAGCCTCTCTTATCTGTTCTTCATCATACTCCTCGAGTTGGAGAGAATTCGACCGCGAATTCTGAATCCCTGCATATAACAAAGTCAGTTTATTTTTACAATTAAAAATTGAAGAAAAAGGCAAACATGACTTAGAAGTCGGAAGCAGTGGGAGTTCAGAAAAGGAAGTTCTATAAACAGACCAAGTTGGAAAAATTTGTTTGGGAATGATGATATCTTTTGGAAAAAGTCCTCTTAAATGGTGAAAACCATTAGGAGGTATGAAAAAATCATCCCTAACATTCTTTAACCAAGTTGGTGTTGAAATAGGAACTTGGGTAATGAAAAAGATAAAGAAGAAGAAGACCTTGGAGGTTCCATTTGAGGCATAGCACGAGTCAACATGATGGATTTAGTGGATAAAGTGGTGTGACTCGGTTTAGTACTTACTTCTTTTTCTTTCTCATTTTCTCTTTTAGTTTTTATTTTAATTTGGTCCTCATGAACCTCTTTGGGAGAGAGAGGTTTTAAGATAACCTTGCGCCCTTGGAAGGAAAAAGACATTGTATTGGATAGGCCATCATGTAAAATATGTCTATCAAATTGCCAAGGCCTTCCTAAAAGAAGATGAGTTGCTTCCATGGGTACAACATCACATAAAACCTCATCTTTATACTTTCCTATTGCAAAGTTAAAGAGGACTTGTTTGTTCACCATTATTTCACCTTCGTTACTTAACCATTGCAACTTATAAGGCTTGGTATGAGAGATAGCGGGTAAGGATAACTTCTCCACAACTCTTGTACTAGCCACATTAGTGCAACTACCCCATCAATAATCAAGGAACATAACTTGTTGTTGATAAGACAGCGGGTGTGAAAAATATTTTCTCTTTGAGTATCATCCAAAGATTTTGGAATTGTTCCCAACATACGCCTTATCATCAATAAGTCACCTTCACAAGGACTTTCACTCTCAATCTCACTTGATGGCTTAGAAGGTGAAGAATGCCTAGATGAATTGGAATCATGATCACTCATCACAATGCCATTATTCACAAACAAATTTCTTTTAAAAGGACAATTAGCCGCAATGTGACCATAACCCATACACTTAAAGCATTTCTTACTAGACGATTTAATGGGTGATATATGAGTAGAAGTAGAAGGCTTAGACTCTTTAGGTGTGAAAGAAGAATCTTTAGAAGGAAATTTTGAAAAAGACTTTTTATTTTTCCAAGATTTGTTGTAGTAAGCATCATTGGGAGAGTTTTTAAAAGCATTTTTCTTAGCAAGTTGGGCTTCCACCTTCATTGCAAGATGAACCAAAGAACCCAATGATGAATACTCTTGAAGTTCAACAATATCTTGAATATCCTTCCTTAGACCACTCACAAACCTAGCTATCATAGCTTCCTCACTTTCTTTCAAATTAATTTTAAGTAAAAGCGTTTCTAACTCCTTAAAATAAGCATCCTCACTTAGCGTGCCTTGTTGAAACCTTTGGAGCTTCAACATGAGGTCTTTCCTAAAGTGTGGTGGCACAAATCTAAGGCGCATGCGTTCCTTTAAAGTGTCCCAAGAGTCCACGTGAGGACCCTTGTTATAGATAATGTCCTTTACAACACTATGCCACCAATTCATGGCATAATCAATGAATTCTAAGGAGGCCATCTTAACCTTTTGGTCTTCTTTGACCTCATAGACATCAAAAATTTGTTCACATTTAGCCTCCCAATCTAGATAAACATTAGGATCACTATCCCCATTAAAGGTAGGAATTTTCATAAAAGGAATGTGAAACTTGGAGTCTTGGTGATGTCTTTGGTCACAGTGATGGTTTCTTTCATTGGAATGATGACGATGCCTCCTTCTTCTTGTATCCTCTTCACGACCATGATCATTGGAAGAACCTTTAGATGAAGGTCTATGAGAATGATGCTCTTCATTGATAGAATGAGAGAACCTAGGTTGCTTCATTTCAAGTCTTTGTAATCTTTCCTCCAACTTTCTTATAGCTTCATCTTTGAGATTAATGGTTCGGTTTGCCTTTTTTAATTCAACAAGAACAGAAGCTTTGCTAGGAGAATGTTGTTTGGAAGAATCACTGCTGGAATATGAAGCCATTTATAAAAGAAAAACAGCAAACAAAATAGCACACAAATGTTAAGAAACAATGTTAGCAAACACAAAATTTAGAACAAATGCCGAAGTGAAGTGTCACTTAAAACACTCCAAAGAAAGAATACTTCCCTTTACCAATCTGAACTTGAGGCCTTGAGTAACCTCAAATGAAAGATGTCAAAGCAAAAGCACACAATCTCAAAGCTAATAACCACAAAACCAAAGAAACAATAAAAGACAAACAAGAAAAGGTATAAACAAGAAAAGGTTATAACAAAAGGAATACAAGATGTATGACAAACTCAAAGAGTAATGAAGAAAATACAAGCAAGAAAATAAGGTACTCAATGAAAAAAGAAGGCACACAAAAGAGACCTAAAGAAAAGCACTAGAGTAGATGAAGAAAACAAAAACAGAACTACTGGAAAATATTTTTGTGCAAACTGTGCTTGATGTTCACCGATTTATCTGGAATGATATAAAGCGAACTGGATAATGAAATTGTAACCACAGAAAATTCAAGATCTTAGCTCAACAATGGCACTGGAATTACTCAAAAACAGTAAGCCAATTAATTGAGATAAATTTTCTAAAATTACTGCCAGATTACCGTATTTTTTTCGGCAGAATTACACACTTTTTGTTTTTGTTTATCATTTTTTTTGTACTTTGAATTTTGAAGTACTTCTTTTTTCTACTCTTTTATAACACTTTGACGAACACAAATCCAGAATTTCAGAACATTCTAGTAAGTAAATCAATTGCAATAAGGCAAAACAGTTAGCACATTTTCTGGAAAACAGAGGAATCCTAATAGGAATGAAAAACAGAATTAAGAACTAGCAAAAACATAATAGAAATGTTGTATAAGAACTTGTATAGATCTAAAATACAAGTATGAACTCAAAACTAAAAGGAAAATGCATCAAAGGAACAAGAAACAAACTCAGAAAATTGCATTACACAAAAGCAAGAAACAAAAATGACAATAAAAGGAACACAAGGAATTGATAACATTCTTGGAAAAACATGACTATGACAAAACTTGTATGGATTCAAAAATTAAAATGACACAAACACAATGTAATAGCAAAAGGAAAACAACAAGAAAACTCAAAAATATCCTAAAAACAGAAATGAAACAACAAGAATTGAAAGTTCTTGAATTAAAAGTGCAACACAACTCAAAACACAAACAAGAAGAAACCTAAACTTATGATACCACATGATATGATTCCAATAACAAGGTATAGATGATTCTTTGACATTTAATGGAATCAACTTGATTTGGAGATTGAAAAGGCACTTTTATAAAAAATGGATCAATGTTCTATGTTTCAAGAACTCAACAAAACTTGCGCCAAACAGCAAAGCTCACATGGAAGACCCATTTCTTGCCAATTGAACCGATTAAAAGAGGTAAGAAAGAAAATGAACCGTTTAAATTGCTTAGAAACTGAAATGCACCGAACAAATCAAGGAATAAAGAAGATGAACCGATTGAAACATGAAACTAAGCAAGAACACCAAATAAAAAGCAAGAAAGGAACCTAAGACATGTTTAGGAATGGAAATAGGCACGAAAATGGAATGAGAAGATGGAGAAGAAAGAAGACTTATGTGGTTGTAGTTCTTGGTTGATGAACACGCCACTTGAAGTGTGAAAGCTCCAAGATAAGTGTGAATTGCCGCCACTTGAGGGAACCAAGGCTCTCAAGATGAGACTAGAAAGAGGAGAAGACAAGTTCTCACTACACTCAATCACCAATTTGGGAGAGTTTTGATACTACAAATTCAAATTCTGAATTATGAAGGACCTAAGCCCTCCTTTTATAGGAGCAAGGGCCGGTCATGGCTTACAAAGCATGTACCACAAGCTAACCAAAAGACTCCAAAGCTAACGCCTATAGTGACTCATGAAGAGTCACCTTCTAGATAATTCTAAACTAAAGCCTAAAGATGCTTTACAAAAGAGGTTTCTTTAGGTTTCCCTCTTAGCACCTATCTAAACACTATTCTATATTATTTACAAATTTATACAAAAGAAACTATAAAGAGAGATATTTAATTGAAGCCCATTCTTGAAAGCTTGTAGAGTTTTTTGGCTTTAGGCTTGATCTCTCTTTATTTTATGTCTTCTTTTAATTTTGAGAAGACTAAAAGGAAGAACTTTAAATGTGTGGGTGAATGACCTCTTCCTCCATTGGTAAAAGCCTCTATTATCTGTTCTTCATCACTCTAGATTGGTTGGAATCAGGTACATACTTTCTTAGCTGAGATACATGGAAAATATTGTGAATGTTAGCTAAAGGAGGAGGCAAAGCAATTTCATAAGCCACAGGGCTTATTCTTCGGAGAATTTGGTAAGGTCCTATGAACTTAGGAGTCAATTTCTTTGATTTGAGTGTTCTTCCTACACCAGTGAACGGTGTAACTCTCAAAAAGACATGCTCACCCGCAGAGAATTATAAAAGTCTTCTTCTTTGATCTGCATACGACTTTTACTTGCTGAGAGATGTTTTCAATCTTTCTTGAATCATTTTGACTTTCTCATTGGTTTGTTGTATTAATTCTGGTCCAATTAACACGCTCTCACCATCCTGAAACCAACACAGGGGTGCCCTACACTTTCTTCCATATAATGCCTCGAAAGGAGCCATTCCTATGCTAGCTTGGTAACTGTTATTGTAAGTGAACTCTACCAAAGGTAGAATTTCATCCCAACTGCCCAAATGATCTAACACACAAGTCCTAAGCAAATCCTCTAAGGACTGGATAGTTCTCTCTAATTGTCCATCAGTCTGAGGATGGTATGCTGAACTAAGTCTGAGTTTAGTCCCCAAGCTTCTTGAAGTGTTTGCCAGAATCTGGAGGTGAATCTAGGATCTCTATCTGAAACTATGCTGGAGGGTACACCATGCAATATGACTATTTCATCTATGTAAATCTGGGCCAACTTCCGCATAGAGATTCTCAAATCTATAGGTAGGAAGTGTGCTGTCTTTGTCAACCTGTCCATTATGACCCAAACAAAGTCATGCTTCCTCAAAGTACGTGGTAAGTGGGTAACAAAATCCATTGAGATACTGTCCCACTTTCACACTAGAATGTCTAATTGAGTTAACATGCCTCCAGGTCGTTGATGTTCAATCTTTGATTTCTGACAAGTCAAGCAAGCAGCTATAAACTTAGCTACATCATTCTTCATGCCATGCCACCAATAAGACTTCTTGAGATCTTGATACATCTTGGTCATTCCTGGATGTAAGCTGAGTTTACTTTTATGACCTTCAAATAACACTGTTTTCTTTAGTTCATTATCTTCTAGTATGCATATTCTATTTTTGAATCTCAAAATACCATCCACTCCTAAAGATAAGTCTTTAGCTTTGTCAGTATTTAATAAGCTCATGAAGTTCTTGAATTTTGAATCTTCCAACTGCTTCTCCTTCACCTTCTCTAGAAATTCATTAGTTATAACAATTGTATTACAACTAATGCAATTTGAAGACATGGAAACCTCCAAACTCATACTCCTGAAATCTTCAATCAATGCTAGCTCTCTAATCATAAGCAACGACAATTGTATTTTTTTACGACTCAACACATTTGCAACAACATTTGCCTTCCCAGGATGGTATATTAGCTGGAAATCATAGTCCTTTAAAAATTCGATCCACCTCCTATGCCTCATATTAAGCTCCTTTTGATCAAACAAATACCTCAAGCTTTTATGATCACTAAACACATCAAAACTAACTCCATAAAGAAAATGTCTCCATGTTTTTAAAGCAAAGACAACTGCTGCCAATTCTAGATCATGAGTTGGATAATTTCTTTCATGCACCTTTAACTGACGAGAAGCGTAGACAACAACTTTCTTATTCTGCATCAGAACACAACCCAATCCCTGATAGGAAGCATCATAGAAAACTTCAAAAGACTGATTGGTATCATGGATTGTCAATACATGAGCATTAGTCAACCTTCTTTTCAACTCTTCAAAGCTTCTCTCACATTGTTCAGTCCATGCAAAAGGATGATCCTTTCTAGTCAATTGGGTCAACAGAGCCACTATTTTAGAAAAGCCTTCTATAAATCTCCTGTAATATCCTGCTAACCTGACAAAGCTTCTAATTTCTATAACTGTTTTAGGACGTTCCCACTAAAGTACAACTTCCACTTTAGAAGGATCTACTGATATTCCCTGTGCAAAGATGACATGTCCTAAAAATTGTATTTCTGACATCTAGAAGTCACATTTTGAAAGTTTAGCATATAACTGTTTTTCTCTCAAAATGTTCAGGACGGTTCTAAGATGTTCTGCATGTTCTTCCCTTGTACGAGAATATATCAAGATGTCATCTATGAACACTTCCACAAACTTATCAAGAAAAGGTTTGAATATCCGATTCATATAATCCATGAAAATAGCTGGAGCATTAGTCACACCAAATGACATAACCAGAAATTCATAGTGACCATACCTTGATCTAAAAGCAGTCTTCTGAACATCTCCCGCTTTCACTAAAATTTAGTGATAACCTGAGCGCAAATCTATCTTAGAAAAGACAATTGCCCCATGCAACTGATCCATCAGGTCATCAATTCTAGGAAGAGAATATTATTCTTTATTGTTAACTTGTTTAATTATCTATAATCTATGCATAGACGTGACAAACCATCTTTCTTCTTCACTAATAGCACTGGAGCTCCCCATGGAGAAACACTAGGTCGAATGAATTGCTTTTCCAATAAGTCTTCTAGTTGTTCCTTCAATTCAGCTAACTCTGTTGGTGCCATTCGGTATGGAGAAATTGACACAGGGCCTGCTCCAGGAATCAAGTCTATTGCAAACTCTATCTCTCTTTTAGGTGGAAGTCCAGGAATCTCATCAGGAAATACATCCATAAACTCCTGAACTACAAACATATATTTTTGTACTTTATCTGTAACTATAGAACAAGCCAAAAGCATAAAACATTTTTCACCTTCTTGTATCTCTCTTTCAAGTTGTTGAGCTGAGATAACCTGCATTCCTTCTAACAGGGAAAATTAACTTCTTCCGATCACAATTTATAGGATATGATTAGCAGACAACCAATCCATTCCCAATATAACCTCCAAATATTTTAGAGGTATACAAATCATGTTGATCTTGTATCTCTGCCCACCTATACTTACTGGACACACAACACACATGGAAGAAGTTACTATAATACCTTTTGTTGGTGTAGATACCACCAACTCAAATCCTAATTCTCGGACTGACAACTTAAGTTTCTTAGCACAATCAAAAGATATAAAAGAATGGGTTGCCCCAGAATCAAACAATACAGATAACTGTGTTCCAAGGATAGAACAAATACCTCTAACAAGGCTATCAGACTGTGAAGCTTTAGCTCCACTAATGGCAAAAACTCTACTAGTAGCTCTGGGTTTGTGATTATTATTCTGCTGAACTCCAGTAATATTTGGGACTGGAAGTCTGGCACGACAGTTTTTTGTAGCATGACCATATCTATGGCATCTATCACATGTAACGTTTGGCACTGGATGAGGAAAAAATTTAACTATGTGTTCCCCACCACATCTAAAACATTTGACCTTTGGTAGTAACTGAGAAGTAGGCCCTCCACTCTCCTGTAGGATTGAGGTCTGGAATAAGGCTTCTTTTTATCTTCATATTTGGGTGTGCTTCTAGAAGGTCCTCCCACTTGAGGTTTAGCAAGTCTGCTATTACTTTTCAAACTCTCCACTACTTTTGCTTTCTCCACTAGAGCAGGGAAATCTCTAATAGACATAGGAATCACCACTTCTTTAAGCTCTTGCTTCAACCCAAACTCAAATTTTCTACATCTCCAAGCCTCAGTCGTGGTCTGGGTGTAGAATCTAGCTAAGTGTTTGAACCTAGTAGCATATTCAGTGACTGAAAGATTTCCTTATTCCAGCTGCATGAATTCAATTTCTTTTGCATATCTAACACTATCAAGAAAATATTCCTCCAGGAATCTTACTTTGAAGTTCTCCCAAGTGGCATCTTCTCCTCTGTCTTCCATCATTTGCTTCATGCCTATCTACCAGAATTCAACTTCTTCAGTTAGTACATAAATGGCATAGGATAACTTTCTCTCTTCAGGGCATTGAGTAGCTTCAAAGATTCTTTCTATGTCTCTCACCCACTGGTCTGCTTCATCTGGATTTACCTTCCCATTAAACTTAGGTGGATTGTGTCTCAGAAAATCGTCGAAACTAAAGGTATGGGGTTGTTGATGAAGCTGAGACGCTTCAACTGCTAATCTAGTTGTTTCTAATTGATGAAGGGCGGCCTGATGCTGTTGTGGCATAGTAGCACTTTGTTGTTGCAAGGTTGTTGCCATCATCTCTATTACCCAAGCTAAGTTGGGCATATCTACTGGTGGAGGAGGAGTAAGTGGTCTACGTGCCATCTTCTAAGCACATAGAGAATTCGATTAGAAATTACTAAAAATTTCCAACTACAACTTTAAGACAAATTAACTTCAAAGAAATAATCATACGAAACAGGTAAAAAACCAATCAAAACTTATCTTTCAAATGTACTTTAGCTATTTAGAATTAAGATAGAAAATAATCTCGATCCAGTCATGAGTGTGCACCCTCACCACTCTATCAAGATTCTTTTCATTCTTAATACTTTTATCTTTATTCATAACAATTAATTTGACTCGAACACAGACAAGATTTCAAGAAAAACAACTTTGTCAAACATCTTATTAGAAACTTTTAACTAAGTCTTGAGGCTAGACTTAACCAAAAATCTACACGCAGAAGAAATAGAATAAACCCACTACCCTCAGGTTATCCTAAGGATGAACTGCTCTGATACCATTAAATGTAACACCCCGAAAATACATCTAACTATTTCAATACATGTTCTACATATTTCTACACAAACTTAGAGTTTTTCAAAATATTTCTATTACAAGATTATGACTTATAGAAATACAAATATTTACATATCCATAGCTCAAAATAAAATTCCGAAACCTTTAAGGCTCTCCTGCACCTGTATGGTCATCTGCTCGTGTACATAGTACAATCATCGTAGTTCAAACACAACACGAAAAAGCAAGGGTAAGCTAATGAAAAGAAATTTCATATCTTATCTAATTTTTGCAAAAAGAACCAATCAAACAAATCATTTATAAACATTTCTTTAAATGTTGTCATATAAAATTTCAATATCAATTTCATCATTCATATAGATCACACATGGATCTATTTTCAATCACAATCATTGGATTTCATTTCAATCTCACTTCATCTTCTAGAAGACTCATTAAGTATGCCCCTACCAGAGACTAACACCTGATCCAAAGATTACTAGCAAATCCAATAGAAAGGATCAGAATAAGTTCAAACATCCAATACCGAGTGTCTACAGTGGGACACGATGTGTATGAACTCCCTCTCAGCTTCTCACCACCTGATATCTTAGTCTACATGACTTAGATCATCAGTGAAGCCAGAGGATCTCCGTTAAACATAGGCTTTTCATACTTAATGTACCATCAAATGACAACTCATACATTATCCCAAATGTATGACATCAATTTCATACAATTTTCATCATACAATATCATTCAAAATGCAATCCACAATATTCAAAATCCTATTTAACAGAAAAAAAACAACACTTAAATACTAAACCATCAAAATCTAATATTTTTACTAGTTTAAATAATATATAAACAAACAACACAATATATAAACACACAACATCCCTGCAAGAGAAATTGAATATTGGGACCACGTCCCTTCCACATTCAGATCTTCTATCCTAGGGTGCTATTAAAAAATTAAATTTAGCTTCCCTTACCTCAATTGCTTGCTTTCTAAGCAACTTCTAGAATTTTATTCCTCACAGTCTGGATAAGCTTCAAGATTTACGGGCCTAATGCAAGTTTTCCAAACAGAACAAAAATTCAGCATATAGTAGAATAAGTTGAGAGGATTAAATTTCTTAACTGACCCCACCAAGATTGATGACTAAATCCTAAGGAAAAATAGAGAACAAAGGATATTTAGAGTAAAAATGAACTTACTCTGTTTAAAAACTTGATCGGGTAGAAATGTTCCTTAACTCGTCAGCTACAACGTGGTCCGATCGGATTCTAAAATAAATTAGGTATGAAGTGAGAAATTAAGAGAGAAGGGAGAGAAGAGAGAGAGAGAGAGAGAGAGAGAGAGAGAGAGAGAGAGAGAGAGAGAGAGAGAGAGAGAGAGAGAGAGAGAGAGAGAGAGAGAGAGAGAGAGAGAGAGAGAGAGAGAGAGAGAGAGAGAGAGAGAGAGAGAAAATGGAGATAAGGAAGAAAAAATGCGTGGAGGGGGTTCTGTTTTTGTTTTTAAAAAAAGTGATGTTACAATGCACTCCGAGCAGGTAAGATTCTGTGCGGTTGTCGTACTAAGATTGTGCGTGTTGTAACAGACTCTCCACCCATCAAACCTGCTTTCACTCGTGATAAGGTTCTCGTGAGAGAAGGGTTGTTACAAGAAGTAACCTAAAAGTAGTCTAGAAAAGGGACTCGAGATCCCAGGTAAAGGTACACTATTTCTAAGACTGAAACTACTTACTTACTTATTGTTTCTATAAGCCCTGTATTGACTTGATCGTCAGAGTGCAATCAACAGGTAAGACCCCTTCTGTTTCAAATGGAGCCGCATTCCAACATCCAAGGGAAGCACAGAGTCCACCAGAAATAGGCGGAGCCACCGCTTGTCTTTGAAGTCAATCAGCGACCAAATCAACTGGCAAGAACATTTGGCGCTCACCGTGGGGCTCGATAAATCTAGGTCCCATCTACAGTTGTGACCAAGCTACCAGGCGATATGAGAAATACTCAACAGGGTCCATCTGGACAGGAAGGAGGTGACAACTTCACCCTGCAACAACTCATGGAGACTATCCATGATGGCATTCCTATGAGCTCTTCTTTGATTTTGATGGTGATGGTTGCGGAAGCTTAGTGGAGGAGAGTGGAACAAGGCCTTCCTAGGAAGTTTGGGTGCCTTGAAGGTACATGAGAAGTAGTGAAGGTTGGAGTGGTTCGGCCATTTCCATTTGGGGGTGAAGGTTGAAGACTAAAAACCTAATTCTAGAGAGAATTTGGCAAGGGAGTAAATTGAATGGCACTTGGGCAACATTACTTTACTCAAAATAGTCTTTCCAATACATGAGCCAAGCCCTCTTATTTATAGTGTTTAGAGGGCTGGAAATTCAAAAGAAAGTGGAGGCAAATTCAAATGAGAAGCATTTGAATTTGGAGCCAATTCCTAGTCACAAGGAAAGTGTGACTTGGTTTCTTTTTTTTGGCACCTCCTAAATCTACACCTACACCTTCTTTTTATGTCACATGGAAGGTGTGGCTTAGCTTTATACATTTGCACCTCTTATATTTATATCTACACCTCCCTTTATGTTCTACTAAAAGTACTCAAAAGTAATTACAAGAGAAAGACATCCAATGAAGCTCAGTTGGCCTATATCTTTTATTTGTTGGGCTTTAGCTGAAGCTTGAACTTGTATTTGGGCTTGGGCTTGTGCTTTTTCTATCATGGGCTTGGGCCTCTTCCATCAATCCATACTCTCCAGAAGACAGTGGCAATATCCAAGGCTGATCAGGAGAGGATTTTGGCTGAGGTTTGAGCCGAGCAGGCACTCAGACAAGACCAATTCAGGGTCGAGCTGGATGCGTCGCAGACAAGCAATGAAGAGTTTTGCAGGGCCAATGAGGAACTGCGACGCGATCTACAACGCTTAGGGGAACACGCAGTAGGGGAGCAAAGCCCGCCTATCACTTACACTGTGTTTGGATTGGGGGGTGGCACTATAGCCGTAGACGGATGTGGGGTGCCACCCCCGTTTGGATCTGCTGATGGTGGAGGGTGTGAGTGAGGGTGAGGGGAAAGTTAGGCCAAATGAGAGAGCTTTCAGAAGTGAAGAAAAAGGAGAGGGTGAGGGAGTGAGTGCCAGGTAGGATGAGTGCAAAGTCATTTGTGCGCTCACTAGATTTTTGGACATATCTGGACTTGAACCATGCATGCACACAATGTTATATGAAGAAACTTTTCAGCAAGCACATGAGATTCCTGACCATTTTCAGGAATCTCTTTGACCAACTTCAAAGCTCAATGAATGCATAACTAAGTTGGTGAGAGAGTGGATGAGCGTAATAAAGAGGTGCAACACTATATATGTTGTTCCCAACCTCACAAACCTCGCAAAGCAGAGGCAATTCAGTTCTTCTCAAAGCACAGACCTAGAGAGCTTAGAGAGGGTAGTGAGTAAGCATAGTGTACGAGAGTGCGATTGGTTCTTCGTTTGTGACCTCAAGTGAGCTTTGTGTGAATTTAGTTTCATTCTTAACCGATTATCACTGAAAATGAACGTATGCCATAATCGATTATGTGGAAAAAAATAGTTGATAATAGATTATGCTCATGACATAATCGATTATCTGTAAAATTTTTGTGACATAATCGATTATGGTGGTTTTTGAACTGGAAGCATAATCGATTATGGTGATTTTTGAACTGGAAGCATAATCAATTTTGTGGCTTAAACCTTTGGATAATCGATTATGTGCTATTTTACACTGAGGTGATAATCGGTTATGCTTCTTAATTTTCCAGATTTTTGATTTTATGTTTTTTGAACTAATTTTTGAATGTTTTTTTTTTCAGGCACAATTTGATAAATCTTAGACTTGCATTGTGTTGTGGTTTTGTTATGCTCTCTTGAGGTGTGTGTTTTTTTTAAATTGTGTTTGGATGTTTATTTTTATTTCGAATTTAATTTGTTTAAATTATTTTAAAGTACTTGTTAATTAGTTTTTAATTTTAGATGTGAATGTTTAGAAAATTGATTATCTAAAATTGTATATTGTTAATGTAAAAATTTCATGAAATTTGAGTATGTTATTTTTGTGACATGAATTGAATTTATAGATTGAAATTAGAGATCTAATTCTGTTATTTTATAATATTGTTATTAAAAAATTATAAAAATTGTTGCAGTAGTTTAAAAACAGAAAAATCAAATATACAAAAGATTTTTTTAACATTTAACAATATTAATAAATAAATTTATGAATGTGTACATAGTATTTTTTTTTTTAACTTTGAATCTGTAAATAAATAATTTTTTTATTTAATTTTACATAATTGATTATTTTTTTAGAAATTATTATTTTTACAAGAATGTAAATATAATTTTTAATGTTATTTTATAAAACAAATATTGTATTAATTAAAAAAACAGAAAAAATTACATAATAAATTAGGATTTTTAATAATATGTGTACATAGTTACTATTTTTTGAACATTTAATTATTTATAAAGAAATTTATTTATTTATTTAAAATGATTATTTTGACATAATGGAAATAGAAATTTTGAATGTTATATTTATATTTTATATTTTAAATGCTATATTTTATATTTTTGGACATTTGACATACATTATGTATAATGTATAATGTATATGAAATACATATAACTTATGACGATATTTGTCATAGTTTACATAAATTGTTAATGTTATTATGAAAAAATTAAAACAAATATTGTAGTAATTAAAAAGAATAGAAAAAAATTACCTAATAAATTCGATTTTTTTAATATGTGTAGATAGTTAATATTTTTTTAACATTTAATGCTTATTAAAAAAACATTTATTTATTTAAAATTATTATTTTTATACAATGGAAATACAAATTTTGAATGTTATATTTATATTTTTTTTTTCATTTTACATAGACATACCATAATGTTATGTAAATATATATAATTTATTTCTCATAATTTACATAAAAGGTTACATAATTAATTAGAATTTTTACTAATATGTGTACATAATTAATATTTTTTTAAGATGGAATTGTTTATAAAAAATAGATTTATTTATTTGAAATTATTATTTTTACAGAATAGAAATAGAAATTTGGAATGTTATTTTTTATATTTTTTAAAATTTAATTCTTTATAAATAATATATTTATTTATTTATAATTAATATTTTGACACTTATCCATAATCATGGTTCTGGATCAAAGTTCAAGATTTCGTGGATAACATTATGAATTTGGGTAGCCATTATGACGAGGCAGAGATGGTACATTTTGAGGAAATAATTGCAATTTATGATGACCTTGTTGCGGCGAACATGAATTTAATTTCACAAATACAAGAACAAATTAAAAAAAATATTGAAGGTGCTTCACTGATGATCCTTTGTATGATTGGTTTTGGATTGAATTTGTTACGTACGGTGCGTACTACAAGGAACTGTATTTGGTTCACACTGAACAATGTTGTGATATTATTCGCATGTGACCAAAAACTTTCCTTCAATTATTTCAACGAATATGGGGAACTGGACTTGTTAAAGATGCATATCGATCAACCGTGGAAGAACAAGTTGCGAAATTTCTGCACATTATTGGGCATAATGTGAAGAATCGAAGTGTGTCATTCTTTTTTCATCGGTCTTGAGAAACAGTCTCCCGTCACTTTCATAATGTTTTGAGTGTAATATTAAGGTTGAAGAGGGAATTCTTAATTGAACCAAATGGAACGGTTGTAGAACCGCACATCCTTAACAACAATCGATTTTACCCCTACTTTAAGGTTTGTTTATGATAATATTATTTTAAATCACGTATAATGTTTTATTTATTTTGTGTTTAATAAAACTTATGAAATTTGGTTTACATTAGCATTGTTTAGGGGCAATAGATGGGACTCATGTATGTGTTAAGGTTTCACGTGCTGATGCACCTCGTTTTCGAGGGAGAAAAGATTGGCCAACTCAAAACATATTTTCCGCGTGTGACTTTGACATGAAGTTCACATATATCCTGGCCGGTTGGGAAGGAACAACCTCAGATTCAAGGATATTAAATGACGCTTTGGTACGAGACAATCCTTTGGTTATTCCAGAAGGTTAGTTTTAGGGGATTGAGTGTGCAGAAGAATAAATAGGTTATAGTAGTATATACTAACGCAACTTTCCAATATCTTTGTAGGAAAATACTATCTTGGTAATGCAGGTTTTATGTTAAAATCAAATATAATAACACCTTATCGCGAGGTTAGATACCACTTGAAAGAATATTCGTGAAGAGGGCCACAAAATGCTAAAGAGCTATTTAATCTTCGACATTCATCACTTAGAAATGTAATTGAGAGAACATTTGGGGTACTGAAAAAACGATTTCCAATTATAGCCAGTGGGACTGAGCCACATTATGATGTCGATACTATGACAAAAATTGTTTTAGGTTATTGTATTCTGCAAAACTTTCTTCCCAGGGTCGACAATGACGAGTCTCTAATTGAAGAAGTAGATAATGATTTGTTACAAGAAGATGTCCAAGCAACCACCACCCATGCTCGTGAGCATGATTATAGGCTAGGGTGTCATATTAAGGACACTATAGCAAACAAAATGTGGCAAGATTTTGTAAACAATTAATTTCATGAAATAATATATTTCCTTTGATTTTTCAATGTTTGTCATCCTAAATTTATTTAAGTTAATTAGATGGATTGTGGGAAAAATGTTGCTTCAAATTCATCAGGTTCTTATCGAGAGTTCACGAAGTGGACGACGAAGATGGACCTAATTTTGCCTAATGCAATGATTGATGAGGTACGAAAAGGGTGTAGAATTGATGGTAGCTGGACCACTCAAAGATACACTAACATAGTTATGACTTTAAATGAGGCTGGCTTATCGGGTATTAAGAAAAATAATGTGAAGAACCGTCAGAAAAGCCTCAAGGATAGGTGGAGGGAAGTCCATGATATGTTTGGGGGATTGAGTGGTTTCGCATGGAACCAGACCACCAAACGTTTTGAAGCCGAGGAAGAAGTTTGGAGTGAGCTGATTAAGGTACGATGATAAGTATTTTTTATTGAACAAATACATTTGACTTCACATTTGGCATAAAATACTAATGTGACATGTGTGTAGGCCAAACCATCTGCAGCGAAATGGCGTGTGAATCCCATTCCCCATTATGAACTCATGGAGGAGTTGGGGTCTAATGATAGAGCCACGGGAAGTCAGGTCAGGACAGCCCGTGACATGAATTCACCTCCTGACATGAGCAATTTTAGTGTCAACCTTGGGGACAATAAAATGAATTATATCCCTAACCAACCGAATTATGAGGAGGCAGATGACTACATCCCACGATCACCTGGTCCTCATGTCCAATCTAGTGACACTCCTTCTGACACGCCGTCAAACACTCCTTTTATGTTGTCTGCTGGCTCTGCGGGCACATCCTCATCTCGAGGATCAAAGAGAAAAGGCCCTATTATGGACGGTATTGATGAACATTTTGCATTGTTGAATAATAATCTTCAACAATGCGTGTCATCAATGAATGATGGAAATGAAAATGCCTCTCAGTTGATGGATATCGCTCGTGCACAGGCAACGACAGCTCAAGATATAGTTGCCGAAACTAGACGAAGAAATGACCTATATGCTGAGCATGTACACCACCATCGACACCATGCCTCATACCAATACTCAGAGTTTGATATTTGGGCAATGCTCGTGGAGCTTAACATCCAGGACGAACAAGTCATAGATCAATGCTACGAGTTTTTATGTGAGCATCCAGGCAGAGTTAAGCAACTATTTGGGATGCCATACGAGCGTCGCATGACCAAATTGTTTGCATTCATGACTAGGCGTTGATTTCATATTTCATGCGTCGGTCGTTCCTCCATATCTTCTACTTCAGTTTATGATGTCTTAATTTGATTTCACTTGGTCTGTAATTTGTTTATGTATGTTTCTTGTTGGACAATTATCACTAGAACTATTATTATTGACAATTATCACTAGAACTGTTATTATTCACTTTTGCACTTCTACATTGTGTTTGATAATTGCATTTAATTGGTTTATGATATTGTGATAACTTTCCGTTACTTAAAATTGAGTTTCATATTTGATGTCATGAATATTTAATTTTTTCTATATATTGAACTATTTGCATTATAGATGGCATCATCATCCCAGAAACGTCACAGAACCCGTAAGGGTAAAGAGCCAGCAGAAGGTCATGCCGTTAATCCTCCACCAGCAACGGGGATTGAAAAAGTACTCGATTATTCAAGATACTTTACTTCAAAATAGCAAATGACGGTCTTTGAAAAAGAGTTTCATGGAAGACCAGTCATAACTCTGAAAGCAATGCATTCTCCATTTTTTGCTACACCAGGGTTTGAATTTCAAAAGCTTCTAAACTTCCAACACTTACAAACTTTCCTTGGAATGAAACTTCCCTACTATAAGGAATTGGTGCAAGTGTTTTATACAAATCTGAAGATCACACCTCTTGGTGAACTTGCCATTGAGATTTGTGGCAAGCGGATACACATCAATGAAATGGATTGGATGAATATTGTTGATATGAGGTATGGCGGTGTTAAGTTAACACCTGGGACGATCCCTGAGGAATGCAATTTTGATCGAGCCTTAGCATTATTGTTCATGCTTCGTGAAGATGTTCAGGGACAGAATGTCAGAAATGTTGGTAGTCTAACAATGAATGACTGACTACTACATTACACATGGGTGCCTATGGTGTGCCCTCGTGGAAGCAACTTCGCACAAGTATTAAATGAAGATATTTTCATGATCTGGTGCATAAAAAATAACATAAAGATTAATTGGCCACATTACATCATGCAATACATGATGAAATGTTGGGATAACAACATGCCGCTGCCCTATGCAATTTTGATAACACGCATCTTGCAAGGTGTATGGCTTCGACTTGGAAAATGAACAAGCGGTAATGCTTGGATGAAATCATTATTTCACCAAAAAAAGTATGACCAAATTAAATATATTCCAGGTCAATGGTGTATGGCAACTTCGTAGGCCTCAAGTGGAGGACGAAGGAGATGATAAAGAGGATCAATTGCCAGAACAACATCTTCAAGGTGCTCAACCTCAACCCGCAATCCCCAGTCAAACTGAAATGTTAACCCAAATTTGGGTGGGGATGCAAGACATGAAAGAAAGCATGATGAACGTTAACATTCATTTTGACAGGCTTGATGAAAGGATGGAGCAGACTGATCAAAGGATGGACAGAATGGAGGATACTCTGAATCAGATTCATTGTCATTAAGTCCATTGATTGTGTATTTGCATTATGTTATTGTCATTTATTTTATTTCTATTTTTCATGTTGAACATTATTATTGCTATTTTTGTTGTTTTTGTTATTTTTCACCTTGAACATTGACAAATTAATATTTAACATTAAGCTTCATATTATTTTAAATGCAAGTTCTTTAAGATTTGAATTCTATTATGGTTAAAGTAAATATTGTTAGAATATATGGTTTTAAACTAGAGGGAGGGAGGGAGGGGGGGGGGGGGGGGGGTGAATTGTTTAAAGAGAGTTTTCGCAAATTTTTAAACCTTGAATGAAATTACTTCGAGAAAACCTTGATTGAGAAATCAGTTTTTCAAAACACAAAGCTAAAAGCACAGCACCAGTAAAACAATCGGTTGTTTCGCAAAAACAATCGGTTGTTTATACTAGTAAACAAATATCAAAACTGAATTTAAAGAGTTAGGGATAGAGAGAATGCACACAGATGTTTATACTGGTTCACTCTAAACCCAGAGCTACATCCATTCTTCTCAGAAAACACTGAGGAATTCCACTAAGCAATCAAACCTAGATCACTTACACCACAACCAAGAAAGTGACCTTGATCCCCTCAAGACACACACTTCTCTTGGCCAACACACCAACACTAAGAATGTTGATCTTGATCCCCTCAAGAACACACAACACTTCTCAACAAAACACACAAACAAACTTGTTCAGCAGAATTCAAGGATTACACTTGTTACAGAAGAAAATCTGAAATCAATACAAGCAGAAATCCTATCTCACACTCTTTGATCAATCTCAATCACTAAGCAATCTCAACTCTTTGAAAATCAGAAACTTGTGTTCAAAAATCTTCTTACTCAAATATGTTTTTCTGAATATATTCAAAGATGTTGTTTGTTATCAAATCTTAACAAACTTATTCATTGCATTTAAAGATTGGTCAAAACATTAAAGACTGGAGCGTAAACAGTTAGAAACATTTAAAGCTCAGTCAAAGCTAAAACAGTTTTTTTTGTTATGGTACCAAAACAAACAATCGGTTGTTTCCTCGAATCAATCGGTTGTTTTGGTTTTAACAGTTCAACCATTTGAAAAACAATTTTCAATCTTTTCTAAAAACATCTAAGTATAAAACAATCGGTTGTTTCAACAAAACAATCGGTTGTTTTTCACTTAGTTTGAAAAACACTTTTCTTTTAAAAGATTGAGAATGTCTATGCTTTGGATTCAATCTAGAGTGGATTACAAAACTCTAACTACCCCAGATCCTAACTAAGACAGCTCAGCAACAGCAAGCACAACCAAGCCTTCAACATCCTTCAAAGGGTTTGAATTCTTCAAAGCTTGAACATCACTTGGTTCAACAATCTCCCTCTATTTGATGAAGACAAATCCTTGGTGTTTGTCTTTGATCTGATTCAATCTGAAGCAGTACCTGCAAACCTAGCATATATACAGTCTAATTCTTCTTACAGCAGCAAGTTAGTTTTTCACACAATTAAAGTATAAAACCTGAAAAACAATCGGTTGTTTACTCGAAACAATCGGTTGTTTCTATCAGCAGCAGCAGAAAACAATTTTATATAAGAGATTTTAATAGATTACATAGTTTCAGATAAAGATATACAAGAACCAATTAATTCTCCCCCTATTTGTCTTCACAAATAGACTTTAGCATGTATCAAAACAGATTTAAGAGAGATTATTAAGATCAAGGATACCTAACTCATTTCTTAGGAAGAAGAACCTTTCTTTTGGTAAAGGTTTTGTGAAGATGTCAGCTAACTGCAGTTTGATCTCCACAAACTTCACTTCACAGTTCCCATTGTTTACATGATCCCTGATGAAATGATGCCTTATCTCAATATGTTTAGTCCTTGAGTGTTGAATCTGATTTTTGGTAAGATTGATGGCACTTATGTTATCACACATCAAAGGAACCTTGCTGATTTGTAATCCAAAGTCTGCAAGTTGTTGTTTGAGCCACAAAATCTGTGAACAACAACTTCCAGCAGCAATATACTCAGCCTCAGCAGTAGAGAGAGCAACACATGATTGCTTCTTGCTATGCCATGAGATTAGGATTGAGCCAAGAAGGTGGCAAGTGCCACTTGTGCTCTTTCTATCTAGCTTGCAACCTGCAAATGAATAACCAATTAAATGAATTGGAGAGTGAGAAGGATACCATAACCCAACAGATGATGTTCCTTTGAGATATTTCAGAATTCTTTTTGCAGCTTTGAAGTGTGACTCTTTAGGATTTGCTTGATATCTTGCACATAGACATACCGCAAACATGATGTCCGGCCTACTAGCTGTTAGATAAAGCAAAGAGCCAATCAATCCTTTGTATTTTGTTTGATCTACACTCTTTCCAGCAGCATCAACATCCATGTAACAGCTTCATGGCATTGGAGTGCTTGCTTCTTTGCAACTCTCCATTTCAAATTTCTTGAGAATCTCCTTGCAATACTTTGATTGACATAGAAAGATCCCATCCTTTGTTTGCTTAACCTGCAATCCAAGAAAGAAAGACAATTCTCCCATCATAGACATTTCAAACTCACATTTCATTGCAGCCACAAATTCTTCACACAAACTATCTTGTGTAGCACCAAAGATGATGTCATCTACATAGATTTGCACAAGAATTATTTATGCATTTGACTTTTTGATGAAGAGAGTCTTGTCTACCATTCCCCTTTCATAACCATGAGATAGAAGAAAAATTGCTAAGCCTCAATACCACTGCCTTGGAGCTTGCTTCAGTCCATACAAAGCTTTCTTCAACTTGAAGACATGGTTGGGATATATATGATCTTCAAAGCTCGGTGGTTGATCTACATAAACTTACTCATTGATGTAGCCGTTCAAGAAGGCACTCTTGACATCCATTTGGAAGAGTTTGAAACCACTCATACAAGCAAATGCGAGCAACAGCCTTAGAGCCTCCAATCTAGCAACAGGAGCAAAGGTTTCACCATAATCTATGCCCTCCTCTTGATTGGAGCCCTTGGCAACTAGCCTTGCTTTTTTCCTTGTGATCACACCATCTCCATGTAACTTGTTCCTGAAAACCCATTTCGAACCAATAATATTCATTTCATCAGTTCTAGGGACAAGAAACCATACCTCATTCCTTGCAAACTGATTCAACTCCTCATGCATAGCTTCAACTCATTTCTCATCCTTGAGAGCTTCATCAATTGACTTTGGCTCAATTTGAGAGACGAAAGTTGTGTGCCTGCAGAAGTTTGAGATGGAGCTACGTGTGGAGACACCTTCCTTTATCTGCCCTATGATATTTTCCACTGACAGATCTCTAGGAATCCTCCACTCTTTGGGCAGCTCACTCTGTTGCAGAATTTCAATCGATTGTTTCTGCGAATCAATCGGTTGTTTTTCTGCACAGATTTCCAACTTCTCCAAACTGATGCTCTGTTCATCCTCTTCAGCTCTGGTCTTTGGGATTTGGATGTTTCTGTGATCTACCTCATCAAAGACAACATGTATTGATTCTTCTACAGTCATCAACCTCTTATTGTAGATTCTATATGCATGACTTGTGAGAGAATACCCTATATAGATAATGGACCCGAAATATTACATAGCCTTCAATGTCTACGCATGACATGACATCATCCTCTAGTTACACTGGTTGTGGTGCAAAATCACGTGGTACTTTTACCCATGCTGCTGGGAGCACAAGTCCGTTCGTTGCTCTTATTTGTGATTGTGGACACTTTGTTGTTTTGAGAACAACAACAACTAAAAAAATGTCGGAAAACGATTTTGGGGTTGTCCCAAGTACAAGGTAAATTTAATTCAATTCGGTTTCATGCAAACTTAACTATGGTTATTTAAATTTTTTAATTGTTGAATTTTATTCTTTTCTTCAAAACAGATTACAAGTGACATTGTTTTAGGCTGTAATTTTTTCAAATGGTACAATGAAGACGTTGCCGATGACAAATATGCAATCATTATCAGACAACAGAATAAGATATGCCTTCTAGAAACACGTTTGAAGGTTTCCACAAGAAGGGTTAAAATGTTATTACTGGGGATGTCTTTTCTTTTTCTAATTAACATTATTATGTTTTTTGTTGAACCAAGTGGTGTTCAATGTTTTGAAGAATCCAAATCCTTTGAAGGATGTTGAAGCCTCTGCTTTGTTGTGTGTTGTTGTGTTTGTTTAAGCTTTGTTCTGGGGTAGTTTAATATTGTAATCCACCCTTAGATTAAATCTCAAACAATTAGCATCTCAATCTTTATCAAAGTAAAATGTTTTTCAAACTAAGTTGAAACAACCGATTGTTTTGTCGAAACAACCGATTGTTTACACTTAGGTGTTTTGAGAAAGTTTGAAAACTGTTTTTAAATGGTAAAATCTGTTAAGTAACAAAACAACCGATTGATTCGAGGAAACAATCGATTGTTTGTTTTGAAACCATAACAGAAAAACTGTTTTCTTTGACTGAGCTTTAAATGCTTTAACTGAATACGTTCCAGTCATTAAATGCTTTGACCAATCTATTTTAAATGCAATTAAGAGTTTGTTAAGATTTGATAACAAACTATATTCTTGAATATATTCTGAAAAACTGTTTTTAAGGATTAAGAATCTTGAGACAAAGTTTTTAATTAAGAGTTTTTCAAAGAGTTCTGAGATTGCTTAAGAGTTGAGAGATTGATCAAAGGTGCTGGAATAGGATTCTACTTGTATTGATTTCAGATATTCATCTGTAACAAGTGTAATCTTTGTAAACTGCTGAACAATTCGTTTGTGTGTTTTGCTGAGATTGGCTGTGTGTTATTGAGGTGTTCAAGATCAGCAATCTTAGTGTTGGCCAATGAGAGTGTGTTTCTTGAGGTTTTCAAGGTCATTCTCTTGGTTGTTGTGTAAGTGATCAAGGTGTGGTTGCTTAGTGGATATCCTTAGGGTTTCTGAGAAGACTGGATGTACCTCTGGTTTGGAGTGAACCAGTATAAACAACTGTGTACAATCTCTCTATCCCTAACTCTTTAATTTCAGTTTGTTTGTTGTTTGCTGATATAAACAACCGATTGTTTCGAAGAAACAACCGATTGTTTTTTCTAGTGTTACAGTTTTTGCTTGCTGTTTTGGCTAACTGAATTGCTGAATCAATTGGTTTCTGAAATAAATTCATTCTAGCTTTGAAAAGTTTGTGAAAACCCCTTTAAACAATTCACCCCCTCTAGTTTAAAGTCATCCGATGACAAATATGCAATCATTATCAGACAACAGAATAAGATATGCCTTCTAGAAACACGTTTGAAGGTTTCCACAAGAAGGGTTAAAATATTATTACTGGGGATGTCTTTTCTTTTTCTAATTAACATTATTATGTTTTTAAGTTTTGCATAATTTCAAATTAACATGTATTTATCTCTCTCTACATCAAATGTAATGACTTTATATATTTTTGCAACTAATTAATGTTCATGACATCTTTTCTTAAATTATATTAATGTTATTATTAATAGTAATCAAAATCATAATTAATAACAATTATATATTTATATATTTGTATAACATAACATTTATTAAATAATCATTAATAATATTAAAATTATCTACAAACAAAAATTTAACTAATAAATTTTTTTTCAATCAATAAAATTAATAATGAAGAAATCATATTTCATTTTTATATTCTAT
Source organism: Phaseolus vulgaris (assembly GCF_051622355.1). Taxonomy (NCBI): domain Eukaryota; kingdom Viridiplantae; phylum Streptophyta; class Magnoliopsida; order Fabales; family Fabaceae; genus Phaseolus; species Phaseolus vulgaris. The sequence continues at coordinate 28,432,304 of NC_143501.1, read as the reverse complement.
TTTTTAATTTATTTCAATTTTATATTATTTTTTAAGTTATAATTGAAACTTACAATTATTTTAATTATAAAAAATTATGTACAAAATTAATAATAATTTTATTATTATTTTTTTACACACATGGACAAAAGTATACTTTATTATTATATATAACATAATGTAATAGAAATTAAATAATATAATACTAATTATTTTAATTAACTTAAATGTCCTTTAAACTAATTAAAATTTCTTTTTCCTATTTATTTATATACAAGGGTAAAATTGTAATCTTTCAATTTACACTATTCAAAATATATTAAAATACTCTCACAACTATCACATCATTCACACTTTCCAATAAACTTTTTCACACATCCATTCTAACCTCCCCCAATCCCAACACCCTTAACTTTCTCCACACTTTCTTCATATTTCCACTCCCCCACACCCTCAACTTTCCACTCACCCACAACCTCTAATCCAAACAAAGCATTAGGGCTCGCCCTATGCCGTTCTCCCAGGCGATCATGAATGTTGTGATGCCAACAAATTTCATGACACCCAAAATTACTTTCACATGCACCGAATGTTAGAATATATGACCTTTAAACAAGAGGGGGGGTCGGTGAATTGTTTGAAAGAGATTTTCGAAAACTTTTGAAGGTTTAATGAAACTCGGTGAAGAAATCCCGAAAAGGAACCAAGTTAGCCAAGAATACAATCTATTTTAAAGTGAAGCACAGAAAAACAACTGGTTGTTTCTTCGATTCAATCGGTTGTTTATACCAGTAGAATTTAAAACAACTTAAATTTTTTTTAAAAGAGATATGAGTAAGAGAAAATTACACAAGCAGTTTATACTGATTCACTCTTAAGCCAGGAGTTACATCCAATCCCCAGAAACTTCTAGGTTTCTACTAAGCAATCAAAACTAGATTACAACACAAACCACCAAAAGAGTGACCTTGAACCCTTTAAGAAACACACTCCTTTTGGCACAATAATCCACAAAAATCAGAACACCCTCTGATTCTGCACTTATACTGAATTACAGAAATACAGTAATCAAGAAAGAAGAGAATATAATACACCTAGGTATTACAAAGCTTAAAGTTCAGAAGTACACCCCAATCCTATTCCACACACTTGAAAATCCAAAGTTTGATGTTAATCTTGAAAACTTGAAATTAAATTTGCACTATGATTTCTCAAAACTATATCTCATTCATTCTAGGAGCGTGTAACAAACTTTTTATACTCCAAAGAATATTTAAAAACATTTAAAACAGGAGTGCATTCAGTTAGAAATCATTTAAGAGAGATTCACAAATCAAAAAAGAATTCTGTTAGGACTTTCAAAGAAACAATCGGTTGAAAACACAAAACAACCGATTGATTTGGTTTGACAATTAAGTCAACCAAGTCAAATAACTTTCAACCTTTTTCAAAACCTCCTAAGAACAAAACAACCGATTGATTCGACAAAACAACAAGTTGTTTTTTCCTTAGTTGAAAAACATTCCATTTTGAAAAGGTTTTCAAATCAAATCAGTTCTGGGTTCAAACAAGGAGTGGATTACAAATGATTTTACCCTAGACCCCACACAAACACTCAACAGAAACTCTGGCCTTCCATCAAACACCTTGGATTTGGATTCTTCAAAGCTCTTGATCACTCTTGATCAACAATCTCCCTTTATTTGATGAAGACAAATACCTGGTTGCTTGTGTTGATCTTGTTTGAATCTGAAACAGCACCTGCAAAACAGAAACTATGCAATCCCAGAGCATCTCTAATAGCAGGTTATAATGACATACTAACAAGTGTTCTACATAACCACAAGAGTAGAAAAATCAGCCACAACCAATGACAAGATTAACCAAACTGCAACAGAAATTAAAACACACTTAAATCAGAGTTATAACAGATAAGACAACACAAAAACCACATTCTCCCCATATTTGTCTTCACATATAGAATTAGGAAGAGATAAAAATAGAATAGTTCAAAATAAAGCAATACTAGCATAGAAATTTAACAAAACTTGGCTTCAATCTTCTTTCCCATACTGCAGCTAAAAAAGTTGGTTTTGAACAACTTCAATCTGTTCATCAAGGTTCTGAAAACGTGTATCCATGCTTTGAAATTTGTCATCAAAGTTCTGAAAATTTGTAGCACAAAGATCATGAAGATTCCTTTGAATTTGTATCCACCTCAACCACCGCCTTCATTTTCATTTCCTTAGCAGGGGAGGAGTGCGAAACAACTTTCATCTTCTTGGCCATGGCTGCCAAGTCCTTCTTGTTGAGTCTGAGCATGTTGTCTGCATTAAAGACAAAGAAGGATTCCACAAACACACACATAAAAGACATCACTAGCAAGAGTAAAGGGAAGGGGGATACTAATGTATGCCTTAAGACTCGTAGGGCAGTACTCATGCTTTATCAAGGTGGCAGTGTCAAACACCACCTTGAGGTTGGAGAGGAAGAGGCCCACCTCTTGTTCTCGCTGGGGCAGGTCTTCAAGGCGTCTGGGTTTTTGGAATTCGGGTTCCTCAGTCCAGTAAAGAGGGAACCCCTCCAGGAGGGTATGATCGTTGTCATTGCAGCGGATCTTGAAGAACTTGCCCTTGAAGCCTTTGTAAGATTGCTGGAAGAGGGTCAACAAAACTCTCCCATTAACCTCGTTGAAGTTCACCCACAACTGGCGACATAGGCGTTTGGCTTCGAAGAAGTATAAGAACACTTCCACAGATGGCAGATGGCCAAAGTTGTGGCATAGGATGGAAAATCCCTAAACAAACGCCCAACTATTTGGATGTAGCTGGGCGGGGGTGATGTTGATTTCTCTAAGGAGGGCTCTTTCGAAGTTGTAAAGGGGTAGGCGAAGAAGAAGATTTTTGAATACGGTGGAGTAGAAGAAACAGAAAGAGCCATCAGGGTCTGATGCCTCATCACAGCAGACTGGTTCATCTACCCTACATGGCACAACCCTAACGAACTTATTTTCCTCTCTACAAAAGAGACATCTCTTCTTAGGGTGTTGTTCGCTCTTCCTATACAATACTATTTTCTCACAAGTGGTAAACTTCAAAGTTTCTTCTAAAAGGGGACTAGGAGCCCAGGGATACATGGTTTTGTAATCCATCATTCTGTCAATCGATTTCTTAACTCCATTTCTTTATATGTTTTCAGTTCTGTGTTTGTTACTTTTTTTTTGCAAGTGATGTAGTTCTTTAGATTTTTGCAAATGATGCATTTCTGAGTGTCGATTTTGTGCCTCTGTTTAACGTTTTTGTTTTGTTTTTTGATCGAAGTTTATGATGGAGATTTGTAGTGTTTTTTGTTCAAGATTTTAGCTCATTCTTAGCTTCATTTCTTTATATGCTTTTAGTTCTGTGTTTGTTACTTTTTTTGCAAGTGATACAGTTCTTTAAATTTTTGCAAATGATGCATTTCTGAGTGTCGATTTTGTGCCTCTGTTTAACGTTTATTTTTGTTTTCTGATTGAAGTTTATGATAGAGATTTGTAGTGTTTTCTGTTCAAGATTTTAGCTCATTCTTAACTTCATTTCTTTATATGTTTTTAGTTCTGTGTTTGTTACTTTTTTTGCAAGTGATGCAGTTCTTTAGATTTTTGCAAATGATGCATTTCTGAGTGTCGATTTTGTGTCTCTGTTTAATGTTTTTTTTGTTTTGCTTATGGTATGGGAATTAATTTTTTGTTTACAACCTGTACTTAATTGTTTACTTGATGCATTCAACATCTTCCATTGTCTTTGTTCTCTATTTCTTATTCTTTTTCATTTTTTTGATAGGAAGCATATAATTAACATCATTAAATACATGTTAGAACAATTAAGTCCCAACTTTATTTTTTCCTTTTCCATATACTGTGACCGTTCTCTATTCTTTATACACTGCTTGAAGATATTCATTTCTTCTTCCAATGCAGATTTCTTAGATATTTAGTGCAACAAGTAGTCATTATCACACCATTAAACAATTGGGATTCTGAAAAATTTTAAAACTATTTATTTTTATAATTTATTTATTATTTAGTAATGATTATTCATTTAGTATTTTTTATTATTTATATCGTGGCCGTTTTCTATTCTTTATACACTGCTTTCAACATATTCATTTATTATTCAGAATCCTACTTTCTTTCCCTCTTGCTTATTGTTCTTGTTATATTATTCACTTTCATGGCGCCTACTACTGAAGATATTCTTAGACTTGACACACGAGGTCTGTTTTGCTCAATGAACATCCGCGGTGAAGTATGTATTTTTTGTGTGTATTTTCTTAAATTTCTACTTTTACACAATTTCTATAGTTGCTTACTTTTTATTCTTTATTTTAAAGCTTATAGTTTGGGTATGTTGATAGTGCATTCACTACTGAGTTTCAAAAAGAACTTGGTGATGAGTGGACCCTTGCAGATAGCACAGGGAATGTACATATAGTACATTATAACCAAAATTTATTGTCTCCAGAAATAATGAATGGGTGGTGGACTTTGGCTGATTTTTATGGCTTTGAAGTGGATCACTCTATCTTATTCTGTTATGTAGCCCAAAACGCTTTCCATATAACTGTTTATATGGGAGATGTCCCTAAAAGTGGTGTAAATCGTTATTTGGACGAAGTTGAAGGGAGGGAACCGCTGAGAATTGGTCCCTTTAACTATTTTTCCATAAAGTTGTCTCGGGTACACGTCCATGCAAGTTTTCTAGTGAGTTTAGCATTCCTTTTTAAAAAAAATGACGTACCTTATATTATATTCCTTTTGTTTACTTATTATTTGGATGTTCTTGAAGGATATATCTGCTGCATTTTCTGAATATCTTCACAAAGGTAGATTCACAACAGTTACGTTGCATGGACTATTGAAGGAGGTCGAATGCAAGGTTTGAAAAGGAAGGTTTCCTTATAGAACCATCAAACTTGGTAGCAGCTGGAAGATTTTTTGTCATCTTCGTTCTTTCCATCAAGGCAACAAAATTATCTTTGAATGCGATAGTAGGAACCCTTCTTCTCATATCAGGGTTTTGCTCTTGATGACAAGCCTTTATGTTAACTAAGGTGGAGACTTTTTTTGTTATCCTTTTAGGCTAATCGTTTCCAGTGTTTTGAAACGAAGACAAATATTTAATTTTTGTGGTTTATTTCATAACTATTACTTATTTTTTTGGATTTACTTTGTTTTTCATTGTATTTGTTTCCTGCAATATGCATACATAATATGTTAAATTTTTCATTCATTATCTGACATATTTATAATGTGTTGGCATAATTTGATATGCTTAACGCCATAAAAATATTCAGTACATTAAACCGATAAAAACTATTTCATGTTTTTTTTATCATTTCTTATTTATTTTCATTTAATATTCTAGATTGTTGATTGTGATTATCTATCTCTATCTATAATACAAATAGAGAGGACTCTCAGGATAAGTTTAAACACGTATCATCACCACAATTTTTCTCATGAGAAATGCATAAGAGTCAAATTATTGTAATGTATATGTTATTTACAAAATTAAATCATTCAGAGTTAGGATTTATATTTTTGCTCATGGCTTATTTTGTCTTAATATTTTGTAATATTGTTTTTTATAATATTTATTTCTTATCATTTTGAATTTTAATGTGGTTGCATAACTTAATGTGCCTTTCACTAAAATCACATTTATGTTATGAAACATACATTTTGATTCATTCGAATTGATGTACTTAATTTTACTTTTAACATTAATTCTTATTTTACTTTTATCATTTGAATTATTTAATATTTATTTGACATTTGACATTCTAAAATTATATTGCAGGATTGACTAAAGATAGCCTATAGGATGTAGCTGCTGGCCAGGAGACCAATATAATTCTAGAATTTTTATTGTAATGTTCATTTTGTGGACTAAATTTAGTGTTCTTTAATTATGAACTTCTAAGTAATTATATTCTAAACTAATGTAATTTTCTTGTTATTTGTTATTATGGAATATATTATGTTGTGTTTCCTATTTGAATATGTTACTTTATCATTTCTTTCACTCCATGGATATCTATAATTTATGTACTTTAATAAAAAAAATAAGACAAATTGAAAAATGTTACTGTACTGGACTACAGTACTGAGCTCAGTGCTCAGTGATTGGACATCGGCACCTATGTCAAGCAGGTCAGCTCGATGGTCTGGTCGAGTTAATGGGCCACGTAAGTGGGCTTTAGGTGTGTGTGCGTTGAGGTTCGTTCATATACTCAACGTGTATAAGGCCTGATCAGCGAAAAAGTATGAGTGGTGTGTTTAGTACATTCGGGTCTAGCACAAGTAAAATATTCTCTAAAAACGCCTAAGCCCAAGAGCGCTAGGGTTTTAGGAATAAGTTGCATGTATGATACGTGAAAGGCTTGTATGCCTACAGTGGACAGATAGGCCCCCTGATGTTGGTACATGAGTTGGTACCCTTGCGACCATGCTGTTAAGATTATGCACTCCAAGGAGGAAAGATTTAGGTAGTTGTCGTACGAAGGTTGCGCACATTGTAACAGAATCTCCTCCCATCAGACCTACTTTCACTCGAGATAAGGTTCTCATGAGAGAAGAGTTGTTACAAGAAGTAACCTAAAAGTAGTCTATAAAAGGGACTTGAGATCCCTGGTAAAGGTACACCATTTCTAAGAATGAAACTACTTACTTACTTACTCATTGTTTCTATAAGCCCTATACTGACTTGATCGTCGGAGTGCAATCAACATGTAGGACTCCCTCTGTTTCAACAGAGCCACGTTGCAACACCCAAAGGAAAGCAAATTCCAGTAGAGGCAGACAGAGTCATAGCCTATTTCTAGAGTCTACCGGCGACCAGGTCAATCGACAAGAATAGTTACATAACACAAAGTAATTGTCTAACAACTTTGAAAAGAGCAAGGTTCCATTTTTTGAAATAATGAAAAATGAAGTATAATAATATAATAATATTACATAAGTACGAACATAAGAACATTAATCTTTAAAACAATTCAAATACAAAAGATTTTAATGTTATTTAATTTCGGTGTGTGTGAGGAACTTTTTTGAAAAAGCAAATGGACCATTAGGTCTGTAAGCATAGTGTCAATTCATTGTCCATTTTTTAAGTCCACGAACAATCAATTAAAGGCAACTCATACTTTTTCCAACACATAAAAAGCCTTTCTTAAAAAATGCATTTACTTTCATGCCTTCTTAGGGATTTCTTTATTGTGTTGTCTACATTGTTGCGGAGTCCTTACGATGTTCTAGATTTTTGTATACAGTGATTTATCATCACAAGTGGATTTTGTGCTTTATATTTCTACATGAATCGAGAAGGTAAGTAAAAGTTTCATCTTTGGTCATTGTGTACACAAAGGGTTTCTTCCTTCAGTGCCTCTCCTACATTTTTTTTATCACTTGATTAACTTACCTGATGAATATGGCTCTCTATTTTTGTTTCTCACATTTGCTCTGTCTCGGCCACCGCTACTTTCATAGGGTTTCCTTCATTTCCATCATTGTCAACTTGAATCCACGGTATATCAACCACCAAGGTGAGATTTTCTCTTTCTTTTGTACGCATGGGAAAACAATACTACATCATTAAATGAAAGTGGTAAGAACTTACAATTATGTTGTTTTATATGTTTTCATATTCATCATGGATTGTGATTATTTTAACATTTCGGAACACCACATTACCTTTTCTAGTATGTTTAGGGCTTAGGGTCTTGCTTAGCATATTCATTTTTCCCAAACTGTGTTAAACCTTTTTATGTATATTTATAAGATTTTTCCTTTTTCATGATACTTACATTCTTCACTCTTCGTAGTCATCAGGGTTTGAAAAGTCAATTTTATTACGTCAAGTTTGTATTCTTGCATTTTGTGTATTATAGATAGATTTCCTAAGCAAAGGTTCCTTTTTTTTATATTAAGCAGAAAGGATCTTTTGCAATTATGCAAAACAAACCTACGTAAAGTTTCCATTTTTTACAATTCTAGGGTTGTAACATCATTTTGTAAATTTTTTAAATTGTGTACTTTAGTTTTCATCTCTTTTACATATTGCATGGAGGTAAGGTTGTTTAACGTGATTTGTTTATAGATAGATGTCTGTCAAAGTCTCTTTTGTATACAACCTAACAATTATATTTCCCTGCATGTTTCTTTTTTTAAAGTCAAAAAATAAGTTCATTAATGGGAATGCTTAAAGTAGAAACATGTTATTTGGAGTGGAAAAACAATATTGAAATGGTTTCTTTGTGTCACAATACTCTTATTATGTTTTCTCACTATTCGTAGTCATTTTGAATTGTAAATTTTAATTATTTTTTTCTTTTTAAAAGTAAATAAGTACAACATCTTTTATATAAATACATGCTTGGCATGTTCTTTGGAATCACATTTATCATCAGCATTTGCACTCTGCATTTTCCTTTTACTTAAAAAGTCATCCTTGCAATGTCTTTGTTAAGACAAAATACAAATTCAATAAAAGACGTCAATCCAGAAAATGAAAATTGGATTCTAATAGCAAGAGTAATTCGATTGTGGTTTGTCTCGAATTTCAAGAAAATCAAGTTTCCATTCTCACTGGAAATGGTGATTCAAGATAAGGAGGTGAACTATTCTATCATTTCCTTTCTTATTGTCTTCTACCAAATATTAATATCAATTTTTCTAATCATGGTTAATCTTATATGTTCTCTTTCAGGGTGATAGAATTCATGTTTATGTTAGAAAAACACTAATTTATAAATTTCAAAATCATATTTTAGAGGATAAGGTTTATTCCTTCAACTCCTTTAGTGTGGAAACTAATCCAGGATCTTATAGAACAACCTCTCACAAGTACAAAATTAATTTCCAATTTGGAATTAAGGTAAGCTGTGTAGGTAATGATCTGGTATCATGTGGAATACTTCAGTACACCGCAATGTCTGTGATAAGAGCCCCTATTTTTTATACTGATTATTTAGTTGCTAAGTTTACTTATTATGGTTTGGGTTCAACATATTTTTTTCCATATGTTCTTACATAATTTCATTTTTCTAGATGTTATTGGTTTACTGACCGGTGTAGGCACTGAGAGAGATTAATAGAACAGGCTCATCAACTAAGTTAAATGTGATTTCCATTGAAGCTGATGAGTAAGCTAATATTTTGTAGTACAACTAATCCAAAATATGTGTTCTTACAATTTTAATTTTAATTTACAACAACATGCCATCTAGGATATGGTTCATGTTCTAGGTGGAGTATGTTTTTTTTTGTTCCTGGTAGGTACATTTAGAAAGGGTAATGGTGCCCGTTCTAGATATAGATAGGTGTCATTCTCTTTATCTTTAAATGGGTTGGGATACCCAACCCCTGAAGTATCTCCTTTTTATTAATTTAATTCTTTGCTGATAAAAAAAAAACTTGCGCATGAAGTGTACGTTATTTGGCAATTATGTTGATGAGCTCTGATAAGTGCCTAATTTAAGTAATATTTCATACTAAAATATAGGCACTTATGAGGATTTATTGCTAATTTACATATAAAATAATCCTTAATTTATGAATTTATACCTTTTTATATTTTTTATGAGCTTTATTTGAATAAGAGCATTTGGAGTAAAGGAGAATAATTTGAGCTAAATAGAGAAAGCTGGAAGATCTCAGAATGGAAAAAGATGCAATGAAAGATTGGGCCTTCTTTATGTTTTATCCTTTAGCCCATTAGCGCGACACAGAAAACAACCTAACCCTAGAAAACTAGTATAAATAGAGGGCTAGAGGCTTAACCCTAGTGTGCCAAATTGAGAGAAAAACACCACATAGTGAATTGTAACCCAATTAGGAGAATGGAAGGTGTTAGAAGTATGCGAGGTTAATTCTACCCTTTGGGATTGAGAGTAATCTACTCAAACACTTATGTATTGAGGTGATATCTTATATATTAATATTCAGTTCTTGATTGATTATTGGTATTGTTGTTTTACTTTTAACTTTCCGTGACAAAATGAGAATCTTAAATCTGACCGGGAGGTATTTTTAGGGTTTGGACCTAAACAACAATACTTAACATATTTGAGTGCTAGGAATAGACTTGAAATGTTAATTGTTATTAACGTCTGAGCTTCGTTCTAAGTTATTCTTATAATTATGCGAGGGATCGATAGTTAGGAAACATTCTTAAGGATTTTATATGCGAGGAATCGATATAAATGATTTTTATACGGGCATCAATTTCAATCAAAGAACTTAATATTGACATGTTAATCAAAATACATGAGAGTGAGAGAGATGAAACCTAATCCTTATTTTTCCAACTTGAAACAACTAATTCTTTGTTTGTTTTCTTATTGATCATCGCCAACACAACCACTTTCAACACACTTTTAATTGTTTTGTTCTATATTTAGCGATTATTGTACTTGATTATTCACTGTTCCTTGTGGGATCGATATCCGCTCTTATGGACAATTATTACTTTTGACAAAGCGGTGCACTTGTCGTAAAAAGTCATCAAGCTCAATGCCTTTTTGTCATCTGAAGAGTTACAAAATGTGGTCATCAGTGTACAATTTGCTAAAGTAAAGATTTTCCAAGGTATTAACTCATGAAACTGTAACTTATTTTTTTTATTATTATTCTTTTAGAATTTTCTAATAACATAATGCATTTTATTTCATTGTAGACAAGGTTTGTCTCCAAAACTATTTGGACTGTACGAAAATAGAATATAACATACAGCCTAAAAAGGCAACCGAAATTAAGAAAATGTTACTTTAATACGTATTTTGTCATTCAATACTTCAAAATTATGACACTTTCTAATCACAAATTTAACATGTGTAGGATGATGGAAATTACAAAGTTTCCTACTCAAGGGCTGAGTCAGTTATGTGATTCTGGAAAACATAATGTTGATGATGAATTCATCCACTTGATTCCAAGAAACACTATTCAAGGCCTGAAGGATTGCAAGGAGGTATCACTATTGTGTTTTAGCAATTTATTTAAATGGATTATGTATGATTTAAGTTCAGAAGTTCTTTTGGTTTTCAGGAAAGCTCTTTTGTTGTTTTAGCTGCTATAAAACATATTGTAGCTAATGATGAATGGTAGTACATGGCTTGCTTATGCAATAAAGTCGTTTGCCTGGATTCAAAAATGTTTTTTTGTGAGAAGTGTAATAAGCATGTTATGAAAGTGCAACCAAGGTATTCTTTGTAAATGCCATAATTTATTTTCATTACTTTTTATATTAATAACATCTATTTATATTATATTTGTTAATCCTTTTTTGTATTTTATATCTCAGGTATAAGCTGAAGGTGCGAGTAATGGATGATATAGACTCCACCACTTTTGTTCTTTTTGACAGGAATGCAACTACACTTGTCAATAAATCTTGTGAGAAATTATTTGATAGTCATGACAAGGTAATTTTCCAATAGTGGATATGTTTATTGATGCATATAAGAAAAGGTTGGTATATAAATTTATATTTTTGTTTTTATATTTTTAGAACGCTGCCTGTGGTGTACTACCCAAAGAATTGTGTCTTTTGATAGACAAAGTTGTGCTGTTTAAAGTTGGTTGTGTTAAAGATCAATCTAACAGGTTTGAGCAATCATTCCGTGTAAAAAAAAATTGTATTAATGAGAGTATTATCCAAAGATTTTCTGATGGTGGTCTTGAAAGTGTGGTATGTATTTTTATTTTATTGTATTTTTTCATTTTATTTCCAAATTAGTTATGTATATCTTTTAATTTAATTTTGATGTTGCCAAGGAACTTCATTCTCATAAGAAAAGACTATGCAGTATTAAGGATGTTGAACAGGATGATTCCTCTATAGCACTTCCTTAGGTATTTTTTAGTTAAATGATTAATTTAAATAATTTAATCTTACTAATATTTGTACTTAATGTTGCAAGATTTGTTTAATAAATTTTCCAATGAATCTGTTGAATTGCATTCTCCAGTGCTTAAAAGAGATCTTGTTTCACCTGCGCACACAACCAAAGATGATGTCCCATTGAGGGTATTAAGGAAAAATATCAAGATCGAAAAGGAAGTACTATAATTTCATATTGAAGTTAATGATGAATGATGATTTTTCATGTATTCGTGCCAGTCTTAGACATTTTTAGTTTGTATTTGTAACTTTGTTGACTTTTTTAAATTTCTAATCACAACATATTATTATGTATTAGTACAATTACATTTCAAAGTTTGTTTATTTAATATTGCTGATTTCATCAATGGGTGTTATGTTTCATGTACGTAATTACGTTATAGTTAATTTTGACATTATAATAGTTTTTTAAAGTTATCTATTTTGACCTTCTACTTAAGAAGGTCAGTTTGTTTTTGTGTAATTAATATAATGGCTTGGTTTTTGGAAGTATGTTAGACACATAATCTTACAAGTATGTCAATTATGTTATAATTATTCTACAATTTTCTTATAATCAAGTTCTATAACTAATATGTTCTTCCATTTTTTTAAGCCTATTTAAATAATATTTTCCTTTAAGAAAACAAATTATTACAAGTATGTATGACTATTTCTTACAACTTTTTTATATATGTGTTTCAAATTTATTGTGCACATTTATTTATTTTGCACATTTATCTTTTATATGTGTTTTTAATAGTTTTTTTAGAGATGTCATAAATATTTTAGTGGGCTTTTTCTTATTTTATCTTTGTTATTGTATTCACATAAATTTGTTTTAACTAAGTCATTTTTAATTAAATAACTGTCAGAGCAATTAATGCATTCTTTAATTTTATTTATTTTTCCATTATCGTTCTCAATCCCTTATACACTCTTTTCAATACACTCTTTTCAATGTAGTCATTTCTATGCATTTTTCTTAGATATGATAGTAAGTAATCATTTCAATTTATGTATATTTTAATATTATTTCAGTTTTGACTTTTTCTTTTAAAGTCCTTATAATATTTTTATTATTTATATATATTAATTACTAATATATTAATTATATATACATATATTATATATTATATTATATATATATATATATATATATTACAAAAATAATATCATAGAGTAGGTAAAAACTATTAGCCTATGTGTTTTATTATTAATTATTAATTCTAAACGATATTATTATTTTATGTTAATTGTTTACATTTTTCATATAATATGTAATATAATACTAATTAATAGTAAATAAGAATAAATGTTTGATTAATATTATTATTATTTGTTATAAAAAAGAAATTAATTTTAGTAATTATTTATTATTTATTTATTGTTTAATACTATACTTGAATGGAAAAATTCTTGTTGTATAAGGCCGTGGAAAATTGAAAGGTCAAAAATAAATAGTGTATGAATAACGACAGGTAACATATTCTTCTTATTTCTATTCATGATAGACTATTTTCTTATTTATTTAATTTTAAATTATTAAAATTAAAATTGAACTAAAAGGATATGTTGTTTGAGATAATGGATATCAAAGGGTCATGACTGATATTTGGCTATAAATACGTAACGCACTTTGATTTTTATTACTCAAAATCCTACTATTTTCTTTTTTCTACATTTTTATATTTCTATATTATTGTTGCATCTTGCTTCATCCTCCATTGTTTATTATTAACTTTGATGGCTTATACTCCTGAAGAAATTCCTGACATTGATACACGAGGTCTTTTTTTATCAATGAACATCCGTGGAGAAGTATGTAGTTTTTATTTTATTTTATTAAATACCTACTTTTATACCGTTAATGCATTTGTTGACTTCTTTTATTTTTCATAATGGATATAATGGTTATGTTGATCATGCATTCGCGATTCAATACCAAGGAGAACTTGGTGAGGAGTGGACCCTTGCAGATAGTGCAGGGAACATCCATATAGTATATTATAACCAGGATATACTGTCTCCCCAAATTTTGGATGGATGGTCGACTTTGAGTTCTTTTTATGGCTTTAAAGGCGACCACCCTATACTCTTCCGTTACGTTGGTCAAAGCTATTTCCATATAACTGTTTTTATGGGAGCGGTCTGTCAAAGTGATGTTAATCGTTATTTGAAGGAAGTTCAATGGAGGGAATCGCTGACCAAGGGTCCCTTTGAACATTTTGACATGAAATTGTCTTTTGTACACATCAATGGAAGTTCTCTGGTCAAGGGCTGGAAAGTTTTTTGTAGTCTTCATTCCTTTCGTAAAGGCGACAAAATTATATTTGAATGTCATATGATGATGCCTTATTCTAATATTAGGGTTCTGCTACTCATGAGAAGTCACTATAAAAGACAAGAAAAAGTGTATAATTAGATTTCTTAATGTTATGGGATAATCCTTTCTATTATTTTGAAAGGGAAAAACTATTTACTTTTTGTGCTTTATTTCAGTTTTTTTATTTCTTATCTTTCCCACTTAGGGAAAAGGTTTCTCTTTGTTGGAAACCAGAATAGTTTATTGCTATTAATATTTATGTTTATTTTATTGTTATTATGTTTATTTATTTGATTTCATTTCATTGTATTTGTTGTAGGCATTACTTCAAATTTCGATACATACTCTTTTTAAATTTTCATTCATTATCAGGCGTGTTTATAATGTGTTGGCATTATTATATATTCTTAACGCTATAACACTTGTCAGTACATTAAACTCATAAAACTTTCATTATTTTTACTTGTTATTTATTTTGTCTTAATATTGTGGAATGGTGACTGAGATTATATTATTCATTATTAATTACTTAGTAATAGATTATATTGTTTGATTGTTTGACAAGTTTAGGCATACATTTTTACTTATGATATATGGATTTTAAAATTTCATTTTGTTTCTATAAGTACTATATGATTGTATTAATATATTATCATTTGTATTATATTTGATTTCAATTTATATTAAAGAAGGTGGTGGAATAATTTAATATGTCATTCACTTAAAACATGTTTTTGTTAAGAAACACACATTTTTCTTTATCAGTTTTACTTAAACTGTGCTCCTATAATGTAATTAATTATACGTTTTACATAAATTATTACTTTTAGTTGCAGATATTAGTGAAAGATATTTTGGGAGATGTATCTATATCATGAAGTTGGTGGCCAACATTCAAATTTATATATTTATGGGCAACATTTTAAATTTCTTGAAATTATTAAAATGTAAATGTTATGGAGACAATTAATGACATCCTTTTTTTTCTTATAATTGTTGTACTACTTACATTGTAAACTTATGTAATCTTATCATAAATTGTTTATGTACTATATTTAATTTGAATTCCTCACATTTTAAGTAAATTTTTCTTTATGAACAATTTCTAAATTATATTAATTATTATAATAAGAAAATAAAACAAAATTTAAATCTTCAATTTATATACTATTTATGAAATTTTAAATACCATTAATAAATTGTCTATTAAATTTCAAATTAGTTGAAGAAATGACTTTTTAATTTTATTTTAAAAATGAATTCAAGTATAATAATATAATAATATTACAGACACTTTTAAAGTAACATAATTAGCCATCAAAATGAATACAATTTACAAATAAAAATAAAAATATTTTGAAACTTATTTAACTTAAAATAAGAATAAGAATAATAAATAAATAAGTTAGACATTGGATGGAAACACCAAATAAACCATTGGGTCTTCTAAGCTTACTTCCCAATTCATTGTCCAGTTTTCATCTGTACGAATTTCAATATTCAAAGTAAAGTTATCTTTTTTCTAGCAGAGAAACAACCTTAGTTTTCAACGTGTGTGCTTCCAGCAGTTTGACTTACTTCTTTTCTACATTTAGCATAATCCAGTGGGTTTTGTTGTTTTCATTTCTACTTTCTTATATCTTTATTCTTAGTATCCATAAGCTCTACAACATAAAAACTTAGTATCAATACCCACTTTAGAGGTATGCATGGAATCGAAAATGAAAGTAATTTTGGATATTTGTTGATTATGCACACAAATATTAATTAAAGTTTCCTTTTTACATGCATTTAGTTCACAGATTTAAGGTTAAAGCATTTCATTAAAAAATCATTCACAAGTTTAAGGTTAAAATCATTTCTCTTTTTTTCTGAAATTAGGCATTCCAGGCTATCAATGCCCATTTATGGAAACCGACAATGTAAGTAAAAGGGGAACTTTTGTGGCTCCTATACAAATTTTAGGTATTCTTGCAAGTGTTCATTTTTTTTTTGTTAAACAAAAATGTTGTTTTTCAATTGTCCAGAAGAAACCTACGTAAAGTTCCCATTTCTTTGCATACTCCTGTTCTTAGATAATCCTATCAATGTTTAAAATGTTGTGCTTTCGTTTCATCTTTTTGACAACTTGCTTGGAAATTGTTTAAGGTTATTGTTTAGAAATACTTGCTAGTTTAAATCTGTTATGTATACAACCTTACAAGTATATTTCCCTGCAGGTGGGCTTTTTCTAAAGTCAAACAAGAATTTCATTAATGACAATGCTTAAAATAGAAACACGTTCTTTGAAATAGAAAAGCAAATTTGTTTGCACAGTTTAAAAGTTAAGTTCTCATTTTAGATATTGACTTCCATTCATTCATTGCATGACCTCTCATGATTTGACACTGATACTACCTAAATTGCTAATTCAGTTTATTGTTTTTATTATAATTTTTTAATTAGGGTATATTTTGAGATTGGTTTGATTATTACACAACATGATGGATAAGAGTACAACTGGTATCCTTGATGAAAAATACCTTTTTTTTATATTTAACAACATTGAATAATTAAATATAGTTACATTGAAACCACATTAAAACCATATGAGCTCTTCAAATAAGTTCCATGTCTAGTTTTTTTTTATTAATCGTCCATGAAATCAAATATTATATTTAGTTTTTGGTATTAATTACACTCAATTAAATGTTTAATTGATTTTTGTTTTTAACTTCATATACTTTCAAAAGTTATTAACTTTTTTACTTTCAAAAGTTATTAACTTTTTCCTCCGACATATATATTGTGCACAGTAACTAATTCCATAAGTATTTTTATTAACTATATTATGTCAAAGTAATGAAACATAAGGAACTAAATATTCCTCCAAATGTATCCTAAAAATTGGCGCTAAAAGAAAGATAGTCTACACTCTAAGTAATTTTAACAATACAACATTTGTATCCTCTGAAAATAGTTTGCTTTGAGTACAATACCCTCTGAACTTATGGAGGAACTCAAGAGAAAGAGAAAGTTTACTACAATTAGAATTGTTACCCATTCTCAGACAAACAATTATGTATCAGGTAAAAGAACTACATTTATATTTAGGTTTCTTGAGTCATATATGCTCTTCATTTTCTTTGTGAACATCCATATCAATGTAGTTTTTATTCGTAAATATTATATCCTAGCCAAAACAATGAAAAAACATTTTATGATACCATATACTAGAAACATTCTTATATGGTTTTTTTCTTTTTCCACCCAATAAATCCATTTTTTTAATTATAGTATTAGAATTTTCGATTTATTGTTATTTCCAATACATGTCATTCCAAATGAAATACCATTAACTGAGTTAAGCATTTGAGCTTAAATTGAATCTACGCTATCTTATTTTATATTTACATATATGTATAATAGAATGTATTGTTATTTGCAGAACATGTCATGCCTAACAGAGAACCCTTAATTGAGATAAACAATGGTAAGCTGAATTTTATGTTTTGTTTTAGTTTAAATTTCATATCTTACTATACATTTTTTTATTTAATTTTCTAATTTATTGTCTTTAGTTTGTCATCCTGAAAATGCCACAAATGGAAGAACAACAAAACCAAAACAACAAAATTAGAAAACAATATCCTTATATGAGACAAGTGATGGTACACTTAATTTTATCTATTTTGTTTAGTTCAAACTACACTATCTTATCTATATATTTTATTTTTCTAATTACTTTGTTTTAGTTTTGGATCTTGATGATGCAAACTATGGCACAAGAGAAAAAAATATACAGTCTCAATTGCGCAATACAAATATCAAAAGACCAGATATTATACCTATATGTATATTACAATTACATTTAAAATTAACGCTAAACTAAATTCAATTGTAAAAAAAAAAATTAAACCATTCAATCAATTCATTTCTAACAATGACATTTCATTTCGTTTAACTCTCACAATAGGTCATTCAATGTAATTACCTCTTAAGTTTGTTAATTACATCATGTTCTTACAATGCATTGTTTACTAATTATAGTACTAAACACAATTCATATTATTGATTTGAATTATTTGTTTTAGGTCAAACTACTGCCAACTCAAGTCAACAATTTTGTTGTCAATCATCCGGTATTATGGGCACAGATTATCCAGTCTCTGAAAACCTGACTCCTAACAAAGAATTCAACACCATGCATTCAACTACAAAAGTATTGTCATCAATGGTAACAATTATTAATGCCCAATTTTTCCTTATAGAACAACTTCATGGTGAGTTCATAACGCCTCATTCACTTAGGCTGATTACAATTTATACTGATAGTACAAATTTAAGCATATACTAATATACAAACATGATCTTTTGTTTGTATTAATCCAGATGTTGCAAAAGATGCAGGAGGAAATAGCAAAAACTTAATTGCTGGGTTGCACAAAAAATATCACCTAGGAAGAAGTACTACAAATATAAATTTAAACAATGAATGATGTTCATACATTTATTCCTTCAATCCAATAAATTCGAAGCGTTTAAATTAATATATAAATATGTTTTATTTAAGATGACTAAAAGTCAATGCAAATTGATATTGACTTTGTTACTTACAAAATGTTTTAATACTTACGTAATTGCACTTTTGAACATATTTTGTATAGGTAATTTCAATCTAGGAAGTGTAGTTAATAACACAATAAACTTAGATAAGAGGCCCAATACATACAGTGTTGAAATCCTACAATCAGTGACTAAGAGCTTGAATTTTGAAGATGTGCAAAATGAAACAAAGAATGGTAATAATAATTTTTTAAATGTTAATTTTAGTTTATTTAATTGTTTCAAAACTTTGTTTTATTGTGTTTTGTTGTTAGATGAGAGCATAGAAGTTTACACTTCCCAATTGTATTCAAAAGCTTAAAATGAAGGTGCATGTCTCTAACTGTAACTTCTCTATGCAAATTAATTACATTTATGTCAAGGTAATATATAACCTTATTTAATTTTTCACAATAGATATTCTTTCATTTGGACAACCTAATATTCAATGTGAATATTGTTTGACCGATGTGTGGTATGAAGAAAGATCTCTGAAAGCAAAGACTTACCTAAAGGTTGATTTTTCTATATGTTGCCAAAAAGGAACCTCCTAAATTGATGCTAGAGTTATTAAATGGTCAAGATACATGAAGCCAACACTATCTAAAAAATATTAGAAGTTACAATAGTATGTTTTCATTTACTTCAATTGGAGGAAAAGTTCAGTCTTCAGTAAATGATGGATTTGGACCTCCTCAATTTATTCTGCATGGACAAAACTATCATAGGATTGGAAGCTTACTCTTTGGGAGTGGATCAACTCCCAAGTTTGCACAACTTTACATATATGATACTCAAAATGAAGTCTCAAACAGAGTATCTCACTTTGAATATGTGTTACATTAGGTTACTTTATCTTAACCAAATTCATTTATAAGATCATTTTGAACTAAATATTTATTTAAATTGTATGTAGGTCCAATTTGAAATACTTGATGATAAATCATTGATTCAAGATCTTATGAAGATGATTGATGAGAACAATGTTCTGGTAAAAAGTTTTAGAAGGGTCAGAGATTTTGTACATACCGATGTATATTTAGATTTTGGATTGAGGTTATTTAGACATCGGTTCAAAGATCCAAGAGTGTACAATACCCCTACAACTGATGAGATAGCAACATTAATTGTGGGTGATATGAGCAACATGGATGCAGGGGGTTTGAGAATCTCCTTACAGTATTTGGTTTGGCTTAGGAAGATGCATCCTTTGATTACTTGACCTGCAGCCCTAAAAAGAAGGATACCTCTCCCATCATAGACATTTCAAACCCTCCTGCATAGCTGCCACATATTCTTCACATAGACAATCATTAGTAGCACCAAATATGATATCATTAATATAAATTTGAACCAAAATGATGGTAGATTTTGACTTTTTAATAAAAAGAGTCTTATCAATTTTTCCTCTCTCATAGCCAAGAGACACGATAAAATTGCTAAGCCTCTCATACCACTGTCTTGGGGCTTGTTTGAGTCCATACAAGGCCTTTTTCAGCTTATACACATGGTTAGGATGTTGGTGATTTTCAAAGCCGAATGATTGTGATACATATACTTCTTCATTGATGATTCCATTGAGAAATGCACTCTTCACATCCATCTGAAACAGTTGAAACCACTCATACAAGCAAATGTAAGCAGTAGTCTCTCAACTTCTAAAATTTGATCAAGAGGTGGATTTGGTAGAAATATTTTCTCTTCTGCTAAGAACAAATATTCTAGTTGTTTCAAAGATATATTTGCATTCACCACCTCCAAGCAAGGTGAAGACTCCAAATGTAATCACATTTATAAATATTCATCAACCCCATGACCACCAATGTGATTGTAATTCATAAAAAGCTTTGGACAGAGACAACTTTACATGGATAATGAATTTTTTACTTGTCAAGAATATGAGTAAGGTGTATGCTTCTGAACCAAAATAATAAGCATCACTTTGATTAGTCTTCATCATAGCACCTCTTCTTTAATCCAAGTTTTTCTTGATTCCCAAGAATGCCTTTGTTGTTAACCCCGTATTTCTCATGATTTTCTTGCTTAAGGAATAAATTTGACAGACTTGCATTTATCCTTTGTTATGTGCTTTAGAACAACCACAATCCAGGTATCATAAGTGCTAGTTTGTTGTCAAAGAACTCTGCAAGAAACAAGATCAAGGAGCAAGATTTGGTCCCCTTATAAATTTGGATCCATGAGTGTTAGTAGGAACCTTGGGAACCTTAGAAACCTTAGGAATCCACTTTAAAATACCTTTAAGAACATAATATTTCCTTACTCTGCAGAATGTAACAGAGTGGCCCCTCTTCATGCAGTAAAAGCACGAAACAACCGGTTGTTTCGACAAATCAATCGGTTGTTTTTCAAAGAAGCTAGAAAATGGCTTTAAAACTGATTTGTTCTTGCTGTGTGGATTAAAACCCAGTCCAACTTTGCTAAAAACACATTTTTGAGATGCAAGAACAATTTCAAAGTTTGATTGGTCTTTGGAAAACTTGTCCATAGTTTTTAAAAGATAGTGGACTTTCTTTTCAAGTGATTCACAATTTTCAAAAAAGCTAGAGTCACATTTGCAAGATGAGTTTTTGTAAATCATTTCCAGATTTTCAAAATTAGTTTTTGAATAGTTCAACTCTTCTTTCAACGTTTTGACTCTGTTTTCCAACCAATTATTCAAGTCTTTCAATTGGTTATTCAAAAGGGTCAGCCTATTAGCTTCTTCATGAGTCTTTTTAAAAGCATCATGAAGTTGGCTGTAATTTCCAAAGTTTATGGAAGTGCTGGAACTTACACTGCTTGTTTCTGATTCTCCCTTTGCCATCAAGCACAAATTTTCCTCTTCATCTCCATTTGATGATGAGCTAGAGGAAGAATCATCATTGTATGATCTTCTTGAAAGAAAATGAAGAATTAATCAATTAGAAATCAATTCAGCCAATTAGAAAGTTGTTTTTAGTTTGATTGCAGAAAATCAACTTGTTGTTTTTGCGAAACAACTAGTTGTTTATACCAGCAGTTTATAAAATCAAAGCTAAAGTAGTTTTAAAGAGAGTAAGGATAGAAAGATTAACACAAAATGTTTATACTGGTTCACTCTTTATCAAGAGCTACATCCAGTCCTCAACAACCACTGAGAATTCATTAAGTAATTAAATCTTGATTACAAACAACACACCAAAGTGATGATCTTGAACCCTTCAAGAACACACACCACCTTTGGCAACACCACACAATTTTCAGAACAACCTCTGAAACTACACAACACCAAGTCACACAGAAATACAGTGATCAAGAAAGAAAGGAATGGAATACACCTGTGTACCATCAAAGGTTAAAAGTACAGAGAATACAGGACAATCCTATTCCACACTTGAGAATGATCCAAAGCACTTTAAAATCTTGAAAAACTCTTTTGATTGAACTTTCTTATGTGAATTCATGACCACGAGCGTAAAACAACTTTTTTATACTCCAATCAGTTGGTCAAAGCATTTAATTTAGTAACCAAAATCAGTTTGAATCATTTAAATCAGATTTGTACAACTTAATAGAATTTTGTTAAGGTTTTTAGAAAATCAGTCGATTGAAATCACGAATCAATCGGTTGAATCGATTTGACAACAAAGTCAAGTTTTTTCAAATCCTTTTCAAAAACCACTAAGTGTTTGGTTGAATCGACATTTCAACAGGTTGAATTTTCACACTCATTAGAAAACTCATCTTTTTCAAAATGTTTAAGCTTTAATTAACCTTGGATCATCATTAAGAGTGAATTAACAAATTGAAATACTTCTAGACACACACAACCAGCAACAAGGATCTTCGTGCATTCCACTTAGATTTGGAGAAATCAAGACACCTTGTTCAACACATAATATATTTATTTTATTGTTAGAACTCCTCATCAATTTATTTGACATAGATAGTAGTATTGAAGAAAATCACTCTTGGTTCTTGTACTTCAAAATCAACTATTTTCTTGTTCCTTAACAATAATATTTATAATTAATGCATAACGATAAAAGGAAAATTTGCTTTTGGTTCCTTTATTTTTTTTTATCAAAATTGGTTTTAGTAAATATTTTTCTAACATTTTAAATCCTCAAAAGTTAAATTAAAAATTTGTTCGCATACAAATCATTGACTATTTTGACCAATAAAAACTAAAACAATTTCGATAGAAAATACAATAATGAATGCATTTTTTATTTTATTTTAAAAGTTTAACTTAACTTCTTCACATGGTACTCATACCAATTTAGTTTTATTAGTTATACTCATATAATTATTTTTATATTTTAGATATTAAAATGTACTATAACCCTAGTTTACTTATTCTTTTCTGACATCGTTAAAAAATTAAATTCAATGATTTTAAAAACACATTTTTAAAATTTTCTGAAGTATCCTATAAAGAAAAAATTGTAATAGAATTCTAATGTTCAAAACTAACAATATTTCACATATGGTAACTTAAACACTTATTTTTTCTTTGTTAAAATATAGTTACTTTTTTTAGCATCAATGTGGTTAATTTTAATTAATACTAGATAAATCAAAATAATAAAATAATTTTTTTATATACTTTTAAATTTTACCAATACCCAAGAAACAATAAAATTGAATAGCAAATAGAATCAGATTCTGCAGAACGAAGCAAATGCTGTTTCGGGTTTTCCCAAGTTCATCCGCTGTGAAGCTTTGGCGGGAAAAATTCTATTGCCCTTTTCCTCTGCACATTGACATTGGAGCTCTACACATTCAAACCCCCTTTCATTGATGGGGTGGTGCACAATGTGCTTCACTTGTTGCTGGAAAGCCCGCCATGGTAATTTTATTTTATTGTTTAAAATATGGGTTTGTGAAATTTTGTAGTGAAGTTGTAAATTTGATTGTTTTTGTTGTCTGTCCTTTTTGGACTGAGTTTGTTCAATGGTTTGGTTGGCTTTCTTTTTTGTTGATTGACAATGTGGCGTCTTTGGCCCCAAAAGTTGCTGACTTTGCTAGAGAACGAGAACACAGGAATTGTGTTTGAGTGGTGAGAGTAATAGAGAAAAGGCGCCTTTATTGTTGTTGCTGATGATGTTTGTGAAATCATTACGAGATACTAATTATTTACACACATGAATGTTTTGTTTTTTCTTTTAAGAAAGATGACATTGACAAAAATCACTAATACGGTGTCTTAAGAAGTTCAAGGTGCTAATAGGGGGATTTGGTGACGGGCTCTAGATTTAAAAAGGGATCTCTTAGTAAGTGAATTTTAAGGAACTTTTAAAGTGATTGTGTATATGCTTATATAATATAATTTGGTCATAGTAGTTGATATAGGATCCACTTGGTTAGGAGGTTTTGCTAGTAAGCCCTAGATAGGATGGTGTGAGGGACTCAAATATAAAGAAAGAAGTTATTTAAGGATCAAGCAACAAAGGGGAAGAATCGGCGTCAATTGGAGGCATGTGACACATGGCACAGGATCAAAAAAGAAGGGACACACGTAAGATTGAGAGAGAGAAGGTGCTTAACGGAAAGTGAGGTGACTATGTTAAGATTACATGATTTAAGGATCATGGAGGTGGGAAAAAAGAGGGAAATCAGGGTGTAACCTTTCTGTACTGAATTCTCTTTCTATATGTCTTTCTTGTCTCCGTCTGAATTCCATTAGTGAGTGTAAGGTATGACTCATACTCAGTTGCGACCCTTTTCCTTGTCCTTGTATCCATTTCGGAATTTGAATAATACACTGAGAATGTATCCAACTAGCCTTGTGTTTTTTTTGGTGATTTTTCTCTGGTTATTACGTTGGTGCTTTCATTGATTTTTCTCTACTTTGTTCAAGTTGTCCCAAACTGGATCGGTGAGTGAGTTGTACCATTCATTCATAGCTTTATCAAACCGAGTTACATGCTTGTCAACTGATGCACTGTTGGTTTGTTTTTTTGAGTGGGTAAAAACCAGAAATCCAAAGGGACGTGATTGCTCAGGGCCCATAATTCATTCCAAAAGGTGTGGCCCTAGCTAGATTGTATGAGGAAAAATATACTAATAAAAACCCTTCTATATTTAGCCAATAGGTTCCACTCAAATATACCATCACATCAAAACAAAAACACCAACCTTCCCCATTCCTCCATACACCAAACATTAGACCTCTTTCTCAAGTGGTGAACGCTAGCAATGTGAAGAGAATGACTCCAACAGATATGCAAATTAGAAGAGAAAAGAATTTATGTTACACAAGTGATGAGAAGTTCACCCCAAACCATAGATGCCCAAATAAACACATGTTTTTGCTGCAAGTTCATGAATTCGAGAAGCAAACAATAGATCCAGACCCTCCTCCCTATGTAGAAATATTGGAGACAGAGCATTATCTCTCTTACAATGCTTTAAAAAGAGCTAATGGTTTGGGCACCTTGAAATTTCAAGGACAAATGTAGGGTGTGTATTGTATTCATTAGTCAATTTTATTCAACCACAAATTGTTAATTTTCTGAAGTTACCAATTGAGCTGACCCCTCAGTTCAAAGTTTTGGTGGGGAATTGCAGTACAATGACTGCGGAAGGGTGTGTAAGAAACATACAGGTGAAAATACAAAACCATGTCTTGTATTTATCAACTTTCCTATTGCCTATAACTGGAGTAGATTTAGTATTGGAGCTTCTTGGTTGGCAACGTTGGGACCACATGTGGCAGATTTCAGCACCCTAAAGCTCTATGTGGATGGCCATTTTGTCACATCACAAGGAAAAAAATCTAATTACATGATACAAGTTGAATTTCATCATTTGAGAAGGTTGCAAAACACTAATTCCACTGAACAATCCTCCCTGTTGCAATGTCAACCGACTGAAAATCTCAAGGACCAATTGTAGGGAATTCCGAGTGATGTGGAACCTAAGTTGACTCAATTACTGCATACGTATAGAAAGGTTTTTGATACTCCTACTGGGTTGCCACCAAAAAGTGATCAAAATCATGCGATTAATTTGGTTCATGGAGTTGACCCAGTGAAAGTAAGACTGTATAGATACCCGCACATCCACAAGAATCAAATTGAAAAGATGATACAAAAGATGTTGAAAAAAGGCCTCATACAACCAAACAACAATTCATTTCCTTCTCCTGTTGTCTTGGTTAAGAAAAAAAAAGATGGGAGTTGGAGGTTCTGCACAGATTATAGAGCCTTTAGATGCGGTATCAATAAAAGATGCTTTTCCAATGCCGACTGTGGATGAATTGCTAGATGAATTATATGGGGATCAATATTTCTCCAAGCTGGATTTGAGGTCTGGCTATCACCAAATTCTGATGAGGCCTGAATATAGGATGAAAACAACCTTTAGGACACACCAAGAACATTACGAATGGCTAGTCATGACTTTTGGGTTGACTAATGCCTCAACAACCTATCAGAGCCTCATGAATAAGATCTTTCAACAACAGTTGTGAAAATCATTATTGTTTTTCTTTATGATATCTTGGTTTACAGTCCATGTTGATACACACATCTACAACACTTAGAGACAGTCTTACAAATCTTGCAACAATAGCAACGTTAATGATTCAGATCCTCTTTCAATCAAGGAGCTATTGCAATAGAGAAATGTTCCATTGGATTAGTTGAAGAAAAATCTAGAAAGAGCTCAACTACATATGAAGATACAAGTCGATAAGAAGAGAATAATGATGATGACTTATAAAACTCAAACTACCTACTTGTGCAATGATCCACCCTGTGTTCCATGTATCAGTCCTTAAATCATTTAAGGGAGATGCATCACAACCTTATATGCCAATTTCGCTATTGACTAATGAAAAAGGTCCATTACTTCAGCCAATAAAAGTGTTGGACTGTGGTAAATTGGTAATTATGATAAAAAATAGACAGCAGATACCGCAGGTATTGCTTTAGTGGGAAGGCATGCTTGAAATGGTAGCAACTTAGGAAGAGGGAGGTCGCAGTGATACAGAAGCATTATCCCAATTTCAACCTTGAGGACAAGGTTAGTGTCAATGGAGGGGGAATTGTAAGGGACTCAAATATAAAAAAAAAAGGTTACTGAAGGACCAAGCAGCAAAGGGAAAAAATCTGAGTCGGTTCGAGGCATGAGACACATGGCACAGGATAAAAAAATAAGAGACACACATAAGACTGAGAGAGAGAGAGAGAGAAGGTGCCTAATAGAAAGTGGGGTGACTACGTGAAGATTACATGATTTAAGGATCATGGAGATGGAAAAAAAGGGGGAAATCGGTGTGTAACCTTTCTGTACTGAATTCTTTCTCTACCTGTCCTTCTTGTCTCTGTCTGAATTCTGTTAGTGAGTGTAGGGTATGACTCATACTGAGTTGTGACCCTTTTCCTGTTCTTGCATCCATTTCGGAATTTCAATAATACACTAAGAACGTATCCAACTAGCCTTGTGTTTTTTTATTATGTACTTTTTCTCTGGTTATTGAAGATGGACTCTGATGGTCTTGGTGATTCAGTATCCAATACTGGCTTATTGCTAAATGGCTTGCATGTTTAAGAATTTCTTCACTGCCTATGCCTGGTAGCACATTTAACAAGATGGTTTGTCCACGGATAATGATTATTTCTTTGTCTCAAGTGCCTGTTGGCATTAAGGTTAATCTTAAAACCAGAAGACTTAAGTGATCATGACATTTTCCTGATGAAAATATTCTCCTTGGCAAAGAATGGTTAAAAAAATACATATGATGCCTCTCAGAATGACTGGACGCTGAATATTAGATTAATCTAGTTCATGTAAGCTTCCAGAAATTCACCTTGAGTAGGTCTGTTTTTTGTTTTCCCCCTTGCTTATCTTGTGTTGGGAGGCATTTCTCAAGTTTTGTTTTAAGAAGAATATGAGTAAGATGTTAAAATGTTTTGGTCTTTGGATTCCTATGGTTCATAACTTCACATACTCTAAATCCTTCTTTTAATTTTTGTTTTGAACCCAGCTACTCATCTCTCGATATATCACTTGAATAGGCTCCTTTGAAATAGTCACTGCTCATTAACTATCTCAGCTGAAATGTAGTTTAGTTGGATGTTATATATTGAACAGGCTCGGTTTGTATAATGATTTTCGTCATCTTGGTTATGTAAGTGGCCACTTCAGTACATAATGAGTAGAGGGTGTAGTTGTCTTTGCATGGTCATAGTTTAAGAATAAATAGAGATTTATGTCTTTGCGGGATTTTAAATCTCAGTTTCTGTCATGATTGTGGCTGTTAAATGCAAAAATGCAATGGCAGTGGTGGCCACAATTAAGATATTATGTCCGTGTCAGGTGATCTACAGTTCATGATTTTAAACCTTGGATTGCAATCACAGTTGTGAAAACGTGTTGGATAATAATTGATTTTAATACTCTTGTAGTAGTCCTTCTAGAACAACATCCATCTGTTCTTGAAGCAAACTACGGATTGTGAATAGAAGCCAGGCAATCAACAAGGGCTTTGATGCGAAAAAAGTCTGACAGATCAATCTTCAAGAACCTTCGATTGGAGCTCAATGCGTGCTGCCTCACTCCTGTTCTTGTTTGTCTGAAAATATTCATGGATCTTATCCCATTCTTGAGAGGAATGAAGGCTGGATAAGTACTTTCCAGAATCGTAATCAGCTTTGATGAGAAATCAAAGCGGAATAATAGGATTCAACTACACAATGCTGCAATCAGTGTAATTTGATGCACAATCCCACATGTTGTTGCCATAGCAGAACAGTTCGAATCATTGAGCTTCTCAGAAATATTCACATAGGCAGTAGCGGAAGGGGAAGGAGGAAGATTTTGAGTCTTTTAGATAGTCTAGCTCTAATAGAATTGAAACATAATTTTGAGGAAAAAAAGAGAGTAAACTGAATATGTTATTATTGGAAGTAGTTGCAATCTGTTACAAGAAGCTCTTATATAGAGCATACATATACAGCTATCATAGTGACTGCTCTACTGACCACTAACCAAGACTAACATTAGTAATACACTTGTAAAAATAGAGTAATACATAATTGTCGCACATGAACAAATATTGTTCAGCCACTTTTCTGAGTTAGACCTTATATTGTGTCCCTTTTGTCTTTTCACCTGTCCACATAATCGCTCTAATATAAACCATTTTCAATAAATTGTGGTTCTTTAGCATTCAAATCTTCCTTTCGGTAGTTATTTTCTTTTTTATTAATATGTTTTATTTTATTAAACAAGACACTCTATTGCTAATAAAACCATACGTACTAGATTTATTTTATACTTTTCAAATCTTGCTAGATACTGAAAATAAAAAATAAAATTATATTTCCATTCTGCAGATTGGTTCACTTTTTAATGAGATCATTTATGTTTTAGATTTTGCATGTGTAGGTCACAGATGTCTACAGCTCATTACCAATGTTTGGCTTTGGTATCACAATTTTCCATTTGATGTTATGCATTGTTTTATTTTGCTAATTCTACCCATTCCCGTGCAATAGTCCCATTGGTTACATCCTTAAATAATTTGTTTGTGGTTTTTTCTTGACTACAGTGATACATACAACAGGTGAAACCATTAAGAAGGATTTAGAGGTCAATGGTTTGTGTTGTATGAATATAATTCACGACAACATTGTTTGATCTATTTCACTGTATTACACTAGTATTGAACAACTGCATCAGTTGGTAGTTAGTTAACTTTGTTTTTTGTTAGATGCTAGTTAGCTATTAATACACTGGCACCACCTAGTCTGAAAAGGCTTAAGTGCTTATTGGTGGTTGTTGAATAACTTCTTTGTGAGTGTAAACCATAAAAGAAGACAGCATTTATTAATGTAAATTACTTTGAAGAATCCGCTGCTATTCACAAGAGATAATTCTTTTATATACACTTCTATTTTTCTCAATTTGTTGTGTTGGCTTGTAATACATGTTATTCTTTGCTAACATGCATTACTAACCAAAAAGGTGTAAAAGCAGTGTGCAAGATCTCGTCAGCAGTAGCCGAAGTGATTGATATTTCTACTTAGAATGTTTATGATGCCAATACTTTCATGGAATTTGATGGGGGCTCCAAGTGGCATTGTCTCAATGTTTTTAGGTGTTTACCGATGCAGCTCATAACAATAAATATCATGAGGCCAAAATTTTCTCTTATCAAGGAGGAATTTTGGTTAGATATTATTAGATATTATAGATATTGTTAGATATTTCTATTTATGTAATGGGTTTAGTCCATATGTTTTTTTTTATTATATAAACATAAGCCTATGTGTTCTATATACACAAGGTATTTATATTATTCTTATATTTTATTTTAATATGGTATCTAGAGCATAGGTTAAAGATTCAATTTTTTTTGGTGAACCCACTGTTCATTGGTATTTTCCAGCCGTCGTCCCACCGCCTCCTTGACGCCGGAGTCTTCATTGGAGCTGCCACCGAAGTCACCATCAGAGCTGCCACCAGAGTCACCGTCAGAGTTTGCCAAAGCTGCCACTGGAGTCTCGCCGGAGTCGTCGTCGTTGTTGCCGCCAATTGGTCGGTGACTGGACTTGTCCTTGTCATGTATAGCTTCTTCCGCTGCCACTATGCCTGATCCGTCTATATATACTAATTATGTCAATGTTCATCTCTCCATTGACAAATTGGATGTAACCAATTATGATACTTGGGCCTCAGATATTAAGAGTCAAGGTTATTGTTGCATAATCAGGAGAATGATTCCGTAATTAAGTGCACATTCCATTCTCTATTTATTAGGACAAATTTGTTAGTGATTTGATTTGATTTAATTTGTACAACTTTAATCACCCATTAATTCTAGCTTTCATTACCTATTATTTCTTTCCTTAATTAGGTTGTAAACCGTCTATAAATAGAGACTGTAATCACATTTGTAAATTATGTCAGAAATATATTTCACCTATTTCTTTCAAATTGGTATCAGAGCTCCTGATCTGGAAGACTCTACTTCTGCAATCTTTTTTTTATTAGCAGCCTTCATTGTTGTAATTATTTTTCTGGGCAGTCTTCATTGTTGCAATTATTTTTCTGGACAACCTTAATTGCTGCAACTGTTGTTTCTTTTTTTCCTTCTCTTTTCTCCATTAACCACCACCTTGCACCATTGATCGTCACTGCCACCGCCATTGACCGCCAACGTCGACCCTGCAGACCATTGATCGCCGAAAACCGCCACCAGAAAAAATTTTCGCGAACTTTTTTTTGGGGACAGGACCAAATTTTTCCAATCTGCAAAGCTCAGTTGGTTTTGAGCTCTCATGGACTGCCTTAGTAAGACATCTAGCTATGGTTCCTTAACTATGAGTGGTAAGTGTATTAGTTTCTTATCCTGTAATGCTTCTAGTATTGAAAATATCTGGATTATAGACTCTGGTGCTACTGATCATATGACACCTCATTGCTCTTATTTTTCATCCTACACTGCTTTATCTAGTAATCAGTACATTACTATTGCTAATGGTTCCAATACCCCATTATTGGTCGTGGTAACATCTACCTTCAACCTTCCTTTCCTTTAAAAAATGTGCTTCATGTTCCTAAACTATCCAATAACCTCTTGTCTATTCAAAAGGTTACCCAAGATTTAAATTGTGTAGTGGTATGTTTTCATTTCCATTGTGTTTTTCAGGATCTTGCCATGGGTAAGACTATTGGAATTGCTAAAAAACAGTGCGGGTTATATTATTTACAACATGAGGAAAATAAAAAGTGTGCTAGACTATAGGCACACACTTCTAATCTTGAGCAAGGCCTTGAATCTTGGTCATCCTCTTAGATATGACTTCAACACAGACGTCTTGGTCATCCTCCATTTAGTACCCTAAAGTCCTTATTTCCTGTTTTATTTACAAAAGTGTCTGTTGAGTCTTTTCATTGTGATGTTTGTCAGTTTGCTAAACACCATCGGACAACTTTTCTTCCCAATGGTAATAAAAGTTCTAAACCTTTTGATCTTATTCATTTATAAGTATGGGGACCTTCACCTATTCCCAATATCTCGGGTGCAAAATGGTTTGTTTCATTTATTGATGATTGTACTCGGGTTACTTGGATATTCCTCATGAAAGATAAGTCTGAAGTTTTTCACTTGTTTGTAAACTTTTACAGAATGATTCAAACACAATTTCAAAATCCAATTAAGAGATTGCGTTATGATAATGGAAGAGAATATGTGAACCAAAACTTTTCCAAGTTCCTTCAGGAAAATGGAGTTGTTCATGAATTAACTTGTCTGGACACTCCTCAACAAAATGGGGTTGCTGAAAGGAAAAATCGTCATCTCCTTAAGGTTACTAGAGCTTTACTTTTTCAAATGTCTGTTCCTAAATCTTACTGGGGGAAGTAGTCCTGACTGCCTTTTATTTGATTAATAGGTTTCCCTCTCGGGTTCTAAAGGGTGTTACTTCTATTCAGCTTATGACCACATTCTATCCTTCAATTCCCATGTTGACTACTCTTCAAACTCGTGTCTTTGGTTGTCCTGCTTTTGTCCATGTTCATAATCCTTATCGGGGTAAGTTAGATCCTCACGCCATCAAATGTGTCTTCATCGGTTATGCCCCCAACAAAAAGGGTTACAAATGTTATCACCCTCAAAGTCGTAAAGTCTATGTTTCCAAAGATGTCACTTTCATGAAACAGAGTCTTTCTTTCCTAGTTCTTAGCTTTAAGGGGAAAGAGTATTCGAGAAGCTGAGGTTCTTGAGTTGTCACCTTTTCCTTTGTTGCAGGATTTCATTCTTAAGGAGGATGACAAAGACCCTGCACCAATATCATTATCAGAGAAGAATAATGAGGACAAATATTTTGGAAAACAATATCAGCGAAGGCAATAAGAACCCGTCCTAGACGAACAACAACTTCAATTGTCTGAATCGGAGGTAAGAACTCATACCCATGTGACTCTTGAGGACATCTTAAATACTTCTTTTGAACCTAACCTAAATGATTTACCTATTGCCTTGAGAAAAGAACAAAGATCTTGTGCCAAATATCCTATATCCCAATTTGTGTCCACATAAAGACTTTCTATGCCGCACCGAAGTTTTCTTTCAGCTATTGATTCTTTCAGAATCCCTACATCAATACAAGAAGCCTTAAAAGATGAAAACTGGGTTCGAGCCATGAATGAAAAAATGAGCGCATTAGAAAGAAATGAGAATTGGGAGATTGTAGAGAGACCAAAAGTTAAGAAGGCAGTGGGTTGTCAGTGGATATACACAGTTAAGTATAAGTCTAATGACACACTGGATCGGTATAAAGCAAGGTTGGTTGCAAAAGGGTATACTCAAACCTAAAAGATTGATTATGAGGAGACTTTTGCTCTAGTGGCAAAAATGAATACAGTCAGGATTATTCTCTCCTTGGCAGCACACTTTGGTTGGGCGATGCATCAATTTGATGTTAAAAATGCCTTCTTGCATGGAAGCTTGGAGGAAGAAGTATACATGGAGATTCCACCTGGTTATGGTGCTATTAATGAAGGGAATAAGGTGTGCAGAGTTAAGAAGACCCTATATGGTTTTAAACAATCAGCTCGTGCTTGGTTTGGAAGGTTTACTCAAGCTATGGTATCTTTGGGGTACCGACAAAGCCAAGGTGACCATACTCTGTTTATAAAACATTCTCAAAATG
This sequence comes from Phaseolus vulgaris, assembly GCF_051622355.1. Lineage (NCBI taxonomy): Eukaryota > Viridiplantae > Streptophyta > Magnoliopsida > Fabales > Fabaceae > Phaseolus > Phaseolus vulgaris. The sequence continues at coordinate 28,398,846 of NC_143501.1, read as the reverse complement.
GTAAACTCACTTTACTTTTGCTCTATATAGATGATATGATTATTATAGGTGATGATGAGATTGAAAAACAAACTTTGAAGGAGAGACTGGCTGCTCAATTTGAGATGAAGGATCTTGAGAAGCTGAAGTACTTCCTTGGGATGGAGGTTGCTTACTCGAGACAGGGCATCTTTATTTCTCAAATTTTGATATTGATCTAATTCGATCCATAAACCATTCAACATACCATAGTAGTTTGTTACTGAAAGGCTCCCTTGACTGGTATGAAAGATCTTGTTTTCTATCTCGTACCATGTTGTAGTATTTTTTTCATAGAGTATGTTTGACAAAGGTTTTCCCAAATCTCATTAGCAGTGGAGAAGAACATACAATTTCGGCTAATCTCTGGTGTCAGAATTCCATAACCAGGTCATGATAAAAGAGTTTTCATCATCCCAGTCTTCATATTTAGAATCGGTTTTGGCTTAAGGGTTCCCTTCTAGGTGATTCAATTTCTTCCTTCCTTTGAGAGTAGCATGAACCAACTAGGCCCATTGCAGGTAGTTGTTTCCATCGAGACGATAGCTGCTTTGCAACATCGGCAAATCATTGGAGCTAAGAGAGCTTGTATTGTTAGTCGACATTGGTAAGAGTTGACAGAAATAAGACAAAACCAATTGGGCTTTGCAAGGAAAAACTGGTGGTGATTTTGTTTGGGAAAAAAAATGCTGGTAAAATTTTCTGGCAGCAGCGGTCAACGGCGGTCGGCGATGGTCGGCGGTCGGCGATGGTCGGCGGTCGACGATGGTAGTGATCAACGGAGGAGAAGAAAAGTTACAACAATGAAGGTTGTTCGGAAAAGTATTTGTAGCAATGAAGGCTGCCAAAAGATTGCAGAAACAGAGTCTCTTAGACACCAAGTTGAAAGAAATAGATGGAATGTATTTTTGATGTGTATTACAAATGTGATTATAGTCTCTATTTATAAACTGTTTTACAACCTAATTAAGGAAAGAAATAATAGGTAATGAAAGCAAAAAATAATGGGTGTTTAAAGCTGTACAAATCAAATAAAATAAAATCACTAACAAATTTGTCCTAATAAATATAGAATGGAATCTACACTTAATTATAGCATAATTCTCCTGATTATGCAACACTTAGGATAGAGGTTGCTTACTATAGACCGAGCATCTTTATTTCTCAAAGAAAATACATCCTTGATCTCCTCAAAGAGACTGCTAAGGTGGGTTGCAAGACCACAGAAGTGCCAATAGAGCATAATCATAGGATTGAGAATGATGACGAAAATCCAAAGGTGGAGAAGACACAATATCAAAGACTTGTGGGAAAACTCATTTATCTATCACACACTAGGCCAGACATAACTCATGCAGTTAGTGTGGGGAGCCAATTCATAAATGATCCAAGAGAAAAATACTTGCAAGCAGTAAATAGAATTATTCAGTACTTAAAAGCCTCTTCAGGGAAAAAATTGCTATATGAAAATATATACTGATGCTAACTATGCACGATCAATTGTTGATAGGAGATCCACCACAGGCTATTGCATGTTCCTGGGTGGAAATTTGGTGACATGGAGGAGCAAAAAACAAAATGTAGTTGCAAGATAAAGTGTAGAAGAAGAATTTAGAGCCATGGCTGAAGGTGTGTGTGAACTATTATGGATGAAGATCATCCTCGATGATCTCAAAATAAAATATGAAGCTCCTATGGGTTTGTGTGTGATAGTAAGTCTGCCATCAGTATTGCACACAATCCAATTCAACATGACCGAATAAAGCACGTAGAGATAGACCGACATTTCATTAAGGAGAAGCTGAATAATGGTCTTATAGCCATCGAGTACATCCCTTCAACACTCCAATTGGTAGATATGTTTACTAAGGGACTTCCTACAAAACAATTCAAAGATCTTACTTGCAAGTTGGGAATGATAGATACACATTCACCAACTTGAGGGGGGAGTGTTGCATTATCAGGAGAAATGTTCTGTAATTAAGTGCAGATTTCATTCTCTACTTATTAGGATAGATTTGTTAGTGATTTGATTTGATTTATACAACCATTATTTCTTGCTTTCATTATCTATTATTTTTTTCCTTAATTAGGTTGTAAACAGTTTATAAATTGAGACTGTAATCACATTTGTAAATCATCTCAGAAATATATTTCATCTATTTCTTTCAACTATTGGGAATGATGAGGAAATCCCAAAAGTGGAGAAGACACAATATCAAAGACTTGTGGGAAAACTCCTTTATCTATCACACACTAGGCCAGACATAGCCTATGCAGTTAGTGTGATTAGCCAATTTATGCATGATCCAAGAGAAAGACACTTGCAGACAATAAATAGAATTATTTAGTACTTAAAAGCCTCTCCAGAAAAAGGATTGCTATTCAAAAAGGGGGAAAAGTTATCCATGAAAGTATATACTAATGCTGACTATGCAGGATTGATCGTTGATAGGAGATCCACTACAGGCTACTGCATTTTCTTGGGTGGAAATCTGGTGACATGGAGGAGCAAGAAGCAAAATGTAGTTGCAAGATCAAGTGCAGAGGCAGAATTTAGAGTCATGGCTCAAGGGGTGTGTGAACTATTGTGGATGAAGATCATACTTGATGACCTCAAAATAAAATATGAAGCTTCTATGAGTTTGGCGTGTGATAATAAGTCCGTTATCAGTATTGCACACAATCTAGTTCAACATGATCGAACAAAGCACGTAGAGATAGACCGACACTTTATTAAGGAGAAGTTGGATAATGGTCTTATAGCCACTGAGTACATCCCTTCAAGACTCCAATTGGTAGATATATTTACTAAGGGACTTCCCACAAAACAGGTTGAAGATCTTACTTGCAAGCTGGGAATGATAGATAAACATTCACCAGTTTGAGGGGGAGTGTTGCATAATCAGAAGAATGATTTCGTAATTAAGTGCAGATTCCATTCTCTATTTATTAGGACATATTTGTTAGTGATTTGATTTGATTTGTACAACTTTAATTACCCATTATTTATGGCTTTCATTACCTATTATTTCTTTACTTAATTAGGTTGTAAATAATCTATAAATAGAGACTGTAATCACATTTGTAAATTATGTCATAAATATATTTCACCTATTTCTTTAAATCGTTATGTTGATCATCTTACCCATCCAGTGTTGTTGAAGATGAGGTCTCCTGTTGGTTGAAAATTGATGCTCAATCAAGCATTGTTATAAAATTTACCATCCACTCATCTTTTAAACAATTTTTTCGAACCTGAGACATGTGCAGAAGTTTGAGAACAGGCAAAATTATTATACACCAATGATACGTTGTAAATGAAAAAAACATATTTTTGCATATATTGATATGTATATTGTTATCGAATTTAGTGAGATCGACACAAATGACTCGTAATCCGTTTGTTATTTACAAATCGATTGAAAATTGAATCATTGAAAAAAAAATCTTTTTTTTTCAATTTTTCCCACGTCTTTATGGTGTGTCAAAATCTCCTCATAGTTGTTGCTCCCAAACATCTTGATGGTACAATGACAGAATATCTGAGTAAACCCTAAACCCTAAATCCTAAAAACCTTAAATCTTAAATCCTAAACCCTAAAAGATCGCCAGAACATTGGTTCTACTGCTTTTGTTGCACATTCAGGTACATCTTTTATTGGCCTTACCCATTCTAATTTCCTTGGTCCTTGGGTTCTAGATTCGGATGCCACATATCATATTAGTCGTAGTTCTTTTCCTAGTAGTGTCTCACAACATGTTTCATCTCCTTTTGCCTTAGTTCACTCTGACATTTGGGGATCAAGTCGTATGAAGTCTAATTTAAGATTTTAGTATTTTGTTACTTTTATTAATGATTATTCAAGATGTACTTGAGTGCTTTTAATGAAAAATCATTCTGAGTTGTTTTCGATATTTCAAATCTTTTACAATAAAATTAAAAATCAATTTGGAATTTCCATTCGAATTTTGTGCAATGATAACGGACGTTAGTATCTTTCTCATTTTTTTTAAATTTTTATTGCTTTTCATGGTATTCTTCATCAAACTTTATGTGCTTATACAACTCAACAAAATAGGGTAACTGAAACAACTCGTATTATTTTAATCCATGGTGATGTTCCTCAGCGTTTTTGGGGGGATGTTGTTCTTAGTGCATGTTATCTCATTAATCGCATGCCATCTTTTGTTTTAGAGGATAAAATTCCTCATTCTATTTTATTTCCACATGACCCTCTCCAGCCCTTACCTCCCAAAGTTTTTAGGTCCATATGCTTTGTTCATCATTTTAGTTCTGATCTTGATAAATTATCTCCTAGGTCACACAAATGTTTCTTTCTAGGGTTCACTAGATTACAAAAGGGATATAAATGTTTCTCACCTTCTGTTAACCGTTATTTTATTTCAGTTGATGTTATCTTCAGTGAGTCTTCCCTTTACTTTAAGTGTTGTCCTTGTCCGTATGTGTTTTCATCTAATCAAAGTTAATATTCCCCTTGTTCCTAATGCACCTAAAGATTCACCACCTCCACCAACTCTTTAGGTGAATAGTCGTCGTCAGACGTCCCATCGTTCATTAGTTGACTCTCTACTAGTGCCAACACCTCCACCCCCTCTGGCTCCGATAGTTGAACCTGATCTTCCTATTGCCATCCGTAAAGATATACGTTCTACCCACATTATACTGCTTTGAGTTACCATGGACTATCTCAATCTTTTTATACTTGCCTTTCGTCTATTTCTTCTTAGCGTCAGGCCATGCTTGATGAAATGAACATGCTTACGAATAATGGAACTTCGAAACTTGTTCCTTTACCTTCTAGGAAATTTGTTGTTGGTTGCAGGTGGATTTTTGCTATCAAAGTTGGTCTTGATGGTACTATTGATCGTCTCAAAGCTCGTCTTGAAATTTTTGGTTTAGACTAGTGATACTTTTTCTCCAGTGGCAAAGATGGCTTATGTTCGCTTATTCATAGCCATGGTTGCTCTTAAACGATGACCTCTTTATCAACTGGATGTTCAGAATGCCTTTCTTAATGGGGATTTGCATGAAGAAATTTATATGGAGCAACCTTCCGGTTTTTTTATCAGGGGAGTCTTCTGGATTGGTATGTCGTCTTTGCAAATCCTTATATTGCCTCAAGCAGTCTCCTAGGGCTTGGTTTGGAAAATTTAGCAATGTTGTTCAACAATTTGGTATGACTTGCAGTGAAGGAGATTTAGTTTTTTATCGTCACTCAAGTGATGGGTGTATCTATCTTGTAGTATATGTTGATGACATTGTTCTTTAAAGAAGTGATCATCATGGCATCTCACAAGTAAAACAATACCTTTGTCAACACTTTCAGACCAATGATCTTGGCAAACTCAGATATTTCTTGGGGATTGAGGTAGCACAATCCAATACTGGTATTGTTATCTCTCTAAGAAAATATGCATTGGATATTTTGGAGTAAATTGGGTTGATGAATTTGAAATCTATTGATACTCCCATGGATCACAATGTCAAACTTCTACCCAATCAGGGGGAGCCTCTTTCAGATCCTGAGAAGTACAAAAGATTAATTGGAAAATTGAACTATTTCACAGTTACTCGTCTTGATATTTCCTTTGCAGTCAGTGTGGTGAGTCAATTTCTTAATTCTCCATGTGAAGACCATTGGAATGTTGTCATTTGTAACTGAAGTACATTAAAGACTCTCCTAGAAAAGGTTTGTTGTATGGTCAAAAGAACCATACTAAAGTCGTTTGTTATTAAGATGCTAATTAGGTAGATCTTCATCTGATAGAAGATCAACTATTGTATCTCCATTGGTGATAACTTGATCTCTTGGAAGAGCAAGAAACAAAGTGTTGTGGTGAGATCTAGTGCAGAAGTAGAATATAGAGCTATGGTCTCGGTTACTTGTGAAATGACTTAAACAGTTACTTAAATAATTGTAATTTAGAGAGCTCACTCAACTATCCTATTCTTCTTTTCTTTTCTTTTAATATGATATATTTCAATCTAAAGTAAAATAATAGTTCCTTAGCTTATCATGTGCTGGTGGTTTATCAAGTGAATCCTTTGATGCTTTAGTTCTTCTGTGCCATTTTTCATACACCATAATAAAAGTATGCTAGAACTAAATCAAAACTTTATAGAATTTAATTGCTAAAACTAGACTTGTGAAGGACTAAATTTAAAAACAAATGTGTCTATCAGAGAACTAGAATAATTTTTGCTTTAACTTTTTTGTTATTTCACACTGTTTTATGATTCTTATTAATCAGACCTTGTTTCAATTACTTTTTCTTTGTAATCTATTTTCATTGTGTTGAAAAAGAGAGAAAGATATGCTCACAAATTTGTTTTGTTCTGAATGAATTCTTGACCCTTGTATAGAATGAGTATGAGAAGAGGTGAGTGTGTGTCTCCTTTGTATCAAATCAAACTCTTGCAGTAACTATAGTAGGGTGTTATCAGTTACCTAACTGACTTGGTTAGTCAGTTATAAGTATCTCTGGAGATTAAAAGTCACATTCAGTATTGATGGTTGCAGGTAAAGGATTCCTAGGATCTGCACTTTATACTTCTGACATTTTGATTGGTTTTGCATTGTTGAGACTACTACTTCTCACATTTTAACTGGCTTTGCATTATTGAGACTGCTGCTAAGGTATTTTGTATTGTTCAGATTATCTATATTGATATATAAAGCGGATTACACGCTTTGTGGCTTTATTAAAACTTTACTATATCTTTCTCATGGAATTGTCTAAAAAAATTGTAAATTATTTAGAAAAAACTTGCTATTGATAATATCATTGAATCACCTTTGACACTTCTCTTAACCTTGTGATGATCATGTTATTTAAATTGAGTTTTTATTACAGTAAAAGCAGAAATTATGGGAAACACATACTTCAAAATGTCTTACCTAGGAATAGTATTAAAGCATAAACTTTTTTTTTCTTCTCTGGGTTGGCACTGGTTGTTAGTTGTCAACATCATATGTAATTCTTGTAACATGGTTGATGAAGATCCTCTCTTGCACATCTTTTAGTCCAATTATTTCACATGTAGTCATTGTATCAAATTCTAGTAATTAACCCACCATTCTCCATAAGGCTTCTTTTTTACCTTTGGATCTTGTGTCACTGGTCTTTGAAAAATACTTGTTTAGGATGACATGGGTCATATGGCTTGCAGTAATCATTTTCACTATTATTAGAGCTTCATTTGACATGGTCATTTCCGCTACTTCCGTTTAGTCACTTTCTATTTCTGTATTATTTATTTCGTTATATAAGTGTATGTTCCTCTTCTTTTAATTAAACTCTAATTAGAATATGTGATTGCCTGCAAAGTCATGCTTGAAATTTGGTCATCACACTAGTTTGGTGGATGTGGATGCTCTAGACAAAACTGGCGTGGGCCAAAAATGCAAGACTAAACATTTTTTGGCGTACAAGAATAATGGATCATGAGTGGAAGACTATTGCTTTTGTCCATAAGTCAAATGTGGAGAGTTATATACATTGAATTGCAGACTTCTTTGGACCCCATGAAAGGTACATTTCAACCCTGCTACTATTTTCCTTGTTAGCTTGTTTTCTTTTCCTTCATTTGAATCTTTTGTTGCTTTGTTTTACTTCTCGTGGTTGGATCTTTTTCTTAAAACTGAAGAAATGGAATGAGTTCTAAAGTGTTGAAGTTTTGATAATGATAAAAGAAGTTCCACGTAATGGTTCATTTGTCCATTGCAAGCCAATGGCGGAATATTATCGAGTGCATTTTATGACGACTTCGCTTTCTGTTAAGATCCTATTGCCTAAGTCAAAAGTGATGTCGATATCATACTTGAATCAATTAAAAAATTTCTTATTGAGTTCAACGTTAAGAGATAGACCATTCTTCCAAGTCTTTTTCTAATATCACTGTCTACTGTGTCCCAGTGTACACTAAATGTATTGGTATTAATTTGTGATGGCAAATCAATAATGCTTTTGAAGCACAAGTGTGGACTAAAGTAGAAAGACTAATTAATTAAATGTCTTAGTGTTCAAAAAATCTATCTTGTGTGGTATCCAAGGAACTTTTCCATTTGAGACCTGTAAGAATTTAATATTTGAAATTTACTGCACTGCTTCTCAAACTCTAGATGTTTATCTAATAGGTTTGGTTTTTACCCCTTCATTTTACTTCTCTGGACATCATTGTTATAAATATTAAATTAGTTGCATGGAGCCAGGTCTTGGTAAATATGATGCTTAATCAGTTTTTGCATTGGATCCGTGGATTTAGTTGGTTTGACAAAAATCTACTTGGTGGAGTCTAGCTTTAAAAATGTCAGTCAAAAAATCACTTTGAATTGGCCAAATGCAGAAACTATTTTATACATGATCCTTTTTCTAAGAAGTTTTCCATTTGTCAGTAGTTATTCTTTCAAGAAATAATGCTATTCACACAACACTTGCATTCACAATTTTGCTGAAATGTCAACTAGCTTAATCTAAATTCAGTTGGCCCCATCAAGGTATCAACTTACTATTATACTCAGACAAGGCCACGAGTATACTGTACAATTGAGAGTGCTAAAGTTGTCAAGGTAGTTTTTTTTTCTTTTCTCTTTTTCATTATGATTAATGGTTGCATTTTGTTTATTTATCCAAACCAAATGTTGAGTTATAGGAGGATCAATATTCTACCCGCCCTCTTTTGTCTATGTTCAAAACAAAATACATTTTTTCATATGCAGCTGATATTGATCACAAGTTTTGTGCATAAACTTAGAGCTTTTAAATCAAAGAAAACGTTTTCTTTTTTGTGCAGGTTCTACAGTGAGGTAAAAAACTAGACAAGTGATTCTTTAGTACCACTACCACAATTATTAACCCATTGTTTTCCACACACCCAAGTAGTAATTTCTATTGATTTTATAAGTAGTTAAAGATATTGTGTTACAAAATATAACAAGTACAGGTTAGTGAAGAGATATGATATGACATGACATTTGAAATGAACAATTTGATACACTAGGGATGACAAGACCTTTGTGGTATCGAGTGAAAGGATGTGATCATATAATAAATAAATATCATTATACAAAAAGAATGGTGTAAGTTGTTTACTGTGGTGTTAGTTCAACAGGATAAAAAGGTTTTGGGAAGATAAAACGTGAAAACTGCCAAAAAGGACAAGTTGCAATACCTTGTACCTAGTAGCTAATATAGTTGACGTTGATTTATGATGCTGAAGTGTTCAATTTAATCTTTTGTAGTACTTTGGTTTATTATTTTGATTGCGACTTGCAAATTGTCCTACTTGTTTTGTATTCTGCTTCTAAAGTTTGTGGATACCCACCACAAACTTTTATCATGTCTTTATGTAAAAGTTAAACTAGTTGCATTTCTAATTACTTTTTCTTTTGAACAAAAATCTTGTGCTAGAGGTTAAGCACGGCATTATATTGCATGATAATTGTTGAGACCCTATATTATCGAATATAAGATGGATGGTCATAAACAATCTATGATTCATTAAACAATTTGATGACCATAAGATATATGAGAGTTTATGTTTTGATGATATAAAAAACAATCTGAATGGTTTATTTGTATTTTGAATGTTGTAGACTCTTTGTGCGTCTACAACATATGTTTATAATAGATAGTTTAATAAGACTTATTAATTGCATAACAAAAAATTCAGACTGAATGTTTTATTTGTTATTTGAATTATCTAATAGTGTTTTGTACTATTGCAGTATTATAGTAGATCCTTCAAAGTGTTTGTAACTTTTGTTCATAATAAACAGTATGATGGTTTGATGAACAAATTGAATGTGTATTTAAGAGTTAATTGTGAAAATTGAAATCTTCATAATACATATACTTGCTAAAAACTCAATTAATTAAAGTAATATAATATCAAAAAACAAAAGATTTTATTTGCAAGTTTTGTGGAACAAAAAGATATTGATAACGTTTATTTTAAGAAACAAAATATCTTTATTATCTTTTTTTATAATTGTATTGCTTAAATTGATTTTATCAGTTGTAATATATTGCGAATATCTGTAAATCTTTTTTAACCAGAAATGAATTGAGTGTTCTTAATCTCAAGGGAGTTTAATAAGATATAATTTGGAGAGATGTAAATACATGGTGTAACCAAAAGGGGTGTGGATACTTATCCTAACCTAAAAATGTGAGAATATTCGTTCTAACATGAAGTGTTGATAATTAATTGGAAGTGCATATTAATAAGGAAAATAGAGGTAGAGTTTATGCATTACAACTATTAGAATCTACTTTTAATGTATTTAATTTCATGGTTTTTATGCGAAATTTTCTTATTATTGCAAGTGACTTTAAGAACATTAAAATATCTATTTATTTTATCTATTTCTGGTTAACAAAACTTTGAATTTGATCTATTTATTTTATATTGTTCTATTTTAAACCTTGACTAAAAGCATAATTTGATTTGAAAGTTTATAAGTGCAATGGTTAGACATTTGAAAGATTGCAAAATGTCTTTAAATTAGTCAGTGGGCCTAAGTTTACATGCAAATTTGCCCAGTAAAGATAGAATTTTAATTTTTTTTTTCTCACTAAAATATTCTCATTTCATAAATCGTTAACTCTAATCCTTCAATATCATGATCAATGCAAACTAAAATATCTCAATAATTTATGCAAAATAATAGTTTTTGAATGGGTCAAGAAAGTCTCCTTCTTTGTCTCGAGTTCTCTATCGCTTAAGTAGTTCCAATATTGAAAGTGATAAATGTTATTAAAAATACAACATTTACTTGTCTTAAACCAACTTATTTATAGATTTGTATTGGACATCACCACAAATGGATTTATATCAATATCAATATTATAATTAACCTTGTATTAGTTTTATAATATGGTCAATTTATTAAGTTGATTTGGGATTAGTCTCGTACTTAATTATTCTCTCACGTTGAATTTTCAATGTGTCTTCGATTTCATTGTTTATATAATTTTTGTTATGTGAATGATTTTTAATAAAGATTTATTGTCATCATCTAGATGTGTCAAGGTGCTCTCGGCCTAATATTACATATGTGGTATTGGCCATATGGTTTTTGCCATATACGGGACATTAGTCCCCTAGACTCGAGAACTTTCTTCGAGAGCATACTTTTGCAAAAAAATTTTACCTATTTTCATTGATAGGTGTTTACCTATTTGACCGAGACATGCTCAACTACATCTCAATCCTCACTAGCCCCCAGGTTCGACGGACATGTCTCAAAAGAGTCTAGAATATTCTAGTACAAGTTGGATAAGGGTCTGAAACGCTGTCTCTAATTATTTGTGCTTGGTATGGTTGCGATCGTTGGATGCGAAGAGATCTAATGGTTAGGGGAGATGTGTTGTTTAGGTTGCTTGTGTTTCAATTTCTATAAATAGGGGTGGGTCTTTATGTTATCAATCTGAGTAGTGGCTAGATGTAAAGAGCTCATTGTTCTCCTAGGTTAGTGATGTCCTCCTCTTCAAGCGTGTTGACTTCTTCGGGTGGGTGCTCATCGAAAGATTTCGACGAGTCTTTGATTGCTATTGTGGGTGTTAGTTGAGCTTTTGGGATGAAAATATGTTGGGTTGATGCTCCGGGTAGAGATGAGGACCTTGTCGTGGAGCAGGCCGAGAGTGACCGTCCACTCTAGTCAGGCTATGATTGGGTATATACGTTTGTGACTGAGTACTTTTCTAAGCATTGGTGGTCATTTATGGTCGAATCTTTCTCGAAAAGTGCGCTAGTTCTAAAAGGATGTGGAGATTGGTATAGACTCAATGCGTGTAGATACATGTGTCATGGTCGAGAGGGAGCTCTCTACGGATTTCTCTACATGTATGTGTGTATCTTTACAAATGCACATGTTTGTTTTCCCTTTGATGAGTTTAACATGGGTGTTCTCGGAGTTCTAAATGTCATTCATACCTACTTACATCTAAATTCTTAGGCCTTGATACAAGCCTTTCACTTGCTATGTGAGATGTTCAACTTAAAGTCTTTCTCTAGTTTTATAGTGCTTGGTCTATCAACCCAATCAGTTGATTGTCTCTGGTTGGTCAACCAAGAACATTTCTCCTTGCCCTTTATACTTCGTCATATAAGAATTTCACAATTTTTGAACATCAGAATCAAATTCTTTGATCAAAACAGTCAGCAAACTTTTTCCATAAATCCTAATATGGAATTAAAATAGTTTTGAGAACTTGCAAAGACACAATAGAATGATTGTATAAGAATTTGTGTGGATCTATCACACAAATATGAACTCAAATCTAAAAGAAAAATGCACCAAAGGATCAAACAATTCAGATTATAAACTGGACTCAAGATCAAATCAAGAAACCAAATCAATCAAGGAAAGTACTACTAGGATTTGATGACAATTCTTGGAAGCACATGACTTTAACATAACATGTATAGATTCATAGAATCAAAAGACTCAAAAACTAAACAGATTGCACCGATTGAATCATCAAGAAATACTCAAAACCTAACAAAATCAAAACAGTATACCAAAATACAAAAGAATCCTACATAAAATTGCAATATAGAAGCTCAAGATCAATTTGAACATGTTTGCACTGATTGGATTGATCCAAACAACAATCAAAATAAATAAAAAAACAAGGTTCAATACAACAAGACAAGCAAGAACAATGGAAGAACAAAATCAAAAAGAGAAACAAGATGAAAGCACTTATCTCTTGAAGACCTTGGCTCTAGATACCACTTGATAGGTGCATGCTTTCATCCGATTGATTAACTCTGGTGGAGTTGCGGAAGCTTACATGGATTGCTCACGAACCAGGCTCTCACATGGAGATCACGGTTGCCTTGGAGGTGCAGGTCAAGCATGAAGGTGAGTGGTTCAGCCAGCTCACTTGGAAGATGAAGGTTGAAGACTAAACTTGCCTATCCTAGAGAGAAAGTAGACAAGAGTGAAGAATTGGCACAAAAATTTGGCAGCAATTTCACTCTATGATTAATCTTGGTTTTACATGAGGTAGGCTCCTCCTTTTATAGTATTGGAGGATCGGTCAAATGGATTTCAAATGCAAGTGAAATAGCTTTGGAATGTCCACCTAATGCATCTTGGCACATGAAACATATTTAACATGTGTTGAAAAGATTTTTAGCACATGTTTCATATGGATCATGTGGAGGTAGCCGTGCAGCACATTTAACACATGGAGCATGTATTAATTGTGTACTCTTTTACCTTGCTTAAATTGGCCTAGGTGAATTTAGAGGTTTTAGAAACTCTAAATTAACCTAGGTTGATTTTATGTGCCAAAATTAAATTCTAAGAAAATTTACAGTAATTTCCTATACTAATTTTGCCAGAAAATAAATTCTACTCTACATTAAGCTTGTGGCTTGAACATATAGAGGAACGTTTCTTTGCCCTCAGTAGCAGTGTTCCAATTCTCTTGAATTCTTCTGGCCATAGCTCTTTTAGTTGGCCCGGATCTTCTATGTGTTGGGCTTGAGCTGAAACTTGAACTTGTATTTGGGCTTGGGCTTGACCTCTTCCAGTAGTTGTTTATGCTTTGATGAATTGGAGGTCTTCTTGAATATGTTTGCACATTTCTTCAACCTAGAGTTGTTCTCTTGATTTGGGCCTACAAATATAAACAAAGGCCCAAATAGACCCCTACTTGCAATTAAATCAATAAACAACCTCTAGGTCTTCATCCTCCTTATTATATTGTTGTATGAGGCTGGACGGTTTTCCATCAGTAAGGACGTGTACCAAGGACAGTTACTGTCGGGGGCCAAGATTGGGGCTGATGAGTGTGATGAATGAGGTGGCTGAGAGCCCTCTTTTTTTGTAATTTTTTGTGTAGCCTTTTAATGTTGTTGGCTATAGTATTATTTTTGTAAGTGTTGATCGACTTTGAGCTCAATATTCTTTAGTGATATATTTTTCTTTGTTTCATTACTTTTAATTTTTAGTGCTTTATCATATTTTATTTTAAGTTAAATCAAGAGGGATCGCTTGTTCGTGAAACCTCCTAGGCCGATTTCTTTAAATTTGGGAGTAATCAACGTGAATCGTGTTAGGCTGACTAGATTGTCGGGAGTATTCACATTGAACTGTCCTTATCCGAAATATTCTTCATAATTGGAAATTTTAAGATTATTTTATTCAAGTGTCTCATTAAAACCTTCTCGGCTAAAACCCTCCTTAGAGAAAGGCCGACTGAGGAAAGAATGCACCTACAAATAAATTCGTTCACAAAATTAACTAAAATAAAATTTCAAGTGTGTTGCATTTCAGGTTCTTAGTACTTGTTTACCCGAGAGGTGCTTGAGTCAGTATGTTCCATTTTTCACTATGAATCCAAAACGACCCTTCTTAGTTTGTCGAGAATTTACCGTTAGTCTTTCTAGCTTCGCTTCTCATTCACCAAACTGGATCTCCTCGATGGAAGCGTGGCTTAACCTTTGAATTGTATCTCCTTGTTGCTATAATTTTGCAAGCCTCCTCCCTAATTTGAGCATGGTCTCTTAATTCGCTAAGCAAGTACAAGTTGGTATCAAGGTTCCAGCTATTAATGTCCATGTCGAAGAGTTGTCTTCTTAATGAAGGTTTTCCTACCTTAATCAGGATCATAACATTAGTTCCATACGTTAGGCTGTATGGAGTTTCTTGAATTGCCAACTAGGGTGTGCATTTGTATGCCCATAAGACCTGTATAAGTTCCTCTCTCCATTTACCCTTAGTGACCCCTAATCATTTCTTTACTTCGTACATGATGACCTTGTTTGTAGCCTCGGCATGGCCATTGGTTTGAAGGTGCTCAATTGAGCTCGTGACATGCTTTATGTCGAGACACTGTCATAGAAACTAATGATTCCTAGATCGATGAATTATCGTTCATTGTCAGTTATGATACTGTGAGGAGTTTCATATCGACATATGATGTTCCTCCACATAAAGAGTTTTATTTCAATCCATTTGGTAAAGTAGTGGATGACCACTAATAAAAATTTGCATTGAACTTTTTTGGGTGGGAATAATCCTATGATGTCCATTCCCCAAACGGTGAAGTGCTAGAGAGGGTTGATGTTGTGTAGCTTTTCAGGCTTAGAGTACATCATGTTTATGAACTCTTAGCATCGTGAACATTTCTTTATGTACTCGATGCAATCACTTTTTATACCAAACACCTTGTGTTTATATCTGAGAAGAAGTGGATCTTTTACCTAAAACTCCCTGATCATGTGGTTGACTGTCATTAGAGAGCAGCTTTTACATATGACATTTTTATTTATTGGGCCAAGGTCAATTCTACTATGGGTGCCTTGTACTCGACTTGATTGTTTGATGTCGAGGCGAAGGGATTGTTCCAAAAGTAGCCATCCAAACCCTTCTAGGACCACCCACATGCCACAACCTCGCGTATTGGAAGAATCGTCTATGTGTAGGATCCACTGGCCAAGTTGTAGTTCAAGTTTCGGCTTCAGTTCACTTATGAAATCAGCCAAGCATTATGATTGATTGGTACTTTCAATGCGTATTTCATGTCATACTTAGAGAGTTCCACCGACTATTTGATCATTCATCCAACAAGGTCATGTTTAGAGAGGACCATGTTTATGGAGTAGTCGATTCTAGCGATTATTGAATGATTTTGAAAATATAGTCTCATCCTTCGAGCTATGGCTACCAAGGCCAACAATACCTTTTCCATCATCTAGTATCTTGTCTCAACCTTTTGCAAAGTCTAACTAATGAAGTATATTAGTTTCTATTCCTTGTTTATCTCCTATGCTAACATTCTGATGATGGCTTCCACCGAGACTGGTGCGTACACGATGATGGGCTCTATTAGAGATGCCTTTTGGATTATCAGTGGGGATGACAATAATTTTTTTATTTTTTAGAATATCCTTCACAATTCAATTCCTAGTTGAATTTTGATGGTTTTTTTCATGAGTTGGACCATCGGCTTAGTCTTTTCGGCTATTCTTGGCATGAACCGAGATAATGATGTGAGTCTCTCCATAAGTGTTGTGCTTGCTTTAAATTATTTGGGCTACACATTTCCACTATAGCTCGACACTTTTTCCGGTTAACGTTGTGATGCATGAGAATGAAGCCAAGGAATTTTCCACCCTCTCTACCCTGAATACACATTTGTCGAGGTTTAATCTCATGTTATGCTTCCTCAGGCCAGTGAAAATTTGTCGAGATCATTAACATGTTTTTCGCATGATTCAAACTTGACTATCATATCGACAACACATACCTCAACATTGTGTCCACTTAGGCCTTTGAAGACCTTATCCATCAACCTTTGGTATGTGGCACCAATGCTCTTGGGGTCGAACAACATGACCTCATAATAATAGTTGACATCGTCTGTCATGAATTGTTTTTTCTTTATGCCTCAAATGCATTTTTATTTATTTGTATTTGATTGTATCCTAAGTATGCGTTGAGAAAAATGAGTATTTTATGACATGTTGCTACTTCAACTAATTGATTTATGGATGGTAATGGGTAGGCATGTTTTGGGCATACATTCTTCAAATTGGTGTAGCCAATGCACATTCTCCATTTTCCATTGGCTTTCTTGACCATAACAACATTTGTGAGCAATGTCGTGTATCGAGCTTCTTGGATGAACCCGACACTGATTAACTTCTTAACATTCTCTCTAGCTTTTTTTCTCTTTTCTTCTCCCAATTTTCTTTTCTTATACGCAATAGGCAAAGAGCTTGTGTGAAATTATTCCTAGGTCGACGCACGACATGTCAATTGTGTTCCATACAAATAAACCATGATTGTCGGTAAGAACTTGGGAAATCTTCTTGGCCTCAGAGTTTGTTACGGAAGTTCCTATCTTAGTGCAATGTGCCTCATCTTTTATTTGGTTTTACTTGGATGTCGTTTTTTTAGTCAAGGTTGTTTATAACAACTATGTTATCCCTTCCAAGTCATGGTGGCTTTTTGTTTGAGGATAGAAGCTCGATTCTTAGGCTTGCAACATAACATTCTCTTGCGGCTCTCTAATCAACGTAAATGTTGACGATGTCCCCTGATATCGAGGGGATCGTCATCGCCAAGTGAGGCGTGGATACTATCGCTCCTAACTTGTTTAAGGATGGCCTTCCTAAGAGAATGTTATAGGAAGTGTTGGCCTCGACAAGTAGGTATTGGATCTTGATAGTCCCTCTTATGAGGCTTCCTTCGTCAAACTTTGTATATAGGTCTATGTAGCCCTTTTTATCCACCTTTTCCCCCAAGAACCCCATGATCTGGTCATTATTTGGTTGGACCTATGTCTTGAGGATTTGCAGCTTCTTAAAATTCTTATAGTACAAGATGTTCGCCAAGCTCCCTTAATCAACCGAGATCTTCATGAATGGAAAGTTTTCAACCTCCATCGGGTCATCCTACTTGGGGTTTATACCTTTGTAATTAACGCCTGTAAAGTTGATAAGTGGCATCTTTTTGTAACAGGAGGAGGTCATAATGTTGACCAACTGCACTATTTAGAGGTGTTCCTTTCTTGTGGATGTTCCTCCCCCCGCGAATACACCTATAATGGTGTTAATCACACCTCGGAGAGGCGCTTCACGGTTGTGTTCTTGCTCTACTTTAGGGCATTGGTGTATTCTTCGTCGTTCAAATTCTT
Source organism: Phaseolus vulgaris (assembly GCF_051622355.1). Classification (NCBI taxonomy): domain Eukaryota; kingdom Viridiplantae; phylum Streptophyta; class Magnoliopsida; order Fabales; family Fabaceae; genus Phaseolus; species Phaseolus vulgaris. The sequence goes on along the minus strand of NC_143501.1, from coordinate 28,381,143 downwards.
TTCGACAAGAACTTCTATCGTGGTCTTGGCGAACACATTTTTCCCCTCTCCCTAGTGATCGAGGTACCATTCGATATCTTTGTTTCTCTAATGAATCATCAGAGGTGGCCTATCTATACCAAATCCTTAATTTTTTCCTTCAACTCTTGACATTCTTTTATTGCGTGATCGAAATTGTGATGGTATTTATACTATTTACTTGTATCAATGTTCGGAGATGTTGATACCTTCCTTGGATTTGGAATTAATTCATTGTTGAGGGTCTCTTGAAGGCAATCGACATTAAGAGTGGTATATTAAGATAACCTTGGTGTTTTATGTTATCCGGTTTCTATGATTAGATAAGGCCTACTCGGCCTGTCCTTTTGTTTTACTTTCTTAGGCACCATCCCCACTTTTACCTTGTTTCTGAAGTCTCGTGATTCCTCCAACTACATGAATTTTGCGGCCCTATGTCACAACTGGTATAGGTCCACTACGAGTTTCTTTCATAAGTTATCTGCAAAGGGTCTTAGTCAGGACTACTTTTTGAAAGCTCTCCATGAAGAGTTAAAGAAACTCTCCCTTCTCTTGTCGGGTGTTCACTAAAGTGTTGGATGTCAGATGATGCGACAGATCTCTTGTACTACGTTCCAAATCTGTCCACCAACATATCAAATGAGTCAATAGAAGGGGGGCAGTCATGTGAACCAACTTAGTGCATCCTCCTTCAATAATGTGGAGAAAACACAGGACATAGGACATCGTCATCTATTATGTACAGTTTCATCCGTGTGACATAGACGTGCTTGTCTAGGTCTATTGTTTTAATCAATCCTTTCTAGCAGGGTGGAAGTATGACATCCAATATGTTGTTGAAAAGCGAGTGTATTTGGATGCCTCCTCTCGTTATCGACGTGTTAGTCAATGTGTGAAGTTGAGACTCAACTTTGTAGCTTTCTACTTCCCAAGCTTAGGTTACTATGGTGCGGGTGGGCTCGACCTAGGTGAGACGATCATGACAGTTTCTTAGTCAACTTCTTTAAGAGGGCGAGATACATGGGTTCCTTCCCTCAACATTTTTCTCATCTCTTCTTTATCTTGTTTAAAGCACTAATCTCCTTTGCGTTTTTTTGTCTCAACTTTGTCTCGATTGACCGTGCATTTACTGATCTCTAGAAGTTGTTTGTCATATTTCTCATTGATATAATTGATTCCTTCAATGTTCTTTTGAACCCCACGATATGTGTCAAATATTATTGTATGAGTCGAGAATGTCTTTTTCCTTATCCTGAATTCGTATTATGCTCCTTTCAGATTGTCGTCTTGATTTGTGATTGTCTTCTGTCTAAAATTTTGAAGTTGTACTTATAAAATATTTTCAACACTAAATCTACTCTAATAATTAAACATTTAAATATCTCAAATCCATCTATTTGTAGATTTTTATTAGAATTTTACAAAAATATAGATCTGAATCAAAATGGATAATATAATTAATCTTATATTAATCTAACAACTCAAATAGGTTATTAAGTTAATTTAAAATTAGCCTCGTTCTTATTATTTTCTCGTGTCGATAATTCAATATGTGTTCAACGTAATTTCTGACACCATTTTGGTTATATTTAGGGTTTTAAATAAAAATGTGTTATAATTGAATAGATCTATGGAGGTGATCTCATATATATATGGTATTGTTTGGGCCATATAAAATACTAGATTTGCAGAACGTGGAAGAAGGAGGATGACGCCAATGTTTCTTAAGTGGCCAGGATTCAAAATTTATGGTCCTCTTCAAACTTTTTAATCCATCTTATCTCAAAACTCTAAATTAATTATACAATATAAAATACTAAAAATAAGTGCCCCTTTAGTGTGTATAATATTTATTTATTTATTTTTATCATACATAAAACATGTCCATATATGGGTGGTCCATGTCTTATTCTAAATATTTTTCTTTTTGTTTACATTATTAAGTGGTTTAATAATATATTCTGCAAACCATTAACCACACGTGTGTCGGTATATATATATATATAAGGAACTCGAGGATAACGTAGACAGTGAAATATACGTATATTTTGGCTTTAGATGGTATTTACGACAAGTCGACAACAATGTAGGGGAACAAATTGTTTAATTTAAAAATGTCGATTTTTTTTTTGGAGTGAAATTTTGCATGTTTAAAATCTTTTCGAATATTTTCTTTTGCTTTTTTGTCCTAGAAAAAGACTTGCTAGATACACGGTATCTATTCATGCTTTGAAATATTATTTTTCCATGTAGCACGTGACAATGATTCAGAAAGCAAACACTGTTATTAATTTTCTTCCTTTTACATAAATAAGAAAATAAAATAAAAAGGACACGTGTTTTTTTAACAGAATTATCAACAATTTGATATTAGTTTCTATAAAAAGTTTGAATTAGGGTAAGACGTGGCTTTTTACAAGACCATAAGAAGATTATAAAATCTCGTGCAAATTTATATAATATTTGCATATTATGGTCAGTTGAACAAAATAATTGACCAAATTTGTTCTTCTTGGCTTACAATATAATGTTCTTTAAAATAATTATTTATTATTAATCATCTTCCTTTCGATTTAAAATAATTTTACTCCTTTTAAAAAATTGAATTGATTGATACTTTTAAAGTTATATATTATAAAAACAATTGGGATGAATAAAAGAGAAAAAAAAAACAGAAATATTTCTACTATTTTCTTTTCCTTACTTAGATCAAAGTAGAGAGTTTAAATATATACAAGCAGTACACTCATTCTAAGTCTAGCTAAAAAGACAAAATGTAAAACAAAGAGTCAATGAATGCTAGAATAAGAAAATATAAAATAAAGGTTAGACATATGTAGAGACTAAGAATTAGAAAAGACAAAATTAATGTTAACACTAGATTTATTGCAATGTATCTTGTTGAGTCATTGTCATAGTATAAAAGAGATGATTACTCAAAAAGAACTTTGAAATCTTGAAGAAGATAAGTTAGCCATTGAATTTCACATGTAATAGTGGTCATTGCTCTGTATTCAGGTTCACAGGAACTCTTTGATATTGTTCCTTACTTCTTTGATTTCCAGGATATGAGGGAATTCACAAGATGCACACTAAAACCAGTCACTGATTGTCTTGAATCACTACAGGTACCTTAATCACTATCACAAAAAGCTTTTAAATAAGTAGAAGTGTTGGAAGAGAAAAATGAACCAAGACTAGGAGCTCCTTTAATATATCTGAGAATTTTAATTGTTGCATTATAGTGAGCAATTCCAGGCTTAGCAAGAAATTGAGAAAGTTGTTGCACATAAATGTTATGTCAGGTCAGGTATTAGTGAGATACATAAGTCTTCTAATCAATCTTCTATAGGCTTGAACATCTGTGAAAGGAACACTTTCAGTTGGAAATAATTTTGCATGATTATCAATTGAAATGCAGGTTTGCAGGGTAAAAAGACCTGCATCTGTTAACAATTCTAATGCATATTTTTTTATTCATCACTATCCCTTTCTTACTTTTTGCTATTTCAAGACAAAGAAAATATCTTAAATCCCAAAGATCCTTAATCTTGAATGTATGATTCAAGGCTTGTTTCAATCTCTTCTTTACCATTTCCTGCCAATATTATATAATCCACATACACCAATAATGTTGTAAAAGATCCTTAAGAAGAATTAATGAATAAGGAATGATTATTCATAGATTGAGTATACCCTACATAAAGCAAAAAGGATGATAGTTTGACAAACCGCTCTCTGTTGGTTTGCTTAAGGCCATATAAAGCCTTTTTTAGTTTATAAACTTCTCCTGGTTGAATAGAACTCATTCCAAGAGGAGCAACTATGTATACATCTTATTTCAACTCTCAATGTAAAAAGACATTGTTTATGTCTAATTTTTTGAATTCCCAAGATAGAAGCTAGAGACAGAAGCAACCTTATGGTGGTCATCTTTGCTACTAGAGAGAAAGTATCAAGGTAATCAATCCCTTTCCTACTAGCCTTGTGTTATACCTTTCAACTGTCCCATTAGCCTTATATTTTATTTTGAATATCCATTTGCAACCTATGGTTGTTTTTTCCTTAGGCAGAAGAGCAGTCTCCCATGTTTGATTTGACTCCAAAGTAGATATCTCACATTGTTAGCTTTTCTCCAACAATCATGTTTCACAACTTCAGAATAAGTGTTTGGCTCAACATGTGAAGAAAGAGACATAACAAAAGATGTGTAAGAAGGTGATAAATTGTTATAAGACAAAGGATATTTAACTCTTGAAGATGTATTGGAAACATTAAGATTACAATGATATCCTTTGGATACTTAGGTGGCCTTTTATTCTCATGCTCATTCGAACAGGCTACTCTGACTCAAAATTTTGTTTTGTGTCATGATCTTCATTGAGGTTTTGGTTTATATAGAACAAACTTCTTTTGGAACCTCAATGTCTGATTCACATTTATTATTATTGTTATTTTCAGCATTATCACAAGGTGCAAGAAAGGCTTGTGATGACTAACTCAAAACAGGTTGATCTTTAGTAAAAAAAACAATTGATCATGAATGCTAAGACTGTTACTTTCATTGTTAGTATCTTGAACCATTTGATATGGAAAAACATGTTCATGGAAAACAATATCTCTAGACACAAAAAAATTCTCTGGACTGAAAATATTCAACAAAACATATCCTTTTGTCCCCCTTTTAAAACCAATAGAAACACATTTTGATGCCCTTGGAACAAATTTTCTTTTGTTTGTTGACAAAGTGCTAGCATAGCATAAAGATTCAAACACCTTTAATCCATTAAAATTTGCTGCAATTTTGTAAAGTATTTCATATGGAGAACAATAATTTAGAACAGGTGTTGGAAACATGTTTATATATACACAACATGTATCATAAAATATGACCAATAAATTTTGGGTAAATGAGATTTTTTCATGAGAGCTCTTGTGATGTGAGTTAATTTTAGAATTGCATATTTTAGATGTGTTTACTTGGATTATGAATGTTGATTTAACAGGATATGGTGAGACTCAATGAAGACTGTCATTAGACACGAACTTAACCAAGTGGTTAAGTAAATGTGAAGGTTTTCTTCAAAGAGTAAAGAGAAAAACACAATTTAAGATGAGGATGATGCTAAACATGAAAATAAAGCAATCTAAGATAAAGATAAATGACAAAAATGGAAAGGGAGACAATGGAAAATAATAAGAGTAAGGAAAGGTTATGGAGATGATGGAAATGGTGATTGAATCACGCCACTTGGAATGGGGAGAGTTCCAAGATGAGTGAGGAGGAATCGCCACTTGAAGTATTCTCTACTCAAGATAAGACCCAAAGAAAGTTTGGGAACCACACAAGGAGTCACTCTGACAAAGTTTCATTACTTCAAATTCAATGTCCTTGAGGCAAGGCACTCTATTTATAGGAGACAGTTCCTTGGAGAGTAAGAGTGAAAGTAGGGGGTGGAAATGAAGAGAAACCTTCTAGAAGGTAGGTCAACCTAGGGTGTTGCCCAAGCTAGAAGAAATCTTCTAGAAACTAGGTTAAATAAAGGCAAGGGGCAATTTTGGGATGTGTTTCTAGAAGCTAGATTGAGGTTGACTTGGCATAAGCCCAATTTATGCTAAGTATACCATAATCTACTGAAATTAAAAGCAGTGAAAATAATTGGTGCTCAAGTCCAATTATGTGGGCTCTGTTCCTCGTAATCCTTTAAGAAATAAGAGGCTATGAAACAATGACTATGGACTGAACTTGACCTGGTCGTGGGTCTTGTGTCATGCTCTTGGTCATCCTTCTGAAAGGTTGGGCTAGCTTAGTGGTTGTTTTACCACTCAAGGTTCCATCATCTTGCTACATTTAATATATGATCATGTTTTCTTTCAACTACGCTATTTTGTTGTGGAATATTGACACACGATGTTTGATGCACTATTCCTTTATTAACAAAGAAATTAGTCATGAAAAATTCAGTCTTATTATCACTTCTTATTATTTTTATTGTTGTCTCAAATTGTGTTTCAACAAAATTTTCCAAATTCTTGACGACTTCAGATTTTTGTTTTAAAAGGAAAATCCACATGTACCTCGAATAGTCATCAACTATGGTCAAGAAATATTTATGACCATGAATTGATTGTATTGAGTATGGTCCTCATACATCTACATGAATCAAGTCAAGACATTTTTTAGATTTAAATGTACTAATAGGAAATTAATTTTTTTTTTCTATTTTGCAAAATGACAAACATCACACACACAAAAATTTGTTATATTTAACAAAAGAAAATTTAGTCATAATAACATAAAAACATTTTTTTGAAACATGCCCTAATTGAAAATGTCAAAGGGTTTCTAGATCACTAGCACTGACATTAACAGTATTAATGGTATGTGCATATTTGATGGGTTTTATTTAAAGGTTTTGATAGGATGGGATTTTGAGTATATAAAGTCTATCTTGCGTCTTAGCTGAACCAATTATTTTCAAGGTAATTTGACATAAATAACATTAATTTGATTATATGAAGTGAAATGAGTTAAGGATGAACAAATATGGTTAGTAGCACCACTATCAAGAATCTAAGAACCGAAGGAAGGAAGAAATTTATTACCAATTTGTGTTGTCATGTTGGAAGGAATAACAGAGATTTAATTAGAAACATTGCCACTGGATTTGGATTGTTGTAAAAGAGAAAACAGTGTTTGATACTACTTAGGAGTAAAACCAATTTGTTGAGACTGTACTTTTGCCTTTGAATCTTCATGATTTTGCTCATCATTATTAGGATCTTGTTTGAAAGAAGAAATCATCTTCTGATGATCAGAAATATGAATCATGTCTCTTTGTGAGAACCTTTCCCTTAAATCATTCCATATGTCAAAGGAATTGTTCATACATATGATGCTTTGTACGATGGGTGGAGAAACAACCTTGAGCATCCAGGAAACAACCAACATATTGGCTCTCTGTCATGTTGTAAACAATAAGCTCGTATGAGTGAGACCTTCTACAGTTCCATCAATTAAACTTATCTTGTTCTTTGAAATGAAACTCATTTGAAATAAACAAGACCAACGATGATAGTTTGGTCCCTCGGAATAATAGGAATACTGAGAATGAAGGATAATCAGATGAACTAACATGGTAAGGAGAACAAATATTTTGTGAGGGATCATCAAAATACTTTTTGCATGAGCACCCTTTTTCACACCTTTAACACCAATGATTCAAACTTTTTTCTATACAATATACAATCATTAGTACATGCATGTATTTTTTGGTACTTCATACCCATCAGACACAATATCTTCTTCGCCTCATGTCCTCCATGCGATCTTCAGATTGTATATTAGACTAATGATAGTCAGATAAAGGTGTTACGTCTACAAATTCACCATGTCATATCCACTTTATATAACTCTTCAATAAACCATCACAAAGAACATGTTCTTGTATCAACTTAATTTCTAATCGTCTCCCATTCAAACAATTAACAAATGGACAAAAATATCTTCCATTTACAGCTTCTACATTCCGTTGAGCAAATTGTAAAAAACAATTAACGTCGTTTTCATACACATCACTCATACGACTGTCATCTATCCAAATTCGATCCATAACAATGTAATAGAAAAACTTATCTATCAATGTCTCCTAACTTTTAGTCAATGTATTATAAAACACAATACACATTGCCAAGAGTCGATCACCCCTAGACCCAATACCAAAGCGTTCAACATATAAAAATTAAAATAACAATTAAAAAAAATTAAAAATATAATACATTATATTCCAAACACAATACATTATAAAACACAATACACATTGTCGAGAGTCGATCACCCCCGAATCCAATACCAAAATGTTCAACATAACAATTACCCAATTTAAAACATATTACGTTATATTCCAAATACAATATAATAAAACTTATTTTCTATATAAATAATTGTAAACCAAATAATAATTAAAATTAATATATTTAAAAATAAAAACTAACCTAACGAAGTTGGGGCGGCAATGTGGCGACGACAACAACGGTGATAGCAGTGGTGGCAACGACGTTGGCAGTAGTAGTGGAGGCAACGTGAGTCAGAGTTCAATAAAACTTTATTAAAGCGTGAAGTGCGGGCGTGAAACAAGAAAATAAGGTATGTAAACTTTTTTTTAATTTTCTGCAACCGGTGTAATATGTCATTCTCAGAGTTAATTTTTTTTTTTTACTCTAAGCATGACACACAGGTTGGGTTATCCAACTGATGTAATATGTCATGCTCATAGTTAAAAAAATTTAAAAACTTTTTTTTATTCTAGTGTAATATATGCCATGTTCAGAGGTAAAAAAATTTAAAACTTTCTTTTTACTCTATACATAACATATTACACTGGTTGGATCATACAATCGGTGAAATATGTCATGCTTGGAGTTGAAATTTTGTAAACTTTTTTTTACTCTGAGCATGACATATTACACTGGAATGATTATCCAACCGGTGTAATATGTACCAAATATTTTTAAAAATGTTATGGTATTTTTGTTTACACTGATTTTTATTTAACTGGCCAAATATGTTGTAAACAACATTGCACTAGTGTATATTCAAATCATTAAAAAATATCTATAAAAAATAGTCAAAATAATATTTTTTTTATCAATTTTTATAATATTATAATTACACATTACGTTTCATGACAATAACTCTTAACTACAGTAAATAGCTTTTTTTCAAATAATTGAATCAATAAAATCAATAATGTTTGTAAGATTAAAAAAATCAAAAGAGAAAAAAATTATAAAAATATTCTACATTATTAATTGTTATAAATTATATATATAACCATAAAATTACTTCTATTTTTTTACATTTATTTAATATATATATATATGTATGTTTTTCTTCTTTCTCTACTAAACAATTTAAAATCACTTTTTTTTTATTTTGTCACTTTTTTTTCCTTTCACTTTCTTTTCTGAATCAAACACTTTATTAAAAGTACAAGGCTCGAATTTTATTTTGTAAGTACGACAAAACATTGAGTTATTTTCCGCCGAAAGAGAATTTACGAATTAAACCTTTTTCTTTTTATTTGTGTGTGTCTGTGTGTACCACTACCACATTCATTTTTATATTAAGCTGAAATTTGTAATTTGTCACATCTAGCCGATTTTTTGGACTTATAATTTCGTCACGCGATATTAGCGGATCAGCTTCATCTCCTCCAAACATTCTTATATATTTAAATGTCACTTCATTAGATCTACTATTTCTTTTCTAAATTAAATTAACCAAAACATTCATTTTATTCATTTTTTTGTCTCAATAAAGAGACAGTTTTCTGACAAGCTTTTTTTTTTCTTCTTCTTCATGTACGTACGAGGTTTATTTTTTAACCACAGTTTTGTTGGATATTTGTCACGTACTTCCTAGCCGATTTTATGGACTTGGAAGTTGGTTATGAGATTAGAAGTGAATTTAATTTTTATATATATTTGATAAAATTTAGTATGATCTTTGGAGTGATCTAGGACCTTAGGGAGACAAGAAGAAAGGGTAGCATATCATGAATGATAATGATAGTTTAGGGACTCATCTAACCTAATAAAGGTTATTTGGAGAGCATGTACTGTTCACAAAAAAGTAAAATATTATTCCTTTTTTGTTTCTTCTGATATAAAAGGTATTCTAGATATGGAAAGAGAAGAATATTATGGAATATCAAATCCTAAAAATTCATTGCATTCGGATTATTGGTCCAATAATTTTCTATTTCAAATCAAAGAAGTAATGTTCAATTTCTATAAGATCTATTCCTTTTTCGTAATGTCAACAAACTTTATTATATTTTTAATCTAATTCGTGAACCACTACAAATAATACTACATTAAATAAAAATTAAATTTAAATACCTAAAATAATTAATTATTAAATTAAATATTATTTTAAAAATTAAAACATATATTAAATATTTAAATTAATTTTATTATTAATAAATAATTTTTAAATTGTATATAATTAATTATCAAAATTTTAACTAATATTTAGATTTTAAAGTTGATAACTAATTAAATATTAGTTTAAAAAATATTTATTAATAATAAAAATTAATTTAGATACTGACAATTTTTTATCTCTAAAATAATATTTAATTTAATTAATATAAAAACTAATTATTTTTTTTTTAAAATTAATTTTTATTTAATAATTTTTTTATAGTAAAAAATTATTAAATAAAAATTAAATTTAAAGATAAAAATAAGAATATTTCCTAACTAAATTAGATTTTTGTTTTAGAAATTAAAAAATAAAAATCTATTAGTTCTTTAAGTGGATCTTCAATAAACACAAACACATATTTTAAAATAAATAAAAGAAACAATACTTTTATACTCTTTAAATAAAATAAAATAAAAACATATTTCATTGAAGACATCTCCCACTTATATTTCTAAATCTTAATTAATCAAATATTTTCTTGAACCTATTTACTCCACTCTACTCATCATGAATGTGCTAGATTGGATTATGCTAAATTTATGTGTCCAAAAAAATTGCAATTTTTTATGATTTATCATAAACAATTATGCTAGATGTCAAAACACAAAATCAAAATCCATAGTATGGAGAAAAAAACCAAACACGAACACGTGCATTTTTGAGTGTGGAACGAGGAAAAAGAATGAAGAAGACTTGCACAAGTAGCCAAACACAAAGAAAAGTAAAGCATCTTCAACTCCACCATCATAATCATACCACGAATGGTTAAACGTTGCAACTTTTTGAGTAGTGAAGTTCTAAAATCAAGCTTGGTGTTTGTGCCATGAAGCTCTTGAAGGACCCATGCATTCATAATTAACTCATCATCATGGTCCACCTCCATGGAAAAACAAATGCCATCACTCACCAAACCCTAATAATCTCTCTTTCCGAATATCAGGTACGTATGCTGTTAAGAAGTGGGCTTTAAGCCTAACTCAACCCCATAAAGCTGGCTCATGGGGTGAGGTTTGCACCCATTTATATATTATGAAATGTCCTTATCTCTAGTCGATGTGGGATTTCCAACACACCCCCCTCACGCCGAGGCTACCAACTCGTGCGTGGAGATATATGTTATGGGTGGTCCGGTAACGGCCCGATAGCGGGTGGACTGATAAACCCAACAAATACTCGCTAGGACAGACTCGAAATGGCTCTGATACCATGTTAAGAAGTGGGCTTTAAGCCTAACTCAACCCCATAAAGCCGGCTCATGGGGTGAGGTTTGCACCCATTTATATATTATGAAATGTCCTTATCTCTAGTCGATGTGGGATTTCCAACATATGCATATTGATTTCCCCATTCTCATGATTCATTTGTGTGTTTATTACTTTCTCGTAAAATATCCTAGAACTCAAAAGTAAATCCCACCGTTTTCTTTTTCTTTTTCTTTTTCTAGACAACTTTAGTTTGTTCGTATTTGTTTCATCTTCACTACTCAAAGTACGTTGGGTTTACCATTCAAATTGCTTTTCACTTTTAAATGTTCAACTTTATTTTAGTAGATTAAGTGACCTGTTAAGAGGTTTGTTTATATTATAATAATCACTTGTTTAGTTCAGTTTCGTTAAACGTCTATTTTCAAAGTGCTTAAAAACATAATAAAATTATTCTAATTGAATTTGATCAAATACACACTATAAACATACACCAAGCGTTCTAAACAAAGCTGATAAAAAAACAAATGACTATCTCTTTAGTATTATAATTAATAACTTCCTACTCTTGAGTATATTTACTACATTTGAATTCTGAAAATAAGGCTAGCATTTCACATGTTGGCTTCTTCACTTGTTAGCTATCTAATGTATTCGGTCTTAATTTATATAAAAATTATGTATACTTTATATTTTGTATGACTATATGCAGTCTTTATTTTTTTTAAATTTTTTATTAGAAAAAAATAATTAAATTAAAAAGAGTGAGCATTTGAGGATATTCCAATCGGTTTATAAAAAAAAAAAAAAAAAAAAAAAATATAAACTTCAAAATCAAAAGATCCTACCCAACCCAAATAAATAATATAGTAAAAAAATCCAAAATCTCATACATGCCCTGCATAAGGAGTGTTTTATATGTTTTGAGAAACTAACCATAGATTTCTAAAAAGACGGTCCAATATTTAGGGTAATTTTTTATTTTTTTTCAGCAAAGAATTAATAAATTAAAGGAACATTTTAGGAGTGTCACAACCCTTATACAAAACCCACTAAAAATGGGCTATGAAAAGAAAGAAAAAAAAACAAACAAAAGAGACCTTACCCTCTTACAGCAACTTATAAAAAACCTGTCAGCAAAACTATGCAACCCCACAACCTTAAAATCATACAGCAACATAAAAAGCACACCCCTAAACCACTATTACAACCTGACATTACAATGCAACATAAAATGGATCTTCGCCTACTGCACAAAGCAGATTTGGATTCCAAAAATCTAACAACTAACAATGAACACACACAGGACACCACACACAGGAGACATCAATTAGAATTGATAACAACTTGTTCTCCCTATGCCCCACCTTCCATCAACAAACTTCTCTCTACCACCGCTCATGCTCCTCTAATATCTAATGATATTAGTTGCTGTCCTCCCTTTTTCTTGCATCAAAAGAAAACACCTTCCCCATCTTCCCGGTAACATATGTATTGAAAAACAGTTTCAACCCTTTGGTCTTAGACAATTTAATTTAAAATATCCCTATGCTACAAACATCCCTACTAGCAAAATTGGTAAAGATAGAAGACATTCACTTTTCATTCTCCACAATGTGATAGAATATCTGATGTTATATAGCTAATATCCTTCCAATTTTCCTGCACCAAAGAGAAACAAACACCTTCCCCTCCTTACCAAAAACTTAGATATTCAAAACAGATCAATCCCTTAGATCTTAATCAATTAAATTCTAATTGTTGCAGCAGCCAATCAACAGGCATAAAATTGAAAAAGGTATAAACATTATCTAGATACCACATTTGAACTATGCTGGCATTTAAATTGAAAGTTCGGATATGGTTTTCAGTTCTTACCATTGAAGCAGATGTAAGGTCCTATCATAATACCTATTTGAAAAACACCAATACATCTTCAAATACAAAACCTCTTCGACCCACCATCTTTTCACTCTACATTCTTCTTTTAAAATATTAACACATTGTTCCCCATCAGTTGTACCTGCACCAAAAGCTCAACCTTTCCACCTCTCAAACTAACACAAAGAAGCAAAAACTACCCCAATACCTTGCTCTTAAGAAAATTATGCCTTATTTATAAGACCACCCAACCAATCGTGCAGAATATAAAGAGGGTTAAGATGGCTCCTGTGATATACGTGCATCAACATATGAGAAAAAAACATTTATACCCTTACCTAGTTACCATATTAACACAGGTTAATGGTGATAAGATCCAATCAGAGAAGGAAAAGATAACTTTATTTTCTTTGTGTTTCAACCATACCCAAGATTGTACTTGTGCCATAGTAAAAATCTCCTCTACATTTATCTTAGCTTGGCTAAAGATAACCCTGTTTCTATGCTTCCATATACTCCAAACTATTGAGACCCAAAGGCTTTTCCATAACCTGTTGCCTTCTTTGTTAAAACTCATACAAGAGAATTGTTCAAAATGATAAATCAATTCAATATGGTTCACTGAATTGAATCCCAACCAACTAAAACACATGTTCCAAACTTTACTTGAGACCTTACATGAGAGGAGGATGTGTGCAATGGTCTCCTCTTCACTTCCAAATAAAGCGCATAAAGTATCACCTAATGACACTCCCCTTTTGTGCAGATTCTGTTTTGTCGCTATCCTATTCAAGAAGACCCTCCACACGTAAAACATGGCTGAGGGCGTAACCTTTAAATTCCATAGATAACCAAACATTGATACTCCCCCAAACCCTTGGTTAGCTAACTTATTATAAGCATATTTTACCGAAAAGGTATAAGATGGAGGATCGTTCCAAGTCCTTGAGTCCTCTTTGTCAGGTTGTAGTGACACCTGTGATATTATTGACAGGAACTCCTCTACCAAAGTCTTTTCCCATTCAAACCAATCTCTTCTCCAACTGAAATTCCACTCCCACCCATCTGCGTTCCAACTACCAAAATTATCTATAGGTTTGTCTTTAAGCTCAGAGTTATTGTATATTCTTTCGTATTTTAATCTAAGTTGCCCAATGTTTAGCCACTCATCTTCCCAAAACTTAATCTTCTCCCCTGATCCAACTTCCCAAGCCATATTTTGATTAAACCAATTAACACCTTGGTCTGAAAAACTAACTTTGAATAAATCCAACCACCATCTAGATGTAAACCTGTTTTGTTTCGGTACGTATGAGTTTGACAACCATCTCAAACCATACTTAGATTCTAAGACCTCCTTCCAAAGACCACATTCAGAGGAACCCAGTCTCCATAGCCATTTTGCCAAGAGTGCCTTATTGAACAACTCGATACTCCTAATACCAAGACCTCCCTCCTCTTTCGCTTTACAGATATTATCCCAACTAATCCAAGCAATTTTCCTCCCTTCCGATCCCCACCCCCACAGTAACTTTCTCTGTAATTTAGTAATCTCCTTACACACTCCACTTGGTGCTATAAAAAAGGATAGGTAAAATAGTGGTATAGCATTAATAACAGATTTTATAAGGCATACTCTTCCTGCGAATGACAAGTTCCTCCCCTTCCATACAGACAATCTCTTCCTTATCTTCAAAACCACATGCTCCCAAAAAGAACACCTAGATGGATTACCTCCTATAGATAAACCTAAGTATGAGAAAGGTATCTCCATTATGCTACAATGAAGTATTTCTGAATACATTTTCACCTCATAACTATCTACTCCAATTGCACCTATCTTACTCTTAAAAAAGTTTACCCTAAGGCCCGAGCTTAATTCAAAACATCTTAAAATTTCCTTAATGCATCTAATATTCTGCACATTTGCTTCGCATAAGAATAGGTATCGTCTGCAAATTGGAGTAGATCCACCTCCACATTATTATCCCCTATTTTAATTCCTGATAGCAAGTTTTTTCTCGTCGCTTGTTTTACGAGCCCTGATAAACCTTGTGCGACAATTAGAAACAAAAACGGTGCCATCGGATCCCCCTGTCTAAGACCTCTAGTTGGTTTGAATTCTTTTGTCGGGCTCCCATTTACCAAAACCGAGACAGTAGCCGATTCAAGACAAGCTCTAATCCACTGAACCCATTTCCCACAAAAGCCTAGTCTTCCCATCATGTAAAATAAGAACTCCCAACTTACCGAATTGTATGCCTTCTCGAAATCAAGTTTCACGATCACCCCCCTTTTCTTCCTTCTTTTCAAATCATCCACAACCTCATTCACAACAAGGACACTATCTAACAATCCTCTATTGGACAAAAAAGCCGACTGTGAACCATCAATTACCTTCTTAATCACTTTTTTAATCCTATTAGACAACACTTTCGTTAAAATCTTATATAGACAACTGACGAGAGATATAGGTTTGTATTCTTCAAGGGATTGAGGGTTCTCAGACTTTCGAATCAACGTTAAGACTGAGGCATTACAGCCCTTCGGAATCTTCCCCTCTCTATGAAAATTTTTTACTGCTCCCAACATATCCTTTTCAAGTAAACACCAGTTATTTTTAATGAAACTAAAAGTTACACCGTCAGGGCCTGGACTTTTATGACTATCACAATCACAAATGGCTTCCTTTATTTCCTTTTCATCGAACGGGTCTGTCAAGAGTCTATTATCAGATTCGGAAATCTCCTTAAATTCCACATTATCCAACCTGACTCCAATATCTTCGATGGCCGACATCTTATTCTTGTAAAACTCTTTCACCACCTCCTTTACCCTATTTGGTTCTTCCACCCAGATACCGGAGAGATTACAATGAGCTCCTTTTATCTCATTTCTCAACGTCCTCCATTTGATAGAAGCATGGAAGAATTTTGAGTTAGAATCCCCCTGTTTAATCCATAATGCTCTTGACTTTTGTTGTAATAAGGATTCGTTCCTCTCATTAATTTCCTTTAGCTGGCTCAAGAGTTCTCTTCTTTCCCTGATCTTATTTTCGTCCAAACCATCTACATCATCTCTCATATCTAACTCTTGTATATTCCTCAAGATATCAATTTTGATCTTATCAATATGCCCAAAGACATCTTTATTCCATCCTTTCAGATCACTCTTTAACATCTTTAGTTTCTCTTTTAACACAATAATTTCATTGCCCTGAACCACGTAACTTTCCCATTTACTTTTGATGAAATTTTCAAACTCCTTATCCTCTTGCCATATGTCAAGAAACCTAAAAGGTTTAGGACCCCAATCTACCACATTTGATTTTAACACTAAGGCACAGTGGTAAGATATTTGTCTGTCTAAAACATATTACTTACTCCCTGTCCATTGTTGAAACCATTCAAAGGAAATTAAAAATCTATCAAGCCTGCTCTTTGCTTTGCCATTAGGTCTGTACCATGTATATTTTCTTCCAATACAAGGTATATCCACCAACTCCATGTTATCGATGAAATTATTAAAACCTTGCAGTTCTCTCTTGTTGCCAATACCATTGGGACTATTTATCCCTCCTACGTTCCTTTTCATTTCTTATGGAATTAAAATCCCCCAAAATGCACCAAGAGTTACACGGTTCCCTCTGCCTAATCTTTAATAACTCTGACCACATTCGCATTTTCACTTGCAGGTTACACGAGGAGTACACATTTACAATGACAACAGGAATATCTTTCTCCTTGAACAACCCTGAGAACACTATGAACCATCTATTGATAATGTGGTTAGAGCGCTTGAAAAACTTATTATGCCAAATCGTAAGAATATCCCCTAACCCGTTGGTTGGGTTGCTATAAATATAATCAATATCTTTATCTCCCCATAACTGACAACAATTATTTAAACTAAAGTTTGACAATCTTACTTCTTGCAAGCACAACATTTTAACATCTTCCTTTCTGATCAATTCTTTAATATACCTCCACTTCACAGGACTCCCAAACCCTCTCACATTTAACGTAAGAATTCTCATTGGTAACCCGTAACCTCCCTTTCTTCCCTTTGGAGTTTCAGACTCCTATCCCTTTTTTCCAACTCTTCCAAGCTAACCATGACATTTCCTATATCCCCACCTGTAGCCCCTAACTGTTTACCCAATTCCCATACCCAAATCGTTTCTAGACTACCATGTTTTAACTAGAACAAACGATTGCAGTTATTTATTGTCATATCAGAAACTGAATTACTAATAAGAGATAGAGCTGACCTTACATTCTTGCGTTCTTCCCGCTTGCTGTTTTTGCTTGACTCGCCCACCCATAAAATTCTTCTTTCCGTTGTAGAGGATGAACTATTTGTGACCGGTTCGTTGTCTTTTCTTGCTTGATTGTCCGAAATATCTGCAACCAAATGAACCCCTTTATTTTTTGGTTTGTCGAACGGTGCAAAAGTGACCCTTACTCTGCTTGAATTCGAACCAGATTGGAGATGGGTGTTCGTGTGTTTATGCTTCGATTCATTTGAATATTGTTTGGGAGGTGGTTGGTATGCCTCCCCTGTTAGTGACCCGCTTAAAGAGTCTTCCACCCTCGAGATTGACTTCGAAGAACCTTGCTCCCCACCCCCCTTCGTCGCTTTCGTCGATGTCGGAGCATGGTACGTGGGAGCCACTGCCCCTAGCGTTGAACAATACCTTACAAAACCACATATGAAAAAAACATAAAGCTAGAAGGTTATGCACCAATGTGCTTCTTCCTTGCATAGACAATCTCTTCCAAACAAGGAGGAATGCACTGACATAGCAAATGCCAAAGTAAGCCAATAGTTGTGCTAAAAGAAAACCCTCCCGCAGAACATGGCAGCACACTTCCTAATGCAACAAAGACATTTCCATATTATCCTTATAAATAAGGCTGCATTATTGCTTTTTTTAATTAATAAAGAATGAATAGAATAAAATGAACATTTTAGAGATGTCCAAACCCTTATACAAAAGTAGGGTGGGACTAGTGTGTCACAATCCTCATAGAAACCAGACTTTTTAATTTTGATCATGCTGATCTCCCTCTATCCTCCTTGTTTATTTCCAGGTAAACACCAAAACATAGAATTTTCAAAAAAAAAAAAACAATGACTATTTCGCCTACAAAACAACCCAAATGCTATCCCAAACTGATATTGCAAATAATTACAGAGATCTTCTCCACTGTACTTTCAAGGAAGAAAGCTCAATAACAGACCAAAAAATGATAGTTATGTTATGATAGAGATGATGCATGCAAGTTGTTGTAAAGTTGCCATAAGATGTAGGTTAGGCTAAATAGTTTTTGCAATATCCTAAAACTTCCAACATCATGACCCTCCAAAAAACTTAAGATATAAAATCTCAGCATTAACATGTTTGAAGAACCCTGTTATTCATATGAAAATAATCTTCCCATCACAAAGTTGGTATGTTGACCCTATGCATGACAATGACAGAAATGGTAAAACTTTGAAGGTAATTAGATTCCAAAAAGACAACATCTTGATCAAGCATTCTACTGTGAATACTCATTAACCTACACAAACAAAAAGCCATCAATCTCCTAACAACTCATGGTAACATCATAGATGTAGAGTAAGAAAACCAAGAAAACCGAATTTTATACAACAATTAATTTCTTATACTCGTTGGACACATTATGAGATTGATACACCAATCAAAGTAAGAAAAATGAGAAATTTTTCTTTCCTCGTAATCCATGACGAAAATTTTCAATTGGGCTAGTGTGAAAATTTTGGTCAGCTATAACATTCCTGAAAACAATATTATTCTAATGTTTCCAAATTTCCCCTAGAATGACTATCCACATACAACCCCCTCTCTTACCAACTCTATTCAATCTCACAATTGAAAATTGTTTCAAATGGTGCTTTGATTCATAGTGGGTTCTCCAATCCAACTATAACACATGTTTCAAACCGTTGTAGCAGTCTTACAGGAGAGGGATAACTTACATTTTCTTCTCCTTTTTCACACATACTACAGACTACCTATTCTAATTGTATCCATTTTCCGCCTAAATTAAATTTTGTAG
This sequence comes from Phaseolus vulgaris, assembly GCF_051622355.1. Classification (NCBI taxonomy): domain Eukaryota; kingdom Viridiplantae; phylum Streptophyta; class Magnoliopsida; order Fabales; family Fabaceae; genus Phaseolus; species Phaseolus vulgaris. The sequence goes on along the minus strand of NC_143501.1, from coordinate 28,361,968 downwards.
CCACCATGTTATTTATCATTATCCAAAGTTGCATTATTGCTAATAGGTTGTTTAAAGATGAACAAAGAAGTTTCTCTAGTTTTACAAGCAACAAGATAAAAGGTTACACTATGAAATTTCTCTAATGGAAAATAAAAAGATGGTATAAAATCTAATTAATGTTATTAAAGTCATAACATGATCTAATTCGGCTCAATTGTGGTAGTTCATAATATAGTGCCTAGTTACTAATTTAATAGGAAATTTCAATCTTTTAAATTTTGAGTAGTCATTGTCTAGGAACTAATATTATGCCTACCTATTTTGGTATAAAGAGGAAAAAGTATAGGTCTTACTATCATGTGTACCTTACATGTATATGTTCTCAAGGGAACTGAAATTTATGATATTCTTTCTGGGTCGAAACACCCCTATGTGCTTTATATTAATTTAATATTTTTGGCAATAAAAAATTTGAAAAAGAATAAAGACAAAACATTTTCTTTTAAGGCATAATTATTTTTTTGGTCACTACATTAAGGGTCAATAGTAAATTGATGTAGTGGTTTTAAAAAAAACACTAGTGTGGCAATGATGAAGGAGGAGAATTCAGAGAAGTTGTCGAATTTGTTGAATGCATCAAAGATGAAAATGAAGGCGGAGATACTCTGATGTTAACGTTTGGTTTCCCTTCACGAGTTTCTTGGCACCGCTCACTCTACTCTTCTAGAGAACACATCTGGTGATTTTTTTTCCAAAATTCACACTGAAATTCGCAGATAGACATAGATAAAGCATGGCTCTGGCATTCAATATCTCTGTGTATTTCCCAAACCACCATTTCCTCACTCTCTTCAAACCATCAAAACCAATTCTCTCATTCCCCATCGCTTCTGCTTTCTCTTCGTTACCTCAACTCAACGTTTTCGTAGGTGAAGATTTATCTGACAACTACAGTGATTGGATTCCCAACTCCGACCTTCACAAAAGATGCGACATTCTACTCCATCTGACGTCGCAGTGATGCATAGCGCGTCAATTTTTCACTCATTGCTAAAAGCGTGTTCGTGGCGATGGGGTTCCCATGTCAATATCCGAAGAAGATGGTTAAGGTTGGGAGAGAGAGGGAGAGAAAAGGATTTAGGGTTGAGACTGATGATGAGACTTTGACGTGAGACATGTGATTTGAGTAAGTTTGTTTTTCAAATTTCATAAAATCAATGTAAAGTTTGCATCACATTTATATATTATAATTTTATTATATTTCTAGTTGACGTGAAATCAATATTTTAAATATTTTTTATATTAAAATTTGTAATACAATTAGTTTGAGATTCAAACAAAGAATATAACTGGAATGCTAAATCTAAAACAAATACATCATACATATGTACTTTGCCTTTAACCACAACTATGATACAAAAATTAAAAAAAAAAACTGAGTACATTGAAATCCACTTTGATTTTTGTGTTGAAACTTAGAAGAATATAGAACGAAAGAAGCGTTTTGTGTTGGCTAAAGAAGAAGGTGGAGAATGTTTGTTTGTGGAAAGTGGCAGCACAAACAGAATTGATAGGGTATCCCAAAGATTTTCTAATTATTTCGAGGACTGGAAGCGTGACTGCAGCACAGGAAAGCAGTGCTTCTTATTTGCATGCCATTTCTTCTCGCGTGCTTCAACCTTCAGTGCACACTCACGTACCATACCTTTCCATCACTCAAAAACACTTTCTTTTTCTTTTTCATGCTTCAATATTAATGCATATCTTCTGTGTTTTTCCCACAAATTACAATCATTACTTCCTTCTCATTTCATTGAGAGCAATCTTCTGTCACAAGTACACGCTTCATTCTTTCTTTTGTTGTTTCTATTTTCAATAAATAAGTAGTAAAAATAACTACTCTAAAACTTGATAAGAGTGTATTGTTACTTTGTTTTTTTTTATAGTAATAAAAGAAAATCATAAAATAAAAACTAATTTTTATATAAAAAATACTTAGTTGTTTTAGTGATTAAATTAGAGACAATTTTAAAGACTAAAAAAATTTTGGTTTCTAAATTATTTTCTATTATTGTTAAATGATTTTTAAATTGGTGTTTAATTAGCAACCAATGCTTTTTTTATCAATTATTTAGATTCTAAATTTGATAGCAAAAATATTAGTTGCTAATTAGAAACCAATTCAGAAACCATTTAACAATAATATAAACTAATTTAGAAACCAAGATTGTTTTAGTCTCTAGAATGGTCTATAATTTAGTCACTATAACAACTAATTATTTTTTTTTCTAAAAATTGGTTTCTATTTCATGATTTTCTTAGTGTAAGAGTTGAAATAACTATATAGTGTTTTTTTTTAAATATTATTTTTTATAAAAGAACTTTACAATTGCTTTTTTAAAATAAAATATTATATTATAATAAAATAAAGTAAAAATTTATTTAAATGTTAAATGAATGTAACATGTCAAAGATATCATTTCTCTTTGTATGTGTTTAATGGAGAGAATATTTTAGATTTATAGTTAAGAATGTACTTGATTTCTTTTTAAAAAAAAAAGAGAGAGAACTTTGGTGCTGCGTATCTTTCAATGGGACATGTTATAGCTTCAGATCCATTCTGGATTTGAGGAATCAATTTGAAAAGGAAAATAACCATATATGCTACTTTGCTAGATGACAAATAAAACCTATTTCATGCTTCATAAATTTAACTACCATTTTATTATGAAAAGATATTTTCATAAATTTATATATTAATTTTATTCTCATACAAGACTATTTTAATAGCTAAAAATGAATTTGACCTTTTTGAACAAAATCTTCTTTATGCACGCGATGAAAAGTCAAATCTCATATAATTAACATGAGATTTATCTTTATTGTATTTTATCTAATGAAAATTAAATTATTATTGTAAATTTTAAAATATATCTATATTAATAATTGGATAAATAGTTAATTCGTCTCTTAAGTGTCCTCTTTAACCTAATTATTGAATATTTCATTAATTTATTAAATTGCACGAATTAATTGTAGTAATTTTTAATGCTACAAGGCTATTCTGTATAATTTCTAATACTTAATACTTATATAGTTTGTTTACTTTAGGACATTTTAGAAGAAAAAAAACACAATAGAAATGAATTGATAGTTTATTGGTTAATAATACAGATGTTAGTTTTAGTGAGAGTGATATCATGCCTCGATATGCTTATATGCAAATGGATTAAAGAATCTAACTAAACATAAATAATCTCTAACAATGTAAGTCGCTTAATTATATTTATAAATATTGAAATTATTTATTTTTGTTTTCAGTATGCGCGTTGATCCAATAAATAGTAAACTCAGTCTAAAAATAGTATAAGGATTAATTGTTTTTGAAAAATTGCTAATTCAAACTAAGAGATTAACATCCATCATAATATATGATTTTTTTACTGACAATAATTCATTCTCCTATAGATTTTATCTAGCAACCTCCTCTAAGAGAGTAATTCCTCATCAAGTAACAATGACTTTTCCCAACAACTTGATGTTAGAAATCTTCTTTTGTTTTCATCATTTGATAATTTTGTTTATATGATTTTATAAACTAGTAGAGTCTAAAATTTTGTTTGAATCCACTAATTTAATAGTTACACAAATATCAATATATTAGTAGATCTTTGATTACAACCTATAACACATGTATTTATCACAATAATATCACACTAACCATTACTTTCCAACAAAATATGTATATAAAGTTTAAATTAGACATATTCCATATAACATTTTATTTTTACCAGAGTAACATGGTTAGGCTAACTATATTCACTAAGTGGATCTAATTTAGAAAAAAAAATATCTATTGCTCTCGAGTTGAGATTTGATAGAAAAAATCTTATTTGTTGGGTGGATTTATAGAATATTTAGAGGAATTATTATTTACTTGATAAGATTCTATTATGATAGACATTTAGCAGAATTCAAAATACAAACCATGTAAAAAGTCATTAATTATAACTTTCGTATACAATCTTAAACATCAAAACAAATTAGGATTATCTAACATTAAAGACACTACAAGAAAATCATAAAATAGAAACCAATTTTTAGAGACCAAAATAATTAGTTACAATAGTAACTAAATTAGAGACCATTTTAGAAATTAAAACAAAGATTGGTTTCTAAATTAGTTTATATTATTGTTAAATAATTTCTAAATTGGTATTTAATTAGCAACCAAGGTTTTTGCTACCAAATTTAGAAACTAAATAATTGGTAGTTAAAACCTTTGGTTGTTAATTAGATACCAATTTAGAAACTATTTAACAATAATAGAAATTAATCTAGAAACCAACATTTTTTTTAGTTTTTAAAATGATCTCTAATTTAATTACTATTGCAACTAATTATTTTGATCTCTAAAAATTTGTTTCTATTTCATGATTTTCTTGTAGTGACAACATGTCTATAGGACACTAAAAATGTTTGTCTTAATTAACTTTTGAGAAATCAATATTTTCAAAATAAGTTCCAAATTCTTAAATTCATTTTTATAGCTTTTACCAAGTTTCAAATACATTTTTATACTTTTGTGTACATATCACCCATTCAAATATTTAACCAATCTCAATTTGACAAATTGTATTTAATTAACATTGTCAATTTCCAATATTATACAAGTAATTTCAAAACAAAATACTACAAACCTCAAGTACAACAATTCACATTCTCAATAATCTATAATCATGAGTTCTATAAAATTCAATTATTTTCATTGATAAAATTAGATCCCTTATTTAAGAGTTGCTTGTTCACCAAGAAAAATAAATCATAGGATAGAAAGATAGTGCACTAAATAACACCACCTTAAATATACACACACTTTTAAGAAGTAAAATAAAATTGAAGTTAATATGATCGATAATTTTAAACTTAAATCGAAATATTTCTAAATATACAGTTTGATTTTAGTTGAGCCAAATCAATGTAAGATTATTGCAAAGTCATTTATAAAATGTTTTTAATAGTTAATAACGTGATAATACATGAAATAAAGACAATATTTCCCTTTTAAATTACATGACACAAATTCACTTAAATCCTATATTAACCTGTATGTTTAAATTTAAAAAAATAATTAAAAAATTTCATCTTAAAAATAGCTAATTACATCTTACAAATTAAATATCTAAATATTATTTTTTAAAATAACACTATTATAAGTTAAAATATAATTAATAAATTTTAATTAATTATAATTTATATATATATATTCATAATTAATATACACATAATTTTTGTATTTTTTTAATAATTTTTTTTTTTATATGATGACAAATTATTGTTATTTGAAGTGTCAGGCTAATTGAGATGTGAAGTTGCATAATAATGTCTAACATAAAAGTTTTTATAAAAAAAAATATTTTTTAAATATTGATTATACTTTTATATAATATATATATATATATAATAGTTTTAAAAATACAGGAGTTATAAAAAATCGGAATCATACTCGTATGACAACTTTATTAAATAAAATAAAATTCTCAATTCACGACTTCAATTAAGAAAAATATAAACTGTCCCTCAAGTCTCAACTTCAAAAAACTAAAATTGTATTTTAACGATTAACCCAATAAAAACTTATTTAAATCTATATTTATTTTTAAATCATCTATTTTGATCATTTACGGGGGAAAATGCACCTTTGGTGAAAAAAATAACCCTTTAAGCCTTATCCTCAAAGAAAAGGCAATTTCTGGACCTTGATCAAATTTAGACTTGTATGAGGTCACTGTGGAAATATAGCATAAAGATCCATTCAACTTTTAAGTTACCTAAGTCAAGATCACGACCATACACTTTTTCCAAAACCTGTTCCAAAAATTGTTTTTTCAGTGTTAATAAACTTCCCAAAGTTTTGAATAGGTTGATAAATTCATTAATTTTGCTTATTTAGTTACAATTTCAACTTTATTTGCTATGGCTAAACAAATTTACTCAAACTGTAAAAGAATTAGCTACAAAAAGAAACTCATGTGTTAACAAGTTAACCACATGAAGTGTTGAACTATAGGTGATAACAACTAGTAAGGTGAGTAAAGCATGAGAGAAGGTACTCTTGAGTATTGACCCTACAATCTTAGATCTTTGTCAATCCATATCATAACATCCATTTTCATGTTTTTGGACCACATACCAGTGATAGATTCTGCATGAACAGGAAAATCTAAAATCACAATTGATTTTCATTGGGATGTAGAAGCAAATTTGGCATCAAAATGAGAGAGAAAGTTGTTCATGCAATCTTTTATCCTATATCAAGAAAAGGCCCTAGATTCATCTAATACATAACTAACCATGTTGTTGGCTAGTCATACAGTTGTTCACATTTATATTATGATGAAACTATTTTTGTGAGATTGTTAATTACAACTTTCCACTCACTCAAAAACCTCAATCAACACCTTCACCCAAACATAACTCCATTACTTTATCATTACTCCAATAAAAAAAATTATTAATTACAACCGCATAAAGGACATTAGTTTGTAACTTTTTAGAATTTCTCTACTTTTTCATATAGACTCATATTTCTGTGAAAAAAAAATCTATTCTATAGATTTACTGTTGTTGGGTTGTATACATATTCGCACTAAAAAGAAATTGACAAATTTTCCAAACCTAAATCCTAAACTTCATACCTTCCCCAATATTTCTATATTTTTTTAAATTTTCAACAATATCCTTTTGAGTAGGTTGAAGAGTATGGTGTCGTTTTCTTCATTTTCAAGTGATAGTTACTTGTAGTGCTTGATAGTGAACGTTGGTAGTTTAAGATAAGTTTTGTGCTATTTTTACTAGTTGGGTCTGTGTGTTTTGTTCACTTATATTTTTTTTTCATTCTTTTAAAAGTCACAAAATCATAAAAAAAACTCAACGAGATACAAAAATGAAGTATAAAATTTTAAAAAAAAATATCTTTACATTAAAGAACATTGAATACAACAAATCTTATTGTCAACATTCTCATATTCGCTCAAATATGATAAAATTGCTCTTTCAACAAATATTGTGACTGAAAAATAATAAAAAATGTAACTTTTTAAGTTATTTAAAAGTATAATATTATGTTTTATTTTTTTTTTTTTAAAAATATGAAGATAGAAAGGAAGGTAGGGAGATGAAGAGAGAAGTTGTGTAAGAAGCATGCAAAAGAAAAAGTATTAGACGCGTTTTGTTGTCCTGGTTCCTCTAGCATTTGGCTGATGTAGCAGCTTCTGGGAAATGGGTGTAGGGCAGGCCTCCACGTAATGCTCCCATCACATCATAATGTAGTAAAGAATGTATGGAATTCCCTTTTGATCTGGGCATGGGACCCTTCAAGATCTGACCAATGAACCTGACCTAATTCTATCTTTTCCAGCCACCAAAGCTACACCCTATTAACCCCATTCCCATTTCCACATTTTTTCAGTGGAATATTATTTCTCACTCACCCTCTTTTCTACTTATCATCCACCTCTCCATCTCCCAACACCACGTCATAGACCCAAACCATGCGGATTAACTTATCCCTAATTAATATTCATCCTAATCTAACAATTATCAAAATCTTCAATGTCAAACAAAATAGAGAGGATGTATCTTATGTGTCTTCTTCCCGAATTAATTTAAAGATTCACACTTTTATATATATATATATATATATATTCCTAGTCAATATCATTCAAAACATATTGTTGAATACACCAAGATACGTTATTTAACACATTGTTATATACTGCCTTTCTCTTAGTTGAACACTATTATTATATAAATTATCACTACAATACTTTGTATTGATTTCAAGTTGCTTACCACTCTATTTTTGTACAGCAAAGTTAATATAATATATATATTTTTAAAATGTGTAAATGAAAATTCTTTTATTATATATGCTCAATTTTGAAAAAATTAGCACTAATTATAAATTAATGGTTTAATCATTCAAATACACTTCCACTCCTTTATTAAAAACCCGAATTATCATATTGAATTAGAGTTATTTTTAGCATTATTCAATGAGAACATTTTAGAAGTTGTTCTTATATTCAAAGTTTCACATAAAATTTGTTTATTTTTTAATTCTTTAATTTTGAAATACATCAATTTTTTTGTTTTGTTGGAGATTCCATATCGACTAGAGATTATGACATTTTATGAGATTATGACATTTTATTATATATAAATAAGTGTAAACTTTACCTCATGAGTTGATTTTATGAGATTGAGTTATGCTTAAAGTCCGTAATATGATTTGAAGTTTTATTATATTTTTTTGGATAAAGAAGTGGTGCATTTTAAAACACAGTAAATTTTAAAAATTTTAGTGAAATCAAAATATATTCTTTCTATAATTTAAATATTAAAAATACTTACTTCGTCATCAATTTTATTTATGTAGAAATAAGTATTGGCTTCATGCATTTCACAAGTTCTATAAAAAAAATTATTTATGATATAATACTTATGTGTACTTAATTATTTATATTTATTATTTTTATTTCTCAAAATTATTTACTTTATATCGTTACTAATTATTCCTTAGGATAGGAAAATAACTTGTACGTTGCACATAAATATATTTTTTATATACACCTTAAGGAGTTAGAGACCAAGAGTAAGGTAATGTATGTATATAAGCTGGTAACTTGAAATGTTTTTATGATAAAATATTTTGTTTAGGTAAGAATTTTTTTAAAAATTAAATTCTATAATTTTATAATTTTATAAATGTAATTGTATTATTTAAATTTAGAAAATTTCAAATTTTATCTAAAAATAAAAAAATTTAAAAGCTTTCATATTTTCAATTTCATGTATATTTTTGTTTATATATATCTCTATTGCTCAATTTTAATTGGAGTGCCGTTAGTTTGACTATGAACTTAGATATTGTTGGTTTGATCAAAGTTTTTGAATGTTATAATTTCATCTTTGTTTTTTTATAAATATCCGTGAATGTTTCTTTTATACTAAAGTTGATAGTATTTATTTCTCAACTTATTATATTATCAACATTATTTTATTATTGATGTTAGATTATAGTTATTTCTTAAGCTACATTAGTATGAGCTTTCTTGATTGACATTAACAAAGTTTTTTCTTTATGTAAAACATATATTTTATCATTTTATGACAAATAAGATTATTTTTAGTTGATGTCAGTTTTTTTTCCAACCAATATCAATTAGAGTTATTTTTATAAATAATATAGGTTAAAGTTATTTCTCCATCAACATTATTTAAAAATATTTTAACTGACATTAGGAGAAATATTTTTAGGTTAATGTTGACTCATGTTTTTTTATTAAAGTCCATCTCGTAATATGGTCTCACGCACGAGTTGGCAGTCTCATTCGAAGAGCTCTAATACCATATTAAGAAAGAGTGGACTTTAAGTCTAACTCAATCCCATAAAACCGGCTCATTGGGGTGAGGTTTGCACCCACTTATATACAATGAAAGACTCTAATCTCTAGTTGACGTGGGATCTCCAACAGTGTAATTTATTTTTTACATACATTGTCAGGAATTTTTTATTGTTGTAAATTATTATTATTTTTTTATTAATATTATTTAGAATTTTTTGGTCAATGTTAAATAGACTATTTTTAACATATATGATCTAGATTTTTCGATTGATGTGATTATTTTTTTCTCAAGGTTGCAAGTGATTATTTTCTTTTATTAATGAAACTAATTTTATTATGCGTTAATAGTTTTTTTGTTTTTTTTAATGTTGATTGGAATTTTTTTTTTCCAACACTAACAAGGATTGTTTTCTTTTTACTAATGTTACCTAAGAAAATTTTGCACTTGACATCAATTTGATAGTCACAAAAGAAAACCCAATCAATGACATCGTAAAAATAAGTCTAAGTGATGTTAGTCTAAAAAATTGTGAAGAAAATTAAGTGAAGATAAGTAGCTAAAATCTGATGACAATTAGATATCAATTCAAAATTAATTAATAAATTTTATTAATAATAGAAATTATTTTAAATATTAATAATTTTTTTTTTATAAAATAGTATTCAAATAATTAATATAGTAATTTAAAATTAATTTTTATTTAATTATTTTTTTTAATATTTTAATACAAATTAAAAAACTTTAATCAAGTTTGATTTAAAAATAATATCAATAAAGTTTGACTAAAAAATATCATTAATATTAATATTTTTAAATTACTAAGAATTGACTAATATTTACATAACTTTTTGCATTTTTTGCAGTTGAAATTTTTCGTATTTCGCGACGATTGAATTTTTTTTTCCAAACAAAAGAAATTAAAATTTAATAAATTTGAATTATTTTATCCAAACAAAATATTTAAAAATAAAATAATTTAAATTGAATGTATTTGAATATTTCTATTACATATAAAATATGTTACGTTAATTTATTTTTAGTACTATATATATATATATATATATATAATTTATTTGATATAAATATATGTTTCAAAATAATTCATTTTTAATATGAATTTATGTTTCAAAATAGTTAACTACTACTTTGTTTTATGTGTTCTTTCGATTGAAAATTTTAATTTTAATAAATATTGGAATCCTTGGTACTCATAGATGTTCATAAAATCCGTGGATATTAGGACATACTTTTGCAAATTTAATTTTCATCAACCGAATGGAAGATTTGAACATGCCCGTACATGTAATATACTTTAACGTATATATAATTAAATATAAACATGCATAAATAATTAAATATAAAATAAATAGTTATAAAATATTCATTTAACATGGTTTACGAATCAATAATATAAATACAACAATTATGTTTTAGTTTTAAGTATTTTCTAGATATTGAGTTGTTTTGAAATTTCTTATAGGAGGTTATTCTCATAAGATGATGAGCACAAGGAATCTAAGATTGAGAAAAGATTTAGGAGAGACTTAGAATTTTCTCTTTATATATATTTTACTATACATAAATTTTTCTTTTCTTTATCTGACTCAAGATCAGAGCTGGAGTCTGACTCATCCTCTACATTTTCGTTATAGATAATCTGAAGGGAGTCTCATATATCTGTGGTTGTTTTTAGCTTGTAGATCTTCTTATATTTAATTCCTTTTATATAGCATAGATTAGAGTATATATGACTTTATCATTGAATTGCATTTGATTCAGAACTCAACTTTTGTCCAGTCTTCTCTTGAGGTTTTAATGTCTATTGTCTTCTCTAGGTATAATGTACCATATTTGATATTGTGATGATTTGACATATGTTTCTATCACGTCCTTCTGGTATTGGTAGTCTCCTCTGGAGAATATTAGGGACCTTGTGATGGATGCTCCCTCGACGGTCATCAGATATGCCATGTCTTTTATGTTGGATATTTTCCTCTAGACATGATCAAGCACTCAACACTTTAGAGACTGAGTTTTGATATCAATAGTGAAAATAGGAAAAACACAAAAAAGAAATTTGAATTGTATTTTTGAAAAATTTTGGACAATTTTCATAAATATCATTTGATGGGAAATGTTTTCCTTCTATATCAAAATTCAACATCAAAATACATGGAGTAAAGCACCCTATTTATAGGAATGAGTGCCTTGGAAAACAAGATGAGCAAGGGTATGATTGTAAAAGAGTGAGAGCGGCCTTTAGGGTTTGACTAAGTCAAAATCACACCCTAGGCTTGTTCTTCTAGAAGCTAGGTCAACTTTCCTAAACCTAGATGCCTTGTCTTGAAAAAGTGGGCTTGGAACAAGCCCATTTCACTAATAACACTCCCTTTTATGTTATATGAACCTACTCTAGCCTATCTTGCTATTTGGACCCCTAAAGTGAGCTCAAATTATTTACAAGATGTTTTATTTCTAAGAAGACCATAAGAAAGAACATTTGGTGTTCTGGTCTATGCCCAGTCTTCCTCTGGTGAGGTCCATTAGATCTTTGGTGGGGTCTTAACTTAATTGTTGAAATGACTGCTCATAATGTGAATGGTCTATTGAGTCCTTGGTCATCTTCTTGTCTACTTGGATTGTATCAAAGTTCCTTGGCTTCCTATTAACTGAAAGGGGCATAAAGACGAACCCCGACAAATGCGCGACAATCATAGGGATGAGGAGCCCGACCAATGTGAAGGAGGTATAGCAACTGACTGAGCGCATGGTCGCCCTCTCTCGTTTCCTGTCTGTCAGTGGAGACCAAGGGTACCACTACTTCAAATGTCTGAAGAAGAACAATTGTTTATTGTGGACTAGTGAATGCGAGGAAGCTTTCACCAAGTTGAAAGAGTAGTTGGCTAGTTCCCCTATTCTTAGTAAGCCAATCTCAGGTACCCCTATTCATCTTTATTTTGCGATTACGGATTGGATAATCAGCTCGGTCATTTTGCAAGATCAGGATAAGGTCCAAAAACCAGTCTATTTTGTGAATAAGGTACTACAGGGAACGAAAACTTGGTATCAAGCCATCGAGAAAGCTCCCTTAGCCGTGGTGTTTACAACTCGGTGACTTTGCCACTACTTTCAGAGTTTCACCGTGATCATGATGACCGATCTTCCTATTCGCAAGGTTTTTCAAAAGCCTGATATAGTAGGTCGGATGGTTCATTGGGCGGTGGAGTTATTTGAGTTTGACATACAATATGAACCACGGGGACCGATTAAGGGCTAGGTATACGCCGACTTCATGGTAGAACTTTCATTTGAGGAATCCCAACCCGATCCAGATGACTTCCATTGGGTTCTTTCTGTAGATGGATCCTCTGATCAACTAGGGAGTGGAGTTGGGGTCATCTAAGAAGGGTCGAGTTGGCTTTTAAACGAGCAAGCCCTCAGGTTTGCGTTTAAAGCAAGCAACAATCAAGCCGAGTACGAGACCTTGATAGTCGGGATGTTGCTAGCCAAGGAGTTGGGAGCTCGAAGCTTGCTAGTAAAAAGTGACTCATTGCTTGTTACCGGGTAAGTCATAGGCGAGTATTAGGCCAAGGACCTATAGCTAGCTTCATACCTCAGGTACATATAGATATTAAGATCAGCTTTCTCTATGTTTGACCTTGTTCATGTTCCTAGAGAGCAACACTCTCGAGTAGACCTGTTGTCTAACCTAGCTAGCTTAGGGAAGGGAGGTCAATAGAGGTCAGTGATCCATGAGATATTAAAGTCACTTAGCATAAATGAATGAGGATCGATTGTGGTCGACCATGTGGAGGTCTTAAGGATCAACTCAGAAAGGGGGAGAAGGCATCGGTTAATGATTCAAGAAACCCTAAAAGTCCCAAGAATAACCACCTATGGGTTATTGGGGGATGAGTTTCTTGGAGATTTGCAGGTCGACACCATAGAGACTTGGATAACACCTTAAAAGCGTTACCTCGCTGATGGGTTACTTCCGGTTGAATCCATAGAGGCTAAGATCGTTAAGAGGAATATAGGTCAATATACCTTGATAGATGGAAACCTTTTTCGTCACGGTTATACCCACCCAATCCTCACATGTGTAAGTGGAGATCAATGTGCTCGCATAATGGTCGAGCTCCATGAAGGCATTTGCGGTAGTCACATAGGAGGACAAACTCTCTTATTGAAGGTCATCCAAGTTGGGTATTATTGGTTGACCATGAAGGAGGATTGCGTAAAATATACACAATGTTGTGTGAAATGTCAGAAGTACGCTGATTGGTACCATGCACCAGCCGAGGAGTTGCAGTCAATTTATAGCCTGTGGCCTTTCGGTACATGGGGAATACACATTTTATGTCATTCCCTTTGGCGATATGTCAGATGAAGTCTCTCATTGTGGTCATTGAATACTTCACCAAGTGGGTTGAAGCTAAGTCAGTTGCACAAATAACTGCTCACAAGGTACAACATTTTGTGTGGAAGAACATTGTGTGCCATTTTGGGATTCTGAGACACCTAGTGTCCGACAACGGAACCCAATTTTCTAGCCAACAATTGGGTAAGTTGTGCTCGGACCTCAGAGTAAAGCAGGTGTTTGCCTCGGTAGAACACCCTCAGAAAAATGGTCAGGTTGAGTTAGCTAACATAATCCTATTGAGAGGGTTGAAGAGAACGCTAGAAAAGGCAAAGGGAACTTTGTTAGAAGAAGTTCCCATAATCCTGTGGGCCTATCACACCACCCCACAATCAACAACCAAAGAGACGCCTTTCAGTTTGGTATATGGGTCAGATGTCATGATACCAGTGGAGATACAAGAGAATTCTCCTCGGTTCCAAAGCTTTGTTATTGAGGAATTTAACGAAGGAAGGAAGGTAAACCTGGATTTGTTGGACGAGGTGCGTGAACATGCCCGTATTAACTCGGAGGCTTTAAAGAGAAGGGTGGAGTTAAAGCAAAAGACCAAGACAAAATCTCGATCGTTCAAGGTTGCCGACTTGGTGATGCGAAAGACCCATCCCTACCAGTTGGGAAACAAGTTATCTCCAAAGTGGACTGGCCTGTTTTGCGTAGTCGAGGTGCTCGGGAATGGAGTGTATAAGTTGGAAACCTTGGAGGGGGGAGCCATCCCACGAATGTGGAACGTGGCAAATCTCAAGTTTTACTTCAGTTAAGATATTTTGTTTTGATTCTTTCCTTTTGAACAATATGATGTTTAAGGTGATGCTTTTTTTCCCTTGAAGGGGTTTTACGAGGTCATCTAGTGATAAATTTGTTCTCAGAAGATGGTGCATTAGTTTTGATTGATTAGTTTCAATGTAGCACATGGTAAGTCGACCTAGCTCGGCTTAAGTACATTTACCCAAGCATAGGTGTCCTGTGAGATTAGTTTGCCTAGTGGTTCACTTGATTTAGTATCAGGTAAGACGACCTAGCTCGGCATAAGTATGTCTACCCGAGCATAGGCGCCCTGTGAGATTAGTTTGCCTAGTGGTGCACTTGATTTAGTGTCAGGTAAGACGACCTAACTCGGCATAAGTACGACTACCCGAGTATAGGCGCCCTGCGCGTAAAATTGGTATAGATGAATTATTTGGAAAGGTAAGACGACCTAACTCGGCGTAAGAACGACTACCAAAGTATAGGCGCTCTGCAAATTGTTTTGTTATGGATAAATTGTTTGGCTCGATGCAAGGTAAGACGACCTAACTCGACGTAAGAGCGACTACTCGAGTATAGGCGCTTTGCGAATTGGTTTGTTATGAATAAAGTCATTCACACATGGCAAGATGTCCTAGCCCAGAGTGAGCGAGTCATCCTAGTGCAAGCACCTTGTAGTGGTGAGTTTGTTAGATTTGGTACATGGTAAGTCGGGCTAACTTGGTGTCTGAACAATCACCCGAGTTTAGGCGCTTTGTGAGATGAGTAAATGTTACATAGTGGAATCATTCGATTGTACATGGTAAGTTGGGCTAGCTCGGTGTACGAATGATTATCTGAGTCTAGGTTCCCTGAGAGATGAATAAGTGCTAAAACAGGTGTGTTGGAGATCCCACATCGACTAGAGATTAGAGCATTTCATAGTATATAAGTGGGTGCAAACCTCACCTTATAAGCCAGTTTTATGAGGTTGAGTTAGGCTTAAAGTCCGCTTCTTAATAAGGTCAATCATTCTTGGTGTGGGATAAGACGACCGAGCTTGGAGCAAGTACGATTATCTGAGTAGGCGCTCTACAAAGTAAGGGTCAGAGAAGTCACGATAGTTGACCTTTGGCGCCAGGTTTGTGAAACAAAGCTATACAAGTCGAGATTGAGTGTAGGCTCATTTTAGCTATGGGAATATGGTTCATCGAAAGGTTAGTTCTCTGTTAAGTGGGAAGTCCACGGTTTTTCACGCTTAGCTTCGCCTAAGTAAGTCAGATTTTCGTTATACTTATTACTTCATGCTTAGGGTGTAGAGATGAATTAGTATAAGTGATGAAGTATTCGCGTGTGTATTGATAGTAGTTCTGTAAATGCATTTTTAATAAGGTAGGTAAATTTTTCTAAGTCGTAGAACGATATTTAAGAGTATCGATGGGCTAACAGGTAATGTTAAAGTTTCAAAAAGTTTAATTTTGTTCATATTTGAAAGCAATAAGAAAGTTAAGATTAAATAAAGCTTACAACCCATAAAATGTTCAAGCTATTCCCCCATTAGTTGGCCATCAACCATGGCTTTACTCGGGTCGAGTTCTGAGAAGTCCATTGTAGGATGGAGTGCTAATGCCTGTTCAAGAGCTGCCTCGAATCCTACAAGGTAGGATTGGGCATCATCTTGTTTGAAGGAATCAATTTCCTTGGCTATGTCCTCATCTTTGTGGGTCAGTTCCCCCTTTAGCTTGTCAACTTCGGCCAAGAGTTTGTTCCTTTCTTCAGCCAGGCTTGCTGCCTCTTGAGCTCAGTCTACTGCCTCTTTAGTCTTCTTAGCTCGAAGTCGTTCAACTTCTTGATGTAAACCATTTGAATGTTTGAGCTCAGATTGAAGGCGTTTTATCTCTTTGCAAAGCTCCACATTCTCTTGGATTCTCTGCTCTTCGATCTCTCTTCTTAGCAACGACTAAGCAACCCATGGCAAAGGCATGCCTAAATTGCTTCATGGCGTCACGAAGCAGATGATCTTCTCCTTAAAGCTCTCAACTTCTCATTCTTGGATGACGATTACGTCTTGATGTGGAGCATGGCGATCTGAATGAGCAACGTCTTGATGCAGGGCTCGACCATCTGAGTGAAAATGCTTAATAGGGGTAGTAGCCTTTTTCCTCTTCCTCTTGAAGACGAGCCCGAAGGTGGTCTCCTCATCCTGTTCTGTGGGGGTTTGAGTGATCAAAGTTGGGGCTTTCCTTTTCTGCTTCAAAGATTCCTTGGGTAGGCTAGCAGTCATCCTCATCTTGTTAGCTGGCTCGGCTAGCTTTGCGTTACTAATGTTAGACAACATCCTCTCTGCAAAGAAAACAAGTAAATGGATAATAACGATATTAGAGTTATTCTTACCAAGGGTAGGAAATGAGGAGTACTATTGTAAGCTTTCGGAGCACCCGGGATGTACTCTTTGGTCAACAAGTAGGAGGTGTCAAAAACAACCTTCAATTTCGTCAGGAACTTGCAGATTCCTTGATCTTTTGGTGACAAATCTTGCAGGCGTCGAGCACTTTGAAATTTAGGTTCAAAGGTCCAGTAAAGGGGAAATCCGTCCAGTAGGGTCGGATCTCCTGTTGAAGCTTGGAATTTAACAAATTTTCCTTTAAAAATTTTATATGAAGACTGGAAGAGGGTAAGCAAACCTCTTCCAGGGGAATTGTTTAACAACACCCATAGTTGGCGGATAGTGTGCTTAGCCACAAAGAAATATAGAAAAACTTAAACACATGGCGAGATGTCAAACTGTGAACACAAAATGATAAAAGCATGAATAAATGCCCAACTCGATTAATAACTTTTTTTCAAAAATGGATAAAAGGAGATGCAGAAGAACCTTTTTGAAAAACATGGCATAAAACAAACAAAATGGACCACCAAGGTCCGATGACTCGTCACAGCAGATGGGCTTACCCTCCCTACACTCTACGATTTTGACATTACCCTGGTATCTTTTACTCATGGTACACCCGTTTTCTCTTAACTCTCTGAGACGTAAATGGGTGGTGTAATAAAAGACCTATTTTAGAAGCTATTTTTTGGCCCATGGATACATTGAACCGTAATCCATTGCAAAAATAGCTAGAACAAAAGCATAAACACAAACAAGATACAAGCACAGTTCAGGCCAAGCAGAGAAGACGAATTGACAAGAAATCCCAGTTCAGGCAATGCAATGGGTAAGATGAATAAATATCTGGCAATAAAGATTAGTGGAGGAAAATACCTAGTATGATGATGGAGGAGAAGAAGCACGAGAGTTCTGGAGAGAAGAGAGATTGCGTAACATGTAAGTGAGGAAGAAATGAGTTTTTAATTGTCTGAAAGAAGGAGATGAAGCGACAGTGCTTCCTGACCGTAGATGCGCATGCCACGTGGATGTCTCTGATTTAGTGTGGTGAGATGTCTCGTCAGGAAATGCTTTGGTAATCGTGCCTCACCTACCCATTAGGGTAAACGTCATGTCAATCGCCAAATGTTGGTAAGCCTCTTTGCCTAGTCGAGCTTGGGGGGCTTGTGTACTGGACAAGAGTGCTCAGGACCTCGGTCTAAACATTTGGGTATGGTCAGCTCGGTTTTGGGCCCAAAAGGCAATCATGAGCTTGACCCACATATTGGTGGTCAGCTCGGAAAAGATAATTAAAAATATAGAGAATATTCAAATTGGTTATAATATATATGTTAATTAAATATAAATAAAAGTTGTTGGGAATAAAGTAGCAAGCACCCGTGAATAAAGGTGGTTTGTGAACAAAGTGTTTTTCTATTGTTAGCACCCGAGAACAAAGGTGCACGTAAGCATAATGTTTTTCTATTATGATTATATGCTTTCTGTTGAGATTGTATGTTCATCAGAGAAAGCTGTTGGAGGAATATATATAAAAGGGGCTTGAGACCCCGAGTAAAAGGTACACTGTTTCTGAATACTTAAGACTGAAACTGAATATTTATTTTGTATGCTCTCACTGACTTGATTGTCGAAGTGTGATCAACAGGTAGAGTCCCTTTATCCTAGTGGAGCAGCATCTCAAAACACCAGTTGAAAATAAGTTAGAAGTGGAGCTCGCCCATTCAATCCGTCTGAACCGACGAGAACATATATATTAATATAATTAATTATTATATTTTATTTTCTATCCATCTTGTTACTAAACAATATATTTGATTCAATTAACTATTTTATATATTTCTTTTTCTCTTTAATATTAACTTCCATTAAACAAGGTATAAGTGACCAACATAAATTTAAAATAAATTTTTTATTTTAGTTGCCTAAGGTGTGTAAACGATTGTGTTTTCAAATACATAATTAAAAGATTTTTTAAACAAATTTTGTCTAAGTCAAAAATAATAAATAATAAATCGACACAACAAAGTACTTGCCATAAATATAAATGGTTTTTAATTTCATAACTTATCTCATGGTATATATTTTTCTACACTAACAGTCCATACAAAAAAATATTTTATAAAAAAATATTTATATAAAATAAATCACTAAAAGCCTTAATTGTGAAGATAAATTACTTACTTGATTATTCCATAACTCGTTTTAGGTATATTGACATGAATATTAAATGCACCTACTTAAATTTAATTGCATTGTCACACCACCAATTAATTGCTTCCCAATGAGCATGCTTCAATTGTTTGAGGGCATATGAAGTTAGACAATTTACTTAAGGTTTTGAGTTTAATTCTAATTGCTACGGTTTTAAGAGAACAAATAATAAATAATTTAATTATAATATTTATATTACCATGTTTAAAAATTATTTTTGTCTGCTATAAATAAAAAAATATCAAACTTTATAATAACTATATTAAATATTTTTTAACATAATTTAATTAGTTAAATTTATAATTTTACAATTATAATAAGCTATCAAAGTTGAACTGAAATAAATAAAAAGTAAAACTTTTTCTTGAGTCATGTTTAACAAGTTTCTGTTTAGGGATAAAAGAAGAGTGGTGGCTTCAAGGAATTAATTGAAGCCAAATATGGTAATCCATCATTCTCTCTCTTTACAGGGATGATGATGTAATGATCCACCATCAATATTTTCGATCTAAACTGAAAAACGTATGACTCACTCAGGAAAAAGGCTTATATAATGATGATAATGTAGAACAATTTTATCACTTTTATCATAAATTCACGTATATGATAATCTTTTTATAAAAGAATACTTTAAAAATCATAACTTTTTTTGTTCAGAATTAATCAAGAAATTATAATCAATAAAGATACATAAAAAAGTAATTATATACTTCTAATAATTTATATCAAACTTGTGCTCGTACGGCCGACCGACACATATAACGTGGTTCGGTCTTCTTGACCGAGCTGATCGAGACACACGCTGACGTAGCTCGACCGAGCTAGCCGAGAGACCATGCACAGTCAGGCCGACCGACACATAACTATTAACGCTCAAATCAAAGTCAGTGAAGCTAAACTACCATTAAGAATTAGGGAATGCAACCATAATTGTAATTTATTCCACTAATTAGGCCCAATGAGGTAAGTTCATTAAAATAATATAAATAACACACATTACAAGGAGCAAGGTAAGTCATTATTACTGTACACCTACTCGAATACCGAACACCCTTTACTGACTTGAGCGTCGGAGTGTCTTCTACAGGCACCTCCCTCATTTGGCATTCACCCGAGACCGAGAGCCGAAGGAGTAGCACGAAGGCAAGAAGTATCCCAGCGAAGCCTAGGAACCTGCCCAAAGAAAGGAGGAAGACGAAGACTTCAATAATTCTCTAAGTCTCATCTCCCTATTAGGAACAAAACTAAATTTATCTTATCTATTTTAAAATAATATTGACCTAAACATTTCAACTCTATAGACCATAAATAGAAGAATTATATCTCTTTTCAAAAATATATTTTTATACTTAATATTATAAATTACAAACTTATTCAATATATCATATTAAATATCTAACTCATCTTCTCAATAATATTAAAGGAATTATTTAAATAGTACATTGAGGCGATTAACTATTACTTTGATAACATTCATCATTAAAACAAAGAAAAAATATACACTCTTTGTTATTTGAATCTTACCACAACACCAACATTTTATGGTTTGAATGACAAGCATGACTTGATGCTCAAGTAGGTTATGTAGAACCAATAAAAATAATATATTTGTAAAAACATTTTTGCAAACCAAAATTAACACTCATATTTATTCTAACAAATTTTAGAAGAATATTTATACTACTTGAATATATAATATGAATATTACAATTAGTCTTAACCATTTGATCGTTCAAACCAGATTCTTGGTCCAAAACATTAAGAATTACGTTAATAACCAAATAATTCGAAATATCTAAAATGATTTTGTAAAATCTAGTATCTATCAAATTTGAATACATAAAACCAATTTTTTGTAATTAAAAATAATTTCTCTTACTTAATAATTGCTGATTCACAATCAATAGTAAAAGGAAAAGTTGAGAACAAAACAAATTTCTTGGAAACCTAAGGAAACACTATCAAATCAACAAAGATACTCATCGTAAGAGGAACAAATTAAGATAATAACTTTCTTAACTAAACAATTCGAGGAACTATGAAAAATCACATATATAGCTAAAGGAGTAAAGATAGAGAGACTTTAGAATAAAATAGAAAATTACATTAATTCAACCTCTAATTAATCACATGTAATTGGCATAATCTATTGAAGAAAAGAGTGAAAATCCGCTTAAAAAATGAAAGATTTGGTAGGGAGAAAGAAAAACTAGAGAGAAATTAGAAAATGAAGAAGTATGAGAGAAAGAAGAAAAGAAAAAGAAAAGGACCATGGGTTTTTAGATTCTTATGTCCTAAAAAAAATTTTATTAGGAAAAATATGAGTATGTTTCAGATATCTTCTCTTTTATCTTCCAAGTAGAATCACTAGATTTTAGATCCCAAAACACCTTAATCATGTTATGTTTCTACCAAGTGATTTTTTGACATGTCAATCTACAATTATAATTGGATTTACTTTGAAGAATGAACAACATTAGATTCTAGAATATGTTCAAAATTAGGTATGTGCTTCATCAACTACGATACAAGGAAGATGATGTGTATGTTGGTCGAGAAAGGAGACAGGGCTAGTTAATGAGTTATCCGACTTATTCTCTTAAGAATTTGATAAGGTACAATTAATTTTGGACTTAGTTTCCTTTGCTTTATAACTCTTCTTGCACTAGATAAAGGTGTAACTTGAGGAAGGCAAGATCACTAGCGAAGAACTTAAAAGGTTTTCTTCTGTGATATGTATAAGATTTTTGTTTACTCAAAGTCTTCAATCTATTTTTACCAACTTAACCTTCATAGTGGTTTGTTGGAACATTTGGGTCTCACTTAAACATTTCCCCCTTCTTGATACCAACAATGGGGTATCCTACACTTCTTGTCACATAAAGTCTCATAAGGTGTCATCTCAATGCTTACTTAATAACTATTATTATAAGTAAATTCTACCAAAGATAATATCTCATCCTAGCTTGCCAAGTTATCCATATACACATTTGTAAGAAATTATGTAAATTAATTTCTATAAAGTGACTCACATGACTTAGAGTTTGGGCTTTGGGCCCAAATATGATTTAATAATAATAATAGAATAAAGGCTCATTGGTTAACGTGAGAAATATATAACTGATGATATACCTAATGAAAACCTAACATCTGATGGAGATTGGGAACTAAAGGCTATGGGGTTCTGTCTCTGCAAATAATAGTTGTCTCACTGTTAACCATCATGAAAGTGTGTGACAAGAACGGAAATGCTAAGAGATAGATTGGGAAGAAAGGAGATAAAGTAATTGCTCAAGTAGGATCATGGATCAAGGTAAGTGCCTATTCCTTCCCTTCTTGATTGTATGGATATATGTGAGAATCATAATATGATAAGATCTGTATGAGAACATTATTGTATGTGTTCAATTTACGTTTATTCATGTGTTAATTTACAACATTCTCAATAAATCTTCTAATGATTTAGATCATTCCCTTTGATTATCCATTGGTTTGTGGATGATAGATTGAGATGAGAGTCACATTGGTCCCGAAACCTTCATGCAATGTTTGCTAGAGCCTCAAGGTAAATTTTTTTACTATAATAGAAAATACTCCATGTAACCTTTCAATCTTAGATATATAAACTTGTGACAACTTCTACATAGAAGTTCTCAAATTTCGTGAGTAAAAAATGTACATTCTTTGTCTAGAAATCTACTATGTTCCACACAATATTGCATTTTCTTACTATGTGTAAAAGATAGGTAACATAATCCATTGAAATGTTATGACCCTTCCACATATGTATCCAATTGATACAACATAGCCCAAGATCGGAATTTTTTTACCTGTGATACATACTTTGTTATATCTCGTCATACTCAACCACCAAAAAGACTTCTAAAGATCTTGATACATTTTTATCCTAATACTTATGACCTTCTAAAAAAATCATTTGTTTCAACTTATTATCATTATTTACTTAAAGTCTACCATCAAATGTTAGTATACCATATAATTTCAATCCTCATTATTATTGGTGCTTAAGAAATCAATGATATTTTTCAAGTTAGTATCAACTAACTGTTTTTTCTTAATCACCCAAAATAAATCTAACTAACATGCTATAACTAATGTGGTAAAAAAATTACCTACTAGAACCAATTTTAAAATACATCCCTAAATAAAATAGGTTAACCTATTTTTATTTCATTAATTGAATTTACATTTGGAGAACATATCTCTATATAAAAATAAGTTTGACTATAAAAAAATTGATTATATAATAACATTAACTATTATATTATTAAATGTAAGACATAATTAGCTTCAACAATGCCATTAGACACAATATTCATTAAATACAATATATTTATTAAATATGTTTGCCGTTTTCACTATAATATATTCTTTTTAAAAAATCATTGCCTAATATACAAATATTTAACAACCGCATAAAAGTTTGATTTTTCATTGCTATATTTCTTAATTTTTATATTTAACAGCATAACAACTTTGATTACATTCATTCAATTAAAAAAATTAATATATTTTTAGGATTTACAAAAAGTATTTATAAAATTAGTAAGTTTTGATTTCAGGTTTTATAATTTTTATTTTATTTTTCATTTCTATAAATTTTAAAATAATTGTTTATAGTCTCAAATAAAACATGTACACTTTGATTTTAGTTTCTATATTTTTAATCTTAAATTAACATTTTTAATTTATAATGCTAATTCTAAAATAAATAAATAAATACTTATTGTATAAATTTTAAGTTTTTTTTAAAATATTATAAATTAACATTATATCATGAAACTAGTATACATCGCATCAGTTGATATTTTATTTAATACATTAACTGTTAATTAGTATTATATAAGATAAACAAAAGTAATGAATTATAATTTTAAAGGAATATCATTTACACTTACTGTAATCAACGTTTAGGGTTTTGATAATTAGCTGCACACAAATGTTAAAAAAGGAGAATAGTTACTCCTAATCTTAATTAAAAGTATCTACCAAAAAAAGTAATGATAAAACATATTAGGAGAAGAAATTAGTATTATTATACTGAAAATAAATTACTTAATATTATTTGAAGTAATTACTATATTATTAAATTTTTATAATTAATATCTTTAAAATTCCTACTACTAAGATATAAAAGAGAAATGTGAAGAACAAAAACGTGTTTGAATCACTTAGTTATCCAAAATCTAGAAAAGTGTGAAAGCAAAGTGATGTACATTCCATAAACTATGAAAGGGCATCAAAGCATAAGAAAAAGGTGTTTGGTCCTCCTTTAAACTTGGAAGAAGCCACATTCATTATAATTACTTTTGTAATGAGTAAGTATATTATATTATCTGAATTTGCTTTTACTTTACTAAAAATTTAATCCAATCATTTATTTATTTCTTTTTATTTTATTAAACAAAATTTGTATGCATTAAAAAACTATAGTTTTATTTGAAGAAAGTGAAAGCATTATTAAGCAAGAGGGAGAGTGATTCCTAAGGCATGGTTGAGGCCATTGTGATAAACATGAGTTTTGTTTACTTCTGCTGTTTTAGTGTGAAAGAGAGTGAAGAAAAGGAAATGGAGATGAAAATGAAACATGAGAGTTTTGATGGACCACTCTGGTTGTTGGCAAAGGCAATGGGTTTGACTTGTTTGGTCGAGTCTGCATTCAAGAGACTTAGTGTTTTGGTAGTTATACCCAATGCTTTGCACCCTTCAAAATCTCTACAACTCACAAATTTTGATTTGGTTAGACACTTTGTCAAACCCTAGATGATTATTATTTTTGTATTCTATTTGTTTGAACAATGAAAATAAAGAACTATTGTAATTTAAATTATGATAAATACTACATAAGTATATATATATATATATATATATATATATATTAAAAACATTGTTAAGTTAATCTCATTTAATTAGTGATATAACCAAACTAGGGAATAAGTCTTATCAAACAAGTTGCTTTTGTGAGATTGAAACTCAAATTATAAGAATTATGTTTTTTTATATGAAGAATGTATATTAACTTAAAAATGATTAATTTCATTAAAAAAAATAGTATTTTTAGTAATAAGAATTAATACATCTTAAATTTACAACAGCTCGCTCTACAAGAAAATCATCAAATAAAAACCAATTTTTAGAAATCAAAATAATTAGTTGCAATAGTAACTAAATTAGAGATCATTTTAGAACTAAAAAAATGGTTTATAAATTAGTTTCTATTATTGTTAAATAGTTTCTAAATTGGTATCTAATTAGCTATCAAAGTTTTAACTGCCAATTTTTTTGTTTCTAAATTTGGTAGCAAAAACCTTGGTTGTTAATTAAATACCAATTTAGAAACCATTTAACAATAATAGAAACAAACTGATTTAGAAACCAAAAAATTATTTAGTCCCTAAAATGGTCCCTAATTTAACACTAATTATTTTTTATTTCTAAAATTAGTTTTTATTTTATAATTTTCTTGTAGTGTCAAGTTCGTTTATTGCAACAAATTAATTAAAAATCTTAATTGATAATATTTAATAGATTTTTTTTCTTCTTTAAGTGTTAAAACCTAAATTTAACAACGTCCTCAATTATTTAAGGCTAACGCTCAAGTAGCAGTAGATAATTTTGTTTTAAGTACAAATGTATGTGTTTTAAAAAGAAATTCAAACGATGATTTATTATTTGTAAGTATTAAGAACTTTAGCACGAGTAAAAAAATTGATGGCTTGAAATTTAGTTGATTAGATAGACATTTATAAAAAGTAACTTTGCTTTTGGCAATTTCAGCACTGAAAATATATATTTATGACTTGAAATTTTAAATAGTTTTGGTCAATGCTTATTTACTTCCACTTGTAGTAAAATACCAAGAAAAAGTAGTATATAACATGCGTACTATGTTGACGCAGGAAATTAAAGTCAACAAAGCTTGTGTGTTAAAATGTTACAAAGTTGAATATACATTGCTTCATGTTTGATCTTCCATGATTATGAACAAGAAGTTATTAATAAAAAAATATTTGCAATTAATTTCATAGGTTTAGAAATATTTTTTGGTGGAGTAAAGAACCAAATTGCTTTTGGTTTTATGTTTATGTTTTGAATAAATTTAATTTCTCCATTTTCAAATCTAGTTGTTGTTGGATATGAAGCCATGACCAATTGGGTTGGGCTGAGTAGACACCATGTTTTAGTGAGTGGGCTTAATCATTGTGTCCCTTTATTATCTCTATTTAAAGAGATCATCGTACTTGTAATTGGTGTGCAACAGGATAGAATGAAAACCTAATAGTTGCCCGTGTGGATGTAGGTTGCAGTTGGCGACCGAACCACGTTAAATTTTGTGTTGTTTATTTTTCTGCAATTGATTCGTGATTATGTGTGTTGCTTCCGCATGCGTTTTTCCCATCAAGTGGTATCAGAACTTAGGTTCGTTTACACACTACAGATCCGATCAGCAGAAATTAATCGACGAGACGTGAAAATTGCGGTTGCAGTAGCGTCCCAAAGTTAGGGTTTCGCAGAGGCAACAGCAGTGTCCCAAAGCTAGGGTTTCGCAGAGGCGGTAGCAGTGTCCCAAAGCTAGGGTTTCACAGAGGTGGTAGCAACGTCCCAAAGCTAGAGTTTCGCGGGGGCTGCAGGCTTAGAGTTTCACAGCGGTGCAAGGAGGAGTCTCCCAAATCTGCTTCACAACAGCGGTGACCAGCGACGGTGGTGGTGCGGAGCACCAGTGCAGTGGGGACCGCGACCAGGTCTGTTGGTGAATGATTTTGGGTGGTGCAATTTTTGTGTTCTTGATTTAAAAAAAATAAAAAAATTGCCAAGATCTGAAATTAGTTGTACCGAGTATCTTGTCTAGTCATTTGAGATGGCAGAAGAAGGGAGGTTCCGAATTGAAAATTTGATGGTACAAATTTCAGTTGGTGGAAAATGCAAATTGAGGATTTGCGAGTTCAGTTACTGAGCACATCAATATGATCTTAGCCAGACTTACGTCAGTGGGCATTAAGTTCGATGATGAAGTTCAAGCTTTACTATGGTTATTGTCTTTGCCTGATAATTGGTCCAAAACGGTTACAACGGTTAGTTACCAGTTCAGCGGGATCCGATGAATTCACTTTTGAGAAGATTCATGATCTCATTCTTAGTGAGGATTTCCGAAGAAGGAGTTCTGGGAATTATCTAGTGAATTGCTATATGTCATCATAGGTAAGAAAAATATCAGAGATAGTGGGAGCAAGAACAAAAGAAGGAGTCAGTCAAAGACTCGGGATTGCTCAAGTGTAACATGTTGGAACTGGAAGGAGGTGGGGCATTTCAGGAATCAATGTCCAAATGATAAACAAGTCAACATTGCAGAAGACTCCGCGGACGAGGACCTTTTAGTCTGTTGCGTGAATAGTAGTGTGGATTCCTGGGTCATGGATTCTGAAGCATTGCAGAATCTAGTTATTGGAGACTTTGGAAAGGTAAGACTATCGAACAATAGAACTTTTGATGTTACGGGCATGGGTGACATAGTGTTGAAGACACCAGTTGGTTTCTGGACTTTGAAGGATGTCAGAGTTGTTCCAAACTTGAGAAAAAGTTTGATTTCTGTTAGGAAGTTGGACGAATAGGGACATGAAGTGAAGTTCGGAAATCAGCAGTGGAAGGTCGTCAAGAGAAATCTTGTCATGGCCTGCGGAAGAAACAGAAGTTCGTTGTATATGGTCGATTTACCGCGTCTGAGGGAGTGACCATCCCAAATCAGAAGATAAATAAAGTCCGGTTCACAGAATCTCGTGGGCAGAAGAGGGTTGTCTTTACAAGAGTGAAACCCATAGCCACAGGTCAGATTTAGGATGAACGAGCATGGAAAGGTTCAGGTAGACCAGTCAGAGGTACTTGTGGTAGTGGGAGCACGGGTCGTGCTTCAGCTAAGGTTCCTAGATGAAAGTGGGTTAGGAGAACCAGTATTCCAGCGGTTGAAACTTCTCCAAAAAAATTCTTGTTGAATATGGATTCTCAGGTTGTTCCAGGATCCAACAGTTCCTGTAAGTGGGAGTCGGTAGGAATAGAGAACGGGTCAGTGACTGACGTGTTGAAACTCAGGGGAGTTTTAACGAAGTCTTCAAAATGATTAAGAAGACTGGTGGCAACTAGTGGTGGAACATTGAGTTTCGTCGACAGATTACAAAAGTACATGTACACAGTTGAAGCGCAGGTGAACATTGTTTTGTGACTTCAAGTGGAAGATTGTTGGGTATGAAGTCAAGACCAATTGGGTTAGGTTGACTAGACACCATGTTTAGTGAGTGAGCTTAATCATTCTACACAGTTGAAGCGTAGGTGAACATTGTTCCGTGACTTCAAGTAGGAGATTGTTGGATATGAAGCCATGACCAATTGGGTTGGGCTGAGTAGACACCATGTTTTAGTGAGTGGGCTTAATCATTGTGTCCCGTTATTATCTCTATTTATCTATATTTAAAGATATCATTGTACTTGTAATTGGTGTGCAACAGGATAGAATGAAAACCTAATAGTTGCCCGTGTGGATGTAGGTTGCAGTTGGCGACCGAACCACGTTAAATCTTGTGTTGTTTATTTTTCTGCAATTGATTTGTGATTATGTGTGTTGCTTCCGCGTGCGTTTTTTCCCATCAGTTGTTTTATTAATTTTTGTGTTAAATTTCAATGTTCCTACAAAACCAGATATTCACTTACACGTACTTGATCTTCAAGTCTTTGAGTTTTTGGATCTTCAAAGGTTATATTCTGACGCTCAAGTCAATTTTGGTGTGATTTTCAAATTCTTTATTGTGTGGTTCTTGTTAATTGTGTTGTTAAGCTATTAATCCTGGCTATGAGCCTTTTGTCACATATTTTACTGAAATGTCAGGATGCTCACTCGACATCTTAATATCTCAAACACTCGGGTAGTGCATTGGTTCCTCAGGTTCAAGCAAGGGCAAAGAGTCTAAAAGAAAAAAATCATTTAATTATCATGTTGTCAATCCCACTAAGTATACTAGCCCGGGTGTAATCTACTACTAAGCATAATTTTATTCACACTTTAAAACTTTAATCATAGATTCTTGGATTGTAATCATGAATAAATATATTTTTTTAACTAAGATTAATCTAATTGGGTTTATTTTAGCCTTAACTATTATTTTTCTAATCTTATATTTTAGTCTGAGTAGACGGTCTAATATTTATCAGAACAAACGGTCTATATAGACGACCTGATAGAAGGGTTTGTCTAGAGGGTCTAAATGAAGCTTTTACCACTGTGAGTGGGCCTAATCACACCACAGTCCAAGTTGCTTCTTTGAATCAAAACGAGAAACGAAATCAGAGTTAAATAATTAAAAAATTAAATCTATAATATCTCATCAATAAAATTTCAAACAAATCTTCTATAGGGACATTCTCTCGAATTTCTGAAATTAAAAATCCAATGTTAAAGGTACAAAAAATAGAGCAATTCTCCTTCGAAGAAATTGTTCAAGTAAATCTTCTTCAAATATCTAGCAATGCTAGGTTTAATTATAATCAATGCACAAATTTGAACAGAGTTTGGAAACAAAATATTTAGAAGAGATGTGAAAACGAGATCTACAACTGATCAGGAAAGAGGATATCTACTTGGTAATTCGAAACAGAGAAAGAAAACATTTGATAATTGTAAAACAATATCCTGATGTTGATTCAAATTTTGATTTTGTGCAAAAAAAAAAATTATAAAATTGACTTCTAAGGAAGATTTGGATCACATTTCATCGCGATTGCGTTGAGTATTCATAGTTGAATAACACCCTTAGACCTACATTTATTTTTCCTTTGCAATTCTTTCATTTTTCTTCATGGAAGGCTAAACTCCTTTGGGTTGATTCTATTGTGATTGCACAGCGAATTCTGAGGTTTGTATTCAATAAGTTTTATTCATAAAATTCTTTATAGTAGTTTGTGTCAAAAGGTTTGGTCTTTTTGAATTCTGGCTTTTGTTTAGGAATTGTTTTTTAACACTTTTTAAGAATTTAGTTCTCTTCTTTAATTAGAATTCTTTGTTAGTTCGCTTAATTCTAATGAATCTCTTATTCGCTTAGTTCAAGAAGTAAAAGATAAATATCTCACGAGTAAACACTTGGAGACAAGTGAGATATTGAATACGTCAATAAACACTAGTTTTGCTGATAAGATTCTATTGAATTTGATTAGTTCTTATATGGTTAAGTTTGACATCTATGTGAGAATTGAAAGAGAGAAAATCTTAAGATAATCAATAAGGAATTCACCAATGAATGAACTTAAGAGTCAACCTGCTTTCTTTACTATTTTATAATTGTCTATCTTAATTTTCTGCATAACAATCTCAACCCCATTTTATCTTTATTTTTATTTCTAACTTTTGCTTGCAGATAAGTTTTTGAACATTAATTGAATGATTCACTATTAGATTCGTTGGGAGATGACTTGAGAACATCTGACATTATTTATACTATCATCTTTTTGGTGTTATAGAGTCTAGCACTGGTTAGTCGTTTCATGCTAAAATCATTATAATTTGATTGTTGAATG
Organism: Phaseolus vulgaris; assembly: GCF_051622355.1. Lineage (NCBI taxonomy): Eukaryota > Viridiplantae > Streptophyta > Magnoliopsida > Fabales > Fabaceae > Phaseolus > Phaseolus vulgaris. The sequence continues at coordinate 28,331,255 of NC_143501.1, read as the reverse complement.
ACAATTATCACCTACTAAGGGTCTAGAACATCAAATCCATCATTTGTGACTTGTGTCAAACGATGTGAAAGGTCGTCTGATCTTGATTGTTGATGACGAAGTGATATGACTGTTGGAGATATTTATGATGGTTCGTCTTCATCCATTTTCCACGCCTACAAATAGCGTGGATCGTGGGTCCAATATGTCACCTTATTTGTTTCCCATTTGTATGAGTGTTCGAGAGTGTACCAGTCAAAGAGTCTAATTATAAGTAACCATGTCTTCCTTCTCCTATGATACCAGAATACCTTGTAAACATATCTAGTTCTAACTCTAGTGACTTAGGGAACACAAGTAAATCATCTCGAGTTAGTTGTAGGTATGGTATAGTAGGTAAAATTAGGGTTGAGCTAGAGTCGTTGCTCCCAATATTGTTTTGTATGGTCGAGGTTTTAGGTGAGATCCTTGTTTAGGTATCTAACTATTCATTGGTGGATGATCGAGTTCGGGAGTAGTTCTTGAGATACCGGCACACATCCATGCTTCATTCTCTCACCGTCCATATGGATATACTTGAAAACGTGTCAAACAATATTGTTTCCTTGCACAAGTGCAAGGCTTCTGATATCGTACGCCTTGGACGAGAAGATTTGTCTAATGACTTTTTTTATTTTTACTATTGTTTAATAATGGATGTGCACATTTGATTTACATTGGACGAGTTTGCAATAGGGGTTTTATGGACTTCAAATGTTGTACCAACTCAATTACATTCGAATAATCGAGCATCGTTGCAAGCCTTTCGGCTATCGTGCTAGGAATTAAGTTTGCGGTTGACACCTTGTTCTTTTCTTCACTTCTGTAACACTAGGTCGGGAGGGCGAATTGGATGGTTGTCGTTTATCGGTCAACCAATGATGGAGATAAAAAAGAAGAGGATTTCACTAATGGAGGAAGAGGCCATCCACCCAAGCATTTAAAGTTCTTCCTTCTAGTTTTCTCAAAAATAAAGAAGAAATTAAATAAAGAGAGGACCAAGCCTAAAAGAAGACTACAAGCATTCTAGAATGGGCTCCAATTAATATCTCTCTTTGTAGTTTCTTTTGTATAAATTTGTAAATAATATAGAATAGTTTTAGGATGTGCTAAAGAGGGAAACCTTAAAGACACCTCCATTGTATAACACTTTAGGCGCTAGTTTTAGGAAAGATCTACAAAGGTGTCTCTTCACACTCCTTTAGGCGCTAGAATAGAAGGAGTTAGAAGGTAACCTTTCAAAGCTTCTCTTGTAAGCTTCTCTTGTACTTGTGACCGGTCTTCCTCATTATAAAAGGGAGGCTTAGGTCTTTGAAATAATAAGATTGATTTTGAGAGTAAAGAACCTCTACCAAATTGGTGAGTGATTGAGAGAGACTTGTGTCTTCTTCTCTTCTAGTCTTATCTTGAGTGAATTCTTGGGCTCTCAAGTGGCGGCAACAACACTCATCTTGAAGCCAACCATCCTTCAAGTGGCGTGCACAATTCCAAGAGCTCCAACCACATAAGTTTCCTTGTCCTTTTCATCTTTTTCTTCCATTTCCATTCCAAAACAAACTCTAAAACATGTCTTTCTTGTTTCTTGTTGATTCAATCGCTAGTACTTGTTTAGTTTGTGTTTATATTCGGTAGTTTGTCTTAGTTTTCTGTTCTTATGGTTTTAATTGTGTTTATTTGAGTTTTAATCGGTGCATTTGTGTTGTTCCTTGTTTCAAACAGTTCATATGTCCAAAAATGGGTTTCTATGTGAGTTTGGCTTGGTTACTTGTGTTTTGGTGAGTTCTTGAATGATTAAGAACGTTGATCCAATTCTTAAAAAAGTGCCTAATCATATTCCAACTCTTGTTGAATCCATAACATGTTCATATCATATCCTTATCATGTTCTTGGGTTCATATCAATCAAGGACCTTCCTTTCACCCCTTTCACCTCTTCTTACAAAAACTTCAACAAGGTTTCTTTAAGGTTGTGGTCGAGGAAGACTGTCATCCATACTTTTATGACGATAAGACTCCTCGATTTTCTTTCTATTGGACCAAAAATCCAACATGATATCATGTGTGGTTGAGGTCATTGATGATCGAAGAGAATTTAGAAGTTGCAGAGAAAAAAAAGCAAAAAGGTTGCTGAAATTTTTGTGTCGGTTCGGATTGTGACGTCCTTTTCTTTTTTTTACCATTGGACACTCCATGAACAGTATCATTAGAAGCTTCTTTTTTTAATTTAAGACATTTTTTTCTCATTGATTATAAAACAGTTATGAATTTCTAAGCATCTTACTTTGAAAATTTTGAAGATCTTATACACATTATTTCAATATCATGTTTGAAAGAAGAGATTTTGAACATCTACCGTAGAAATATATAAATTTCATATAAAATATTTATTTATGAGATTCTTAAAATGGAAAAAGGTAATTCAAATATGAAATCATTCAGCATCTAATTAAAAATCAATGTTTTCTACCGTCTCAATAAGCTTCTAATTAAAATTAGTGGGTTCTGCTTCTAATTAAAAATCAGTGGATGTTTTAAGAAAACAAAAGAATTTTGAGTATAATTTCTAGAAAATAATTGATTTAAATATATTTAAAATTAATTGAGATATATTGAAAATTTCAAATTGAAGTTCAAAAATACTTTGTTTGGTCTTGTATTTGGTGCAATTATGAAAATTATTCAATCTTTAGCATATTTGTTCAAGTTAGATTTTGTATTTTCTTTTGTAAAGTATCTATTACATCATTCAATAATTTTTATATCATATTTTTTTCTAATAATAATTTTATTGTGGGAGAGAAAATAGGTTGATTAAAGGGTTGATGCGTACAACGGGTGACATGACAAAAGTGATCACGACTGATCAATCCAACACTAGTGGAGTAACTAAATATGAGGTAAAGGTTAATATTGAATAATCTATTCCTCAAAATGTGACAAAACTATTCATTGGATTAGTATTCCATGAGTAGTAATTTGTATGTGATGTTGAATTTATCGACAAATACAAATTTGTGGATAATAATTTGTATGTAATACTGAATTTATCTATGATTTGTATCCATATGTGATCATTATTACATAAATTAAAAATTTAGTATAATTATTAATTAATTTATTAATAATAATTTATTTATAAGATATTGAAGTCTTATTTATATATATTCTTTTGTGAAATAAACAATATTCTAAATATAATTTAAAAGGTAATATATGGTAAATAATTTATGTAACAAATAACTATAGGTGATTGTGTAAAGCAACATTGCGACAAGGTGTAGGTATGGAGTTTGAATCCTAGATGGGAAAGTTTCACGTTTATTCGAAAAAGCTCTAACTAGTTAGGAATTGGTTTTGGCTTATCTTTTTGTGTAGTTCAACCTTCAATGCACAATTTTAAAAATGATGATTAATGAGGACATACCAAACCTCCTAGTAGATTGAAGTTTAGTTGAACCTATTACACCAAACTAATTCAACACTTTTTCTCACTTACGACAAAGGATTAATTATTATTTATATATTAAGTGCATATTTAATTGTTAATTTTGGATGAATATTAGTTTTATTAAAAATCTCTTATAAAATTGATTAAAAAATAGTTTAACTCGAATGAGCAAGATTTTGAATCCAAATTCTTCATCATCAACGTTTCAAGTAAGCAAAAAGTTTGGGTGTGGATAAGACCATATGCAAGGATATTCAAGGATTTTATTTCACTTAGTACCATGTTTTTATTACCAGTTTAAGAACTGATGAGATTTTTTCAAGTCACTTATTTAACTTTAACTATCGAGTATTTCATGCATTCTTTCTGTAAAATATAAAAATATAGAATAAAATATAGAACAATTGCCATCATAGAATTTTATGTTTGTGGGGGTTTATAAAATCTTAATATACTGGATGTTGGTGAAAGAAATTTAAGTTTAATTAAAAAATAGGAAAAGTAAAACTATCCTTTAATTAAAATAAATAATTCAGGAAAATGATGTATATTCATTAAAATTGGGATTTAAGCTCATACAATATGTAACATAATACAAATAATACAAGTGATTGCAGGTGAAAAGAAAAATATGTATAATTATTTCTTCATAAATAAATGTTAACAATTAATGGTGCAAACTTTCCAAAATTGGGAATAAATAAAAAAATTAAAACCTTTATTTACTAACTAATTTTTAATTTGTATAAACGTATTGTAATTGCATTATCTATTTTATTATTCTCTTTTTCTACAATTATTTTATTATTCTTTGAAGTAGTAGTAATGGTAACATATCTATATTTTTTCACATCTAATATGTATGAAATATTAAAATAAATATATAAACATAATACAAATATTTACAACTCTTTTATATAATGTTTCATAGCATATATTTTCATAAGACTTTAAATATTTACATAAAATTACAATAAATATTCAAAAAAAAAACATTTTCATCATCCAACTTCTCACTGAGGAGCTCTACCACCTGTAACATCATCATATGCTCCGTATAAATACACAATCATCATAGATTAAAGAAAACAATCAAAAAACAAAGTAAAGGGTAAGCTAGACATTTTTAAAAACTTTTAATATCACTATAACTTTAAACATCCATATAAAGTCATTAATGCTTAAGCAGTTCAAAACATCATCGAGTGTCTATTAAAGAAATTCACAATTCATCTTTTTCATGTTAGACTTCTACTGAATCACAACACATAGACACTTTACTCTACTTCTGAAAGACTCGTGCATTGACTTACAGAGATCTACACCTGTCATACTATATCACTGTGAAATTCATACAGCTATGCGCATAAATAATCTCAATATCATCTATCTCCTAGTATGAGAGGGTTAATTCATATAACAGATCTAAGTTAATTAACTTTCAAACAACTTACCTATTCATATGAACCTCCTTCAACTCTCACCACCTGAATAACTTCATCTATGTGATTCTATTATCTCAATAGAGTCAGGATATCTCATTCTAGACGAATCCCTAGTCAATGCACATCCTAAACAATCTTAACACGGTATTTTCTTTCGTGAAAATACTATGTCTTGATTAAAATCATATTCTGAATCTCACAATATCCAACATCAAACAATCAAATCATACCAAAGTTTAGAATTTCCAAAACACACAACAATTCATTTACTAATCATATAAATATCTAATTAAAGAAATTTTCAATTAAATACATAAAATAAACTTTGCATAATTTATAAGTAAAATTATACAAAAATAAATAAACCAAGCTTTTAAAACAAATATAAAAATTTTAGTTTTTTTTTACAAAGAGTCCAACTTGAACGAGAATTTCTTCGCTTGAGCAAGAATGGTCCTGCTCAAGCGAAAATCCTCTCGCTTGAGTGAGAAGGGAATCGAGAGCACCTCATTTTTCCATTTTATTCTCGATTGAGCGAGATATGTAGAAAATTCATGCATAAACCTGTTATACAGGTTAGATTCTAAACCAACAATTCATTTAACTTGATTCAACAAACTAATAAAATATATTCAACAACATCTACTATATCTACCATTTCACATTTCAATTTCAATCAATTTATAATCAACTCAAAACAAGAAATCCTGCAAACCAAATTTTTGAACTGCCTCCACATTCAGATGTTCTAGCTGAAGGTTCAATTGAAAATTTAAACTAACCTCTCTTACCTGAACTTGAGGAGATGCTCACTAAGAGCTTCAAACCTACCAAAAGCTCAATGGTAGTTTAACCTGCACCACAGAGTCTTGATAAAAAAATCTAACTCTATCAAAATCTTAGAGAGAAGGTAGAGGAAAGAAAAAATTAGTTTTTAGAGAGATAATGATTTTTTTTCTAAATGAAACCTAAATAACTGAATTTCTATTTATATACTCTTTTAATTTTAATAATAAAATATTCAGGTATCATTTTAATTATACTAATTCTACTCTAAAACTATTTTTTCTCAATCTTTATAGTAATAATAAAAAAAAAGGGAAAAAGAGTATCTGAAAAACAAGTGCAAGACCTTTCAATATGAAAAAAAGGAACGATAAAAGATATTTTTGTAAATGGGAAATTTATCTGTTATTTATTATTTGAAAGCAGTTTAAATTTTATTCAATACAATACTTTTATAAATAAAATAATAAATTATTTTATTTATTTAAAATATTAAAGAAATGATATTTTATGTTTATTTATTTTCTCTAATTTTTACTTTGTTCTCTTTTAAAAAAAACAATGATTATGTATGGAACTTAACTCAAATATATTATCAGCAAAATCATAAAAAAATTTACACTATAAATACTAATTATTTAAAAAATATATTTATAACATTTAATGAAATTTTAAATATTTTATAAATTTAAATATTTTCAGTTGAATTCTTATTAAAAGAAATTATTGTTCAAAATACTTTTTATTTTTATTTAAATATATTACTGTTTAAATTTTATAGTTATGATCATTACTTCTATATTTTCAAATCCACTTTACCTTTACTTCTCTACAAATAAGTTAATTGTCAAGTTAAAAAATATTAGAAAAAAATATGAATTGAGGATAGATTGGAGACGCAGGAAGACAGAAAAATAACTATTATATTTTTTATTAATAAAAAAAAACAAATAATAAGGTATTTAAATAAAAATATATATATATATATTTAAAAAGTTTAATATATTTATAAAAGATTAATTAAAATATCTAAATCTATAAAATAATTTATATTAATTTAAATTAAGTTCTGAGACTAATTTCTATGTTTTATAAAAAAACTTATACAATATCCAAATAATTTTAAATAAGTAAAATTGTTAAATTAATTATTATTAAAATAAGAACTTAGATAGCACACATAATAATTATATTCTGATACATGAGTGACATGGGAATTGCTGCGTGCAGGTACGATTACCGTTTAAGTGGACCCCACTCTGTATTCATCTCTGTATTTCGTATTTCTGGTCCACACGTGTAACTTTATTCTCTAACTCAAATCCACGTTGACATTTTAACCTTTCTTTTCTAACTCTTATTATTATTATTATTATTATTATTATTATTATTATTACCTATTAAAATTGTCACTGTCATGTCATGATCCCAAATGAATTGATTTGTTAGTGAAAGTTCTGAGTATAAAATAAAAAGATTGATAAAGATATACACTTATATTATAATTTACTAGAAATTTTTGAAGATGAGTGAATATATCAAATTATTCGAATAATTTAAAGGGAAATATTTTATCTTTATTTTTAATGAATCTACCATTGATGAGTTATTTGTTATAATTTTTAGTTCAAAAAAAGATAAAGATTGAAATGAAAAATGGTTGTTTTTACTCTATTAATCTAATTTGATTCTCCTTGAGATCTAAATTTGTGATATTTTTAAATAATTATACAACAGCTGAATATTTTTAGTTTTAATAATTTATAGATAATTTTATGATAAAAAAATTGAAGGTTCTTAATGCTTGTTGTTCATCATCATGCAACTAACCAATACTAGTTCATACGTATGATGATACATAGATTACTAAAATTAGACATAAACGAACACAATTAAGAATAACATAATTGCATCTTTCTTATGCATACAAATGATCAATATAGAACGAATATCTTTGAACTAGAGACCCAGTAAACCAGTTGACCTTATTTATGACACCATTTAAAGTGTTAAACCCTAAACCAAAAGTGTCAAATAAGCATGCACCAACACATACAAAAATACCAAATTTGAAGAATTCAAAATCAGTTTACAATATGGGTCCTGTTTTATTTTCTTGTTCATCATGATCATCTCAAAACCAAACTCATGTTTAGTTGTCTTTTGCACATATCATGGAGCCGTGTTTTGACCATACAATCACATTCATTCATTCAATTTTTTACCCTTTTGGGAATACAAATATATACATATATATAGGTATAATATATTCATAAATAAATTTTTTGAATTGTTGCCTTCTACATTCTTGTAATGTTTTTATGGAGAAATACCTAAATTTTGTTATTAATATTTATAGAGAAATTTGCAAGTTGCATTTTGGTACTGTGCCAATTTACACCTTTGTCTTGTGTCCTCAATTGGTTAGGGTCTATGTCTTTATCTTTAACACTTGTTGGGTGGTGCTGAAAAATCACCCACTAGTGCAAGTGCTAACGTGGGGGATAATTTGTTAAAAAATCTTAATCAATATTCTAAAGTACCAATATCAATAATTGATAGATAATAACAATCAAAGTATATGAAAGTTTATTAATTGATTTAATTTATTTAATTCTTTGCAAAAAAAAAAAATAGTAAAGAAAATCACAAAGTGATGAGTTTAATTACAAAATGATTAATATATTAATGTAAAAGTATAGAGAGGAAAATCAAATTTGAAAAATAGAAAGAATTAAAAACATGTTTATTTGGATTCTTATCTTTTAGAATAATCAAGAATGTATCTGTTGAAAATAAATTGTCAATATCAGAAAGCACAAAAATGTATTCAAAGAAAATACCTTATTCAAGAGATATTGTTCCATATACAATACATGAGAATGGTTAATTAAAGTTTTTTACATAAGACCCATTAAATGTTAGATCTAAAGAAAATAATTTTTTGACTGTTTATGGTGATAGAGTTCAATTGGAACATGATCTCCTCTGTCTCTCTCTAGAATGATACCGACAAAAGACTGCAATAAGGTGTTAACTAGTTAGCTACAATTTGTACTTTCTATTTATTTCTCAGTCAAAGTAAGATTACGTGTGAACATAAACACCAAAATTCTCAGCCGTGACAGAGCGTATACATATTTATAATTCACTTTTTTTTTTTAGTATTTTCCTCAATACCAAAACTATTTCCCTTTCGTATATTTCAGAAATCCAAACACAATTTGTGCACCATGAAAATTAAATTACTAAAAAAATTATAAAGGTGGTAAAGGGGTGTGCGGGTTGAGGTGAATGTAGAAGCTAGAGCGTACGATACAGGGAAAAGGATATACTTATAGCTTAGCTTACACTATTTTAATGGTGGCTGGCTACCTTAACTCCACATGCTTAATTCTGCAGTTCTTTTGCACCCCTTTATTATAAAACCGTTTCATCCTCCATAGCATTCCAAAGGGTGTCCCAAGAAGGAATCAAACAACAAAATTTCCAGGTGGATCTTGGTAATTTGGTTTTGGTCCAAGAATAGTAAGAAAAAAAAACCCATAGTTTACAGTTTTCATGTCCTTGCTAACGGTGGCGTACCAAAGGGGTTCAGGTGAGTTTATCCAGTTCACCGCGGATCACGGTGGCGGTGATGATGGTGAACATGGTTATGGAGATGGTGGTGGTGGTAGTGGTAGTGGTGGTGGTGGTTCACCAGGACTCAATTTTAACCAAGGGATGCAACAACAAGGGGAGGTAGCAATGCAAGGTGGTTCTTTGGTTTCAGGGTACAACAGGGGTGATCCAGAGTTGAGGGAAATGGTTTCAGCTTTGACACACGTTGTTTCATCAGGGTCTGGACAGAGGAGCACCGAATGGATGCAGCAAAGTGGTTATTCTATGATGTCAGGTTTTGGACATGCACCTTCTCTTTCTCGTTTGTCTTCTTTCTCTTCTCCTTCTCCTACTTCTGGCCCCTCTGGTGTTGGTCAGAAAAGAGGGAGAGAAGAACAACAGACTAATACCTCTTCTTCACATAACTTGATGCAACAACAAAGTGCTCCAAGACTCTTCAGAACCGTTGGTGACTTCATGCTGCCTTCTCAAGGAGACTCATCTTCAGGTGCAATTACTTCACTACACCACTTGTTCAAATCACTCATAGAACATCTTTTGCATATCTACAATCATCACAATCACAATTCACTCATCATTTCATTTCACCCTCATCTCATGTTTTGCATCTAAAACAACAAATGGGGTGTATATCAATCATTATTTGCATTATCCTAAACTTTCTTAGCCAATTTATTTTATCTTTTCCAAACATCTCAACTTGTTGAATGAAACATGCAGCATCATTAATCTGTATTAAGTATTCAGAATCAAGTACTCCTCCTTCTTTTCATTGAATCTCCTTCCCTACCACCCAGTTCCGAGGAAAATCATTCTTGCATCTTATATTGCATGCATAAACACTTTACATTTTTCATTTTTTTTAATCCAGTAGATTTCCATTTTCCAAAACCATGTTATCAGAAGGAGAAATTTAATATGCTGAACATGATCGTTATTCATTAGTCACATAGTCACATACTCAAATACCAAAACTGGACATAAAATACTGCTACAACAACTAGTACAAACACCATGGTTCCTAATTAAGCCATTCATTACACAATGGCATGTTTCTCCACACTAGTGAAGATTTTATGTGCCTTCTATCTCATCTTTTTACTTTAACCAGTGACTGAAGAAGCTCCCACCTCCACAACTACTACTGTAACAGCAGTCACAACGGCTGTTACTGAAACTACACCAGGAGGTGGAGAAAGGAGGAGAAAGTACAGGGGAGTGAGACAAAGGCCTTGGGGAAAATGGGCAGCTGAAATCCGTGATCCACACAAAGCAGCAAGAGTTTGGCTTGGCACATTTGACACTGAAGAAGCAGCAGCAAGAGCCTATGATGAAGCTGCATTGAGGTTCAGAGGCAACAGGGCAAAGCTAAACTTCCCTGAAAATGTTAGAGCAGTTCCACCTCTTCAACCTTTCCAAGCCGCCACAAGACTAACTGTTTCTGACTCTTCCACCTCTCAATTCCGGCCACTCACCGTGGCGGCACCACCCTTCGTTCAGCAGCCACAGATGCAGGGCTCCTCTGACTTGATCAGAGACTACTTGCAATACTCTCAGCTTCTACAGACTGATTTTCAACATCAGCATCAGCATCAGCATCAACAACAACCTTCTAATTTCCTTCAGCAGTTGTACTATAATGCACAATTGGCTTCACTTCAATCACCTTCATTCTCTTCTTCGGTGTCACCAACTCCATTACCATTATTCTCAACATCTGCTCAATTTTCCTCTGCTTCATTTCCCATGTTTTCAAGTCAACAAATGAGCTATTTCCAGCCACTGGAGAGCCTCCCTCCAGCCGGTGGAAGGCCGGATATTCCGCCGTCAACATGGTCCGATGCCGGTGGCCAGCCACCATCTTCTGGTTGATCCAATGTTCCAGCTTCCTTCAAATTGTCCTTTTTCTTGTCTTACTTTTTTTATTTCTTTCATACTTAGGATTAAAAAAAGAGACTTGTTTTTACTTATTTTTAAGGATAAAACTTAAATACAGTTTTTTTAAGTATTTTTGTTACTATTATTATTAAATCAAAATTAGAGTTTCACTTCAGTACAAGCCATTTGTACTGACATTTAACCCAAAATTATGAGATGAAACTCCAGTTTTGAAAAAAGATAGTATAAAAAATATTGAACTAACTTTGTTTGAGTTTTGTTCCTTTCCTAAATGATGGTAAATTCCTTGAAGATGTAGTTTTGGAGTTAACTATTGTTTTGTTCCTATTCTTGTAAAGAAGATTATTTGAAAACAGAAAAGGTGGGAGGGAGTGATTGAAGGTGAATGATAAAGGGTGGCAGGTAAAGGCAAAGTAGCATTTAGATTTTAGGGTTAGTTTTCCAATTCTGAATGGATATGATGTTAACATTCTCTTATATGTCCATGGAAAGAAGTAGAACCCCATACCTTTTACATACTGTGTCTGCTATCTGCTATACAACCACACATTTTATCAAAATGTTACTATACTTTACTTCTTTTTTAATAATATTTTCTGGAGATTTTGTCATCATTATCATTCTTTTTCTTTTCCATTATTTTCGATCTGTTCATTTATTCCAATCTTAATCACCAAGAGTAATATAATGATATCATCTTACACTAAACCTCTTTCTCACAAAGACACCAAGATGGGAAAATTTTAAATTTGAATTAAAGAGCAAAAAGGAAGAAAATCTTAAAATTTTGTTCTGAAAAAAGTTTATTCTTTTAAATTTCTAATCAAATAAAAATAACTTGTTATTTCTGTTTTTTTTTTATATTTTCTTATCTAAAGTAGAACATAAAATAACTTTTCTTTTTCACCTCACTGCTTTACATCCTTTCAATAACTTTTATAGTTTCTTTTTGTAATAATACTAATCACTTAATTTTGATGATAAATACTTTATAGAAATAATTCAAATGACGTGCTGTATTCAATTTTGTTTCTGATACAATTTTAATAAATTACCAAATATGTGTTAAAATGTCTTGTTTGTATAAAACTATGTACTTTTTTTTTCATAACCTATGTACTCTTTATGTATTCTAGATGCAGACTTATATTGAATGGAATATATTAAGATGCACTTGTCCCCCTCATTCAATTTTTTATTAAGGCACGAAAATTCTTCATTCTTTCATAAGCCACGAATATTGTGCTATTGGTCTAATGTCTATCTAGTGCAGCTTGAATTTTACAAAAATAAAATACTATTTTCCAAAAGTATTTTCTTATAATATATTTTAAGTATAAAACGAGTTTATTTGGTAAAAAAAAAATCAGTAGTTAGTGGTTAATGAGTTTAGATTAATAATTTTAGAATTTGAAGTCCCAAAAATAACTATAATTTATACTCTATTTATATATTTGTTGTTATCTCTAATTGAAATTTACCACAACTATAATGGTAGTTAGCATGCATGTTGTGTGGTATGAAAATGTGGTGTTCCCTTTTTTGTGCTTAATTTTCTAAGTTACTGGCAATGAAGTGGATGAGTCAAATCTTGTGGATCCTTATGCAAGTTTGGAAATCAATTTGTTTAAACATGGTTTTGAAATGGCCATTGGTCTTTGAACTTTATAGTGATATATGTTTCAATGTTTATTTTTTTAATTGGTCAAATTTAAACCTGCTTTTCAGTTTAGAGACTTGTTTGACAAATTTTATGTGTAACAAGAGTGAACACATAGACTTTAAGTGATAAAGTTGTTGTTTTGGCTTTAAGGTTGATTAGAAACTACACCATGCATTTGAAACCAACTTTAAAAATTAAGTACTTGAATTGAATTAGTTAGGTGGCTTATGAATCATGCAAACTTGGTTAACTATATATACTTTAGTTTTCAAAGATTATTTTTTAAGATTGTTGAATAACATTTTTTCTATAACTCATTTGAGCTATTTTCTGAAAATTTAAATACATTATTTTAATCTACAATGGAAACACTACAAGAAAAATTGTAATTAGCTGTCAAAAAAAGTGAGGTCAAGTAAGTAAGGGATATTATTAGTGTCCCCAAATCCTACATAATTAAGACACAAAATTAAATATTAATTATAGTGTGGACAAAGAGGTTTTAAACGGACACTAAAATCATAAAAAAAGTAGTTGTTTCTCTCATAATCCCCACTAATTCATTACCAACCTTTGAATTAATGTCAACTTAATGGGACACTGAACTCACTCTAAGTATCATTTAGTGTCTTCCTTTTACTTTTTGTGTAAGTTTTTTTGGAGAGGCTAATATTATTATTTCTTGTAGTGAAATAATTTTTACCTTTTTAACATAAGATATATTTTTGGCAAAAAAAATGGAAATTATCTCTCGATATGTTAAGATTTGTTTTAAAAAAACTTCTAAAAAAACATTTTGTATACATGAAGTTAACGTGATTCTTTAAAGCTCCGACAAAATGATTTTGATATCTCAATGAAAGGAGTTAATTTACTGTCCAAATTAAGAAATAAACAGTTCAGAAATTTACTGAGTAAAAAGTCATTTTCTTTTTGTCAACGTGCTGCATTAAATTTGGCAATATATTTGAACACCAATTTTGATTTTATGCTAGTGAGGTGGTCCACCACCAGAATATTTGGTGCAACAAGATTTATCACAATTTTCAGTGTGATAAATGATACTATTAAAGGCACTTTTTCGAATTGGGTTTTCAGAATTACTTCAAAAGTGAAAAGAGGCAAGGTAAATGTTTTATTTTTAAATCAATAGTATTTATAAAATTAAACAGGGTGTTAATATATTAAATTTAGTCTCCTTTTCCTTCTTCTCTAAATCTTTATATTATGAATAGTTTAAAATTTAGAATAGGATAAGAGCGAAAAATAAAATAAAAGACCTAATTGTTTACAACGATTCCAAATAACACATGGTTTTATTGGTCTTTAAAATTGTAATGAGAATTATATAGTTGCTGCTATTAGACTACTACACTAATTTTCTCCTGAATTTGGTTGAATGCAATACTTTTTTTTTTCTAAGAGAAATGATTCAATTTTGGACCACTCAATTATCGATATATTATAAACAAACAATAACATATACTAGATAACTGCTAGATAAAACACACCATCTTATCCCCCATAATACATCAATATTATGCATGATCATATTATTTTTATAAAAAGATAAAAAATGTAATATTTTTCCACATCTAATAACCATAATTTGTATGAAATATCAAAATAAATATATAAACATAATACAGATGTTTACAACTTTTTTCTATAATGTTTCAAAATATCTCTCTCTTCATAAAACTTTAAGTATTTACATAAAATTAAAATAAATTTTCAAAAGAAAATACAATATTTTCATCATCCAGCTTTTCACTGGGGAGTTTTATCATTTAACATCATCTGCTCCCGTGTAAATATACGATCATCACATATTAAATAAAACAACCACAAAACAAAGCAAAGGGTAAACTAGTTATTTTTAAAACTTGTAATATAAATATAACTTTAAACATCTACATAAAACCATCCATTTTCATGCATTTCACATAACCATCAAGTGTCTATAAAAAATTCACAATTCATCTTTCTCATGTTAGACTTGTACTGACTCACAACACACAGACATTTGACTTTACTTCCGGAAGACTCGTGTATTAAAATTAGAATCTTTATACCTGTACCTGTCATATTACTCTATGTGAATCCACACAGTCATGCGCATAAACATCTCAATATCTCATCATCTCGTATGACAAGGTAAATTCATACGACCTGAAAGACCAAATCATATTTCAAACCGCAAACAAAGTCATATGAACCTCCATCGACTCTCACCAACTGAATAATTTCATCTATGTGATTTCATTATATTAGTAGAGTCAGGATCGTCTCATTGGATCGGGACCTGATAGATTAATACACTCTAATAACAATCTCAACACAGTATTTTCTTTTCTGAAAATACTATGTTTTGATCACACTTTCTCATCATTACACACTTCATATAACACATCAATACACCATTCAATCAAAACATATTTTAAACTTTCTAAACAATCCAAACATATCTCAAAATTCACTAAAACACATAACTAAGTTCCTTTAATTATATTTTTAAAATAAGATTTAGAATTTTTCACTTAAAAACAATAAGCAAATATATTATGCTTTCAAAAGCAAAAATAAAAATTTTAAGTTTTTTTTTTACAGAGATCCTAGCTTGAGAGAGAATGGGTCTTTCTCAAACGAAAATTCACTCGCTTTAGCGAGAATCAAGCCGAGGGCACCCAAAATTTCATCTTAGTTTTCGCTTGAGCGAAAATTTACTCGCTTGAGCAAGAATTTATTCGCTTGAGCGAGAAGGAATCCGAGAGCACCTCCTTTTCCATGTTATTCTTGCTTGAGCGAGAATTATCTCGCCTAAGCTAGATATGCAATAAAATCTGCATAATTCTATCAAATTTCACCATTCAGAGTCAAACAAAAACAATTTCAACAACAAATACAATTTCAACAAGAAAATACAATATTTTCATCATCCAGCTTCTCACTGACGAGTTCTATCACTTGTAACATCATTTGCTTCTGTGTAAATACACTATCATCACAGATTAAAGAAAACAACAACAAAACAAAGCAAAGGATAAGCTAGTTATTTTTAAAACTTGTAATATAAATATAACTTTAAACATTTACATAAAACCATACATTTTACATAACCATCAAGTGTCTATCAAAAATTCACAATTCATCGAGTAGCTATCATATTAAAACTAGACATGCTTCCACACTATAATGAAACATATGTTACAAATTTTCGATGTAAATAGATTATTTACTTACTCTCTAAGTCATTGACTTAGCACCACTAAGTTAGTTACCACCATGAACTCGTCTCTAATTAGATCATTTGGATTCAAAGTTTATCAATAAAATTAACTCTAACTATCATAATACTATTGAAGAATAATTTACATTAGTTTGTTTAAACATTATTTTCATTTTTATGAGCATTGAAGAATTAGTAGACACTATTTCTGTTCATATTATCATGCATGCCAAACCACATATTATATTTTAATGAAAACATTGTTTAATTCTTGCACCTGCAAAATGTTTTATATCTATGAAATAAAAATATCATTGAATACATAAATAAAGTAATGACAAGTTATTATTATATAAGAAGTGATTTCACATTTAAATTTGTAAACATGTAAGTATGAAATATAAAAAAGAACATGATTACGTCATGTGAAAACTACATGTTATCTGAGAACGAAAGTATATAATATGAATTAATAAAGTAGGGTACACATTTCATAGAATCGAAAGATTGACTGTGGAAAAGAACTGAGATTAGGTACATAAACATCGACTCATTGCTGAGAAAAGAAAATATAAACATCGACTGTTGTTGTTCTTTGAACTTCACATTTAATTAATTTATACTATTTTTGTGTAGAAATTCGTACGATTCTTGTCACACAGATTCCTATTTGCGTATTCTATATATGCAGGTTGTTCATTTTAAAACTCGTAAAAGAAAAGTGGTAGAATAATCTTTCACATTATTACTTTAGAAACAGTAATTCTTTTGAGAAATTCACTTACTTTCTTATCCTCCTTAAAATTCTGATGTGGCATAAGGATGAAAGAAAGTGTTAATTCTGTTATTTATTAAAAAATTATTAAATAAAATTTAATTTCAAAATTAAATAATTAGTTATTATATTGATTAAATTATATATAAAATTAAAAATTATAAAAAAAATTAAAGTAATTTAGAATTTAGATTTAAAAATTAAGATTTAATTTCTATTATTAATAAATAATTTTTAAATTAATATCTAATTAATGATTAAGATTAACTCGTTCTTTTCTCTCAATGTTAATATTTGATTTCAAAATTAATTAATATCACATTGTTTAGATTAAGCATCACATTTAAAGTTTTGATGTATAAGGACACATTAAAATTTTAAACGTAATCAAGATAAACATAAATAAGATAACCATAAAAAACCATTAACACGCAATAAAAGTATTTAGTTAAAGTTATTGTTATTTTTATATATTCACACTTTTTTTAAATCTTAGACGACGAAAACTTTCAGAATTTAAGGTGAATTTATTTTCAAAAAAATATTAACACGGAGAGAATTATCTTTTTTATTTCTATAAAATTCATAATTTCAAACATAAATTTATGGGAGTGTAAATGTGGTGATAATTACTTAATCAGTAATTAAATAAATATAATTAATAAGATAAATAATATTATCATATTAAAATGTATAATTTCATTAAAAAAGACATTATGAATTTAATTCCAAGGGGTATTTGTTATCATTTTAATGAAGTCATAGAAAACAATTGACGAGTTTAATAGATTTATTAAAAACTAAGACCTATTCAAAAGACATTCATCCAATAATTAACCTAATCAAATAGATTATAGTGTTACAACACATTGTTCTTATCAAACACAAATTAAAATATTATGAACTGAATTAAAAGCTTTTTATTTGTACAAAATTGATTGATTTAACACGAAAAGGGACAACAAAAACAAATTTTCTTCCTAAAATCCAATGCATATTATAGAAAAGGAGGAACAAAGTAACCTTTGTAGTGAATCATTGAATGTAAATTCAAGTTTTGTTTGTGCTTCTCTTCATATTTTATCTACTATGGATTAAACATAATACTAATTAGAGAAAGATTACGTGTTATTAACGTTCACGACTCGCCCTAATCTACCAAACATCACTTTCTTTAATTATTTTCTCCAATCTCCAACGTCACTTTCCCCGAAAATCACATAAAGTATTAAAATATAATTTGTTCTTCTCTTTTTGTCTCATTAATTCCTTTTACTACTTTTCCTTCGTGCCCCACTTTTAGTTCAGGATAAACTATCATGCAATGTGCTAAATATGTTCTCATTACAATTATAATACTAATTTTATTACAAATTACATTTAATATTGTTCTCATACATGTATTCTTATTTTGAAAATTAAAAAAAAAATAGTTACTATTGAATATTATAATATATGAGATATTTGGAGAAATAGAACAATTTTATTATCATGATTATTAAAATTGAATAAAGTAAATCAGTTTCAAGAATTCGATCAATTCAGTAACATTAAAAAAAAACATAAGAAAAATTGATATATTTGATACTTTGGATTATTTATAAAGTGTGTATTAAGTAACTAAATTTTAAAGAGTTTTTATTAAAGTCATATGTTGACAACCAACACATTTAATTGTTTCATATTACAAGTATTAAAAGTAAAAAAAAAATAATCTTTTATTGAAATGTAAGTCAATGGAAGAAGATGTATTTTTAAGAAAGTAGTTGTCAAAAATGAATTATTCTATATTATAATTTCTAAAAATATAATAATAAATTATTTTTTACTGTTCAATGAAGATTAATTTTTTTTTAAAGACTATAAATTGGTATCTTTTGACAAAACAATACAGTAGTTAAATTAACATTTTTTATATAATTTTTATTCAATATTTAAAAGTTATAATAAAAACTAGTTCAGTCTATGATTTTTGCTTCTTTCACAAATAGTTCAATAATGTTTCATTTTGTAGTAGATATTATATATCTATATATATATATATATACATACTAATAAATTAATAAATCATATTTAATTTTTTAACAAATTTTTCCTTAGTAGAGTAATAACATTTGGCTTAATACTTTACTTAGTTCCTTAAAGTTGATGTACGCGTAAGAAACACGTGGCGTGATGGATAACGTGGTCCCACTTAAACGTGGCAATTACAGAGAGAAACGTAACGAACAAATTAATTAGATTCCTATCATATTTATTTATTTATTTATTTATTCTAAATGAAAAAATAAAAAATAAAAAATAAAAAAAACGTGACAAAGAGTTCGTCAACATTGGGATTCGCCCACAAAGACATGGCACGTGTGCAGCTTAGGTTCGATGACATCAATTTAACACGTGCGGTGTGTGTTATACCTAACAACGCTAACAATAAATTTCACACCTCACTATCAAATCTCGAAAGAACATTAATTGAAGATTAGTTCAAAACTAAAAACTTATTCAAAGTATGATAAAAATACGTTTAAAATATTAAAATATTAGTAACTTTTACATTTTTCATACAATATTTTTAAATTCTTTAATTAATATTTTGTTTTCTAGCATTTTTGAAATATGCGTTGGAGGAGTTAAATCTAGTGATGGATTTTCCTTTTGAGAATAAGAAATAAATTAATCTTACACATGATGAATCATAATTTGAATTTTTCATACGAAGTATTTATATTTTAGTATTAAGTTGTGTTTTCAACTAGATTGGTTCGAAAGATAGTGCACGTATAAAAAATTTGAAAAAATAATTAATTGATATTTATAATTGTAAGATTTTTTTTAATCTTTTCAATTTAAAACATTTTACTTTGGTCTCTAGTTATAGTTTTACATGTTTTTTTATCGGTAATAAGAATGAACTTAATCTATTTAATTATTTTAAACAACACTAGTCAATATTTGATGAAAAGATTAAAAATTAAAACTATAGTAACTAAATGGGACATTTTTAACTATAATGACTGAGAAAAAATTCTTACAACTTTAAGAAGCAAAAGAAAAATTAAATCTTGTAAATAATATCATTGATAATACAAATTTATATTAGTATTTAATAAGACTATTGAATAGAATGGGTCTTTTGACTACAGAAATAAAATAAATAAATAAATTTAACAGAATCATTAAAAGGCAACTTTTTTTGTTAAAATATTAATCCATTTTTAACATCTTTATAATTAGAAGACCTAGAAATGAAAGTCCACATTATAAATTAAAATCAAAATCTTTTAGTTATGGAATGTTTGATCTTTCCATTCAAAAGAAGACTCCCTCGTTTGAATGACACCAATTTGAATTGAATTTAATTTAATAAACAAAACTGTTGATTCAAAGTGTCAGAAGTATTCAAGAATTAAAATATTATAATTGATCAAAGGGTTATTGAGATTTTAAAGCTCTTTCCCTTCCATAAGCAAATGATTTTATTTTATATTTACACAATACTAAATTTGGTAAACTTAAACTTATGGTAACAATTATTAAGAGTATGTCATCATGTTAACCCTAAACCAATTGGATTTTCCTTTTTAAAATGAAGTAATAATGTATTAAGTAAATCAATAAGTAACATTTGAGTACATCTATACTTTTTCATTCTCTAAAATGAGTCACTAACATAAGTTTTAACACCATCTTATAATTTAAGTTTCCATTTAATTCAATCTTATAAATTCTTTTAAGATGAATTTTGCTTTTCACTTATGTATTTTACTTTTTGATCTCATGTGTGATCTCTAAGAATCAATGTGGGAGAAAAGTTTCACTAATGAAGTGGAAGATCCACTTTAGAGTTTGGACATTAGGTTGAAAGGGGTGATTGGTAGCTTACCTACTATCTTTAATATAAAAAAAAAGTATATGGCACATAACTTTACTATTTTACTTTTTTATTCTTGGATGTGATACTAACATGAGGTCACCAAAATTCTTAAACTTTTTCTATGTTGATAACTCTTTGAAAATTAGATCCAATAAAATAAAACAAAGTGTTAGAAATTGAAGAGAGAGAAGTGTAAGGATAAGCATGAGCATGCCATCTTGTGGTTCTCTATTGGTGGATGTTAGAGTATACCATTAATGTTCAATGGTGTTTTAACATGAAAATGACATGAATTTGTTTGGTTTATGATTTCTATCAGACTATAGTGATTTTTTGGATGATGTATATATCACCTGTGCATATAAAATTTAGGATTCAATCAATTTCACAAACCTGAAAATTTTGTGTTGATAAGTGTATACATTGTTTTTGTTTCTTTTATAATGTCTTCATTAAATTTCTTCGAAATGTTATGTTGTAAATGTTTGTTCTGTGCTTCGTGCTGTATTTGTTTCTTTGCTAGTAAAAGTTGCATCTTAAGAAAATAACACTTCAAAGAATATGAATATATAATCATCGATAAGATAATTTGTTTAAAAAAAAACTATCAATCTCTCTCGATATCACACCCACGAAGAGCATATAAAACATCATATTATCATAAAACTTACTTGAAATAAAATTTAATAATCACAATTCAATTCTCAATGCAAAAAGAAAACAAAAATCTTTTTCATTTTACTAGTATATTTGGAAAAAAGATCTTTCCATAAAAAAATAAATAATTTTTTTATAAATTAAAATTAACTTATACATAAACTAAATTGTAAAAGCCATTTATGTTATTTTTTTTCAAAAATTAAATTTTAATTTGTGAAATAAAAAGTAATTACCTTTTTCATTCTATTTTTCTCTCTTAAAAATATTTATAGAAAGTTTTTCTTCCAAACTACTTTAGTGTTTATAATTTTTCAATGATTTGGAACACCGTTACATTTGACTTAATATGACCATTGTTCATGGATAGATTGCTAACAGTATTAAATACTATAATTTATTTTTAATTGTTTGAGAGAAAATTTGACATTAAATAAAAACAAAGTTATTTTTCTTTTCTTTGTAGAAAGTTTATAAATTTCTACAACTTCATTGTTAAGAAAAAGAGAGCAAATTCTCCCTTATTATAAAAGAATCAGAACAATTCACTTATTATCCCTTTAAACAAGTGAAAAATACAATTGCTATTTATTTATCCAGATAACACATTTGTTCCTACTCTTTCTTCACATCTCTTTTCTCATTTCTCTCAAGCAATTTACCACCTAGTCCAACAAACAATACAGAGGCATTTCTATGCATCACCAACCTTGACAGAAAAGACATTCATCACCAAAACACAACAAAGATTATGAAGACAAAATATACATGTGACCTAGTGTTAATGCATTTACAGTAGATGACAAAGGTGATTATGGAGTATGAATATGAGAAGTGAACTGAAAGTGAAAGATGCCAAAATTCTAATGCCAATTAAGTAAAGAAACGTGCAACTGTTTTTGACCACATTACTATCATTGGCTACCATTCTAATTTTCATTGTGTTAAAGATAATAATAATAATAGGGTAGTTTAGTTCTATAGGCAGTATCCCTTATTTGCAGTCAATCCCAAACTAATCATGTACATTTTCTTTATAGTAATCAAAATTATAGTTCAGACGCTTCTGATAACGCAAATCGTATACCATTCTAATTTTCATTGTGTTAAAGATAATAATAATAATAGGGTAGTTTAGTTCTATAGGCAGTATCCCTTATTTGCAGTCAATCCCAAACTAATCATGTACATTTTCTTTATAGTAATCAAAATTATAGTTCAGACGCTTCTGATAACGCAAATCGTATACAAGCATGTACGCCAAAATGATTTCACAAGGGTTATATTAAGTGGCGAAAATATAAGTTCTCAACTAGGGGTATTCTGACTCTTGCCTTGTTGAACTTCCTCTAGACATTCCTTGGCACGTTGAACTTTGGACTGGAGATAGAAACTCCCACTCTTGGCATTGCTCTCAAACAAATTGTCATATTTCTGCATCGCAAGAAATATTTAAGAAATTATTAAAACAAGAACAGTTTAGCCCTCTGAAATGAGGTATAGTTCGGCATAAAAAATTGAGAAGTCATGACCATTAATTGTAAAATCAAATGCATTTCAGAATCATGATATATATATATATATATATATATATATATATATATATGGTTCACGGAGTTTTTTCTCCGGGTAAATTGCCAGGTGTTGGTTTTCGCCCACTTTTAAATCCCCCTTTTTTCATTGCATTTCCTAAATATCTAAACTTTCATTTCATCCTTTAGTTTAGCTCTGTTAAGTTACTGTGCAAGTTACTTGGTAATCTTTGTAAGCAGCATCCCAGTCATGAAAAACAAATTTGACCTGCTTGTTGTACAGATCATTGAAGTGTGAGGGACGAAAGTTGTGTGTGTAGAAAATAGAAGACAAAAAAGTGGAGGGTTTAAATTGAGCAAAAACGAAAAAAATTGGCAATTTTCAAATATAAAAACCAGTAAAATACATAATATGTAAGCTTTTACTTTATCACATGCTTCCTCCAGACTCAAGGTTAAACAAAAAAAATTGCTACTGAAAAAAAATATAAGCAAATTCTAACCGAGTTAACTCTATTTAATGCCATTATTAAGGCTAGCATAGGAAATATAATTCCTTAAGAATTCACAAAATGAAATAAATTTAACTAAAGTTCTTAATTAGTGTGAAGCTAGGATTTTCACTTGTATTTGAGTTCAAAAGTAGTTTTAGACTTTTAGTTATCGATTTCCAACTGAAGGCTATTCAAAATATGCTGTCCTCCAAAATGAATTCCTCTCATTAGAAAATTATAAATTTGAAAACAAATGGGTAATATACCCACAGCATAGATGATATACTAACCTTGATAATCTCCTCCCAGGGAGTTTCCGCAGAAACACCAAGAATCTGTTGAGCCTCTTGCTCTGTCATTGCCTTGCTAGCTCTGCGAATAGTATTTTGTATTGTCTCCTGTGCAACACCATTTTTTGAGGCATCTGGAATTACATAACATAATGTTAAGAAAATAAGAAGATCCAGAGCAGCTGTGTTATTGTATGTGTGTGTTTAGCCTGAGAGACTTGGCCAAGACATTATGAGAAAGAAGAATAAAGAAACTAACATAAGTGTCAGTAAAAATAAAAGGTATTTGACAAAGACCACAGAATTAATGATAGAATGGAAGAACTATTTTGTTAACTTTTCCATTATGTATCAGTTATATAATCAGAAACCTCAACAAGAGGAAATAACCTAGCTTGTTATCCTCATTAATGTAAAGAACAAAATAATGCTAGGTGAATGAAGGAAGTTACAGCTATTTACGGACAAGGGAAATGCCAAAACTTTTGCTAACTGAAAAAGGAACCTTGGTAAGTCACACCACGAAACTACAGAAGTGATAGAACAGATGCTAAGGAACAGCTAGCGTTCCAAAACTCAGTTTGGATACAAGATGATTCACTACTAAGTTAATTCATCACCCTGGAATGCTATAAAGTATACCACAGTAGAAATTCAGATCTTACAATATCTACAGATTTCAAGAAAGCCTATAATGAAGTCCCAACATATTATATCCACTGGAAAATTTTGCACCATGAGATAGCACCTATTCAAATGAACAGGAATATATTTAAGACAATAGAAACACTTCGGACATGTGGAGGTCTAACAAAGAAGTTTCCCATACGAATAGGTTTGAGGCAAGCAAAGAAATGCTTTAGAGACAAAAAGGAGTCCAGTAGTCCAGTTCAGAGGACAAAGGTCAATTATGAGGTCACGTATTGAAATACAAGTACGATTAAAGTAAGGAGCCTGAAATACATTGTATATGTGAAATGTAAAAAAAAAGAAATTGAGGACAATGATTTACTAAACTCTAATTAGACCTGAAGTGTTGTATGGAAATAATGGGCAGTTAATGCAAAATTGTGCAAAAGTTTACAATCACATAAATGATATAATGAATGGACAGAAAGGATAAGATAAGGGCAGAGATCACACGAGAGAAAGTTATAAATGTTTAAGATGTTTCACTCATCTAAACAACAATACACACAGGTGCATACATGACGTGAGATGACAAACTATCAGTGTCATGTTCAAACTTGACAGATAGGTGGAGGGAGATGCAAAAGAAAATGGTTGGAGATCATGGTAGTAAAGTATCATTTGATACAATATGATTCTCTACCTGTGATGCAAATCGCTGCAACACTCATTTTTGCTCCCAAATCACTTTTGAAATTGCACGAATCGCAATTCTGGTTTGAATTGTAAACTGAACTGTGGGTGAGACCGTTTTTGGGTCTGCTTTGAATTTTTGAGCAATAATAAGTGGGTAGTGAGGAAAAAAGATCGTTCAATTCCCTCTAGTCATGCCCACTTATTATTTTGCCTTTTCCTTACTTCTAGACACTTAGCCACAATCTCTCTTCACCTACACCTGTCACCCACTTATCTTTGTCTTCTCTTCATGTCAACACTTCATAAACTATAAATGCTGGTGGTCCTTAAATGTACTCAACAACACGTGTTGCTGCAGTGCTGAACCCTTACTGCCAAGGTTATTAGACTTGAGAGTCTACTCAGACTCGTGGGAGGTCTGTAAACCCGACTCGTAGACTCGTAAGAGTCTACTTCATATAAAAAAATTAACAAAAAAATCTTATAATTTGCCAAAAATCTAAAAGAAAAATAATCAATCTGCCAAAAATAAATAAAAAAAGTTCAAAATCTGCCCAAAAATCCCCAATCTGTCCAAAAATTCCCAAAACCAACCTAAAAATAACCCTAAATCCAATCAGTTAAAAAGCCCCAACCCAATTTAAAAATCCCTAACCCTAAGCCCAATCTTCCCAACCCTAAAACCTAAGCCCTGCAAAACCCACAGCACATCAACATACATGCTATGCGGTGCTGCGAGGAGGGGCGCAACGCTGCGAAACGAGGCAGCGCAGCGCTGTGAGGCAGTGTGGCAAGGTGGGCTTTTTTTTCACAACTCGGTGACTCAGCCTCGAACTCGCGAATTTGCACCGTGTTCATCGAGTTTGACCGAGTCTGCTCAAAGTTCACTCAAAAACGAGTTTACTCACAAGTCAACTTGTGACCCTTCAATAGACCCTTAAACTCGTTAGGGTTTACTAGTTAACCATAGGGTTTGATAACCTTGCTTACTGTTGGTCCCTTCCCTTGTTTAACATGTGCTACTGCTAAGTGAGTTTTCTGCTGGACTCTGGCTTTATAAAAGTGGGTGGGTAAATAAAAAAGGGAGTCTGATATTACTTGGAACAATTGTGATAGTCTTCCTAAAATAGACAACAAGTAAAGTGCATATTTTGTTTTCACACATGATTGGGTGGCATAACAACTTAGCCCTTTTCATCCTTTTTTCAGTCTTAACTAAATGTTTTGGGAGTGCAGTTGTTCCTAGGAAGCAAAAGTGCTCAAAGGGCATGGTGACTATCAAAAAGCAATGAACATTAATCTCATCTAGAAAAAGCTCAACCGAAGAATAAATCATCAAAAAAACATCTATGACAAATAGTATTTCCTAAAAAACACTGGTTGTAAAATAGTATTTGTCAGAAAACCATCGACAGTTAAAGGCTTGCCAAAAAGTAGTTGCACAATGAACAATGATGTAGACAGTGAATTGTGATTGTGGCAAACAATCTACCTGATGTATAAAGTGACGTTGGGGAAAAAATAGAAACTAGAAAATGTACATGATTCTTAAAATATTTACTCCTACGATTTCATATGTTTGTCAGATATTGAATCGGATGATGAATGAATCACTAAAAGAAATCCTTGCTAGCCTATTGATTCTCAAGGATGGATGTACATGAGTGTTTTGTTTGATGTTAGCAAGCTCCAAAAATAAAGGAAAAGGTAATTATTTATATTTAAAATTCTTAGAAGTTAGAATTGAAAGTTCAAACTAGAACTATAACTTATTTGTTTTTCTTTTTGCTCATATAGGTCCTCGAAACTTAATGCCAAGATCAATAAAAATGGAAAATCCATAGTAGGACATGAGCCATAGTAGAACATGAGGAAGAAGTTGAAGACATTGAAGAAGAGGAAGAGCTTTCAGTAGAAAATGAAAATGACTCAAGTGATGTACATCTTGGAGAAGAGGATGAAACAAGAATGATTTCATAGGATTTTTTAGGCTGTTTAGTATGTGTAGCAATAGCAACAACCATAGTCTGCAGTAATTATGCACTAGCAGCAACAACACTTATTTTTGGATGAGTATAATGAAAATTTTGTTTGGTAGCATATAGCCATTGTTATAGGAATTTTATGCAACAACAGTGCTTTTTCTGTGGTTGTGTTGCTTTGCTGTGCAGCATAAATACACATATAACCTCTCTTTTTTACTAAGTGGTTGTTAATAATTGTATTTTTCATATTTATATATCTTATATTTAAGTATAAGTTTCATTTTTAATGTTTATGAATCTTACTATTCGCAATACTAAACTATTCACAATTCAAAATATAACCTCTATGATACATCATGTGTATCTCAATTCAACTGCCATGTTGGTAACTACTACTACTAAGAAGGGTTTAAGGTAATTGTAGCTTCATGAATCAATGATAAGCACATATGTCGCAGCTTATTAGAATTCATGTAGCCAAATTCATAACGTAGGAATAAAAAGAGAAAAACATACTAGCCAAAACCAACCACACCCACACTAACAAAAAAGAACAACAAAGAAGAAAGGGAAGCATATTTGGAAGTTCTCTGATCTGAATATCCATAATAAAAAAACCTAAACTAGGGTGAGACCCAAACAGAAGTAATGTTAACTTTTTATTCCCATAGATCTGAAAAAGAATGCACATCTGATTAATTGAGGCATTTTCTTCCATCCTTAAGCCCAAATTCCTACCAAGAAAGTATAATGCCAAAGAGCTTTCATGCTTTCCAAACAAAATGCAAAACTTAACGAGTATATGGTAAAATTATAGTATATAAATGGGTGCAAATCTTACCTTCCAAATCAGTTTTGTTTGAATTAGGTTCAAAATCCACTTTGTAGAATGATATCAAAGTTTATCCTAACGAGGTTTGTTCGTCATGTCACTTAATATTGGACCGCTACCATACCACCCACAAATATTTAGTCTCACTCGAAATGTCCAGTTCTAGTGTGAGGGATAAATAGTGTTGTGATCTTAAAAATAAATGTATAATTTTTTATTTGTTTTTTAGACTAGCAAGATTAAACTAGTTATCTCTAATATTAATTTATTCTATCTTTTATTTGGATGTAGGGCTAGGAAGGGAATAGTTTGTTTGTTAATAATCCCTTCCCACTACATTTTTTATACAAGAGCTCATTTTGATAACTTTGATTGAATAAAAATGTAAGTTATTATCTTAAATGTGTCATATCTCAAATGGCCCTACTTAACTTATCTCTCATGTATTAGTGGTTAATCAAAATTCAGGAAGTAGAAAGTTTTCTCTCCTAGTATTCTTGTGAGTTAGGTCATAAGTGACAATTCTCCATACCTAAATCCTGGAGTACTTTCGACTTATTAATCTTTAAAAAGCAGAGCCGCTGAAACCAAATATTCACAGACTGAAAAGGGTAGTAGGAATAACTTCACCAAGTACTCAATCCTGGACAGTAACAAGCAGAGGCCTACCCCATAATATCCAAGTTCCTATCATAGCACCCCATAAAGTGAGATGAGTGAAAGTGGTCAAGACATCAGCTCTCAGGGATGGTGCTAAGAAAGAAACTTGAGAATTACGGGATGCCTAGGTCTCACACCAAGTAATATGGGATTTTCAGTAGAGTATTCAAGAATTCGGCATTTCCTCTGAATAGCCAGCTTTCGAGGGTGGGTTTGCTAAGTGCTTATCATAAAACCTCTCATCAGCTCTTGTCAAAATATGCTAATCAACTCCTAAAAACTAGGATTTCATTCAACACCGGCTAAATAAGAGGGCATCGCATACCATAGGTATATAAATTAATTGCCCACCAAAACTCCATTTTGATCCGTTGAAATCATTCAAACGGTCAACTTGCTCCAAGAAGGCCATCAAATCCCCTGCCACCCCTTGGCAAATGCTAAAGAAAAGGCAACAAAAACATAGCTCCTACAGATCTTTAGAAAACAAACTTAGCTGCTAAATTCTTAAGATACATAGAAATATAATATCAACTAAGTGATAAATCATTTTGGTGTTGGAAACTATGTTAACATCTGTACACAGTATTTTTAAAAAACAAATAAACCCTAATAAATAGACCAAACACCTAGAAATAAGAGAATTGAATAGTAAATTAGTATGCAATTATATTCATCACTCAATTCGCATATCTATCCACAATCACAAATTTGAAAAGCTTACTAGTGAG
Source organism: Phaseolus vulgaris (assembly GCF_051622355.1). Taxonomy (NCBI): domain Eukaryota; kingdom Viridiplantae; phylum Streptophyta; class Magnoliopsida; order Fabales; family Fabaceae; genus Phaseolus; species Phaseolus vulgaris. The sequence continues at coordinate 28,301,991 of NC_143501.1, read as the reverse complement.
TGCTTGACGATATGCCGTAACGACTGCTCTTGCCAAGATTCCTCCACCCATTACAATCAAGTTCGCAAGAATCTTAGCAGCCTGCACAAACAGCTCGGTTAAAATTTTGAAAGAGTAAGCAGTACTGAAATTTATCATCCAAAGATAACAGATTACTTCTCTCTTTCACTTTTTTTCCCTTTTTATACATACAAAAAAAGGGTTAGCCCTAATCTATGTCTTGAAACTAAAACACCCCGAACAAACTAAACTACACCAACACAGAAATCACAACCTAGTTACATGCATAACAGTCTATGAAAAGAAATCAACTTTGGTTGGCTACAAAAAAAAATAAAAACACCATCTTATCAAACGGCCATATCTGCAAATAACCCACCTAAAAATTCTACCTCTAAATCTCATGAGACAATGGAAAAAAAAAAATCAAAGAAGAAGCGATAGAAGAAACAATAAACCCCTTCTGATACACAAGCTAGGATTCTAGATTCCCTTATGCACAGAAGCTAAACAGAAAAGAACAGAGAGTTTATTAGAAGAAGAAAAATAGACAGAGGAACGTACCATAGCTAGAGAATCAGCAAAACGAATCCCTCCTGATAAACAAGCTGGGGGTTTTCTTCTCTGTAGACGAGAAAATATAGGCTTGCTGGACCCAGAATTAAGTTAATTTGTCGGTTCAAACAAGAAAGAAAGATGAATCTTCTTCTACAAAAAAAATGCGTCGGGAAGAGGAGGAAAAAAAATTGTGAATGGCGGAGGCTAGGGTTCCAATTTGGGACTGTGAAGCTATTCTCTGCCTCAAAACAAAGTACATGTTTAGAAAATTCTGGAACCTCTACAATTACTAAAGTAGACATCATCTTATTAATCATATACTCCCAATTTTGAAGATTGTATATTTAATTAATTTCTTTTACTTAACAAAAACAATAATTTTTATTTAAATTCTTTTAATTCCTAAATTATTTTTTAAAGCATGATACTCTAATTAGCTGCAATTTAAACAATAAAAAATTTACTAAAGATTTTCGAAAATATACCTTGTCAAATGAGTTAATTATTTCATTAGTCTCCATTTCTTAATAATTTCTTAAATAAATTATATAAATAAGATAATATTTTTTTTAAACTAAAAGCTTTCATATTAGCCATCACTATGTAATTTGATATAATATTTTATAAATGTTCTTTTATCATTCTTAAATAAAATATATATAATTTATTAAATTAAAAATAATTTTAGTATTATTTAATAAATTAAATATTGTTTTCTCATAAAATAACTACATAATTTATTTATTTTTATAAAAGTTTTCGTGTCAGCCGTCACTATGCAACTTGACATCTCAGCTAGACTAACACCTCAAGTAAAAACAATCATCTGTCATCACATAAAAAAAAATATTATTATTAAAAAATAAAACGAAAGAAAATACAAAAATATGGAGGGATCCGACCAAAACCCATATGTTAACAAAAACGATACGTAGGTAAACTATACCTATTCATAAAGAATTTTAAGAACAGACTAAATAGAAGTCTATTATACAAATGAAATTATTCTCTATGAATAAATTCTAAATTAGCCAACTTATCAACACACGCATTCCCTTCACGAAAAATATGAGTAACCATAATCCTAATTTTCCCACATTAATTAAGACAAGTATTCCATCTGTATTGGCCAGACCTCAAACATCGGCAACACAGATCGGCATCAGACGTGACATCGGACCTTGGTGATCTGATCGCGATAATGGGCCACATAAGTGGGCCCCAAGAATAATAATAAGTTATCATCCAGATATAAGAATGACCTAAATCACGGGAGAGTTCATGCATGTGGTGTGTATAGTACGTTCAGGTCTAGCACAAACAAGTATTCCTTGGAGGCACTAAGGCCCATGAGGGTTAGGGTTTCTAGGGAAAGACTACATGCATGGCACGTGAATAATTAGGACACCTAAAGAACAGATGGTCCCGCAGCGCTGGTGCATGAGTTGGTACCTTGGCGGCCATACTGTTAAGATTTTGCACTCTAGAAGAGCGAAGTCATGTGCGGCGGCTGCGCTAAGCTTGTGCAACGCGCAACATGATACCTTGCTAGTAACCCTAATTCCACTTAAGGAAAGATCCTGGGACAGGGAGTTGACCTAGATACAATCTATATAAAGGGTGGTAAGAACCCTAGAAAGGTACGCCGTTTCTAAGACTGAAACTGCTTTACATACTTATTGTTTCTTAGCCCAGTACTGACTTGATCGTCGGACTGGCTGCAACGTATCTTAAAGAACTTCCCTTTGAAGCCCTTGTATGATTTCTGGAAAAGGGTCAGTAGTACCCTTCCAGCGACCCCGTTGAAGCTCACCCATAGTTTCTTCCCCGGACTCTTGGCTTCGAAAAAGTACAAGAACACGTCCACAGACGGAGAGTGGCCGGAATAATTGCAAAGAATGGAGAACGCCCTAACGACCGCCCAACTATTGGGGTGAAGTTGGGCGGGGGCTGATGACTTTTTACGGCAAGTGCACCGCGTTTGTCAAAAGTAATAATTGTCCCTAAGAACGAATATCGATCCCACAAGGAACAATGAATTATCAAGTACAATAATCGCTAAATATAAAAACAGAACAATAAAAAGAGTTTTCAATTAATCGTGTTGGCACTGATCAATAACAAAACAGATAAAGAATTGGTTGCTTCAATTTGAAAAAATAGGGATTAGGTTTCATCTTTCTCACTCTTATGTATTTTGATTGGCATGTCAATATTAATTTTTTCGATTGAAATTGATGCTCGTATAAAAATCATTTATATTGATTCCTCGCATATAAAATCCTTAAGAATATTCCCTAACTATCGATCCCTCACATAATTATAAGAACAACTTAGAACGAAGCTCAGACGTTAATGGCAATTAACATTTCAAGTCTATCCCTAACACTCAAATATGTTATGTATTGTTGTTTAGGTCTGAACCCTAAAAATACCTCCCGGTCAGATTTAAGATTCTCAATTTGTCACGGAAAATTAAAAGTAAAATAACAATACCAATAATTAATCAAGAATTGAATATTAATATATAAGATATCACCTTAATACATAAGAGTTTGAGCAGATTACTCATAATCCCAAAGGGTAGAATTAGCCACGCATACTTCTAGCACCTTCCATTCTCCCAATTGGGTTACAATTCACTCTATGGTGTTTTCCTCTCAATCTGGCACACTAGGGTTGAGCCTCTAGCCTTCTATTTATCCTAGTTTTCTAGGGTTAGGTTGCTTCCTGTATCACGCTAATGGGCTAAATGATAAAACATAAAAAAGGCTCAATCTTTCTTTGCATCTTTTTCCATTCTGAGACCTTCCAGCTTTCTCTTTTTGGCTCAAATTATTCTCCTTTACTCTAAATCTCCAATCCTCCCTAGAAATATGCAATTAAAACCAAATTTGAGAATAAAATGTTCTTATTCAAATAAAGCTCATAAAAAATGTAAAAAGGTATAAATTCATAAATTAAGGATTATTTTATATGTAAATTAACAATAAATCCTCATAAGTGCCTATATTTTAATATGAAATATTACTTAAATTAGACACTTATCAGGGGCTACGTTAACCTCGGTGAGGAGAGCCCACTCGAAGGGAGTGAAGGGCAGGCGTAGAGAAAGCCTTTGAAAGACCGTCGAGTAAATGAAGCAGAAGGGCCCCTCCGGGTCCGATGATTCGTCACAACATACGGACTCCCCTACCCTACAAGGCACGACCCTCACGAATTTGTTGTGCTCCTTCCCGAAGACACGAGATTTATGGCAGTCCTCACTCTTCCTATATGTCGCTATGCTCTCGGAGGTAGTAAAGCTAGAAGTTTCCTCTAAAAGGTCACTAGATGCCCAACGGTAGACAGACTCGTAGTAGGGGGAAGGAGGAGTTAGGTTTGTTTGAGCCATCTTAAGAAGAGAAGCTAAGAGAGGAAAAAGGAGAAAAAAGCAAAGTTCAGAAAAGGAAGTGAGTGCACCCAGAAAAAAAGAGAAACAGGAAAACGAAGAACAATAATCATAAAATACGGAAAACCTAAACAGTCCCAGAACAGTTAAAGCATACCAAGGGCATCAGAATGATAAATCAAAGGCGATGGTGAAATAAAAGACATACCTTGGAGTGATTGCGCTTCGAGGAAGCGAAGTGGTTGAGAAAGGAAGATAGGACGTTCTGAGAAACGAAAGGTTTCGAGGAAATGCCTAAGAGAAGTAATGGAACAGTGAAAGGAGCGTAAGGGTTGAAGGGTTTAAGGTATTAGAGAAGCGCAAGCGGCAATGAGCCTCGACCGTTGATCTATGGTGAAAAAATTACTTTTAGAGTTATTAACATATTGACCAAAAAACCACCATATGTTTTAAGAAAAATACTCAAATCTCTAAGAGACTTAATATCCCCACTACATAATACAAATATGTCATCAACATATAAAATATGAGAGGGAGTGAGATAACCTTACAGACTAGCCATATGTAAAATTTTCTTATCATTCCCCAGCTTAGAGATACCTCTACTAAGAACTTTCTCTGCAAGGTAGAAAAGTAAAGGAGTCAAAGGATCACCTTGTCTGACACCTCTACTGCAAGGGAAAAAAACCCACCAAACTTCCATTTATTTTGATAGAAAGCATAGTTGAACGGAGAATTGTACTAATCCAACCGACAAACGAGGGGTGAAAACCAAAGCGTGTCAAAACTAATAATAAGAACTTCCAACTCAGAGTGTCAAAGGCTTTATGAATATCAACTTTGTAAGCCATATTACCTCTTCTAACCTTTTTAGAAAGCATGTTAATAGCTTCAGAAGTAATACCAATGCAATACTGAATCTATCTACCCTGCACAAACCCATATTGATTAGGAGAATGATTCTAGCAACCAAGTGCAAGCCTATCCGCCAGTATCTTGGAAATAATCTTAAATTTGAAATTAGCAACAACAATTGACTTGTAATCTTTAATGGAGTCAGTACCCTAAATCTTATGAATAAAAGATACCACATTACTGTTCATTCCAGGGAGAACCCAGTTTTATTTAATAAACATCATATTCTCCTTAGAGGAAACTAGCTTAGAAATATAAGAACCAATAAAATCCTTCATATTACTTGTATCTGGAACATTAGAAATAGACTCAACATAAAGATTTTTATAAAAGTCCAAAACATTATTCTCAATGAGATTAGGATCCTCAGTAACCTCATTATCAATTCGTAGACAATGAATCCCACTAGAATTATTTCTCCTTTTGACCACAACATGGAAAAAAATCGTATTTTGATCTCCATCTTTGAACCATAACATCTTAACCCTTTCTTTCCAAAAAAATATTGATAGTGAAGAGCATGATCAAGCTCCTCCTTAGCAATCTTTTCTTGAAAGAGAAGCCCATCAATATCAGACAAACTAGCAGTCTCTAAGTTTTGTTGAATACCAAGGAGTAGACCCTGCTTAAGAAGAACTGCATTATGAACATTACCAAAAGAATTTTTATTCCAGTCTCGGAGTTCAATTTTCAACATTTTTTAAATTATGTTGCAAAATAAACATAGGACAACCAACAACCTTATTAGCCCAAGAATCATGAATAAGCTTCAGACATGAAGTGTCCTGAAGCCACATAGAAAAGAAACAAAATTTGCTAACCTTACTCAAAGAATTACAAGCAAGAATAGGGGAATGATTAGAACAATTTTTAACAAAAACATGACTACTACAAGAATCTCATTCATCCAGACACACTTCATTACATAAAGCCCTATCCAGTCTTTTATGAATTTTATGCAACCCTCTCCTTCCATTACACCAAGTATAACAAGATTCAGTAAAAGGCATACATGAAAGATCATTAGTACTAATCCAATCAAGGAATTCATTACAAGAAACTTGATTAGGAGTCACCCCCCTTTACAGTCATTCGTCGATAGCATAACATTAAAATCTCTCATAATACACCAAGGCCCTGTGAAGGAACTAAGATCCCTCCACAAAAACCGTTTAACCAAGTATGTGTTTGCACTCCGACGCTCAAGTCAGTACTAGGGCTAGGAAACACCGAAACTGTGTAACTTGCTATTGTGTGTGTTTACCAGCGCAAGGGAATTACCCCTTTTCAAGTTTGTTACCTTGCTATTTATAGACTGAAACTGGGGTTTCCTCTTTACCCAAAATGGGCTTTTCTGATGGGGCGGGCCCAACACTGTTGTTACCTTACTCTCAGGATAACCTAGCACGTGGGGTCCCTAACTGGAGCGCAACCTCTGACGGGGTGACCACCTGGGTGCCTCCTCGTGCACCTGATCTCTGGGGTCATCCGCCTCTAGGAGTTCCCTAGCTGTTCACGTGCCATGCATGCAACTCACCCTTGAACGTAACCCTCGCAGGTCATATCTTTCCAGTGGCTCTACACTTTGTGTTACGCCTGAACGCGTCATCCACTCTACACGCATGGACCCTCGTGATCTAGGCTCTCCCTTACTGATAACTGGCGTGTGATCTGGGATCCACCTCTCGTGGCCCAGCTCTATTGTTTGGGTTCCTGATGTCTGATTTCTCCACACTGTCTAGTGGCACGTCGGTACATCCTGATGACCGATGTCTGACCACTCTTGGCTCCTTGGCGCACGTGCTTTACGAGACACAGGCTCACGCTGCTCGTGGGACCCGCTTACGTGGTGCCAACATTATCAGTGGTCAACAACACCCAAGACTGGTCGGTACTTAAGCCCCCCAATCTTGAGCTGTAACTTGTTTAGCGAAGAGGCTAAGTCCTTGCCTTGGGTGACCTACGTGGCTCTGTGTGACAGGACGTAAATACTGTGCCAAAGTGGCGTCTTTCTGGGCCTGTCTTATCTGTGCACACGTGTTTTTGATCAATGGCTAGGGCTTAACGTCACTTACGCTTCTTTGTTTGCTTTTAAACTTTCGAAAAAGCGTGTTTCCAATCACTTGTTCCATCATCCTCTGAAACTCTTGATTGTTTTGCCTTCTTCCTCAAGCATTCTCGTGTTTCCTCTGCACATTCCTGCATTTTCTCGCTATCCGATCGTAGGTACGAACTCTGACTTCCGTTCGCACTCGTTTATTAATTCTGATTCTGGATAACTGTCTGTGTTGTTTAATCTCTGTATCGATTACCCTATGTTTCTGGGTTCCTTTTGAGTTCAAGAAACCCGAAACTCTGGGGAGCTGATTCTTGTTATCTTAACGTCGCGTTTGCGCGCTCTACTTCTGCGCATTTCGCATGCTTTATCTCTGTATTTCTGCTGAAATTTGTACGCAAGTATGATTTTGAGCAAAGAGAAACGGGCTAGACTGACTGATATCCTCGCTCGTCTCCGCGGGATTTCCAGGGACGTGGGCACTTCTCGCCAGCACGCCCTTGCTTTTGCCACTGTCGCGCCTTCGCCCACTCTTTCCAATCCTGGGGTCGCGGTCCCTCTCACCGCCGTCCAATCGTCTCCCACCCCACTCCCTTGCAAGGGTAAAGCGGTGGTGATCGAATCAGACGAGGATTCCTCCGAGGGGCCAATCTCTTAAAGGCCCAAGCCTATGCCGGTGATGATTTCCCATTCTTCCTCTACTGGTCGCTCTGTTTCGCCCCTGACAGGCGTTCCCCTGCTCCCTGACCTTGGTGGAGCTGGCGCTTCTACTCCTCCTGTCCTTGAGCTGCCCCTTGTCCTACAACACGCCATTAAGGGCTTCCAACAAGGGGTGACTGCGGACTTGGATGAGGCCGCTACAAGGGAGAGACTGGGCTTCAATTTTGGGGCCTTTCTTGCTTAGTCCAACGTTCTACTATCCAGGGCTGAATCGAGGGAAACCTCCTCGTTGGCTCACTCGTTTGCTGCCTGCGAGGCTGCTCTGAGAGAGGAGTTGGCTCATCTCTCAAAACTACTTCATGCCAAGTGCCGAGAGGTTACTGAACTGGAGGCAAGAGTTCTGTCCCTGCGGATCCGGGTCTTCGAGCTAGAAGAGGCTGATGAGGTGTCCAAGTCCAAGATTATCGGGCTTGAACAAACGTCCATCAGTCGCGAGGTGCAGCTGGGTCGAGTGGAGGCCGAACTTCATCAACAAGCTAAAAGGTTTGAAGAAGCTGAGGCTGAGCTGACCGGAGATGTTCTCGATGCGTATGACGCAGGATTCGGGGACGCCCTCGCTCAAGTTGCTTGCGCACACCCTGGGATGGATATTACACCCTTCATAGTATCAAACCGTGTTGAAAACGGACAAATCGCAAGGGGGACAAACTCTCAACTGACCTCGGCTTCGCTCAAAGGCGCGGAGGATTTATCTGGCGAATTATTTCGTTTTACCTCGTCGTTTTCACTCAAGAGGGGAGATGTTCTCTTACGAACCTACCTCTCCGCTCACGAGGCTTCTAACGCAAGGGAAACTAATTCTTAACTGACCTCGGCTTCGCTCAAGGGCGAGGAGGATTTAACTGACGAACTATTAACTGACCTCGGCTTCGCTCGAGGGCGAGGAGGGTTTAACCGGAGAACTGTTTCGTTTGACCTTGGCACTTTCACTCGAGAGGGGAGGTGTTCTCTCACGAACCTACCTCTCCACTCACGAGACCTCTAACGCAAGGGAAGCAACTTTTTAACTGAATTGTACATAACTCGAGAAAAGATTTCAATCGAAATTTGTCTGGTGACCTCGTTAAAAAATCCTTATAAGGGAAAAAAAGTGTCCCCTAATACCATGTACAATACACCTGCTTAACTGAAATAAAACTCGAAATCGACCGCACTTCATGTGCAAGGAACCGAGCCCTGCTTCAGCGCCTTAAGTCTGCATGTTTCATCCCGAGGACCTTTGTTTTTTTGAACGAAACAGTCCGTACGGGGGAGACCTGTCGTGAAAACAATGCGGCTACCTTTTCTGGTACCTGTTGTCTTTCTTCAGGTCCTTGGCATACTCTGTTTCCCCTGTGTACGGTGGCCTACTAGTGACCATAGATACTCCTCTCCTTGTTTTGAGGCTGTTCTCGTAGCATCTCTTGGCCTCCTTCTGATCTGATTTGATGGTAATCACCTTTCTTGTCAGGTTCGGTAGCTTCATCTTCATGTGCCTTCTCAACGGCACCGCCCCTAACCTATTCAACGTTGGTATACCCAACAACATATTATAAGCAGATGAGGCGTTGACAACAAGGTACCTGATGCTCTCCGTACGTGACGCGGTGCCATCCATGAAGGTGGTCCTCAACTCCAAGTATTCGCGCAGCTCTACCTGGTCTCCTACGAAACCGTAGAGACAGCCGCCATAGGGCCTTAGTAGGTCGGGGGATAGTTGCAATTTGTTGAAAGTCGTTCAAAACATTACGTCTGTCGAGCTTCCCTGATCTACTGGCACACGGTGCACCTTTCTTCCTACAGTTACCGCCGAGATCACCACTGGATCGTTGGTAAAGACCAGGTCGACATCGAAGGCGTCGTCGGTCCTCTGCGCTTCTACCGACATCACCATCCGCGCGTATCTCTTCCACTGAGAGGTGGTACAACCTCCTCCCAAGAACCCTCCTGCGATGGTGTGGAACTCACCGTGTACGGGGACTTCATCTCTCGGGCCTCCCCTGTTGCCGCCATGTCCTTGGTCCCATGTTTTTCTTGCAAATAATCCCTTAGGAGACCGTTCTTCACCAATTCGTCTAGCTGATGTCCCAACGCTAAGCAATTGCGTATGGGGTGGCCAAATGCTTGGTGAAACTCACACCAGGCGTTCTTGTTGGGCCCGAGCCTCTTGTCGGTCTTTGGAGGTACCTTCAGCCTCTCAACTACATTTGGGATAGCAATGAGGTCCTTCAATTCTACCACGAAATTGTGCTTTGGTGGCACGGTATCTCTCTCGCGCCCCCTCACATTTAGCTTTCTTTGTTGATAGGGTTGTTGTTTCACGGGGGTCTTCATCTCTGTCGTTGCCTCGTGCACCCTTAGGGTTTGAGACGACTTGTCACGCGCGACCGTGTGGGAACCACACATGTGCGCTTTTCACTAACTTCTTCCTCCGTCGCAATATGGGCCACCACGTGGCGCCTTATCTCGGCGAAGGTCTTAGGATGGTTTCGGATGAGTGACTCGCTGAAGGGTCCCGACACGATGCCCTTCCTGAACGCATGCACCATTATCTTTTCGTCTGTAAGGTTCAACCTTACCACTTGCGCTCCAAAGCAGTGGAGGAACTCCTTCAAAGACTCTCCTTGATACTGTCTTACATCAAAGAGGTCATAAGAGATTGACGGGGAAGCTCGATTCGCGATTTATTGTGCCCTGAACAGCTTTGTGAGTTGCGGGAACGAAGTTACATGGCCATCAGGGAGGCTGATGAACCAGTCCATCGCTGTTCCTGCCAAAGTGCTCATGAACAGCTTGCATCGCACCGCATCGGAGCTCCCAACCAGCATCATCTGTGTATGGAAAGCCGTAAGGTGGGCCTCCGGGTCTTCCATCCCAGTGAAGGTCACCTTGGGCCCTACGAGCGTGGCTGGTATCGCTGCATCCACGATCTCTTGTGAGAACAACGTTGGGTACTCTCTAGGTGGTGTCACAGGCTCCTGATCTGCACCCTCACGCTCAACCACGCGGGTTTGCAGATCTCTGTGCAGTTTCTCGTTTGAACGACGCAGTTCTTCGCTCGTAGCTTGCGACGCTACCAAGTCATCTTGGATGCGTTCTTGGTTTGCTCTCGACGCGGCCATCTCTTCCTGAAGGTTTCACATCGCCTCCATAACCTGTTGCAGGGTGAGGCCCTCACCCCCGTTTGGTGTAACAGGTCCTTGCCCAGTACTTCTCATCTCATGGTTCTTGCTGGTGGGACAATATTTTGTATCGTGCCACACAGTGGGCGCCAAATGTTCCTACCGGTTGACCCGAAACGCCTTTGTGCACCTACGTCACTCCTACATCCAGAATCCTCGCGTTCGCACGTGCCTCTCCTGTGATGAACACTTGAAAACACAAAGACAAAGGGCGCCCTTGAGGCCGTTTGCACTCCGACACTCAAGTCAGTACTAGGGCTAGGAAACACCGAAACTGTGTAACTTGCTACTGTGTGTGTGTTTAGCGGCGCAAGGGAATTGCCCCCTGTCAAGTTTGTTACCTTGCTATTTATAGACTGAAACTAGGGTTTCCTCTTTACCCGAAATGGGCTTTTCTGATGGGGCGAGCCCAACACTGTTGTTACCTTACTCTCAGGATAACTTAGCGCGTGGGGTCCCTAACTGGAGTGCAACCTCTGACGAGGTGACCACCTAGGTGCCTCCTCGTGCACCTGATCTCTGGGGTCACCCGCCTCTAGGAGTGCCCTAGCTGTTCACGTGCCATGCATGCAGCTCACCCCTGAACGTGACCCTAACAGGTCATATCTTTCCAGTGGCTCTACACTTTGTGTTACGCCTGAACGCGTCATCCACTCTACACGCATGGACCCTCGTGATCTAGGCTTCTCCCTTACTGATAACTGGCGTGAGATCTGGGATCCACCTCTCGTGACCTAGCTCTACTGTTTGGGTTCCCGATGTCCGATCTCTTCATACTGTCTAGTGGCACGTCGGTACTGAATGTGAGACACTGGCTCACGCCGCTCGTGGGACCCGCTTACGTGGCGCCAACATTATCAGTGGTCAACAACACCTAAAGACTGGTCGGTACAGAAACCGAAAAACACCAAAGCTTAGCAACTTTATTAACAATAGGAGAACTAGCCACCAAATGCATATTAACATATTTGAAAAGGACATCGAAAGCATTAATGTACGACATCATAGGTTCAGTAAGAAAAACCAAGAGGACTTTATGCAGTTTAAGTAAACTAATCAAGTTCTCCACAATTTTGTGGTTTCCCAATCCTTTAACATTCCAGAAAAATGAAGAGACCTTAATTGCGACATTGTAGAGAGATCTGTCTTAGCAGTTTTTTTGGATTTACCAGTCCCCGTAGGTGGTCTCCATGGTTTTCTTTTGATGCAAACTATTTCCTCCCTAGTATCACTGGCATCCTCCTCCATCTCGTTAGGATCAGCCCAAAATTTGAAACAACATCTGTAGTTTCCAAACCATCAAGAGAGGAAAAGTGATTTTGCAGGATCAACGATAGTGTTTTAACATCCCCAACAGATTTAACCTTTCGAGGGGAGGTATGAGGTGACAAAGATGGTACAGTCACAATAGCAGAGACCTCAACATGATGACCATCAATTGGAGTATTAATTGATGTTTTAGAATCTGCAGGTGATTTAACCTTTCGAGGAGAGGTAGGACGCAACAAAGATGGTACAACCACAAGAGCAAAGACCTCCACATGATGATCATCAATAGGAGTCGTAACTGAATGTGACTTTGAGCCCTTGGCTTGCATAACAGTAGATGAATTCCTCAACATCCCTAGTTCTGGAAAATCCAAAGTGGAAGTGGACAACCCCTACCTGGATGGGGACCTATCATGATCTGAGGCATCCTCAAGAGGAGTCATATATGTAAAATCATCCTCCACTCCACCTATTTTATTATAAGCAAGGTGACCCAAGAGTGACTCTGTGTTAGCCCTGCGAATCTTTCTTTTGATACTTTTTACGTTGTTTAGGATTCTCGGTCCTCCCCTGTTCCTGTTCATCAGTAGTTGTCTTCTGAGAAGGTTTATGTTCAAGCAAACAATCTCAAGAAACCAGGAGATAACTTCAAGGAACTCATCCTGAGGGCCCATCACATGTCTTTTAAAGAAACGAACTCAAACTCGTAGAAACCCTTCCTAAGAGAAATTGCTTTCCACGGTCCAAAAGCCTTCCACACCAGCTGCAATTTTTTAGTTAAATCCAGGTGTGTGAGAGATTTATCCCCCTTAGATAGAATAATCTGACCATGAAGATGGGTATTGTAATCCTTAAGAGCAACCAATTAATCTGCCTCATCAATCCGGACAACAATTATGTCTCCCTTAATACAAGGAGTACGTAATTGGGACAAAGGAATGTCACATGTATTTCCCAAAGCCTGAGCAAAAGTTTTCTTTTGTCCTGACATAGGTGATGCTTTCTTATCAGGGAACACTTATCGATCCATCAAACAAGCCCATGGGATGAGAAAACTCGTAGAGCCCTCCACCATTCTCAAAGGCTAACAAGTTGCCAACTAGCCCACACCAGCTGCCACCATCCCACTGGCCGAACCACCTAAAAATCTTGACTTTACCAGAAATGTTGGTAAAAATCGTGACTTTACCTCAAATTTCGATAAATTTTTTTACTTTACTACAAATTAGAACTGACTACATGAAAAAGGTGACAACTTTGGTTGTGTGCAATAAAATTTTCAAGAAGAAAGTTAAGGTACATCTTGGATGCAGACGAAGAGAGTCGTTGCGCCACCACCAACGTCTCGGTAGACTGTCGTGCCGCCACCACCGTCCACCACCAAGCTGGAGAATGAACGACCACCTACACAAACCCTAGCCGCACGAAAACCCTTCGGATGAGAGAGAATAGAGCAAAAATCTTATCTCCAAATAACTACATAATTTATCTAGAAAAATAAGTATATATTTTTTCAACTTTTATCCTTAAAAAATTATTATTTAATTTAATTTTTTAAAATTATATACACATATATGCAAGAATACTAGTAAAAAGAATTACATGTATCTTCACTATTATTATCTAGCGAGAACACCGGCGCTCTCGTGCGCTTGTGTATCCGCATTTTTTTTATTATATATATATATTTATGTTTAATATTAAAATTTGAATAAAAATATTATTATTTGCAAACTTATATTAATAATATAAATTTATAGTATATTTTAATAAATATGAATATACATGACATAAATTATCTAATATACTGGTATATTAGGAAGGAAACATAACTAGCATAATAGTTATATATGGTAAATTTACAAATATCTTTAATTTTAAAAATATAAAAGAAAATCAGTTGAAAAAAAAACAATTTCCAAAAGAAACGGGCCAAAACTCAAAATTAAATTGTTTCGTGATTAGTTTGAATCAAATTGAAAATTAAAAAAAATAATAAGAAACATTATGCCATTAAGAACAATTAACGTACAGTCAATCACAAATTTCATAAATTCAAAACTATATAATAGCAATTGAAAAAAATAGTCTAAAACCAATTTCTCCACCCTATCCAAATAACGTGGTCCACATCTAGCAATCGTTAAGTTAAATGACAATAAATAAAATAATTTTTTAAAACTAAAAAACTACTTTGTTAACTACTAAAATTACAAAATAATAAAATATCCAAAATAAATTAATAAAATAAGATATTAATAAGGATAAAATCGAAAATTCATAATTATATAATAGTAATTGAAAAAAAATGAGTTTAAAACAACAATTCACCAATTTCTCTATTCTCTCCAAATAACATGGTGCACACCTAACAACCACCAAATGACAATAAATAAAATAAATTTTTAAAACTAAAATGTTGTTTTGTTAACTGCTCAAATTACAAAATAATCAAAATAAATTAATAAAATAAAATATTAATAAGGATAAAATAGAAATAAATTTGTGTACACCAAAAACAGTTATAATGAAAAATTTCCTTTATATATAAGTATAGATAAAAGAGTTTTTTTTTTTTATGCAGTATGTATATCCATGAAAAGAAAATTAAAATTTTATGAAGTAAAATGACAATAACAAAAAAGATTTAAATATAATTTTAATTTTTTTTCTTGTTCTGTCAAAAAGTAAATGGGATTGAAATGAAAAATTAAAATATTTTTCTTCATATACCATTGACTTCAATATACTTTTAAATAATGTCTTAAATTGACTCTAAAAATTATCAAAATCCCCTAGTTATTACCCAACTACATGAAATCATTTGAAAAAGAAATTAATTTTGTATAACTTTTATTATTTTCTATCTTTTAGTAATTAACTTATGAGAATCTCCTAAAAGAATAATTTTATTATTTATTCATTTAAATTTCTATATGTTGATATGATTGGAAGAAAATAATTTACCAAATTAATCTACAATACAAGAGTTTTTACCTTTTATCAACTAATAATAATAAATGTTAATTATTAATATTTTAATGTGATATTTCATTTTTGAAATTGATGACTCAAATTAAATTATTTTTTATTGAAATAATCTGATTAAAATTAAAACTAAATTAAATACTTTTGATATATTTTTTTATCTGTCAAACATTATATTTGGCTTTTGGTTTAATATAGTGGTATGTCTACCGAATTTATTTAAAATATTAGTTCTATTTACTAACTTTATTTCCGTACTTTATCTATTTCAATTTATTTTTCGTTTTTGTTTCATAATTTTTCAAGTTGACTATCATTTATTTATTTCAAAGCTAACAATTATAATTTTATTCTAATATTGTTCAACCTAATTACTTTTACTAATCTAAATTTGTTATTTTTAACCACAAACTAACTTGGTGTGAGAGAATGTTACTCCACAATCATTGTTGCATTGAAAGTTACACATCAATGAAGTAGGAAAGTAACCCTTACTATCTTTTGTGTGTTTGTATAAAGATGTAATTATTATCGGTTTAATGTATAATAATTAAGAAAAATAAAATAGAGAAGATTGTAAGCACATTTTACTAAAAATTATCTATTAATATTCTTATTCATATATATATATATATATATATATATATATATATATATATATATATATATATATATGAGAAAATCTTAACGAACTTAAAGCTAAAAAAAAGGAATGATATACATATTTGTTTCTCAATCGTTAAAAAGGAAACAATATATTTTTCTATTGTTTTTATAGTGGTGGAACATGTACTTTTATTATAAAATTATTTTTTGTCTCTATATTAAGGATTAATAGTTAATTTATTTTAGTAATTTAAAAAAAAAATAACTGTTTTAAGTTTTTTTAAAGTATAAAATTTAGTCTTGTTTTCTAACATCCAAAACAATTTCTTTTCCATTTCTTTGGCATTCTTCCAGTAATTACTCCTTTCCTCTTCCGTAACCGCAAACTTCAATGTCTTAATCAGAGATTTCCTCGTAAAGGACTCATCTTCCTTGCCGTAGGAACTAATTGAAGGAAATAATAGAAGACTAAAGGTTGTAGAAACTAATTGAAGGTAATTGCACAAGATTGCAAAACTACTGAACTGATCTTATTTATTGATTTACTTCAATAATATATAATAAAATTACAATTACTGGAAGCTATAAAACAGGAATACTAATAGCCCTATAAACTGACCATTAATGCAATAATAACGGTATAATAGTTTAAGGGTAATAAAATCAAAATTAATAATAATAAAATCAGAATTAATAACCAACATTCTCTCTTAATTTTGATTTGGAACAACCTTCATGCCCAACAGATCTCTTAACTTGATGAAAGCATCGATCTTCAATGGCTTAGTGAAAATATCTACAATTTGATCTTCTGATTTGTAGTATTCCAATTTGATCATGTTTTTCCCAACTTGGTCTCGCAGGAAGTGATATTGAATATCAATGTGTTTACTTTTTTTTATGAAAAACCGTATTCTTTGCAAGATTAATTGCAGAGACATTGTCAACATAAATCTTAATTGGAACATCTAGATTAAAACCAATTTGAGTCATGATATTGCTAAGTCAAACTGATTGACAAGCACTTACTGCTGCTGCTACATACTCAGCTTCACAAGTAGATAATGCAATAATTGACTGTTTCTTTGATGACCACAATCAAATAGTCTTTTCGATCATAAAACAATTACCACTAGTGCTCTTCCTCTCATCTGAATCTCCACCCCAATCACTGTCTGAGTATTAGACGATCTCAATCTTCTTAGATGAAGAGTAAAATAGACCAAAAGTTGTAATACCTTTGATGTAGCGCATAATTCTCTTTACAGCTTGTAAATGAACTTGTCGAGATAATTCCATGTATCGACTGACCAATCCCACAACATAACATATGTCAGATCTAGTACACGTGAGATATCTAAGGCTCCCAACAATCTGCTTAAAGTATGTTGCATCTATAGTTTGCCCATCACCTTCCTTCGTGAGCTTAATTCCAATTTCAATTAGAGTCTTAACTGGGTTTGAATCCTCCATCTTAAACTTCTTTAAAAACTCATCAGTAAATTTCCTCTGATGAATGAAGATTCCATCATCTCCTTGGATGACTTCAATGCCCAAAAAGTAGGACATAAGACTGAGATCAGTCATCTCAAATTCCTTCATCATGATATGCTTGAAATCACCAATCATTTTGAGATTACTTCCTATAAAAATCACATCATCAACATAAAGACATAAAATTAGCAAATCTCTATAATCATTGGTCTTTACTTAAAGACCATGATTCGATGCACATTTTTTGAATCCAGTGGCATGAAGAAATGAATCAATCCTTTTGTTCCAAGCTCTTGGTGCCTGTTTAAGACCATATAAAGCCTTAGTTAGTCTGTACACCTTCTCCTCTTTGCCAGATTGTATGAAACCTGGCGAATGCTTTACATAAACCTCTTCATTAAGTGGGCCATTTAGAAATGCAGACTTGACGTCCATTTGGTGAATTTTCCATTGCCTTTGTGCAGCTAAAGCAATGATTAATCTCATTGTTTCCATTCGAGCTACAGGAGAAAATATTTCTCCGTAATCATAGCCTTCTCTTTGCTCGAATCCCTTTGCCACCAACCTTGCCTTGTATCCATCAATCTCACCATTTTCTTTCACTTTAATCTTGTACACCCACTTTACATCAATTGCTTTGTGTCCTTTTGGAAGATCAGTGAGCTGCCATGTATTATTTTTTTCAATCACCATGAATTCTTCATTCATAGCCTCTTTCCATTTGGGGTGTTGAATGGCATCTGCAAGTCTCACGGGTTCTGAATCTGCAAGAAAAGCAAAGTGAACTAAATCTCCATTGCCATCAACTTCATCATCAAGACTTACTTCGCAATCTTGAAGGTGTACAGGTTGTCGCTGCTGCCTTTTTGGTCGCTCCATCATAGTTGCAATTGGAGCTGCAACTTCAGGTTGAATTACAATTTCAGGTTGAACTGTAGGTGCTTCAAGAGAGACTCCGTCTTCCTCTTGTTCGTGATTACTATCTTCCTGAGCACAATTGACAACATGATTATCACGTTTTGATCTACACTCATTTGCACAATGGCCGCGTTTATGGTAGTTATAACACTCCACATTTGATTTATTATACATGCCCTCCTCGTCCTCTGCGCCAAGAGTTATTTGAACTTGGATTTGATTGAAACCAATGTTGTTTTGCTCAACGCCTCCATAATTCTGGCCACCACGACCTTTACTATAATAAGTACCATGTTTATGATAAGATCTACCAATTGAGGCTTGTGCTTGTAAAGCCTGTTCAATTGGTTTTTCAATATTATTGTCATTCATGCGTTGCTCATGCGCTCGTAGGGAACCAGACAATAACCTTACTGTCATTTTTGAAATGTCATTGGTCTTCATTTACACATTTGCCTACTCTGAATGTGTTTCATCATTGGTCTTCATTTGATTTGTCAAAGCAAGAACTTTATTTATATAGACATCAACAATCTCTGTGGTTTTCCATCTGTAACAGTTCATATTGGCGTATTAGGGTTTGAAGATACACCCTCTTGATCTTGTCATCACCTTTATAATTGGTTGACAAAATTGTCCAAGCCTCACTGGTAGTTGTTGCTCCTTCTATCTTCTTATCACGATGCGCTACTCGTTGCGCCTTAGTTGCATTATCAGCTAATGCAGACACTCCACTCTCAACGACATCCCATAACTCATGATAATCAAACAAAACTCTCATTTGCACACACCACCGATTGTAATTTTTTCCATCAAGGGTAGAGACTGATAATTGAGTAGAGTTCATGATAACAAACTGGCTCTTGATACCAGTTGTAGGAACTAATGAAAGAAAATAAGAGAAGAAAAAGGTTGTAGAAAGTGATTGAAGGTATAATATAGGAAAAAAGCAAAAGGTTGTATAAAATAGGAAAACTAATGCAATAACCGTATAATAGTTTAAAGGTAATAAAATCAAAATTAATAATAATAAAATCAGAATTAACACTGTCACCTCAATTGCAACCTTCTCTTCTTTCATCACCTTTGAAAATAGAGCTTGATCTAGCAAATACGAAAGAAAATTTCCTTTGATCGAGCTTGATCTCATCCCCTTTGCTCGGTTAACCGGTTTGTTTTTATCCAAACCGGGAGAAAATTCTTTCTCTGAACTGGAACATGCTTTTCTAAGAGGAAACCTGCGGATTTCTAAGGAACGCAGTGGGACCTTGGTTTGAAAACGAAAACGACTCCGTTTGGAGAATTTCGCCATTGAGGTTTTATTTTTGAAATTGAAGTTCACTGTCGTCATAGATGTTGGCACAAACCTTTTTTTTTTTTTATCAGTGAAACTCTTTTATATTTAAAATTGTTATACTTCTCGAAAGGAAACCCTGGTCCCATATAATTATACTATATATAGCTTGAAACTTTAATTTTTAAACAATAAACCCTAAACCTGTTGGATTTTTGCTTTTGAAATGTAGTTTTTGGCGTGTCAATACAATTACAAGTGTGTGGCGGAGCGGGCTCTGGTTAGGGTTGCACCATGGTGCGGCGGTTCTTGCGCTGTGTCGTGACTACGTGGGTGGCGTGCGAAGCTTAACAAATGGCAAGAGATCGTGGTAGAGGAGAAGAGGCAAGGTGGAGGGGGAAGAGGGAAGAAGTCTGGAGAAGAGAGGCGGATATCAAGATAGCATCGTCGATGAACAACTCTGGGGAAGGGATCTCCACAACTTTTTTCTTCTCCAACTTCCCTGACAGTCATGGAGAGTATGATATGTATAGAATTTTCAAAAAATGGGCCAGAGTGAAAGAGGTGTTCATTTCTAGGCGGCTGAATAGGTGGGGAAGAAGATATGGCTTTGTGAGATTTTACCCAGTCCCTAATGAGGCCAAACTGGAAAAGAAACTGGACCAGATTTATATTGGCAACCTGAAATTGCACGTTAACTTCCCGAAATATAGGAGAGCAGAGGTCGAAGTTCAGAAAGGAAAACCAAGCACATCTAGACATGTTGCCTCGCGAGTAAGGAGCTCTAAGGGTAAGATGACGGAGAAGGAGAAGGAGGTCTGGCGCGGATACAGAACAGTCCGAAAGGAGGAGATCCAAAAACCTAAACAATCCTATGCTGAGATTGTGCGTAAACACTCAAAAGGTAGATGGACTGGCCCTGCTTTTGAAATAATACCTAACACACCAGCGTGGTTGGCTTCGAGTGCAGTTGGATGGATGTCCTCTTCTATGTCCTTTGATACTTTGAATGAAGAATTTGTCAAGGGGGGTATGAGTAGAATCAAGCTTAGATTTATGGGTGATAACCTTGTGCTTCTAACGCCCAAAGATGGTGATAGAATGGAGGATATCATTAAGCTCAATAATGAATGGTTCGTCTCCCTTTTCGACGACATCAAACCCTGGTCCGAATCTCATGTCGCAGAGCATAAAATAGTTTGGGTAAGGTGCTACGAGATCCCTTTAACCTTGTGGAGTGAACAGTGTTTCAAGAAGGTGGTTGGAGAAGTAGCATCCCTGGTACAGATTGATGAGTCTACTAGACAATGGGAAAACTTGGAGTTCGCCCGTTTGCAGGTTAGAGTACGCAAAGCATGCAAAGTGGATATGGTGAAGAAGTATAGGATCAACGGGCAGGTCTGTAATGTTGTCATTACATAGGAGATATCTAGTAGAGAACGAGGAGAATGTTTGTGTCATGAAGATCACTACGAATCCTCCGATAGTATATCGTCATCGGATACCGTGGTGGAGGAAACATACCACGCCGAAAGGTTGTCCGATGAAGGGGAAGAGTGCGAAGACGGTGGTCCGCGGCGGGATGAGGACCCCGAGGTGGTGGGGTTGACCCAAACCTCGATACCAACTAACCGAAAGTTTTTAGAGAATAAGGCTACGAGCGATACTGGGTGTCAGTCTAAAGGTGGGTTCTCTTTCCTTAAAATGGCAAAACGTGTGCAAGGAGGGTCTGAAGGAGGAGCAGCTTTAGCTGCTGTGAGCCAAGTCAACGAGGCATGCAAGGTATTCCAGGACTCGTTGGCTAACCTAATAGAAGGGGCTTATGGGTGCAATTTCCCAACAAATGGGCCGAAGCAAGGTCAGGCCCAATCAACAATGAGAGGTACGGTTAGTAAAGAAGGGATTCTAAGGGGCCCAATGTCAGGAAGCAACGGGGGAGAAACGGTTAGTCGAAGTGGGAAGGAAGGGCCTGTTACCATGGTTGCGTCAAATCCACATCGTACGAAGGAAGAGGGGGATCATTGTGCAGAGATGCAAACACAGGTGAATGAATCTGATGTTAACCCATGCCAAGCTGTCCACTGTAGTAGCGAGAGAGAGAGCTCATCTACGGGGAGCTCAGACCCCCAATCAAGCGGAAGTGTTAAGTGGTGTAAGAGGACCAACGGTGTAGAATCAAGTGCGGAACACGACGCTTTGTCTAAAGGAGAAGTTGGCTGTAAGTCATCACCGGAATTTCGTAGACTGAGGTCTACGGGAGGGATGGGAACGCAAAATGCACAACCAAAGAGGAGGTCGAATGGGGGAGTAGGAACACTCCATCATGGGGTAAACCCTGTCTCTAGGCTTAGCCACTGTTTGATGTGATTCCAATAGCCTCATAGAGAAAGGTTCTTGACCTTCTTAGGAATCACCTTGAGTTGGACATTATAGAGGCACTTTTCTTAGAGTTGGATCATTGTTCTAAGACAAGAACTCACCAAAAACTAGTACCAAATCCCAAACTCATTTGGATGTTCCAATTATAGTCAAATTGAACCGATTAAAGTGGATGAAAATGCAATTGCACCGAACATATTACTTAAGGAATGAATTGAACCGAACAAAAGAGCTAGAAAAACAAAGGAACAAGATGAATGGACAGAATTATAAAACTGCCGAACCAAAAACTCATAAAAACAGCAAGAATACCAAACCAAAACTCAAGAACATAAGCTAACAACAACAATTGAAAGAGGAGAAAGGAAGGAGAGAAGAATTGCTCATGAAGATGGAAGGATGATGGATGATCTCGCCACTAGAAGTGTGGAATGCTCCTAGATGAGAGTGCTGCCGCCACTTGAGGACTCCCTGGATCCATCAAGATAAGACTAGAGAAGAAGGCTCAAAAGCTCTCCAATGCTCACTCCAATTTTGAGTATAGTTTCTTTAGATAAATTCAAATCTGAAATTTACAAAGAGAGCACCTCTATTTATAGCCTAAGGTGCTGAAATATAAGCTACACAAATTCAAAAACTCCCTCCCAAAAAGCTTCTAGAATTTGCGCCTAAAACAAAGCATGAGGAAGGTGTGACCTCTTCCTTCACTTTAGCACCTCCTTATTTACTCCTACACCTATCTACTAACACACCCCCCCTAAGACTCTTAACTAAAGACTAAAAGATGCTTCAACAATAGAGGTTTCTAATGTTTCCCTCTAAGCACCTTCAACAATATTCTTTATTATTTAATACTTGGCCTTGCCCTTTATAGGATGGACTTGGGCTTGGGCTTGGGCTTTGGGCTTGGGCTTTGGGCTTGGGCCTCTCTTTATTTTATGTCTTCTTTTAATTTTGAGAAGACTAGAAGGAAGAACTTCAAGTGTGATGGTGAATGGCCTCTTCCTTCATTAATAAAATCCTCTTTTACTTGATTCTCATCACTGTTCCTTGGCGGAATCAAGTACAAACATTCATCATTGCAACAATCGGTTGAAGCTGGATGTCAAGGATGCGGAATCAGTGCGAATCTGGGAGTTGGGACGCAATCTCGGATTGGAGTGTTCAAGGGGCGGGGGGAATCTAGTTGAAGAATTGGATCGGCTAGAGGAAAGGGATAAGGATGATAAAGAGGTTTCTTGGGTGGGAAGTGTGAAGGAGTTACCATGATTATAATCAGTCTCAATATTAGAGGGTTGGGAGGGGGGACAAAAGCAAGGTATTTGAGTCACCTTGTGTCTAAGGAGGGTGCTGTTTTCCTCTGTTTGCAGGAAACGAAAACTTCCTCTTTCTCAGATGCCAGATGTTTTCTGTTGTGGAAGAGTAGTAACATTGGATGGATCCATCATGAAGGGATTAATGGGGCAGGAAGTATGTTAACAATGTGGAATAAGGAAGCATTTGAGTATGGAAGCCACGCTATCGGGACTGGCTTTATCGCTATAGCGGGCTATCATCTTGAAACAAAATGTCATTGTGTGGTGGTAAATGTTTATGCAGCATGTAATTTACAGGATAAAATTCTCTTGTGGGAAGCATTAACGACTCTCAAGCAATCGTACCAGAATTTGGCTTGGTGTCTATGTGGTGATTTCAATGCTGTTAGGAAACCTGAGGAGAGGAAAGGGATTAGAGGCCATTCAAGTCAAAAAAAGGAGATTGCAGGTTTTAACAACTTTATTCAAAATAATGGTTGGATGGACATTCCTGGCGTAGGGAAAAGGTTTACATGGTTTAAAGCGAATGGCACAGCAAAGAGTAGACTGGATAGATTTCTGGTCTCTGAAGAGTGGCTCCAAATTTGGCCGGCATCCAAACAGTATGTGCAACAGAGAGTCGTCTCGGATCACTGTGCTCTAGTCTTAAAATCATGTGTTAAAGATTGGGGGCCTAAACCTTTTCGAACCCTCGATGTATGGTTGAAGGAACCAGGGTTCATTGCAATGGTAAAGGTTAAATGGGAATCATATCAGGTGGAAGGTAATTGCATTTCCGCTCTGAAAGAAATGCCGAAACTCTTAAAGGCTGATCTTAAAGAGTGGAATAGAAGGGTTTTTGGTTGTGTGGAATCGGAAAAAAGACGTATTGAGATGGAAATTGAGAATTTAGACGGGGAGGATGACATTGATGCTCTAGAGGACGAGGGGAGGCTGAGAAGGCTGGATCTGCTCAGTCAACTGGGGTTGGTTAATAGAAAGCTAGATTCCATTTATAGGCAAAAAGCAAGGGTGAATTGGCTAAAGCATGGGGACTCTAACTCCAATTTTTTCCATTCTGCGACTCGATGGAGAAGGTTAAAAAATGAGGTCAAAGGAGTTGTGGTGAACTCTCAGTGGTGTGAGGAACCGGAAGTTGTAAGGAGGGAAGCAAAGTCTCTCTTTGAGAAGAGATTCATGGCTACGCAGGACTTTGGTGTACATTTCGGTTCGGTGGAATTCAGGTCGTTGCCCTTGGAGGTAAGCAGGAATATGGTAGTCAGCTTCACTGAGGAAGAAGTGAAGAATGCCGTATGGGAATGTGGAGGCTCAAAAAGCCCGGGCCCGGATGGGTTCAACTTCAATTTCATTAAGAGTTGTTGGGAAGTGCTTAAGGCGGATGTTATGGCAGCAGTGCAACTTTTTCATACTACCGGTTCTCTTCCGAAAGGTTGCAATGCTTCCTTCATTGCGCTCATCCCCAAAGTAAGAGATCCGTCCTCGCTTGATCAATTCAGACCCATCTCTCTTGTTGGTGTAATATACAAGATTATTACTAAAGTCTTGTCAAGCCGTATGAAGAATATTATGTCGTTTATCATTGATGAATGTCATTCAGCCTTTATTAGTGGAAGAGGATTATTGGACAACGTCGTTATGGCCAATGAGATCCTTGAGGATATAAAGAGAAATGGTAAAAGTGGGGTGTGCTTCAAGGTGGATTTTGAAAAGGCATACGACTCGGTGAGATGGAGTTTTTTGTTCGATATGCTACACAGGCTAGGCTTCCATGATAAGTGGATCTCGTGGGTTAAAGGATGCTTGGCTTCATCGTCAGTATCTGTGTTGGTTAATGGGAGCCCTACGGAGAAATTCAAACCTTCTAGGGGGTTGAGACAGGGAGATCCAATGGCTCCATTCCTTTTCTTAGTGGTTGCTGAAGGTTTAGCAGGTTTGGTCAGACAAGCGCTGAGAACGAATGCCCTTAGGGGGCTTAAGGTGGGAAGAAATAATGTTGAATGCTGTCTGCTACAGTTCGCAGATGACACACTTTTTTTGTGTGAGGATTCCTTTGATAGCATTTTTGCAATTAAGGCTATCCTTCGGTGCTATGAGATTGCATCGGGCTTGAAAGTCAACTTCCATAAGTCCAAGTTGTCCGGTATTAAAGTGGACGGGTTTGCCATGAGCACGTATGCTAAAACTCTGAATTGTAATACGATGAAGCTTCCGTTCCAATATCTGGGGGTTGAGGTGGGTGGTAACCCGAGGAAGATACAGTTCTGGGATCCGGTAGTTAAAAAGGTCGAAGCCAAACTTAGTTCTTGGAAGGGGAGATTTCTTTCAATGGCAGGACGAATCTGTTTGTTGAAATCAGTGTTCACAGCCATTCCTCTGTTCTATCTCTCCATTTTTAAAGCTCCTGTAGCAGTGTACAATAAAATCAGTAGCATTCAGCAGAAGTTCCTATGGGCGTGGGGAAAGCAGACTAAGTCGATATCCTAGGTAAGCTGGGATAATGTGTGTAAGCCTCTAGAGCTAGGAGTCTTGGGGGTGAAGGATATGAAGAACTTTAATGTGGCCCTCCTGGCTAAATGGAGATGGAGGCTCATGAGTAGTGAAAGAGGTAAGTGGAAAGAGATTATATCATCTAAATACGGTACAGGAGCAGAAAATATGAACCTGAGGTCGAAGTACCAATCATGGTGGTGGAAGGATCTCACTAAAATCTGCGGTGAAGGTGTCGAAGACGGTTGGTTCCAAAAGGCCATTGGGTGGAAAGTAGGTAACGGAGCCAGAGTGAGATTCTGGGAGGATGTGTGGCTTGGGAACGAATGTCTTAGATCGGTTTACCCTAGACTCTTTTCCTTGTCTCTTGATCAAGGTAAAAGGGTGGGGGAGGTAGGAGTATGGGAGGAGACTACTTGGCAGTGGAATCTGAACTGGAGGAGGGGTAGGTTCCAATGGGAGACGGATATGGAGGAAGATCTCTTGTCCAGACTTAGTACGGGCGCTGTGTGGAAGGATTCCCTTGACCAACTAATATGGAAGGGGGACCAGAAGGGTATGTTCTCTGTTAAGTCAGCGTACTCTATGTTGGATAATCACCAATGCTCAGCTGCAAGAGAAGGTGTGTTTAGTCTCCTATGGCAAGCTAAAGCCATGCCCAAGGTACTTACGACAGCCTGGAGAATTCTCATCGATAGAATTCCTAATAGAGTTAATTTGTTGAGAAGAGGTGTGCAGGTGACATCAACTCGTTGTGTTCTTTGCAATCTATCGGAGGAATCCTCTCAACACCTTTTTCTAGAATGCGGTTTTTCTCAACAAGTGTGGTCTCAGTGCTATAGGTGGATTGGTATTCTAGGTGTCCAAAATAAAGATCTCATGAACCACTTTATGAATTTTCATCTAACCCATTTGTCCAGTCAACAGAATCAAGTATGGCTAGGTTTTTGGGCGGCCGTCATTAGCTGTATTTGGGAGCACAGGAACATAGTGGCTTTTAGACAAGGGGTGCCTGACTCCGATGAGATTTTCCAGAATGCTCAGCTGCAGTCCTGGTTGTGGTTAAAGCACAAAACATCAGATTTCTCGTACGCTTTCTCGGACTGGCTTTTGTATCCGAACCAGTGCCTCCTCTTGGTTCGCTGAGTGGTTGAAGCAAGGGCTAGAACAGGTATGGCGGAGTAAGGAAGTGAGGGTGGTTTTTTAGCAGGTATAAGGTGTTCGCGCCTTTGCTGTTGGCAGTCGCCGGTTTCGGGAGTTTATCCCTGAAAGTGGACTGGGTCAGGCCTATGCTGTTCTTGTTTATTTCTAGATGGATCTGCTGTGTTTGTTACTGCGGTAGCGTAAATCTGAGGGATAGGTGGGGGTGTGGAAGGAGTGTGTGTTTTATTCCTTCTGAATTCTGCAGCCTTCAGTGGGGATCCATAGTTTTCTGGTGCTCCTTGGAAGAAATATGTCAGAAGCAGAGCCTGTTTAGTATCAGGGTGGTACAACATGAGGTAGTCTTATAGCGTTGACAAAATTCCATGTTCAAAAACCACTGAAGGCAAAAACCCCATAATCTTTGGTGGACCATGCTAAAAAACTCCATGGCTTAGTTGGAAATGAAACCACTGAAGTTCTGAAGGCAGCTCATTTCCACTCTCATTGAGTTCTGCTTCACCAAGCAATTTTGATGGAACGTTCACAAAGGGAGTTCTTGGAGCTCGTAGGTCATGCTGGGAGCCGATGTGGACGGGCATTTTCTTAGGCTGTAATAGTATATGAAAAGGAGCTGATATATCTTGATACGAACACCATGTGTGTACTGTGGGGTTTAGCTGAGAGCTTTTGCGTTTCTAAAAGGTGTTTGTGATGGACACGATGGACAACAAATCTCCTTTTTTGCATTTTTAACTTTGAGGCATTGTTGGAGCAAGGAACCATTCCCTTTTTTGCAAGACTCTCCTTTGTAGAAACTGATTTTCAACACTGAAATATCAGTTAATGCATGGCTGAAGTGGGAGAGAGCAGAAGACAAGAATTGCTATGCAGCCTTTGAAGCAGCGGGCACCGATTATGCGTGCGTAGTCGGTGGTCGCCGAAGGTATGCAAAGGTCAACATGATCGCCGGTTGATAAAGCGGCGTTCTCCATAGGTCAACATGATCGCCGATCGATGAAGCGGCGTTTTGTGTGTAGTCGGTGGTCGCCGAAGTTATACAAGGTCAACAGGATCGCCGGTCGATGAAACGATGATCTTCATGCGTGTGTAGTCGGTGGTCGTCGAAGTTATGCAAAGGTCAACATGATCGTCGGTCGATGAAACAGCGACCTCCATGCGTGCGTAGTCGGTGGTCGTCGAAGTTATGCAAAGGTCAACATGATCGCTGGTCGATGAAACGACGATCTTTATGCGTGCGTAGTCGGTGGTCGCCGAAGGTATGCAAAGGTCAACATGATCGCCGGTCGATGAAACGACGATCTCCATGCGTGCGTAGTCGGTGCTCGTCGAAGTTATGCAAAGGTCAAAAAGATCGCCGGTCGAGGAAGCGGCGTTCTCCATCTGTGTGGAGTCGGTGGTCGCCGAATTTATGCAACGTGTATGGGTAACTCGTCGCGTGGCGAGGAGAATGATGAATGCCAACACCGGGAAGCCGCTTTTGGCCACACTTATGCAATGGCGAGTCAATACAGATGAATAGCAAAAACAAGAGATTGGCTGGTGGACATTGCTCAAAAAACACAAATCTCTGACTTATGCAGCTTTGGCCTATGTTCTCTGTTGCTAGGCTATATAGAATGAGAGGAGGACGGAGGTGTTGTGGCATGTGGGGATGCCTGATGACGTTGTTGCTTCTGTGTGTTCTTGTTTTCTTAGTGTAATTAGAGGTACGGTGTTGTTTTAGTGCTAGCTTTTGCAGCGTTTTATTGCAAATAGTTCAACCTCTTTTTTCTATGAGGGTGTTTTATGTAAAAGGGTTGAGATACCCCTTTGTATCTCCTCTAATTTTAATTCCATTCTTTGCTAATAAAAAAAAAAAAAAAACCCTAAACCTATTTCATAAGTAATTAAAAAAAGAAAAATCAAATTGTGTAAAAGTATATCTAGAGAACAAAACATTAAAAAAAGCTTTTATCATTACTTTTTGCTTTTTAATCATCTTCATAAACATTTATTTTTTACACTTAGAAAAACATATCCATTCATTAAAATAATATTATGAGCAAATAAAAAATATCATTACGAATATTCTCATAATCAAACAAAATAATATTTTTAATTAAAGAATGAATAGTTAAATTACTTGTTGGTTAGTAATTAAAGAAGAATAAAAGTAGAAAATCTCTTAATATCACGAATTTGGCAAACATTACTATGAATTTGATTACTTATCAATTTGTAATTTGATTCATTATTGCAAACATTGCATCAATAGAACTAAATAAACAAGATGTTATAAGAAAACCTCGTCGGAGATGTTGGCGCAAACGATTCCTGACCAAGCGTAGGGTGTGATTTCATTGTCATTCCAGTTGGAGAAGGCAAAGGAGGGTTGGTTGATGATGGACTTTAGAGCAAGAAGTGTGAGGTCGTTAGAGGAGAGAGAAAGCGCGGGAATGAGTTGCTGCATTTATGAGAAGGGTTCCTTTTTAAAATGTTTTCTTATGTTGGATAATACATAAACTCCACCTATCCACAATTGTGTCATTGTGTTTCACATCATCACCCTTTAATGTCGTTCATGCCAATTTAATAAAAAGGACCAAATTTCATAATTTTTAAAAAAACTTAAGACGAAATTAATTTTTTTTTTAAAACCACTAGACTAAATTAACTAGCATGTAGGGATCAAAAACTTGAATTTGAGTTTTGAAAAAAGAAATTTAGAAGATGTGATGCCAACTTCTAAAAGTGATTCTAAGTTAGTCACTTACAAGTGCTAACAAAGAGAGAGCTAGTAGACAAATGTGCTGAAATTTTTGCAGTAATTCTTTATCAAATCCAAGTTATTTTACAAGTTAATTGCATATTAATGTTAATTTTTCCTTAATTAAATTGCACGACAATTACTAAAGGTCAAACACATGCACATTAATTAACCATTAAGAGAGTTCAAACAAAACTAACAATGAAAAAATTGTACTAAGATTATTCTTTTTAAACTTTTTTCAATTAGAAAACACTAGTGGGAAAGTGATAAAGAGAAGATTTTTTTTCTAATCAATCAAAACTTTTGATAAAGTTCATTTTTGCTTTATAAATTTTTTTAGTCTTTTACGGGTTTAAATTTAAGTTTGGATTCTCAAATATTTTGTGAGACGTGGAAACGATCTTTCATCATAAAATAGTTTCTAAATTCCTGGCCTCGAGACTAAAGAAGGTTCTTCACAGAGTCATGGACGACAGACAATCTGCGTTTTTGGAGGGCAAGGGGTCTGATGGACAACATTTTAGTGGCCAACAAATTTTTAGAAGAAGTAAAGAGGAGGAAGAGCAACTACATCTTTTTCAAGGTCGATTATGAGAAGGCATACAACTTATTAACTAGGATTTTATTTATTATATGTTGCACATGCTTAGTTTTTATGGGAAATGGATAGAATGGATAAGAGCTTGCCTTGAATACTCATCCATCTCTATGTTAGTTAATGGTAGTCCCACACAGGAGTTTAAACCAAGGAAAGGGTTGAGACAAGGTGACCCGTTGGCACCTTTTCTCTTCTTAATAGTGGTAGAGGGACTAGTTGGGGTGGTAAGGAAAGAAGAGGAAAAAAAGCTCTTAGAGAGTTTGACTGTTGGTGATAATCTAATAAAGGCGAATATGCTCTAGTATGCAGACGACACTCTGATTTTCTGTAAGGCGAATCCACAAAGTGTGTTTGTCGTCAAGGTCATGCTTAACTGATTTGAGATGGCATTAGGTCTAAAGGTCAACTATATGAAGAGCCGCATAGGAGGGGTCGGATGTAGTCAAATTATGTTACAGAGTTGTGCAACTATCTTGAAAGGCTGGAGGGTGTCATAAAAGAATAAAGTTTTGGGATGAGGTGATGGAAAGAGTGAGGAAAAGGCTGGGAAGATGGAAAGGAAAGTTTATATCTATGGCGGGTCGTTTGTGTTTGATTAAATATGTGCTTTCCTCTTTACCTTTGTTCTATCTGTCGTTATACAAATTGTTAGTTATGGTGGCCAAGGAATTAGAGAGATTATAGAGAAACTTCTTGTGGGGATGGGGTTCAGAAGGGAGGAAGATAGCGTGGGCTTTGTGGGAAAATGTGTGTGAATCAAAGGAGATGAGAGGGTTGGGAATGCTAGAGATAAGAAAGTTTAATGTCGCCCTATTAGGAAAGTGGTTATGGCAGTTGGGCATAGACCAAAAAGGGTTGTGGAGAGAGGTGTTGGATTCGAAGTACGGAGGTTGGAGAAGCCTAAGGACCCAAAGGACAACCAGGTCGAACTCTCTGTGGTGGAAGAAACTGAAGGATATCTGGATGACTGAGGGTTGGAAAGGTGATTTTGAGGATAATCTTTCATGGGAGGACGGGAATGGGAGAGAGATTAGTCTGTGGAAGGACAAATGATTGGGCAATGAGACTCTTAAAGATAAATTTTCGAGCCTTTTCTCTATTTCACCTGGCAAGGAATACAGGTTGTGGCAAAGAGGGGAATGGAACAACAGTCTAAAATGGACATGGAAGCTAGGTTGGAGAAGGAATCTATTTGAATGGGAAAAGCATTAAGAGCAAGAGTTGGTTATGGTTGGGGACAAAGAATATCATTGTGGATAAGGAGGATTGATGGGTCTGGAAAGAAAGTGATACATCAGAGTTTACAGTCAAATCTGCGTATAAAGTTCTAAAAGGCAAATACTAGGGGAAGGAACAACTTTGTATGAGGGGTTTTGGAGGATTAAGGCACAACCATCAACTCAATTGATAACATAGTGTGTTCTGGAGGATAAAATTGCGACTAAAGTAAATTTGGTGAATAAGGGGATATCTTTGGGAAGTAGCATGTGTTGTATGTGTGGGGAGGAAGAGGAAACAACTTCCCACCTTTTTTGCACCTACAGGGTAGCTTGGCTGGTTTGGTCAAAGTGCTATAAGTGGGTAGATGATACGCTTTTGAAGCCTAATGTTCAAACCACATGTTAGGTGGGCAGGTGTTTTGTTCCATGTATACAGGTTGAGGTATCCCAGAAATACCTCCATTATATATTCTTTTTTTGTTGATAAAGAAAAAAAACTATAAATATATCACTACTAATATCTTGTGGCAATAATTAAATTGTCACTAGTAATTTTGTCACTGTTATACTTGTGACAATAATTTTAAATATTACTAAAACTAAATTCTATTGTGACAAAAATAATTATCATTAATAATTTTATGTAATAGTGACAATAATATAATATAACAAATATATAAGACAATAGTGATACATTAATTGTCACTAGTATATCCTATGTAGTAGTGACAAAAATACAATATCACAAATATATAAAACAATAGTGATACATTAATTGTCACTAGTATATCCTATGTAGTACTGACAATAATGTGTTATCACAACAAATATATAAGACAATGGAAATAAATTAGTTGTAACTATTATTAATTTATAATAGTAATTAGTATAATTTTAATATAAAACTTTAAGTGATAATTAGTTATTAATTACTAATATTGTATTATCATTCTAAAAAATTATGATAGTGTGTAGTTGTCACAAATAAATATCATGTCATAATTAATAGGTAAATTATATTTTAAATTTCAAAAAATATTAATTAAAATAAATAAACATAAAATATAAATATAAAAATATCCATTGCATTCAAAATAACAAAAACTAAAATATCCAACAATAATTTCAAATAGAACTTCATTCTAGTTGAGAATATTTTAACTAAAAAAAATAACAATAAATGATAGGTAGTATATTCAAGCATTTTGATCCCTCAAAATAAATAAAATAAATCATTAATATCAACAAAAAAATTAATTGTATTTTAAAAATGTAAAGATGGAATTATAGATATATTAATGACAAATTTAAATAATAACTCAACCTTTGGTAAAACATTTGAACTATTAAATGATAAACCTCCTAATAGAATAGTCATTTGACGTTCTCTCTTTTAATATCTTGCTACAGTAGAGTTTTCATAACAAGTTGTATCTTTAATCAATTGATGTTAAGATTGTAAATCCAAGAACTAACGAATCCTGCTTACAAGATGAGGTATATGCTAGTTAGGTCTATTGACTTGCGGCATGCCAAAAACTACTTCATGGTACATTTCATGAAAAATCCAAGAAATAAGGTTCAAAATAATAAATTGTGTGAATGAAGTTTTTTCTACTCACAGGATATTTCCGAAGCAATAATGGTGGATAGTTCTAGTTTAGTCTTTGGTCTAGCTTTTTCAAGCAAATGGATGAAATGGATGAGCGAGCTCCGCCCACACCGGTTAGGGCTCGCCCCATGCTGTTCTCTCAAGTGATCATGGACACTGTGATACCGACCACATTCATGGGCCCAAAGGTCACCTTCACAGGTGTAGAGGACCCAGAGGCCCATATCATAACCTTCCACGCCCAGATGATGCTTTCAGGAGGCTCTGATGCCATGCACTGTAAGATGTTCATGAGTACGCTGTCAGGCACAGCGTTGGACTAGTTCGTCAGTCTTCCCGACAGACACATTACATCATTCAATCAATTCTCAACGCTGTTAAGAGAATAGTACATTGTCAACCGGGCTCCCCCTCCAATCTCTAACGATCTTTTTGACGTAAAGCAATACCAGGGAGAGTCATTGAAAGATTTCTTAAACAGATTCGGGGCACATGTGGTGAAGCTGCATGCCAAAGACGAAGACATGACAGTGCATGCCTTCAGGAAAGGAGTGTTGTTAGGACCTTTCAGTGATTCACTGATAAGATGCCGCCCAAAGACGTTTTGCGAGATCAGACGTCGAGCTGTGGCCTACATCGTCACAGAAGGAGAAGTCGCAGAAAAGTGCGGTAGTGTTGGTCCTTTCCGACCTCGGGGAACCGGCCGTCCTCAGCCTAGGAGGGTACATGAGGCCACGATGGAGAAGAACGCCCTGGGAGCATAGCCACCGTATGAAGCAAGGAAGCCCTAGACCAGGGCATGCATGAGAGAAAACGCCCCCACCAGACACTGTTTTCGGGTGGACCTTAAGGAGTTGATTGCCATTCCCGATGTGGCCGACAGATTAAAGTCTCCACCGAAGACCGATAAAAGGCTAGGGCCCAGCAAAAAACGCTTAGTGCGAGTTCCATCAAACCTTTGGCCACAGCCTGCGCAACTATCTGGCATTGGGATTCCAGTTAGATGAACTGGTAAGGAGCGGTTTCTTAAAAGACTACCTACAAGAGCCCAAGGGGGCCCTGACGTTAACGGCCCCAACGGGAGATCAGGGGCACGAGGTGCCCATTCATGAATAGATCAGCACCATCGCTGGAGGATTCTCAGGAGGAGGACGTACCACCTCCCAGCGTAAGAAATATGCCACGGGAGTGATGACAATAGAAGCGCAAAAGTCGGACCAGACGCTTGAGCTTGAGCTTGTGATGAAGAACAGATAAGAGAGGCTTTTACCAATGGAGGAAGAGGTCATTCACCCACACATTTGAAGTTCTTCCTTCTAGTCTTCTCAAATATTAAAGAAGAATTAAAATAAAGAGAGGACCAAGCCTAAAGCCAAAAGAAGACTCAAGAATAGGCTTCAATTAATATCTCTCTTTATAGTTTCTTTTGTATAAATTTGTAAATAAATATAGAATAGTTTTTAGGAAGGTGCTTAGAGGGAAACATTAGATACCTCTTTTGTAAAGCATCCTTAGGCAATAGTTTAGAATTTTCTAGAAGATGACTCTTCATGCCTCACTATAGGCGTTAGAAGTGAGTAGCTTGAAAGAGACTTTTGGTTAGCTTGTGGTGCAAACTTTGTAAGCTTCATGACCGGTCCTCTCCCTATATAAAAGGAGGGCTTGGGTTCTTCTAAATTCAGAATTGAAATTTGAAGTAACAAAACTCTCCCAAATTGGTGATTGAGTGTAGTGAGAACTTGCCTTCTCCTCTTCCTAGTCTCATCTTGAGAGCCTTGGTTCCCTCAAGTGGCGGCAAATCACACTTATCTTGGAGCTTTCACACTTCAAGTGGCGTGTTCATCAACCAAGAACTTCAACCACATAAGTCTTCCTTCTTCTCCATCTATTTCTTCCATTTCCATGTTCTCGTGAATTCCTTAAACATGTCTTAGGACTTTTCTTGCATTTCTATTCGGTGCTTTAGTTTCTTTTGCTATTTTGTTCGGTTCATCTTCTCCTTTGCTGAATATAATCGGTTCATCTCCCTTTTCTATAGCTTTGTTCGGTTCATTTCACTTTTAAGGCTTTTTAATCGGTTCATTTGAACTCTTGCATCTTTTAATCGGTTCAATTGGCAAGAAATGGGACTTCCATATGAGTTTTGGTGTTTGGCGCAAGTTTTGGTGAGTTCTTGAAACATAGAACATTGATCCATTTCTATAAAAGTGCCTATTCAATCTCCAACTCAAGTTGATTCCATAAAATGTCAAAGAATCATCTATATCTTGCTATTGGAATCATATCACCTTGTCTTCACCAAGACTGACCTGAAGAATGTGGTCCCACACGATAATGATCCCGTGGTGATCTCACTTGTGACAATGGGCAGAAAGGTACATCACGTCCTTATTGACCAGGGAAGCTCGACTGACGTGATGTTTTGGTCGACCTTCAACAAACTACAGCTGTCTCCTGACCAGCTGAGACCTTACGATGACTGTCTGTATGGTTTCGCAGGAGACCAAGTAGAAGTTAGAGGACACGTAGAATTGAGGACAACCTTCACTGACGACGCAGTTTCCCGCACTGCTAACATCAGGTACCTTGTTGTTAATGCTCCCTTAGCCTATAACATCCTTTTGGGCAGGCCTGCTTTGAACAGGATTGGAGCGGTAGCCTCTTCGAGGCATATGAAGATGAAGTTGCCTTCCCTTGAAGGAGCAGTGATCACCATGAAGTCTGATCAAAAAGAGGCTAAAAGGTGCTATGAGAACAGCCTCAAGACCAAGAGAGGAGTGTGCGCAGTCACCACCCAAACTCCAAGGGAAGAAGGGGTCACCCGCATCGAGATCGCCTGGGAGAGACGACCCGAGCCTGCAGAAGAAGTGCAGGAGAGAGAGATCGGGTGTAGGAAGTTCAAGCTTGGCGAGTCCCTAAGCCAAGAGGCACAAAACCAGATTGCCGAGGTCATAGCACGACACATGGATGTCTTCGCATAGTCAGCCTCAGACATGCCTGACATCGACCTCGATTTCCTGTGTCATCACCTCACCATGGACCCACAGGTCCGACCTGTCTGCCAAAGAAGGAGAAAGTTCAATGATGATGGGCGTTAAATCATCAGAGAAGAGACCCAGAAGCTGCTGAGCGCTGGCCACATCAGGGAGATCCAATACCCGGAGTGGCTGATGAACGTAGTGTTGGTCAAGAAGGCCACCGCGAAGTGGAGGATGTGCTTGGACTTCACAGATCTCAATAAAGCTTGTCCGAAGGACTCCTACCCACTGCCCAACATCGACGCCCTGGTAGATAGTGCCTTAGATGTAGACTTCTTAGCTTCCTGGATGCTTTCTCTGGATACAACCAGATCCGGATGCATCCCAAGGACGAGTGCAAGACAGCGTTCATGACGGAGCTCTCCTGTTACTGTTACAAAGTGATGCCTTTTGGGCTCAAGAACACATGGGCAAGCTACCAGAGGCTGATGGATAAAGTACTAGCGCCCATGATAGGGTGAAATGTCAAGACATATGTGGATGACATGGTGGTCACTTCTCAGGTGAAGGATCAACACGTTGCTAATTTGGAAGAGCTATTTACCACAATAGCTAAGTACAGATTGAAGTTGAACCCTGAAAAATGTGCGTTTGGGGTAGAGGCAGACAAGTTCTTAGGGTTCCTACTCACTGAGCGTGGGATAGAGGCGAACCCTGAGAAGTGCGTTGCAATCATAGCCATGCGTAGCCCGATCTCAGTGAAGGAGGTGCAACAGTTGACAGGGCGGATGACCGCTTTGTCCAAATTCGTGTCAGCAGGAGGAGATAAGGGGCATCCCTATTTCCAGTGCCTCAAGAGAAATAATAGGTTCGTTTGGACCAAGGAGTGCGAAGAATCCTTCCTCAAGCTGAAGGAATACTTGGCCAACCCACCACTACTGTGCAAGCCACAGCTAGGCACCCCGCTTCGCTTGTACTTCGCAGTCACAGACCGAGCTATTAGTTTGGTTCTGGTTCAGGAGCAGGACCAGGTGCAAAAGCCAATATATTTTGTGAGCAAAGTGTTGCAAGGGCTTGAGGTGAGATACCAAGCCATAAAGAAGGCAACCCTGGCAGTAGTATTTTCAGCGCGAAGACTTCGCCACTAGTTCCAGAGCTTCACCGTAATAGTGAGGACAAACCTGCCCATTCGGAAGGTCTTACAGAAGCTCGATGTGGCAGGACGAATTGTGCTCTGGACGGTGGAGCTATCAGAGTTTGATTTGCACTACGAATCCAGAGGACCTATCAAAGGCCAGGTTTATGCTGACTTCGTGGTAGAGCTTTCCTCGGCAGCCACGCACCAAGAGGAAGTAGGTTTCAGGTGGGTCCTCTCCGTTGATGGATCCTCTAACCAATAGGGTAGCGGAGCTGGTGTCATCTTGGAAGGACCAAATGGACTGCTGATCGAGCAAGTTTGCAATTTGCTTTCAAGGCCAGTAACAACCAGGCGGAGTATGAGGCCTTGATAGCTGGAATGCTGCTAGCCAAAGAGATGGGGGCGAAAAGTTTGATGGCGAAGAGTGACTCCCTGTTGGTAACGAGGCAGGTTACAGGAGAATACCAGGCTAAGGACCCCCAGATAGTCGCATACCTACAGTATGTCCATATTCTAAAGGGGACTTTTGTGGTGTTCGATTTAGTACATGTCCCTCGAGAACAGAATGCCCAAGCTTACTTGCTAGCAAAGCTCGCCAGTTCAGGCAAGGGGGGCAAATAGAGGACAGTCATACACGAGACCCTGAGGACACCTCGAACCACCACAAACAACAAAACATAAGTCCAGCAGATAAGCACCTCAGAAGGTGTTAAGAGAAGGCACCGGTCATTGATTCAAGAAACGCTGAAAACGTCCAGGATAAGCACGTACGCGATATCAGGGGAAGAGTCAATGCACGTTTGCCTAGTTGAAGGAGGCAAAACCTGGATGACCCCCTACCGACGCTACTTGGCTGATGGGATACTTCCGCTGGAACCCATAGAGGCTAGAGTCGTCAAGAAAAATTAGAGCAAGTACACCCTGATCGACGGGGATTTGTTCAGACACGGGTATACTCACCCTACCCTGATATGTGTAAGTGGTGAACAATGCACAAACATTATGGCAGAACTTCACGAAGGAATTTGCGGGAGTCACATCGGTGGCCGAGCTCTCTCATCGAAGGCCGTTCGCGCAGGATATTACTGGCCAACCATGAGGGAAGACTGCACGAGGTATACACAGCGGTGCAAGCAGTGCCAGCAACATGTGGACTGGCACAAGGCGCCCCCATAAGAGCTGAGATCGATTTATAGCCCATGGTCGTTTCATACTTGGGGGATCGAAATTCTGGGGCCATTCCCTTTAGCGGTGCACAAATGAAGTACCTCGTGGTTGCCATAGAGTACTTCACAAAGTGGATAGAGGCTGAGCCAGTAGCGCAGATCACAACCCACAAGGTCCAACACTTTGTGTGGAAGAATATAGTATGCCGCTTCGAAGTCCTAAAACGGTTGGTGTCCGATAATGGCACCCAAATTGCAAGCCAACAGTTGGGCAAGCTGAGTAAAGAGCTTGGAATAAAGCAGGCGTTTGCTTCAGTCAAACACCCCCAGACAAACGGGCAGATCGAGTCTGCCAACTGAGTTTTGCTCAGAGGTCTGAAGAGAAGGCTGGAGAAAGCCAAGGGGACCTGAGTAGAAGAGGTTCCTAGAATTGTGTGGGCTTACCACACCACTCCCCAGTCCACTACCAAGGAAACACCCTTTAGCTTGGTGTATGGTTCAGACACGATGATTCCTGTAG
Organism: Phaseolus vulgaris; assembly: GCF_051622355.1. Classification (NCBI taxonomy): domain Eukaryota; kingdom Viridiplantae; phylum Streptophyta; class Magnoliopsida; order Fabales; family Fabaceae; genus Phaseolus; species Phaseolus vulgaris. The sequence goes on along the minus strand of NC_143501.1, from coordinate 28,263,294 downwards.
AAATATAGGAGAACTCACCACGTTTCCAGAACTTCGTGGCTGAAGAATCCAATGAAGAAAGAAAGGTGAACATGGATCTACTAGATGAAGTCAGGGAAGAAACAAGAATCAAGGCTGAAGCCTTGAAGAGAAGGGTGGAGTACAAGTACAACTCCAAGCTGAGACCTTGGTAGTTCCAGGTAGCCGACCTGGTGATGCGAAAGGCCCACCCATACCAGCTAGAAAACAAGTGGATTGGTCCCTTCCGTGTGACAGAGGCCCTTGGGAATGGAGCATACAGGCTTGAGACCTTAGAACGTGGAGCAATCCCTTGTACGTGGAACGCGACCAACCTTAAGTTTTATTTCAGTTAAGTTTTTGCATTGTACACAAATTTTAGGGGACACTATTTTTCCCTTATAAGGGTTTTTTAACGAGGTCACCCAATAAAATTTCAGTTATTCAGATAAAGAGATATATTTGCACGTATTTTGTACAGTGCAGAGAGTGAACCTCTCCCTTGGTTTGATACGCCAAGATCGGGAATAGTAAGGTTCTTAGTGAGCCTCCCTCTTGTGTGAGTTCACCAAGGTTGAGAACAGTATGGTTCCCAGTTAAAATCCTCCCTTGCCTCTATACGACGAGGACGTGGTCAGTTAATGAACCTCTCCCTTGGGTTAGAAACACCAAGACTGGGAATAGTATCGTTCTTAGTGAGCTTCCCTCTTGCATGGGAACGCCAAGGTTGAGAAGAGCATGGTTCCCCCACTTAAAATCCTCCTTTGCCTCTATACGGCGAGGACGAAGTCAGTTAATGAACCTCTCTCCCTTGGGTTAGAAACACCAAGACTGGGAATAGTATGGTTCTTGGTGAGCCTCCCTCTTGTGTAGGAACGCCAAAGTTGAGAACATAATAGTTACCAGTTCAAATCCTCCCCTGCCTCTGTACGGCTAGGGCGAGGTCAGAAATAAGAGCCTCTTCCTTGTCTCGTAAGGCAAGGTTAGTATGGTTCCCAGTTATATATCTCCCTCACCCTTATATGGAAAGGTCGAGACCAGCTAAGTAAACCTCTCCCTTGCTTTGTAAGACAAGGTCGAGAACAGTGCGGTTCCCAGTTAAAGATCTCCCTTGCCCTTACGAGCCAAGGTCGAGAGCAGCATCTCCCTTACCTTTGTTTGACAAAGGATAGGGCGAAGAAAGAGTTTGAGTAAGCACCACCTTTACTCTAAGACGACGAAGAGTTAAGGTCAAGCGAGCGGTAAAGAAGCGTGCTACCTAAGTTAGAAAGGCCCTAAAGCGTTGTTAGACTAAGCAAGACAGACAAAACAGCTAACAACAAAAAGGAGCAGTTCAAGAAAAAGCAGATATATATAAGAAACACACACACACACACACACACATACACACACACACACACACACACACACACATATATATATATATATATATATATACTCACAAGTGACAATTGTTTAACAGGTAGCCGAATAATTACAACAAGAGGAGTAATTCATTAGCATCAACCAACTGCCCACCAACAATCTTCTTGGACAGGCCGGTTTGAGAAAGATCCACCCCATGGTGCACGCAGGCAACCTGAGCCATGGCATCCTCAAACCCCGCAACATAGGCATCGGTAGCGTCGTTGGTCAACTCCTCTTTAGTCTGTTTGAAGAGCTCGTCCTTGTGGGCTAGCTCTTCCTCCAGCTGGCCAAGCTGCTTCTCCTGTTGGGATGACCTTTCCTCGATCCTAGTCATCTTTGCCTGCGACTCTTCTGCCTTATCCTGCAGGCCAATGATCTGAGTTCGGAGAGTCAAGACCTTTGCGTGAGCTCCCAGAGCTTCTTGGGACTTCTCGAATAGAAGTTTCTTGGTCTCCTTATCAGTTTGGCGAAGATCTGACACCTCCAGATACAGAGCGATTTCGCGATGTTTGAGCTCCTTAATCTGGAAGGCGTCTTGGCTTGCTGCCTCCCTCAGTTTCTGCATCTTAGTCATGGTAAGACTAGATGCAACAAGAAAGTTCCCGAGGCACTTGGCTGCGTGCTCTTGCAGGGGGTCTTCGTCCAGAGGCACTATCTCCCCACCTTCTCATACCATAAGGTCGTGAGGGAAAGAGGCGCTTGTGGGGTGTTCCCTAAAAGATGGGGCGCGATCATCCGAAGCTGAGTTCACAGGCACCGCAACATCGACCTTCCTCTTCCTCTTGAAGACGAGGCCTGAGCAAGTGTCCTCGTCTTCAGAGGCAGTGGCCTCAACCACCCCCTTCTGCCTTTGATCTACAAGGGCTGGTGCAAAGGGGCTTGAAGCAGAAGCAGCTGGAGTAGAGGCATCGGCATCAGAAGGGCCAGGAGCAGCCTTGCGTTGAAGGGCCACTTCGGCTAGCTGCCTCCTTTTTTTCATACTTGCATAAGAAAATGAAGCATATAAGAGTTGAACAAAGTAAAGTGCACAGACAAGGAAATATGAGCAGAAACAAGGATAAACAAGTACCAACATAACCCTTAAGGGCCTTAGGGCTGAACTCAAGTTTGAGCAGCTCAACCGTGTTAAACGGTGTTTGAAGACCAGAGAGGAAGTCGCACACCTCCCGTTCTTGTGAAGGTAGGTCCTCGAGGAACCTGGGCTTCTTGAGTTTAGGTTTCTCCGCCCAGTAGAGGGGAAACCCGTCCAAGAGGGTAGGGTCCCTCCTGTTGCATCGAACCTTGAAAAAATGTCCCTTGAAAAACCTTTGTAGGATTGCTGGAAGAGCGTCAGCAGAATCCTCCCAGCGACTCTGTTAAAGCTGACCCACAACTTCTGGCTTGGGCTCTTCGCTTCAAAGAAGTACAGGAACACGTCCACTAATGGCGTATGGCCAAGGCAGTGGCACAGGATTGCAAAAGCCCAGTTGTTTGGATGAAGTTGGGCGGGGGCGACGTTTACTTCGGTGAGAAGAGCTCGCTTGAAGGGAGTGAAAGGAAGGCGCAGGGAGAGCCTTCGTAAGAAAGTCGAGTAGACGAAGCATAAGGGTCCGTCAGGGTCCGATGACTCGTCAGAACACACGGGCTCACCTACCCTATAGGGCACAACCCACACGAATTTATCATGCTCCTTCCCAAAGACTCACATGACAGGTTTGTTTCTTCCTATAAGCTGCTATGCTCGCGAGGGAGGTAAAGCTGGAGGTTTCCTCTAAAAGGTTGTTAGGTGCCCAACGATACAAGGATTTGTACTCGAGAGGGGAGGGGTTTGATTGTGGAGTAGAGTTTGGTGTCGAGATTGGAGTTGAGTTTGGAGTTGAGGTTGGAGTATGAGTCAGTTGAGCCATCTTAAAGAGAAGAGCTAAAAAAGAAGAAAAAAAAAACTGAAGGTTTAGAGGAAGAAAATGGTGCGACTCAGGAATCCATAAAAACAAAGAATGCGCGAACCAATAGTGTAAAATGTAAAGTGCAGAAAACATAATCAGTCCCAGAACAGTTATAGAATGCTATGAGCATCAGAATCATAAAGCAGGGGTAATCATAAAGTAAAGAACATACCTTTGAGCAATTAGGGTTCAAAGGGTTGCAGTGGTTGAGGAAGAAGAAAGAGCGTTTGAGAGAAGAGAATGCTCGAGAAATGCTAAGTGAAGTAATGAAACAGTAAGGAGTGTAGGGGTTTAAAGGGTTAATGTATACAAAGAAGTGCAAGCGGCAACGAGCCTTAATCGTTGATCTTGCCACGTGTACGCTGATTGAAGAAGTATGGTGAGACGTCACTTCGGTGCACTGTTCACGTCCCGTCACCCTAGTGCCTCGTAGGTCGCCACAGGCAATCACCTATCCTCTTCGCTGAAACAAGTTACAGCTCGAGCCTGGGGGGCTTGTGTACTGGCCAGACTCGGTCATCGGCGCCAGAGAAAGACATCAGACATCGGACATCGGTGGCCTGATAGTAATGGTGGGCCACATATTCTGGGCCCACAAACAGTTCAAGTTAACATGAGTTAACACCCAAATACCAGAAAGACCTAAATCACGAGAGGATCATGCATGGGGTGTGTATAGTACATTTGGGTATGACACATACAACTGTTCCTTGGAAGCGCTAAGGCCCGTAAGGGTTAGGGTTTTCAGGGAAAGACTGCATGCATGACACGTGAATAATTAGGGTACCCACATAACACATGGCGCCGTAGTGCTGGTACATAAATTGGAACGCCTGGCGGCCATGCTGTTAGAAAGATTGCACTCTAGAAGAGACAAGTCTTGTGCCGCGGCTTCTCTAAGCTTGTGCAACGCGTCACAAGATGCCATACCAGTAAACCCTAATTCCACTTAAGGATAGATCCTTGAGGGATGGGGAAGAAAACCTAATTACATCCTATATAAGAGGTGGTAAGAACACTAGAAAGGTACGTCGTTTCTAAGACTGAAACTGCTTTACATATTTTACTGCTTCTTAGCCTAGTACTGACTTGATCGTCGGAGTGTAATCAACAGGTAGGGCCCCATCTGTTTCAACAGAGCCACTCTCAGCTATCCAGAGAGAGTGGAAACCACAATGAGATAGGAGGAGTCACCATCTGCCTTTGAAGTCAACGACGGCTGAGTCAACCGGCGAGAACAATTTTGATTGGAAGAAATGACTTAGCCCAATGCACAACTAATGGAAATCCAATGATTTCTATGGAAGTTATTGATGATGCAAATATTGATTTAACATAGGATGAAGAAAACAATATTATTGATGAAGATGATAGTGATGATAATTGATTATTGATTTATATCATTTTGTAAAACAAACTTTTTTATTAGTTATATAACTATTACTTACTTATATATATATATATATATATATATATATATATATATATATATATTGATCCTACCTGTTGACCAAAACGCTGGAGCTTTGCCTCGTCAAACTTGGATCGACGTATGCGCCGTGTCAGCCTCCGTCCTTCACCGCGATCCACCTCAAGAACCTGCAAAAGACGAAACGGCGCCGCTGCGGCCGATCGCGCTCCGACGCCCAAGTCAGCGACAGAACCACCAATTACTTAAGAGTAAAACGCAAGAACTCTAAGGAACTGTGACCAGTTCTCTCTCAGTGTACTCAAGACTCGCAAGCGTAAAGAAATAATCTGAACGTGCGTCCCTCAGAAGTTCGTTGGGAACTCTTATATACCTGGGCACTTTCTCTCTCCTGGCAGTTACACATCTGGACACATGGCTCGCATCCAGCTGTACACGTGCCTTCATCTGGAGCATCCTTGACTTGGGCGCTGCTTCTGACTCTTCTTTGGCTAAGTTACTTATGCATGATACTACTCAGTGCATAGTTGCCTTGGAGCGTGATCTCTTCTGGATGGCGAGTTCGGGTGCCTTCGTACACACCTTCCCTGTGGTCTCGCCGGCCGCCTTCATGATCTTTACTACCTGTTTCACTGTATACGTTCAAGTAAACTGTCCCCCGACCTCATCCTCTGGCCAGCTGGGAAGTGTCCATCTGCCTTCATCTTCGGCGATGTCCTTGTTTCGGCGATCTCTAATCACTTGGTCGCCTGGGTTCATATCTGGCGACTTCATCTTCAACTCGGTGACCGCCGGTATAGGTATGATGGAGATCGGAGCACACCAACTCAATAACTGGCGACTACGCAAACCCCCCGACCTCCTTCCCTTCTGCCAACCAGGTGTCCCATCCAACACGCCTATATCATAGCTCGACGCCACGTCATTACTCTCGACTACCAGGACGGTATATATATATAAAAGAGAGAGAGATTTAGGCTATTTAAATTTTTATATATTGAATTTAAATTTGAAGTGAATATGTTAATTACTAATATCATAATAAAATGTACAAAAGAATGAATAGATTGATAAAGATATCAAAATATGTATTGTAATTATAAAGTGACACAATGTGTGTAAAATTGTATTTAGAGTAAAAGAACACATTAAAATCTAAAGCAGAACAAATTTAATATTTTTTATATAATTATTATTAATATAATAATAACGAAAATTAATATTATTTGATATTTTATATTAATGAATAATTATTTGTGGCATATAAATTTTGTTATTTTAAATGAAATTTTTGTGACAAATTAAAAAATAGTCACAATTAATACCTAAATAGTGACAAATTTTATATTTATCACTATTAATTGCATTATCACAAAATGAAAATAATATTGACTTATGGAAAGAAAGATTATAAATTCAAATATAAAATAACATGAATTTAATATTTGTTGTTACTTATATAAATAATATGTGTAAATTTTCTATTAAACACTGAGAATGAATTTATGATATATTATTGACAAAAAATTATGTAATTCTAAAGTGATATGGTGAGAGTAATAAAGTTGTCTTATTAAAAGGTTATGCACTCATATCTAAAGTGAAACAAATTTAATAATTTTTTAATAATTACTAGTAATAATAATAATTGTTCTTGCCAGTTGACCTGTTCGCCGATTGACTCTGATGTGAAGCTCTAGCTCCGCCTGTGTCTGTTGGAATCTGCTCTTCCCTTTGTTGCGTTGGAACGCGACTCCGTTGAAGCAGAGGGGGTCGTACTTGTTATTGCACTCCGACAATCAAGTTAGTACAGGGCTTTAGAAACAAGAAGTAGTAAGTTTCAGTCTTAGAAACAACGTACCTTCACCTGGGATCTCAAGTCCCTTTTATAGACTACCTCTAGGCTACCTCTTGTAACAACCTTCTCTAACGAGAATCTTTTCTCGAGTGAAAGCATGTTCAATGGGAGAATACTCCGTTACAATGCACACAATCTTAGTGCTACAACTGCACATAATCTTATTTCCTTAGAGTGCATAAAATCTTAACAGAATAACCACCCGGGTACCAACCCAAGTACCAACATCAGGGGTCAAATCTGTCTCTCGTAGGCATACATGCCCTTACGCATCATGCATGCAACCTATTCCCCTAATTCCTAGCACTCTTGGGCTTAGGCTTATAGAGAATGTTTTACTTGTACTAGGCCTGAATGCACTAAACGCACCCCTAGGCCCATTAACACTCTTCGTTGACCGACCAAGCCTTATACGCGAAGGATTATATTAAGTATATGAATGAGAGTCAATACACACATACCTGGAGCCCACTCGTGTGGCCCGTCAATCTTGACTCGACACCGAGCTGACCTATTTAACGCAGACGCAGATGTTCGACCACCAAGCACAAAGCTCTACGTGCTCTAGTCCAATACAATAATAAATAATGATATATTATTATTATCATTATTACTTTATAAATATTTTATCAAATTTTTATTAATTACATTTTTATCATTTTTTTATTTTATAATCTTTTATATTAATGAATAATTATTTGTGATATATATTTTGTTATTTTTGATAAAAATTTGTGACAAATTAAAAAAGTCATAAATAATATATAAATAGTTACAAATTTTATATTTATCATTGTTAATTGCATTATCATATAATGAAAATAAAATTGACTTATGAAAAAATTATTATATATTTAAATATAAAATAACATAAATTTAATATTTTTTATTAATATAAATACATGTACTTTTAAACTTTTTATTAAAGATATAAAAATAAAATTATAATACGTTATTATTAAGACATATTTTAACATGATAACAATTAAATAGTTTGTTATTAATAATAAATAATTGTTAATTTTTAAAAATATTTAATACATTTTATATTAATTATATTCTTATAATAAAAATAATTTTATTATATAATTTTTTATTAATTATTTATAATATATATTTTTTAATTTTTTAATATTGATTTTTTTTAATTTATTATTATTATAAATAATATTTGTGACAAATAAAAAAATTACAAATAATATTTAAACAGTGACAAAATTTATATTTATAACTAAATTTTTGTTATAAAAACTTATTTTTGTTGTAGTATCACTATTATTAAAAAAAGTGTTAATTTTTTCATGTAATATCTATATTTGTCAAGACCAATTTAAAAAATATATGAAGTAAAATGACAATAACAAAAAATTTAAATATAATTTTAAATCTTTTTCTTGTTCTGTCAAAGTAAATGGGATTAAAATGAAAAATGAAAATATTTTTCTTCATATACCATTGACTTCAATATACTTTGAAATAATGTCTTAAATTGAGTCTAAAAATTATCAAAACCCCTTAGAATCACCCAACTACTTGAAATCATTTGAAAAAGAAATTAATTTTGTATAACTTTTATTATTTTCTATATTTCAGTAATTAATTTATGAGAATCTCCTAAAAGATGAATTTTATTATTTATTCATTTAAATTTCGATACGTTTGATAGGAATGGAAGAAAATAATTTACCAAATTACTCTACAAGTGTTTTTACCTTTGATCAACTAATAATAATAAATGTTAATTATTAATACTTTAATTTGATTTTTCATTTTTGAAATTGATGAATAAAATTAAATTAGTTTTTATTGGAATAATATGATTAAAATTAAAAATATTCAAATTAAAACTAAATTAACTAGTTTTGATATATGTTTTATCTGTCAAACATTAGTTTGACTTTTGGTTGAATATAATGGTGTCTCATTCCGTTCTATTTTTCACTAAATATAATTTGTGAAAGAAAATAATAAAAAAACAAAAATAAATAAAAGTAATTTTTCTTATTTTATTTTATTTTTAATTAAAAAACCCTTTGTTACTTTTTTGCATCTTTTTTCTTTCATTTCCCTTTTTACCCTGTGCTGCTCTCCTGCTCACACCCCCTCGCTTATCTCATTCTCTACTTTTCACACCCTGTTACTACCTTTCGCGCTCCCTGAGTTTTCCACTCTTTCTCTCCCACTCTACTGTCTCCATGCGTCACTCTCTCTCCGCAGCACCACACTGATTTTTCACACACTACATGGCAGACAAAAAAAATATCAATTTCAACCTCCACCTTATCATCTTTTCAATTTTTTTTTAAATTACCTTCTATTTCAAATTTAAAAAATTGAAAATAAAAAAATATAATTTTAAAATAAAAAAATATTCTAAAAAAGAAAATTTGAAATGTAAAAAATACATTTAAAAAAAAATCTAAAATAAAAAAACATATTTTGAAACACAAAATCTGAAAATGTATTTTAAAAATATATTTTAGAAAAAAAATCCAAAATCCAAAACACAAAATTTAAAAATTTAAAAATTTATTCTGAATTTTATTTTTGAAATTAAAAAATGTATTCCAAAAACAATTGTATTGTACAAATATTTTTATCATTTTAATAACAAATTGAGAGCATGTTGAAACTCATGATGCTGGAAGAATTTGTCGAAAAAATTATATTAGAGTACCTGCTGGCCCAGCAGTTTTGCTGTTTGATAGCCTTTCTTTTCAATTTTCATCCGCAACCCTTGCGCTTCCCTATGGGTTCATTCTCCTGGCCCAATAATTATGCTATTCGCCACCTCTGCTGTTATTATCCGCACCACTACTCCAAATAAGCCTGACCCATTTAGCTGGCCCAGAAATTTTGCTATCAGAACCCACTTTTTACTTTATACACCCACCAACTTTTAATTTTTTTTTAAAAAAGTAATAAATATTTTAAAATTCGAATTTCTAAAATAATTATTTGAGTAATTGTATGACGCATCACCTTATACACAATACTCAATAAAATTATAAAAAAATAAAAACGTAAAATCCAAAATAGTATAAAAATTTCAAAAAATTAAAAAAATCAACAAACAAACAAAATCTTTTCAATTAGAGTGACAAAATTACGTAATTCATATTTTTCTGTTCTTAACAGAAATACTTAAGAGCGAAATCAGTTCTTATTCAGATCATTTTTCCAAAAGGCTTATTTCCCTGCACTTTTTTCTCTTTTTATTTTTTTTCAAAAACTTAGTTCATATAAACAATGATTTTTAAATAGTTTAACCTTTATAACTACAAAAAAAATCTGATTTTTTTTGTTATGAACGGAAATAGATAGGAACCGAAGTGCATCCTTGTTGGACCCTAAATATAAAGAATTCAAATTTTTTTTTATGCATTTTGTTTCTATTTTTGGAAAAATAAATATTATGAAAAACCACATTTCTTTCACATATTTAATTAAAGGTACCGTTTTCAGATGAATGTTGTAGAGGTATTAATAGCTCTTCTACATGTAACCGACTCTCGAACCCTAAATCTGGTTCGCATACCATCTTTTCAGTTTTTTTCGTAGTTTTTTTATAATAAATTATCTTAACGATTCTTTTTTTGTTGTTATCTATAAATATTTTGGTTCACTATCGGTTGTCGTGATCCGATTACAACAAGTGGTATGTCTACCAAATTTATTTTAAATATTAGTTATATTTAGGTTCTCGCCGAGCTGAAGGTAAAAAATTTGGAGGTGATATCCGAGATGAACTCCTTGTAACTGCAACTCCTGGATGTTGGGAAATCACAATGAGAGGCTCCACCTGTTGAATATACTCTGACAATCAATTCAATGAGAGTATAAAATTTACCAGTGTAGTATGTATTGCATTAATAATGCTATCTTGCCTTTTGGGGATCATCCTCTATTTGTAAAGGTTTTTTTGGTTGATCTCCTCCCATTTACCTTTTTTCATTAGAATAATATTACAACAAATTTAAATAATAACAATCATATCTTTTATCTTTATGTATCGATTTAAGAGTTTATAAGGAATAAAAATCATCTGAATAATTTTTTTTTATCAATCAACATTTCATTACTTTTTCCCTATCTCCATGTAAATGAAAGATAAAGAATCTCTGATATCTTGGCAAAATTTTAGGAGATAAGCAAGGGATGAAGAACTCGCTTCTCTGTCAAAAAAATACCGAGCAAAAACATATCGATTATTTCCTGATAACCCACATCAGGTTTATACCCGATGAAGATCAAATCGGTCATACAACCCACATAACCCGAACGATACACAACCCTCTAGCCTTGAGTCGAGTGAGTGAGACGAAGAGGCTTTCGTCAATCACTGTTGAACAAGATGCTTTGATGTCTCCAAATCCAAGAGGAAAGCTTGAAGACCTTGCTGTTGGGTGTGTGTGTTGTCTAGTTGTTTGAAACTTGTTAATTCACTCGTTAAGATGATCCAAGTTCATTTGAATCTTTAACCTTTTGAAATGATGAGTTTTCTAAAATGTTGTTGAAATTTCAACAAGTTGAAATTTCGAAACAACAGGTTGTTTTACCTTAGTAGTTTTTGAAAAGGTTTTGGAAAGCTTGACTTTGTTGTCAAGTTAATTCAACCGATTGTTTCGACAAAACAATCGATTGTTTTCCTGAAAACCTTAACAAAATTCTGTTAAGTGGTTTTAATATATTTTAAATGATCCTACCTAACTTGGCTCCTTTATTAAATGATTTTGACCACTTGGTTGGTCCATGAAAAGGTGGTTTTACGCTTCCAATCTTGGAGTAAGAAAAAGAGTTTATCAAAAATAGTTTTTCCAATATTTGAAAGAGCTTTGGATCATTCTTAAGTGTGTGGAATATGATTGGGTTGTAATTTTGAATTTTAAGCTTTGTAATACTTGTACCGTTCCGTCCCCGGGCGTTGACCAAAGTCAAAGTCAAAGTCAAAAGTCAACATATGGTGGGGCCCCTCAAGGGACCCAAGGAAGAAAGTCAATGAATTGACTACTTGAGACGTCGCCAAGGTAGGGCGTCGCCAAGGTGTAGGCGTCGCCACGTGTAGGCGTCGCCAGGTGTAGGCATTGCCAAGATGAGGCGTTGCCAGGTGTAGGCGTCGCCAAGATGAGGCGTCGCCAAGTTAAGGCATCGACGGTATCATCCCCCGATACCCATGGGTAGGAAAGATCGTGGAGGGGGCGACACCGCGAGAAGCCTCAGTACCTCAGGACAGTAATAAAGAGAAGAGAAAGGTGGCTTCAAGGCCATAGTTCTAGTACTAGTAGGGGGTAACCTGACTCGCGAAGTACCTACACCACCGCGGGGAGACCCCGAGACAAATACGACCCATGAGAGAGGGCCACACCCAGGGGAGAACCACGTGTATGGTACAAGAGAAGGGTAGATACACTCCCAGGGCGGATGACTAGAGGCTGGGGCGCATGAGTTGGCACCCAGAAAGTCATCCCCTGCGCCAGATGCACTTTGAGGAAAGAGGACTCACACAAAGGAATAACCCTAAGTTGGGTTACGGCGCTGTGAGGCCCTCTGTGTAGAGCAGCGATCAAGTCAGAAGGACACGTGGCACTAAGCACTGAAAACATCAAGGCTTTCCTAAAAGTTCGCTAAGGTACGCGTTAATTCAGTTAAGTTTCGAACGTTTCAAGGGATATTTTTATACGCTTTCAATGCACTTTAACGCGCTTTAAATGCGAGAGGTGTATAAAAAGGGACCTGGGGACGTTTGAAAAGGGGATCCAAGTTTTGACCTAATTTTCACAGTTTACACAGAGTCACAAAAACCCTAGTTGTTTCACGGCACACCCACTGTACGCCCGGACAATTAGGGCAACATAGGACTAGTTATTCAGTATTTCGACCAACTTCAGAGCATCCAGTCACGGTGTTCCGGTACGGAGGTGTGTCCCCTTTGATGTTTCTCTCTAGCTGACTTGATCGTCGGAGTGCAAACGGCCACGAGGGCACCCCTTTGTTCACTTCTTTTTCAGGTATTCACAGACGGAGCAGAACGAAGGTGCCCTAGCTCGCGAGGACGAGCCACGCATAAAGACGACCCTGGTCAACCGGCGGGAACAATACCCATGTGTATTCTATTCCCTTCTTCCTTGATTACTGTATTTCTGTATTGGTGTTGCCAAAGAGTGTTGTGTTTTCTTGAGGTGTTCAAGATCAACACTCTTGGTGTGGTTTACCAAAGGTAGTGTGTAATCTAGTTTTGATTGCATAGTGGTTTACCTAGTGGTTTTTGGGGACTGGATGTAGCTTTTGGTGTAAGAGTGAACCAATATAAATTTGTTTGTGTGATTCTCTCTTTCCTGATCTCATATATATCTTTTTTAAGTTGTTTTTATTAACTGATGATAAAAACAACTAGTTGAATCGTAAAAACAATCGATTGATTTTCTGGAAATCAACTAAAACAGTTTTATGCATTGCTTTCCTTAGTTTCTTTCTCTGTGATTCTTCATTGGCTTTCATTATACCTTCAAAGTTTGCGAAAATCTTTTATAAACAATTAACCTCCTCTTGTTTAAGACCATATATTCTAACATTCACATGAAAAAGACCCTTTCGCATCAGAAGCAATTTTGCACGTAGCTCAAGATACTTTATGACAAGACGTGGGTCAGTCATTTATAAAAGCCTATGCACACAAGTCACTCATCGAATAGTTTAGAGAATAAATTTTTCAGTTACTGTTTTAAAAAATAACCTCCATTCTCTCTTTCCCTCACTTTACACTCTTCCGCCATTTTTCCTTTTTTTGTATTCCTCTCTCGTTGTCAGAGCTCCTCCATACTCCTTCGTATCCTTAGGTACGCTTAACCTTTCTTTCACCATTAAACATCTTTCCGGTGGTAGTTTTACTGTGCCTGCTAGTTATCTTTTTGTTTTCCCGTATTCTAAAATGGATTATGATTTTTTTTACCCATGTGCTAAGACAGATTGGACTAGAGAAACCTATTCCTATACCTCATGGGAAAATGTTAGAGCTTTTTGGAAAGCTGGTTCCATCAGCAAGACTGATGAGAACCTTACCAAGGTATGTATGCGACCAAGATGAACCGGTTTGTAGGGATGAGTCCATTAATCCCGCCAGTCCCTTTTGCTCGCCAACGGGAAGACCTTGACTTCAGGGAGCGGAGAATTTGTGAGTTTTTGGAAAGACTCAATGTTGATTTTGATACCTCCACCATCCTAAAGCATGAATACCGAGTAGTAACCTTAAAGTCCTATATCGGTATAACACCTCTTTAAATAATCTTTGCATAGATTTTAAAATATCTTTTTATTTTTGCTTTGTTAATTTGTACTTATTACAAAATAGAATATAGATGAACAAAAGAGAACAGAGATGAACAAAAGAGTAAACTGAAGATAAAGGATATGAGAATGAATATCTCTTCTTTCTTTTATTCAAATAAAATCAAATGGTCTGAATATATACAAGTAGTACACTCATTCTAGGTTTAACTAAAAAGGAAAAGAATCAATAATTAAATACTAGAATCATAACACACAAGACAAAATAAAGGTTATTCACCTCTATAAAGAGAAACAACTGATAATTAGAAAAGACACCAAATTATTATTCTCTATAAAGAGAAACAACTGATAATTAGAAAAGACACCCAATTAATATTAGGATCCTTCTATAACTCTAGTATCCGTATCCTTTAATAGTACTACTTTTTTTGGTTGTAGAGAAAATGATGTTTTCTTTAAGTAAGGCCGAAATGGCTAGTCGCCTAAGGGAGATACGAACTCCAAAGTCCAAATTGGTGGTCGGCGCAGTCGGTCCTAGCACCGTTAACATTCACTCCAATCGTGAGAAACATACTACTTCGGGGTTGGTCTTCAAAAGAAGAAGATCGGACAATCCAATCCCTTATGCTCACTCGAACTGGCGATACTCCCAAGGTGGAGATTCTGATAGTAGATAACCAAAATATTGCTGGTTGTTTGAAGATAAAGGTGAGTTTATGGGATCCTTCATTTGAAATATCTTCTTACAACAAAACTCACTACTTTTTGGAGGATGACATTGCCCTACTAAAAGACTCTAATATGAGTCTTCTATGTGGTAATGCCGACAATCTACCTCGAAGTTAGAAGATAAAAAGCTGCAACAAATAAGTGCATTTAGAAAGAAGTAAGCCGACAAAGTGGATCGCCTTCGTTTCTTGGCAGTTCGTTGGGCTCAAGAGAAATCTAATCTTCACACCCGAGTTCATCAGATGGAAAAAGACATTCAAGAAAAAACTGATGAACTTGATAACAGCATCTTCTTCTAGGGAGGACTCCTTGGAGAATTAAGTGAGGTTTGCGGGAGCTTAATGGATGAATGAGGCAAGGAGAACTTCTAAGAAAGCATGGTTTCCTTGGAGTAGCCATGAGGTGTAGGGAGACTGATAGGTGAGGCCAAACCACTTGGAAAAGAGGGAAGAAATCAAAAGGTGTCTATCCTAGAGAGGTTAGAGAAATGAGAGCTTTAAGCTTGCAAATTCACTTTAATTGTAATCTGCCCACTTATTTATAGTGGAAGATAAAAATTCAAAAATAAAAATCTCTAATGAGAAGATGCAATGTCGACTCATGCTTTCCATGTGTGGCTCACACCTTCCATGCTAAATCCTCCCCACTCCTAGGCTGCCATGTGGATGTCCATGTGCCCCTTGCCAAGATAGTTTTCGTCCTATATTATACCTTAGATGTTACAGGGTTACATTGGGTTTAAAGATGCCCAATTGTTACCCTAACTAGTCACTCCTAACTCTAACTAGACCTATTCTACTATTGGCTCAAATACAACCCCAAAAACATATGCTACTATGCCCAAATATTTGGTCCAATTATTTTATGCTACTAGACCCAATACATGGCCCATGAAATCATAATTATTTTATACAATTTATTGTTCTCCTGGTTGGGCATACAAAGATAAATAAAAGCCCATTAGGACAATATTTTCAAATAAGTCCATAAACAAACTCCAGGTCTTCATCCTCCTTATTATGTGGTTATGTGTGGTTTGGGACTCTGCCATCATCCCCTCCTTCTATGCTTGTCCTCCAAAATCAAATGACCATTTGTTGGAGTCTCAAACAAATCAAATGAATTAGTTTAAGCATTTGTATAAAAATCAAGTTTATTCTTTGTTTGTTTTTCTATTTTATTAGGTTTCCATTCCTTTTGTGTTTCTATTATTTATGGCAAATAATCACAAGATGTAATTAGAGATGAGTATATAGATAGCTTGACCTTTACTTGTTGGTTAAATGTCAATTCCCCTTCACCAGTTAGCCACTGAAGTTTTTAAGGTTTAGAATGCTGAATGACAGGAAGGTTTAACTTTTCAACCAATCTAGTACTGCAATAATTACAACACGACCCACTATCCACAATGAGAGAACAAATTTTGACAATTTTTTTAAAATGTGTATGAAAAACATTATTTCTTTGTGATTCAGATGGATGTCTAGATTGATTGTCAGGGTTACGCTGAATCATGAGCAATTCACCCTCACTAGAATAGGTTTTCTCACTTATTTTATTCTCAATTTCTTCACTCTTACTAGTTTCTTCTTCTTGGCTACTATATTCATCTCTGCCCCTTAAGTTTACAACTCTTCTATTGGGACATTGAGATGCTACATGACCCCTACCAAAACACTTAAAACACTGAATCTTTCTAGTTTGAGTGTGTGATGTGTGCTCATTTTTAGATAGGTTATGGGAAGGTTTTGTAGATTTTTCTTTTGTATGCTCCCCCCCTCCCCTTTGGAACTCATCCTTTTCATAAGGTACAAATTATGAACTTTGTTTTTGACTTTATTCTTTTCTCATAATTTGTTGTTCAACTTTAATGCAAAGTTGAATTAAGTCATTTAAATCTCTATAAGGTAAAAGTTCAACTTTGTCTCTTATATCAAGTTTGAGACCACTTAAGAACCCAAATATGGTGGTATTATTTTCTTCCGTAATCCCTGCCCTCATCATATATAGCTTCATCTTTTACCTATATTCCTCTACACTCATATTTTTCTGATGAAGTCTTTGGAGTTTATCCATAAGCTCTCGGTTATTTAATAGGAAGGAATATGGCGGTGTCTTAGAGCACTCTTAAGATCATTCCAATATAAAATTGGAGGTTCATTATAGTGACGTCTATCACTCTCTAGGGAAGTCCTTCAATACATAGCGTAACTTTGAAAACTTAAAGTGGTTAGTGGTACTTTTCTTTCCTCACTAACTTGGTGACAGGTAAAAAGTTGTTCTACCTTCATTTCCTAATCTTGGTAGATTTCAACATTTTCCTTCCCATGAAAGTAAGTTAAGTCAACTTTGGCTTCAGGTTTGTCGCTTTTTCTTTTAGATCTTCTAGGTGTAGGTTGATAATAATCATGAATTCTAAGAATTTCTTCTTCAGTAGGAGAGTCACCAGACTTAGAACTTCTAGAATGTTAATTCTTTTTATATTTTCTAATATAATCACCTCTTTCTCTTTTCATTCTTAACTCCTCCTTCTAAATTGCATGATGAAAATATTTCTTTTTTCTCTTTAATAATTTGATTCTCATGTTGTAATTGCTTTAGTTGGAGTTATTGAAGATAATGAGCCATTTGTTTTAAAAGAGATTTTGTAGAACTCAAGTCACTTTGACTAAGGTGAGTAGTATGTTTAGACATGACAAAAGATTATGCTAAAAACAATTCACAAAGAGTTTGATAGGCTAAGTGCACTAGGTAGTTTCCTAGGAAAGGGAGGTGGACTACCACTAGAATCACTTAAGTACCAAGCCTTTCCTAGCCATATACTATCCCAATACACTTCACGAACTTCTCTCTAAGCAAATTCTTAGAAACAGAACAAGATGAAAACACTACTAAAATAAGAATCTGAAAGCAATTAAACTCCTAAAATTAGAAACCTTAAACTAGACGTTTCCTAGGTGAGGCTTCTTGACACTTGGGCCTTGAAGATACAATGAACTAAAGCGTAAAAATTAATCCACTAGTTGAAAGTTTAAGAACAATTACAACTCAAAGCAATACAATCAATAGGAAAAAAATTTTATACACAAGATTTCTATGCAATGCACTCCAAGTGTTTGTTCCTCTTGCTTTTGTTGTGGTTTTGTGTTGCTTCTCTGTGCTTTACCTCTAAATTGCTCAACCTTGATTGATCCTCGACCTTATGCCCCCAATGAATTCGTTTTCACCAAATTACAACTCCAATAATCACCAAGGTATTTAACTACTCCAAATTAGAGGTCAAACAATTTTAAAACAACAAAAACACAATTTGAAATAAGTCCTACTTCAAAACGAATTTATGATTGACATACTCAAATGATTAGACAAGAAAATTAAAATCAAGAAAATAAGGCTTACAATCAAAGGCTAGCACACAAATTGAAGTCCTAAAGAAAGCATCTAGACTAGATGCATACAACTAAAACTACTATAGAATTGGTAAGAATTTTTTTATAAACTTGTTGGATTTATGTTGAATTTTATATTTGGATTCACGTCTTAAATTTTTATCACCGAAACTTCAATCAATAAACTTTGTCACTAGAATTTGGCCAAAATAGTTCACCAAATAATTGCAATAATATTTTTTAACTCGCTGGTCAATTCAACTTGGTGGAAACAACTCTTTTGTACACTGTTCGTAATTGATTTTTCATTTTTTTTTCTATTTTGAATTTTGATGTATTTCTTTTCTTCTAATTTTTCTCAAAACTTCAGAGTACTCAATTCCAGAGTTTCATATTTTTTTTTGTTAACAACTCAAATTGTAGTAAATAGATTTCAATCAATATTCAATTCTGGAAAACTTTAAAAGAGAGGATTCCTAGTTGATTTAAAAAACAAATGTCACATAAACTCAAGACACAAAGGAATTTATGAAAAGAAACTATTTTTGAACTAAGAACAAGTATAAAACTAAAATAGGTAAAAGCTAAAATGCACCAAACAACTCAAATTCATATTATATGTATGACTCAAATCAAAGCAAATAACCAAAGCATTTAGAAAAGCTCTTACACGGTTTAATGACATTCATGGAAACACATGACTTGAAATTAGATTAAAAAACAAAATGACTCAAATTAAAATAATTGCACCGATTGAATTTGAAAGGAAACTCAAACAAAATTAAAAGCACACGCAATTTACTCAATGGAAGCCTAGAAACTCCTATGGATGGTTCAAGAACAATTAACACATTTGATTCGAATAGAAATAAAAAAAGCACCATAAAATGGTAAGAAAATGTAATTGAAACAATTCAAGACAATTAAGAACACAATTGAGACAACACGAAAATAAGAATAAAATACTAGAAGTAGAAAATACTTAGCTCTTGATGAACCAAAGCTCTAGATGAACCAAGGCTCTATATACCAAATGATAGCACCATCTTCATCTAGTGAGGATTCCTTGGAGAATTGAGTGAGGTTTGCGGAAGCTTAATGGATGAATGAGGCAAGGAGAACTTCTAAGAAGCCATGGTTTCCTTGGAGTAGCTGTGAGGTGTAGGGAGAGTGATAGGTGAAGCCAAATCACTTGGAAAAGAGGGAAGAGATCAAAAGGTGTCTATCCTAGAGAGGCTAGACAAAAGAGAGCTATAAGCTTGCAAATTAAGCAACATAACCCTAATTGTATTGATCTATCTTTCATGTAATCTGCCCACTGATTTAAAATGGAAGGGGCTGAACATTTTGGAGCCAATAAAAATTCAAAATAAAACTCTCCAATGAGAAGGTGCCATGTGGATACATGTCGAGATATTGAAGAATAACGTTGCTAATTCTTATGGGGTAGGTTTTGAGGCGACTTTTGAGCAAACTGCCATCGTTCATCCTTCCATTTATTTACTTGAGATAAATCCATGCAAGGTGGTAGTTGATGGGAAATTGGCAGGGGCTCCTTAATCATTTTCTATGTTTATTTTTTGAAAACTTTTAATTTTTGTGATGCCTTTAAATTATTTGTTTAAGTTAAAGTACATTTCTTTATGAAATTTAATTTTTGGTTTATCTAAAGACTTAATCATGTTGTTATCCTTCAGGGACTCTCCCTGATACTGTCTTACGTCGAAAAGATCGTAAGAGACCAGTGGGGGAGCCTGATTGGCTCTATACTGCTCCCTGAACAACATAGAAAGCTGTGTGAACGACGTCACGTGCCCATCAGGGAGGCTAATTAACCAATCTAGCGTCGTGCCCGCCAGTGTGCTCATAAAGAGCTTGCAATGCACCGCGTCTGAGCCCCCAACCAACATCATCTACGTGTGGAAGGTCGTGAGATGAGCCTCTAGGTCCACGAACGTGGCTGGTATCACGACGTCCATGATCGGCTGTGAGAATGGCATTGGGAAATCCCTGGGTGGTGTGGCAGGTTCTTGCTTTTCCACCTCATGTTCCCCTGCTTGATTCTGCAAATTCCTACGCAATTCCTCATTGGTTCTGCGCAGTTCTTCGTTTCTCACTTGTGACGTGGCCAGATCAATCTGGATGCATTCTTGATCAGCCCTCGATGCCGCCATCGTTTCTTGGAGGGCACACATCGTTTCCATGATCTGTTGCAGGGTGAGGCTCTCGCCTCCATTTGGTGCAACAGATCCTTGCCTCGTGTTTCTCATCTTGATGGATCTTCGCTCTGTTCTTGTGAATGGGACAAAGTTTTAGATCGTGCCACACGGTGGGCGCCAAATGTTCTTGCCGATTGACTTGATTGCCTTCGTATGTCTAACGACGATCACATGCCCAATTCTCTTTACCTTCGTTCGTGCCTTTCCTTCGATCAAAACACCTGAAACTGCAAAGACAAAGGGGCGCCCTAAAGGCCGTTTGCACTCCAAACGCTCAAGTCAGTACTGGGGCTAGGAAACACCAAAACTTAGCAGTAAAAGCTTTGTGTAAACTGTGTTTATCGCGTAAAATGTTGCGTACCTTCTTAGGTTTATTACTACCCTTTATATATTCTAGGGTTTCTGCTATTTTCGCTTTAGGGTTTCTGAGGGTGTGCCTTAGCACCGCTATATCTTAGGGCTATCTAGCGCGTAAGGCTCCCTTACTGGAGTGCAACCTCTAACAGAATGACCACCTAGGTACCAACTCGTGCACCTAATCTCTGGGGCCATCCGTTCTGGGGTGCCCTAGCTGTTCACGTGCCATGCATGCAGCCTTCCTTGGGCACACAACCCTAATGGGCCTCAGCGCCTCTAATGGTTCTTTACTTGTGTTGCGCATGAATACGCTATTCACGCCACATGCATGGACCCCTCGTGATCTAGGCTTCCCCTACTGATAATTGGGGTGTTGTCTGGGATCCACCTCTCGTGGCTCAGCTTTGCTGTTTGAGTCACCGATATCCGATGTCACATCGCCCTCACTCTGTTGTCGAGGACACATCAACACATCCTGGTGATCGACGTCTGACCACTCTTTGGCACCTTGGCTCGCGTCGCTCGCGAGACACTTGCCCAAACCGCTCGTGGGACCCAACTTACGTGACCCACCATTACCAGCAGTCAACGACGTCCGAGGACTGGTCGATACATATTTAATTAAATTCCTTATAAAAATAAATAGATTCTTTTAATCTTAAGGAAGATTTGACGAGTCCCTTGTAGGACCAGTGATTTCACCTTTCATGTTTTGCATTCGTTTTAATTTATGGGGCCAAATCAAAGATATGTGTTATTAGTTTTCATGAGAGAATTAAATTAGTATATGGTACCTTGTTATAAGAACAACCATTTGTTGATGTAGGGAGTTTGTGTCCAACAAAAAGAAAGAAAAAGGTGAGGGGGTACTTAAACTTGGCCCTCTAATTAAAAATTGAAATGCAAAATTCAATCTCTTAAGTCAATCTCATGCATATTGTTGAACAATTAAAAAACATTTTAGCCGGAGTTGATGGATTGTTGTAATCAAGTTCAAGAACAATCCAAGTTATGATACTCCTTTCTAGTTATGAGTTGATGGGTTGTTGTAGTCAATTTCAAGAACAAATCCAAGTTATGGTAGTTTTGTTAATTATGAGTTGATGGGTTGTTTTCAAGAACAAATCTAAGTTATGGTACTCTTTTTATTAGTTATGGTATTCCAAGTCTTTCTTACAAAATCAATTTATAAAATGAAAATTGTTTCTATTTATATATATTGTAAATTTAGTTTATTCCTGATTAATATAAGATGTAAAACATAAAGAATTGAAAGAGTAAAATATTTAAGATAACGGATATTTGATTCTTAAAATAAGAATAATAGAAAAACAGATGATTTTAGTGAATAGAATCTTTCCACATTAGAGACTAAGATTGGAAACCTAAAACATGTCACAACTCCCTTTTCCTATAGCTATGATATAACATATGAATCACTCCATACATCTTAGGAGGGAAGTTTCTCGATGGCTTTAAATGCAATTGCACTAAGCAATAAGATGTCTCTGTCGAGAGCTGCAATATAAGGATCGTTGAGCTTTGCTGCAGCTAAGGCCCTATCACAAGTTGTAGGTCCATCACTAGCCACTCCAGCATCATAACTTGCAGTTAGATCATCTTCACCCAATTCACCCAATGCACTTTTGAAGGATCCAATCACTCCATCATAGAGGGTAGTTGCACATTCTTTAAGGTTTGGTGAAGGGTGTTTCTTCAATTCTTCTTTTAGGAACTTTTGGGTTTCAATACCCTTTTTCATGGCAAATCGAAGGATGAGTTTGCAAAGCTCAGAGTCGCTTTTAGCCCCAGCAATTCGAGGATCACCTTTGAGAAGTTCAAGGCACCTAGCAGCGTTCTCCTTAGTTTCGCCACATAAAGATTCATGCAAGCCAATTCCTACTGCTGCCAAAGGAGCATGAGAAACTATGATCAAGGAAAGAGAGAGCAATAAAATGGAAAATGTTGAAAAATTCATTGTATTTTTCTGGAGAAGAAAGTGGTGAACTAATGGTCCCTTTTATCTTTTGTGGAAAGAATGATTTGTTAGATGTTATATGTGACTTTTTATAATCGTTCTCTAGGTTACCATAATCAGACTAATCTTAGTAATGTATATATAATGAATGGTGTATATGGGGTGATGTAGCATCTTTGCTATTTTTGTTTGTGAATATATTTTCCTTTTTTTTCCATCCAAATATTGAAAGTAATAAGAAAACCTAACTTTTTAGTTGTGAAAATTTGATTGTATCCCTAAAAAGGCACTAACCCTTCTATTAAGGTGTGATATAATTAGTCACCATTTATTAATAGTAACATAATAATGCTCCAAAATTTATTTAAAGAAAAAAAAGTACAATCGAAATATTAATTAATTAAAGTAGGTATCAACGTCTTGTCTTTGTTATCATGCACTGCTCCCTTCATGTAGACAATACAATTTGGACAAATAAATTAATATTGCATTGGATATTGTTATTAACATACTTGACAGTGGTATTTGTAACTTAAGAATTGGAAGGCAATGCACATGTATACTTTTATCTAATCAATGACTCAATGTATCTTAATTTCTTATTTTGATTGTGTAATTTTTTTTTATCGTTAAAAAGATTAAAAAAATTAGAATATTTAAGGAATAATCCGTATACAAATACTTTAAAAGCAAAGTTTCCAAACATAAATATATACCTAAAGAGTTAAAACCTTAGATCATACCTCCTCCTAAGAAGAGTATCTAGCCAACTTTGATTATTATAGTTACCCTCTTATCTAATCTTTCATAACTACATAACTTTGTACACTAACCAATATTGAGTATAACAGTTTCACCAATAAACAAAATTCCTAAATAACATTAAATCTATTTGATTATGTAATTTTAATTTAGATATAACACAATTCCTAAATAACATTAAACATATTTGATTATGTAATGTTAATTTAGATATAACAAACTATTTGAGTAAGTCATGCTATGTTTTGATATGAGCTACATATCTTGTGTTGTGAGAATTTCATTTTCTATCACATATATCTTATGCATTTAAAAAAAGTTTTTTTTTTTTTTCAAATTCCTCTGAATTCACCACCATTTAACAAGTGTAGATATAATTATTTACTAATAGTAAATATCATCAATCTTTTGAGTATACAGAGTTAGGTATATGCTGATAAAAAAAAGTTAGGTATAAATAAGCTTTTACTTTTAGTCTCTTATAAAATAGTTTGATATCTGGTATCATTTCCATTTTATAATTTTTAGGTTAAATTGGAAATCTATCTTCTCCATATAACACTTTTTTTTTTTATATATTTTGGTATTAAGAAAAAAAAATACTTACATTTCAATACCTAAGTGAATTTTTTTAATAATAAATTGATTCTTACCTAGTAATAATATAAAAAATAATGTTCACTTATCTAATATGTTAGATTTCTGTGGTAACTTAATTTCATGTATAAGAGGTTTTATTTTAAAGAAATGGTTAGCTTTAAAAAAAGGAAGTTTGAATAGAGATCTGAAAAAAAAAAAACCTTTAAACCTTGACCAGATAATCTAAAGGTTTTGAAATATGTTCACAGACTTTTTTTTTAAATTCTTTAAAAAAGGATGACCAAGAGTAGACGATATAGGAAAACGAAAAATAATGAATACTTGGTTTATACTGTTTCACCTTAATTCGGGTTATGTTTAGTTCTTCTCCACAAAAAGGGTTTCATCACAATACAAACATTGTTTATTGATACTTTTAGCTTATTCAAGTGCACAATGTCAGTCTTGATTACAAGGTAATCTCCCTTGAGATTAAATAAAAGTATATAACGTCTTTCCAAACTAAATACATGAGGCCTCTTTAAGATATGAAAGAGAAAGAATATCTTAGTTGAGAGGATGTTACAAAAAAATGCTCATTTCTTCTAAAGTCCTAAGTTCATAGTAGCGAAAGTGTTCCTGCCGGTTGACTCGAAACGTCTTTATACACCTACGTCACTCTTACGTTCAGAGTTTTTGCATTCGCATATGCTTTCCCTATGATGAACACCTGAAACACAAAGACAATGGGCGCCCTCGCGGTCGTTTGCACTACGACGCTCAAGTTAGTACTAGGGTTAGGAAACACCAAAAACTGTATGCTCTTGCTATTGTGTGTGTGTAACGGCACAAGAGAGTTCTCTCTTATCCAGTTTGTTAACTTACTATTTATAGACCGAAACTAGGGTTTCCTGTTTACCTGAAATGGACCTTTTTTATGGGCGGGCCCAATACTGTTGTTACCTCACTCTTAGGATAACCTAGCGCGTGGGGTCCCTAACTGGAGTGCAACCTCTGACGGCATGACCACCTGGATGGCCCCTCGTGCACCTGATCTATGGGGTCACCCGCCTCTGGGAGTGCCCTAGCTGTTCACGTGCCATGCATGCAGCTCGCCCCTGAACGTGACCCTTGCAGGGCCATATCCTTCTAGCGGCTCTACACTTTGTGTCATGCTTGAACGCGTCATCCACTCTACACGCACGGGCACTCGTGATATAGGCTTCTCCCTTATTGATAACTGGTGTGTGATCTGGGATCCACTTCTCGTGGCCCATCTCTACTGTTTGGGTTTCCGATGTCCGACCTCTCCACACTTTCTAGCGGCAAGTCGGTACATCCTAATGACCGGTGTCTGACCACCCTTGGTTCCTTGGCACATGTGCTTTGCGGGGTGCTGGCCGGCCTGCTCGTGGAACCCACTTACGTGACACCAACATTACCAGTGGTCAGTCAACGCTCGGGGACCGGTCGGTACACAAGCCGCCCCAGCCTCGAGCTGTAACTCATTCAGCGAAGAGGCTAAGTCCTTGCCCTGGGTGACCTACGTGGCTCTGTGCGACAGGACGTAAATACGGCGCTAAAGTGACGTCTTTCTGGGCCTGTGCACATGTGTCTTTGATCAACGACTAGGGTTTATCGTTGCTTACGCTTCTTTGTTTGCTTTTACATTCTTGAAAACGCGCGCGTCCAATCGCTTATTACATTATTCTCTGAAGCACCTTTGTTCGTTTCACCTTTTTCCTCAAGCATTCTCGCGCTTCCCTAATGCATTTCGCATTCTCTTGTCATCGACCGTAGGTATCAACTCTAATTCTCATTCACACCCATTTACTGATTCTGGTTCTGGATAACTGCCTGTGTTACTTTAATGTTATGTCGATCACCCTCTGTTTATGGGTTTCCTTTGATTCAAGAAACCCTAAACTCTGAGAGGTGCTGATTCTTGTTGTTGTAACGTCGCGTTTGCGCTTTTCTTCCGTACGTTGGTGTGCTTTATCTCCATATTTCTTCTGAAACGTGTGTGCAGATATGGTTCTAAGCAAGGAAAAATGGGCTAGGATAACTGACATCCTCACCCGTCTCCATGGGATTTCCCGGGACGTTGAAACCTCTCGCCTGCACGCACGCGCCGCTGCCACCACCGCACCTTCGCCCACTCTTTCCAACCCTGGAGTTCTTCTCGCTACCGTCCAATCGTCACCCACCCCACTCCCTTGAAAGGGCAAAGCGGTGGTGATTGAATCGGACGAGGATTCTTCTGAGGGGTCAACCTGCAAAAGGCCCAAGCACATGTTGGTGATGGTTTCACATTATTCCTCTACCGGTCGCTCCGCTTCGCCCCGTAATCGTGCGACTGGCCTTCCCCTTCTCCTTGACCTTGGTGGAGCTGACACTTCTACCCCTCCTGTCTCTGAGTTGCCTCCTGTCCTTCAGCACGCTATCAAGGGCTTCCAACAAGGGGTGAATGCAGACTTAGACGAGGCCGCTGCGAGGGAAAGGCTGGGTTTCAACTTTGGGGCCCTTCTCGCTCAGTTCCACGCTTTACTGTCTAGATGATGAGAATCAAAAAGATGTTGTTAATAGGAAGAATGGACAAGGGCCAAATCATTTAAAGTTCTTCTTATTAGTCTTTTCAAAAGATGAGGCCCAAGCCCAAAGCCCAAGCCCAAGAAGGCCAAAGCCCAAGTCCATCCCATGAGGAGCAAGGCCAAGCATTAAATAAAAGAGCATCATTTGAATTACTCTTGTATAGTTATAAGAGGTGTGGATATTAAATAAAGGAGTGTGAATATGTAAAATAAAGTCACATTGTCCATGTGACTTAGGAGAGTAGGTGTAGGTGTAGTTTTTAGGAGGTGTCATAGTAGAAAAAGGTCACACCTCCCATGTGACTTGTTTTTGGTGGGAATTTCAAATAAGTTTCATTTGAATTTTCCCACCTATTTTTCAGCACCCTCACACTATAAATAAAGGTGTGAGCTCTTGTAAAATTCAGATTTGAGAATTATAGTAGCAAAACTCTCTCAAATTGGTGATTGAGTGTGTGAGAACTTGTCTTCTCCTCTTCCTTGTCTCATCTTGAGTGCCTTGGTTCTCTCAAGTGGCGGCATTGCTCACTTATCTTGGAGCCTTCACACTTCAAGTGGCATGACCATCAACCAAGCTCTTCATTCCCAGAAGTTCCTCTCTTCTCCATCTTTTCATTTCATTTCTAAGTTCATTCGAATTCAAAAACATGTCTAGGATCTTTCTATTCGGTGTTTTGAGCTTAAATTCATGTAGTGTTCGGTTCTTATGCTCTTTTGCTGGATTCATTTGTTTCTTCTTCATTTCTTCTTAATTTGTTCGGTGCATTTCAGTTCTTAAGCTTTTTAAACGGTGCATTTGCTTTCTTGTTCAATTTAATCGGTTCAATTGGCAAGAAATGGGTCTTCCATGTGAGTTTGGTGTTTGGTGCAAGTTTTGGTGAGTTCTTGAAACATAGAACATTGATCCATTTCTATTAAAAGTGCCTATTCATTCTCCAACTCAAGTTGATTCCATAAAATGTCAAAGAATCATCTATATCTAGCTAGTGGAATCATATCACCAGGGCTGAATCAGGGGACTCCTCACTAGCTCGCTCGTTTGCTGCCCGCGAGGCTACTCTGAGAGAGGAGTTGATTCATCTCTCGAAACTGCTCCACGCCAAACGCCAAGAGGTCACTGCACTGGAGGCGAGAGTTCTGTCCCTGCGGGTTCGAGTCTTTGAGCTGGAAGAGGCCGACAAGGAGTCTAAGGCCAAAATTACGGGGCTTGAAAAAAGGTCCACTAGTTTTGAGGCGCAGCTGGGCGAGCGAAGGCCGAATTTCATCAGCAAGCCAAAAGGTTTGAAGAAGCTGAGGCTGAACTGACCAGAGACGTTCTTGACGCTTACGACGAGGGATTCAAAGATGCTCTGGCTCAAGTTGCTTGTGTGCACCCTGAAGTGGATATTACACCCTTCACCGCATCGAACCTTGTTGAGAACGGGAAGATCGTTCCCAGGGTCCTTCCTTTATTTGTATTTGGCTGATGCACGAACTCTTTTATCTGTCTGCAACCTTTACTTTCCGAACTCATATCTATTTTTATTTCTATATTGCGAACTGCTTTTTTGACTCTCGTAATTGTTTTGTCATGGTGCCTGACGCCAAGACATTTCCTCTAGTGTTTTGTTGCATGTTCCCCTTATCGTGAGGGGGGGGGGGGGGTTTAACTGCGAATTGGGTTGTTCCTCCTTGGCGTTCTTCGCAAGGGAAACAAACTATCAACTGACCTCGGCTTCGCTCAAAGGCGCAGAGGATTTATCTTGCAAATTATTTCGTTATTTTCCTTGGCACTTTCACTCACGAGAAGAGTGTTCTCTTACGAACCTACCTCTCTACTCGCAAGGCTTCTAGCGCAAGAGAAATTAATTCTTAACTGACCTCAACTTTGGTTAAGGGCGAGGAGGATTTAACTGATAACTAATTACTGACCTCAGCTTCGCTCGAGGGCGAGGAGGATTTAACTGATAACTATTTACTGACCTCAGCTTCGCTTGAGGGCGAGGAGGATTTAACTGATAACTATTAACTGACCTCAGCTTCGCTCGAGGGCAAAGAGGATTTAACTGATAACTATTACGTTTAACCTTAACGCTTTCACTAGAGAGGGGAGGTGTTCTCTACGAACTTACCTCTCCGCCCACGAGGCTTCTAACGCGAGGAAAACAAATGCTTGACTGACCTCAGCTTCGCTCAAGGGCGATGAGGATTTATCTGGCGATCTATTTTGTTCAACCTTGGCGCTTTCACTCGAGAGGGGAGGTGTTCTCTACGAACCTACCTCTCCGCTCATAAGACCTCTAACACAAGGAGAACAAGTTCTTAATTGAATTGTACATAACTCGAGAAAATATTCCAATCATAATTATCTGGGGACCTCATTAAAAAACCCTTGTAAGGGAAAACCAGTGTCCTCTAATACCATGTACAATATTCTTGCTTAACTGAAATAAGACTTGAAGTCAGCTACATTCCATGTGCAAGGAACCGAGCCCTGCTTCAGCGCCTTAAGCCTGCGTGCTGCGTCCCAAAGATCTTTGTTCTCCTGAGGGAATTTTTCCACACGGGAGAGACCGGATGTGAAACTAATGGGGCTGCATTCCTTGGTACTTGGCATTTCTCTCCAAGCTCTTAGCATACTCTGCTTCCCCTGTATGTAAGACCTTGAAACTGACCCTGTCTCTGTTCGAGGGCCGAACTGATCGCCTAGTCTATCATCACTGGTTACCCCGGTTCTGGACTCTACGGTTTTCTCAACTGGGGTTTGCGTCGTTTGGCTGGGGATTTTGCTTAGGTTGGAGACTCTCTCTCCAATCTCTCTTTCCCCAAAGTTACCAAACGGATCAGATTTGGTCCTGCGGGCGATTTCTGCTATGGCCTCGTCGGGTTTGGAGCGGCTGATCTTGGGCAGGGGACTTCCCTCAGTGTACGGTGGTTCATTAGTGACCATAGATACCCCTCGCCTTGCTTTGAGGCTATTCTCGTAGCATCGCTTGGCCTCCTTCTGATCTGATTTGATGGTAATCACCTTTCCTATCAGGTCCGGTAACTTCATCTTCATGTGCTTTGTCGACGACACTGCCCTTAATCTATTCAGTGTTGGTTTACCCAACAACATATTATAAGCAGAGAAGGCATTGACGACAAGGTACCTGATGCTCTCCGTTCGTGACGCGGTGCCATCTTTGAAGGTGGTTCTCAACTCCAAGTATCCCCGCACCTCCACCTGGTCTCCTGCGAAACCGTAGAGGCAGTTGTCATAGGGCCTTATCATGTCGAGGGATAGTTGCAGTTTGTTGAAAGTCGTCCAAAACATTACATTCGCCAGGCTTCCCTGATCTACTAGCACACGGTGCACCTTCCTTCCTGCGGTTACCGCTGAGATTACCACCAGATCATTGTGATGAGGAATAACATTCTCCAGGTCAACCTTGGTAAAAACCAGGTTAACGTCGAAGGCGTCGTTGGTCCTCTGTGCTTCCACCGAAATCACTGTTCGCGTGTATCTCCTTCGCTGAGAGGCGGTACAGCCTCCACCCGAGAACCCTCCTGCGATGGTGTCGACCTCACCGTGTACGGGGACTTCATGCCCCAGACCACCCCCTATTGCCGCCACGTCCTCGGTCCCCTATTTTTCTTGCAGATAACCTCTTAGGAGACCGTTCATCACCAACTCATCTAGTTGGTGTCCCAGCGCTAAGAAATTGCGTATGGGGTGGCCGTATGCTTGGTGGAACTCACACCAGGCGTTCTTGTTGGGCCCGAGCCTCTTGTCGGTCTTGGGAGGCACCTTCAGCCTCTTCGCTATGTTTGGGATAGCGATGAGGTCTTTCAGTTCCACTATGAAGTCGTGCCTTGGCGGCACGTTATCTCTCCCACGCCCCCTCGTATTAGGTCTTTCACGGGGGCCTTCGTCTCTGTTGTCGCCTCATGGGGACCACGCATGTGCACTTTTCACTAACTTCTTCCTCCGCCGTAATATGGGCCACCGTGCGGCGCTTTATCTCGACGAAGGTCTTGGGGTGGTTCCGGATGAGTGACTCGCTGAAGGGTTCCGACACGATGCCCTTCCTAAACGTGTGCACCATCATCTTCTCTTCTATGAGGTTCAACCTCATCACTTGCGCTCTAAAACGATGGAGGAAATCCTTCAAAGACTCTCTTTGATACTGTTAAATCAAAGAGTTCATAGGATACTGACGGGTGGGGGGGGGGGGGGGGGGGTCGATTCGCGATGTATTGCGTCCTGAACAGCTTTGTGAGTTGCGGGAACGACGTTACATGGCCATCAGGGAGGCTGACGAACCAGTCCATGGCTGTTCCTGCCAATGTGCTCAAGAATAGCTTACACCGCACCGCATCGGAGCCTCCAACCAGCATCATCTGTGTATGGAAAGCCATAAGGTGGGCCTCCGGGTCTTCCACCCCGGTGAAGGTCACCTTGGGCCCTACGAGCGTGGCTGCTATCACTGCATCCACGATCTTTGGCAAGAACGGTGTTGGGAACTCTCTGGGTGGAGTCCCAGGCTCCTTATCTGCACCCTCACGTTCCGTCGTGTGGGTCTTTAGGTCTCTGCACAGTTCCTCATTTGAATGGCGCAGTTCTTCGCTCGTGGCTTGCGACACTACCAAGTCAGCTTGGATGCGTTCTTGGTTTGCTCTTGACATGGCCACCTCTTCCTGAAGGGGTCACATCATCTCCATAACCTGTTGTAGGTGAGGCCCTCACCCCCATTTGGTGCAGCAGGTCCTTCTCTCGTACTTCTCATCTCTTGGGTTTTCCTGGTTCTTGCTGGTGGGAAAATGTTTTGTATCGGTCCCCACGGTGGGCGCCAAATGTTCCTGCCGGTTGACTCGAAATGCCTACATCACTCTTACGTCTAGAGTCCTTGTGTTCGCGTATGCTTTCCCTGTGATGAACACCTGAAACACAAAGACAATGGGCGCCCTCGCGGCCGTTTGCACTCCGACACTCAAGTCAGTACTAGGGCTAGGAAACACCAAAAACTGTATGGTCTTGCTATTGTGTGTGTAACGACGCAAGGGAGTTCTCTCTTGTCCAGTTTGTTAACTTACTATTTATAGATCGAAACTAGGGTTTCCTGTTTACCTGAAATGGGCCTTTCTGATGGGCGGGCCCAACATTGTTGTTACCTAACTCTTTGGATAACCTAGCGCGTGGGGTCCCTAACTGGAGTGCAACCTCTGACGGGATGACCACCTGGATGCCCCCTCATGCACCTGATCTCTGGAGTCGATCGCCTCTGGGAGTGCCCTAGCTGTTCACGTGCCATGCATCCAGCTCGCCCCTGAACGTGACCCTTGCAGGACCATATCCTTCCAGTGGCTCTACACTTTGTGTCACACCTGAACGCGTCATCCACTCTACACGCATGGGCACTTGTGATCTAGGCTTCTCCCTTACTGATAACTGGTGTGTGATCTGGGATCCACTTCTCGTGGCCCATCTCTACTGTTTGGGTTTCCAATGTCCGCCCTCTCCACACATTCTAGCGGCAAGTCGGTACATCCTGATGACCGGTGTCTGACCACCCTTGGTTCCTTGGCGCACGTGCTTTGCGGGGTACTGGCCCGCGCTGCTCGTGGGACCCGCTTACGTGACACCAACATTACCAGTGGTCAGTCAACGCTCGGGGACCGGTTCATAGTAGTGAAAGTTTTACAAATAGAGCTTAATCTATACGTCTATTAGACGCAACAATAAGGTTATACACTTGGAAACATTCAAACTCTCTTTACATGCAAGTTTATGTAAGAAATGTTTTTAATTTGTTGTATTTGCATGCAAAAAAAATTCCTTTATAGACGTCCTAAATCAAACCGTTAAACTTGCATGTTGAAACTGTTGAACAAGGTGCTTTGATGTCTCCAAATCCAAGTGGAATGCATGAAGATCCTTGTTGTTGGTTTTATGTGTGTATCTAGATGTATTTGAATTTTTTAATCCACTCTTTTTGATGATCCAAGGTTATTTGATTTCAATCCTTTTTGAAAAATATGTTTTCTAAAGAAAGTGAAAATTCAACCTGTTGAAATGTCGATTCCACTGGTTGTTTTACACTTAGTGTATTTTGAAAAGGATTTGAAAAAACTTGACTTTGTTGTCAAACCAATTCAATCGATTGATTCATGTTTTTAATTGATTGATTCTCTGAAAACCTTAACAAAATTTTGTTGAGTGACTTTAATTTGTTTTAAATAATTTAAACTGATTTTGGCTCTTGTATTAAATGCTTTGACTAACTGATTGGAGTTTAAATAAGTTTTTTTACGCTTTTGTTTGTAAATCAACTAAGAAAAATCATTCAAACCAGTTTTTCAAGATTTCAAAGAGTTTTGGATCATTCTGAAGTGTGGAATACGATTGTCCTGTATTCACTGTACTTTAATCTTTGATTGTATTCAGGTGTATTTCATTCATTTCTTTCTTGATCACTATAATTCTGTGTGAATTGGTGTTGTATAGTTTCAGAGGTTGTTATGAAAACTGTGTGGTATTTGCCAAAGGTGGTGTGTGTTCTTGAAGGGCTCAAGATCACCACTTTGGTGTGTTGTTTATAATCAAGGTTTGATTACTTAGTGAATTCTCAGTGGTTGCTGAGGACTGAATGTAGCTCTTGGGAAAGAGTGAACCAGTATAAACATTATCTGTTAATCTCTCTATAATTACACTCTTTAAATATGCTTTTGCTCTGATTTTCAACACTACTGATATAAATAACCGATTGTTTTGCTAAAACAATCGGTTCATTTTCTGCAATCAAATTAAAAACAGTTTTCTAGTTGGCTGAACTGATTTCTAATTGATTGATTCTTCATTGTATTTCAATCTACCTTCAATATTTGTGAAAATCTTTCACAAACAATTCACTTCCTCTTGTTTAAAACCTATATTTCTAATAGTAACTTATCCTTGTGTTAATATCTTTTATAACATGGTTTATTTTAAGTTGACACCTTTAATTGTTGCACCCAAAGTCTTGTAGAAAGGATATTTTTCTCTACTCCTTATTTTTTTCTTTTGAAAACACCATTTTGAGCATATAAATTATGATGATTGGTGAACTATATAAGAATCTTTCTTGATATGTGTTCTTCGTCAACTTGTACCCTTTAAAGACTCTCTCATCATTAGGATGTTCTTGTTTTGTGTTGAGCACTTGTAGTTTGTATCTAAGGCATTGGACTTGCATCTTCTTTTGAGACTACAAGAGATATCCTTTAAGCTTTTGTATGTGTTTTGCTTTGGAGACTTTATGTAGTGATGATATGCATTTAATGCTTTGTCTAGTATTCTTCTAAGCTTTTTCAACAAAGTGTCTTATGTTGAGTTAGACTTTGTGTGTAACACTTGCTTCATACTTAAACAAATTTTTAGCCAAATGTTATTATTTATTATTATCAAAACTTAGATATTTTAGACATGACACATTTAGATTAAGACACACATCTTATAATAACAACTTGTTTCTATCTTAACATGTTTCACAAGTCATCAATCTTTTAATAGTATCATAATCATACAAATTATTTTGTTAATAAATTTCATATATAAAAAGGCTAGTAGTAAATCTTTGAATTGGTATAAAGTTATTTTTTTCCAAAAATAGGATGTAAAGAAAATTATCATAATTTGTTTAAAGTTGAACAAGTTTCTTTATAAAGACAAAAATATAAATCTTTCATTTAAATGTTTCTCAGTCCAACTCACCTTTTTTTTCCAATGGAGTGAACTTTATGTATAAAATTTTAAAGGATTAAAAGTGACATTTTTTAAACACAATAAAAATACTACGAATTTTTAATTATTTTTATAAATTTTTTCTTGAAAATAGTATTAATGAATGATGTTGCTTTAACATGTGTGTTTGATCTTAAAAGTTTGTTAAAGTTCCATGTTGTTGTTGATTGATGCTTTAGTCATCATTTTGTATTTTATGCTTAAGCGAGTCAAATTAGATATTGTACTTGTATAAATAAAGTGAGCCTAGATAGTATTTGGAAGGAGTTGTATAATTATTGACGTGTCGGTTGTTCGGTGGTTCTCTTTCTCTTCACTTTAAGTCTCCTTCCTTAATTGATGGTGCTCGGTCGGGGTTAACCTGAAAAAGGTACTCCGAAAATGAAGTAAGTACTCAGTATACGAAGTGTATATTAAGAACTGATTAAAGTGTACCTTATACATCTTTAGAAGATTTATTTATAGTATTTAATCATGGGTCATTTGTTGTAATGGCCGAATCTATCATATATCAGTGTTAGGTTACCCGAATTTTGCAGGACGTGTCCCGTATTTTCAAGGAGTTTTTGTAACTGCCTTAACTACTATTTGTTATAGCTGCTTTAAATGTGTCTTCAGGCGGTTGGTCACTGAGATCGAATGACGTGACTCATCTAGTACCGACGGGTACATATATCAAATTAAAATTTAAAGGATGAGTATTAGTCCTAATCTAAGGTTTCATTCACTAAAAATTTATCTACAAGAGCAATTAATTTTAATGAAAAATTCTCATTGTACTTTACTTTCAATTCTTTTTCTTTTAGATTCATTCGAAGTATGTAAGGGTTTATTTAAAGAATTACGACTTATATTTATACAAGTTTGTTTTGATTTGATTAATAGATTTTTTAAAGAGTTTTATTACTATTTTCTAAATATTGTAGTTACTAAGCAATAAGAGTGACCTAAAGTATTAGCATCATTAATAATTTATAGAAAAAAATTATTGATATCAACAAAGATTCATTTTGTAAGGATTGAGAAAAATAGTCTTAGAGTAGAAGTGGTAAAATTAAAATGACACCTAAATATTTTATTATTAAATTTAAAAGAGCATATAAATAGAAATTTTGTTATTCAGGTTTCATTTTAAAAAGAACCACCATATCTCTAGAAAGTTTTTTTCCTTTCCTCTCCCTTCTCTCTAAGATTCTGACTTCCTCGTTGATCAGTTCGACGATCAGAGTCCACCATCAGACTCCTGGCAGTGAGTACTACAAGTCTGCCCGATCAAAACATCTGATACAGTAAGTTCAATTTTTGCTCTTCTCTCTGAGTCAACTTTTGAACTTGTTAGGTTGTTTTTGTCCTTGCTTTGCATGTGACCCTTTTAGCTTCAGGGTTAATCTATGTTAGCTTAGGGTCCTAGTGATATAGTTAGATTTTTTATTAGGACTCTGTGGTGCAGGTTAAGTTACCTTTAAGTTCTTGGTAGATTTGGAGCTCTTAGTGAGTATCGACTAATTTTCAGGTAAGGGAAGCTAACCTTAATTTCCAATAGAACACTACGCTAGAAGATCTAGATGTGGGGGTGACGTGGTCACCAGTCTCAAACTTTATTTCAGGATTGTTTGTTTCAAGTATATTAGAAATTGACTGAGATTTGAATGTGAAATTTGGTATATGGTTGCTGTTATAAAATCGTAATGTTGTAGAGTATTGGTTGTTTGAGAGAAATTTTCAGCTTTAGCATGGACTTGTTATTTCTGGTGCTCTCTGGTGTGATTTAGATCAACCTAAGATATTTTCGATCAATCCAAATTTCCTGGGTGCTCTCTGGTGTGATTTAGATCAATCTAAACTATTTTCGATCAATCCAAATTTCCTGGGTGCTCTCTGGTGTGATTTAGATTAACCTAAAATATTTTCGATCAATCCAAAATTTCTGGTGCTCTCTGGTGTCATTTAGATCAACCTAAAATATTTTCGATCAATCCAAATTTCCTGGGTGCTCTCTGGTGTGATTTAGATCAATCTAAACTATTTTCAATCAATCCAAATTTCCTGGGTGCTCTCTGGTGTGATTTAAATCAACCTAAAATATTTTCGATCAATCCAAAATTTATGGTGCTCTCTGGTGTCATTTAGATCAACCTAAAATATTTTCGATCAATCCAAATTTCTTGGGTGCTCTCTGGTGTGATTTAGATCAATCTAAACTGTTTTCGATCAATCCAAATTTCCTGGGTGCTCTCTAGTGTGATTTAGATCAACCTAAACTGTTTTTGATCAATCCAATTATATCTGTATATATACATATTAATATTATTATTATTTTAGCATAGTTTATTTTGGATTATTGTTGTTAAATAACCTTTTGTATATATTTGGGTTGTTAGAAAGTTTAAATTATATGTTATGATTGAATGGTGTATTGATGTGTTAAATGAAGTGTGCAATGATGTGAGAATAAGATCAAGACATAGTATTTTCAGGAAAGAAAATACCGTGTTAAGATTATTTAGGATGTGCATTGACTAGGGATTCGTCTAGAAGGAGATATCCTGACTCTACTGAGATAATGAAATCATATAGATGAAGTTATTCAGGTGGTGAGAGTCGAAGGAGGTTCATATGAATGGGTAAGTTGTTTGAAAGATAACTAACTTGACCTGTTATATGAGTTAACCTTGTCATACTAGGAGAGAGATGATATTGAGATTATTTATGCGCATAGCTGTGTGGATTTCACAGTGATTTAGTATGACAGGTGCCGATCTCTGAGTCTAAGTCAACGCACGAGTCTTCCGGAAGTAGAGTCAAGTGTCTATGTGATATGAGTCAGTGGAAGTCTGACATGTGAAAGATGAATATTGAATTTTAATAGACACTTGATGATTTGAGAATTTGTATGACACTTGAAATTTGAGAAATTGTATGAAACTTAATGATTTATGTCTTATTAATTTCAAATTGAAATTATATAGAATTTTGTTTTATATATCTAGCTTACCCTGTTATTTCTTTGTGCTGTTTCTTTATCTGTGATGATCGTGTATTTACACGGGAGAAGATGATGTTACAGGTGATTGAGTTCCTCTTCAGTGAGAAGCTGGATGATGAAATTATTTTTAGTTGAAATTTGAATATTTCTTTTAATTTTATGTAGATATTTAAAGTTTTATGAAGAGATATATGTTTTGTAACATTTTAAGAAAGATTGGTGGACATATATGTATTATGTTTATATTTTCTTTTAATATTTTATACAGATTTTTAGTTTTTAGATGTAGGAAAATATAGGGATGTTACACATTTCAAGTTTTATTTTAACATTATATTTTTTCTTCGATATTTGTAAATATAATTTTATTCTTAAGTTTAATGTGTAAGTTTCACTTTGTTTGCACTAATTTCTATTAACACTAAGTTAAGTTATGATTACTCAACAAAATTCATTTAAAATTAACATAAAAGTATCCACAATACACTCATTACATAACTAGTTAGTTTTTTTAATTTTTGTTCAAATTTGTTAGAATATATGGCCTTAAACAAGAGGGGGTGAATTGTTTATAAAAGATTTTCGAAAACTTTGAAGGTATAATGAAAGCCAATGAAGAATCACAGAGAAAGAAACTAAGGAAAGCAATGCACAAAACTGTTTTAGTTGATTTCCAAAAAATCAATCAGTTATTTTTGCGATTCAACTGGTTGTTTTTATCAGCAGTTAATAAAAACAACTTAAAACAGATATATGTGAGATCAGGGAAAGAGATAATCACACAAACATATTTATACTGGTTCACTCTTACACCAAGATATACATCCAGTCCCCAAAAACTACTGGGTATTCCACTATGTAATCAAAACCAGATTACAAACACCACAGACCAAAGTAGTGACCTTGAACCCCTCAAGAAACACACTACCTATGGCAAACCACACCAAGAGTGTTGATCTTGAACACCTCAAGAACACACAACACTCATTGGCAACACAACACCAGAAATACAGTAATCAAGGAAGAAGGGAATAGAATACACTTGGGTATTACAAAGCTTAAAGTTCAGAATTAAAACCCAATCCTATTCCACACACTTAAGAATGATCCAAAGCTCTTTCAAATTTTGGAAAAACTGTTTTGATAAACTTTTTCTCTTACTCCAAGATTAGGAGCGTAAAACCACCTTTATATAGACCAACCAAGTGGTCAAAAACATTTAATAAAGGAGCCAAGGTAGTTAGAATCATTTAAAACATATTAAAACCACTTAACAAAATTTTGTTAAGGTTTTCAGAAAAACAATCGATTGTTTTGTCGAAACAATCGGTTGAATTGACTTGAAAGCAAAGTCAAGTTTTTCAAAACCTTTTCAAAAACTGCTAAGGTAAAACAACTTGTTTCAAAATTTCAACCTGTTGAAATTTCAACAGGTTTTTTATAAAACCCATCTTTTCAAAAGATTAAAGATTCAAATGAACTTAGATCAACTTAAGGAGTGAATTAACAAGTTTCAAACAACTAGACAACACACACACACACCCAACAACAAGGTCTTCAAGCTTTCCTCTTGAATTTGGAGACATTAAAGCATCTTTTTCAACAATCTCTCCCTATTTGATGAAGACAAATCCCTGATTTGTTTTTGTTGTTGTTTTCGAACTTGAAAGGTCATGCAAAATAGAATTTGTGCATATACAAAGCAAGTATACCAGTAGGATACCAAGGCACACAAAACTAGTTTTCTGCATAAGCCTTTAAGCAGAAAAACCAGTCAAATAGCCATAAAAACCAATGCCAAAATGAGACTTGTATGCAGCAGAACTATGGGGAATAAGAGCATGGCAACAACAAAATTTAAACCATGATAAAACCAGATAACACCAGAGTGTAGCAGTAGCACTACAACACATAAAACCACACCTTTCTCCCAATATTTGTTTGCATCAGTGTTTTCCACCATTGAAAACCAGCATATAGCAACAACATAATAAACCAGAAAACCAGTGTGTGTAGCAGCACTATTGCAGCAACAAATCTTTGTTATCATATTAGAATTGTATCAAAATCTATGGTGTATCAGAGCTATGACAGTAGCAGAATCAAAGTACCATGTCCCCAGAAATTTCAGCAAGGAGACCATAGTTTCTCCCTCTATATTTTCTTCATCCAGCAATTCAAGTTGGTCAAATGATTGCTCAAGAGGTGGATTTGGAAGAAATATTCTTTCTTCTTTAATAGCAAACCTTCTAGACGTTTCAAAGCTATATTCACAGATATTCATCAACCCCATGACCACCAATGTGGTTGCCATTCATAAAAATCTTTGAATTTCAAGGAAAACAAAGAATATATCTCTTTATGATCTAATTCAGAGGCACAAAGAATGCATATTTTACTCATAATGGGTTATGAAAGAAAAGAAATAGATGTAATCATGCATAAGAAATCATAACAACTTTATTCAAATGTGCCAGAGGTAAAACAATCGGTTGTTTTGTGAAAACAATTGGTTCTTTTTCTGAGACAGCAAGAAAATGTTAATTTTCAAAGCAAATCATCTTTCAAAGTGATGGGAAATGCATAATGAAATACATTCATACATTTGCATTACCTCAAGCATGTTTAGAATTTCATTTGGTCTTATGAAGCCAAAAGCATAGGATGAACATATGCAACTTACTTTACATAGGATGAACATATACAAGTTACTAAGTCTCTCATACCACTGCCTTGGAGCTTGCTTAAGCCCATACAAGGCCTTTTTCAGCTTGTATACATGGTTAGGATGTTGATGATCTTCAAAGCCCGGTGGTTGTTCAACATAGACTTCCAAATTGATGATTCCATTGAGGAAAGCGCTCTTAACACCCATTTGAAACAATTTGAATCCACTCATACAAGTAAAGGCCAACAACAACCTTATAACTTCTAATCTTGCAACTGGAGCAAAGGTTTCATCATAATCTATGCTTTCTTCTTGATTATAACCTTTAGCCACAAGCCTTTCCTTGTTCCTTGTAATTACTCCAAATTCATCCAGTTTGTTTTTGAAAACACATTTGCATTCAATGATGTTCATTTGGCCAGACCTTGGAACAAAAAACTAGACATCATTTTTTGTGAATTGATGTAGTTCCTCATGCATGGAAGCAACCCATTTATCATCCTTGAGAGCTTCTTCATTTGACTTAGGTTCAACTTGTGAGACAAAAGTCATATGCTCGCAATAGTTAGATACAGTACTACGTGAAACACCCTTTTTGATGGAAACCAAGTAGAGGATGCTCAAGCCCATAAAGCCCAAGCCCAACAAGGGGCCCTGGACCAACAAGGGGTCCAAGCCCAACAAGGGGTCCAAGCCCAAAGAATTACTAAGAGCATGGCAAGAGCTTTGGGACAAGAGTATAATAAGATGGCTCTTCTTATTTCTTTTATAGAATAGGGGTGCGGATGTAATAAATAGGTGTAAGTAGTAAGGGAGGTTAGGGGGGAGTGTAGATAGGAGTTAGGAGGTGCCAAACTAGGAAGGAAAGTCACACTTCCTTCATTGTCTAGTTGGCGCCGAATTTCATCAGCATTTGAGGTTCATTTAGCTTGCATTTTCAGCACCTCATAGGTTATAAATAAGGTGCTTCCCTTTGTATTTTTCAGATTGGAATTTTATAGTAGAGAGACTATAGTCAAATTTGGAAAGAAATTGTGAGTCTTGGGTCTTCTTCTTCCTTTGCCTTATCTTGTGAGCAATGGTGAGCTTCAAGTGGCGGCACTCCATCACTTATCTTGGAACAAGGAACCAAGTGGCGTGAATGGCTTCTCCAATTCTCAAAATCCAGCAAGCTTCTTCTATAAGTGTGTTTCTTCCTTTTCTTCAATTTTCATTCGGTAGTTCTTAGTTTCCTAGTCTTTCCTTTCATTTGCACCATTTAAATTTGTGTTTCCAGCTTTGTTTCTTTGATTCTGTTTGGTTCAGTAGCTTAGCTTTTCAATTCTGTCCAGCTTTTCAATTCTTGTTTTTCATTCCTTGTGTTTGATTCCATTTGACAATATATGGACTTCCATATGAGCTTTGGTTTGGTGCAAAGTCTTGGTGAGTTCTTGAATTAGAACATTGATCCAATTCTAAGTAAAGTGCCATTTCATGACCAACTCAAGTTGCTCCTAAGAATGTCAAAGAATCATGTATTCTTGTGGTTGCATTCACATCACTTTTGGATCTGACCAATGATGTTCTCCACTGAAAGATCCCTTGGAATTCTCCATTCCATTGGCAACTCTTCCTGTTGCAGAATTTCAATTGGTTGTTTCGCAGAATCAATTGGTTTTTTTTTTTTTTGGACAAGATTCCAGCTTCTCCAAGGTGATGTTCTGCTTATCTTCTTCTGCATAAACCTTTGTAGAACCCTGATCACTATGAATGATTTCATCAAACACTAAATGGACAGAATCCTTCACAGTTATAAGCCATCAACAACACCAGATCAAACTCTTTATTCTTGAAGTTTCTTTACATAGGTCATGAATTTTGACTTGTCAAGAATATGAGTAAGGTGTATGCTCTTGAACCATAATAAGAAACATCACTTTGATTAGTCTTCAACATAGCACCTGTACTTGAAAGGTCCTACAACACAGAATTGATGCATATACAAAGGAAGTATAGCAACAAGATAACAAGACACACACAAACCAATTTTCTGCATATACAACATTAGCAGAAAAACCAGAAAAAATTGAAGTAATCAAGTGCTTTCAAGTGCAGAGAAGCAACAACATAATGCACCAGTTTTAGAGCTATCTTATACAACCAAATCAAGCATAAACAACTTCCCCTATTTGCTCTCACAAATAGACAATGAGAAGGGTTGTACAAAGCAGAAATCAAAATGATAATATAGTAGACCAGCAGTACAAACAATGTTGACATTTCAAGAATAGAAAATTATATAGAGCTTTCAAGAAAACAAGTGGATATAATCTTTTATTATCATATTATGAGGCACGCTCAATGTATATTTGTCCTAAAGCAAGATTTGAAAATAAGATTAATCATGCATAAGCAAACTTGGCAGCATTATACAAAGGTGCCAGAGGAAAAACAATCGGTTGTTTCGAAAAAACAATCGGTTGTTTTACTGTGACAACAAAAAGAACATTTTTCATAACCAAAAATTACCTTTTACATTGATGAAAATGCAGTATGCAATTTGTTCATACCTTTGCATGGAGAACCCCAATAGATTCACTCAAAAAGAAGACTTTGAGATGTTCATATGGTCACAAGGCACACTTAAATAAATTGAAAAATGAAAACACACATACTCTCTTTGAAGTTTCTCTTTTGATCAATACTATGCATGTGCCAAGGATGTCTCTTGACATTCAAAGAACAATGCAAGACATATACAATTGAAAAGTGTAGGTATAAAGATTGTCTTTGCTCTTGATATTCTTCCCTTTAGCAGTCATTCTTCAAGCCAAAAGTGATTCTTGGCTGCCAAGGATACCTGCAAGAAAAAATTAAGAAGCAAGATTTGGTACCCTTAACAATTTGGGTCTAATGATGTTAGTAGGAACCTTAGGAACCTTAGAGACTGTCCCGACCGGTCCTCGGTTATGAACTCAGAGGCTGACCTCAGACCTTGCGCACCGGTACTTAGCAATGGGAGGGGGCCACGCGAAGTGGGTCCCAGACGCGTACCCGGGAGTCGGTCAATCTTTGAGATTGCTACCCTAAGCCTAATGTTGGAGATCGATATCGGACCTCACCAGTAGAGGGAGAAGATCGGAGATCGGCCGTCAGGATGAAGTGAAAGCCCCGTAAGGTGGGCCCTAGAATTTCGTTAAGATAACAGTTAAAAGACAAAAGATGGATGAAAAGCCTAAGGCATGAGAGACCCATGCATGTAGGGAGCTTGACGCATGAAGGCGCAACATCATGGATAATCCTAGGGGGCGTAAGAGCCCAGTAGAATTAGGGTTTCTAGGGAAGTTGCATGCATGGCACGTGGGTACTTAGGGCACCCGCGAAACAGATGGCGCTGGATATTAGGTGCACCAAGTTGGGACCTAGGTGGCCACTCTGATTATTCGTTGCGCTCCAGTTAAAGGAAGTTCATGTGCCAAATACGCTAAGATTATACAATAGCGGCACAGGGACACTTCCCAAGGAACCCTAGACAGTGGTAACAGAATAGAGGTAAACCCTAGTTTTAACCTATATAAAGGGTGTTAAGGACTCTAGTAAGATACGCAACTTTTAAGACTAAAGATATTTTATACATTTGGTGTTCTTTTCCCTAATACTGACTTGAGCGTCGGAGTGCAAACGGCCGCTAGGGTGCCCCTTTGTCTTTGCAGGTGAGAAGTTTCTTGATGGAGAAGGTACAGTTCTCAGGAAAGGATAGAAGGGCCAAAGCAACCGTTGAAGACGACTGGCGAGGGGAGTCAACCGGACAGAACATTTGGCGCCCACCGTGGGGCCTGTTAAAACAAGGTCCCATTCACAATTATGTAAGAAGTCTTAACCAACAAAATGAGGAGTACACCCCGAGGGGGATAATGTGACCACACAACAGGTTTTAGAAACGATGCGCGCTCTCCAAGTAGAAGTAGTGGCTTCCCAAGCGGACAACGCAGAATTGCACAGAGCCAATGAGGAATTACGAAGGGGCTTACAACATGTAGGGGAACACGCGGCGGACGAGCGTGCACCACCAGTATCACATAGGGCACGTCCCATTCTGTTCTCGCGAGCAATCATGAATGCCTTGTTATCGACAACGTCTCTAGGTCCGAAAGTCTCCTTCACAGGAGTAGAAGACCCAGAGGCCCACCTTACAGCATTCCACACCCAGATGATGGTCACCGGAGGATCTGATGTCGTCTACTGTAAGATGTTGATGAGCACCTTATCAGGCACAACGCTAGAATGGTTCATCAGCCTCCCCGACAGACACATTACTAGTTTTGATCAATTTGCCACACTGTTCAGGGAACAATAACTTGTCAACAAGGCCCTCACCCGACTCTCCTACAACGTCTTTGATGTCAAGCAGTACCAGGGGGAATCCATGAAGGATTACCTGAACAGATTTGGGATTCAAGTGGTCCTCTTGAAGCCCATCGATGAGGCCATGATAGTTCATGCCTTTGTCAAGGGAATGCTACTTGGGCCCTTTAGCGAATCATTGTTAAGGGTCTACCCGAAGACATTCACAGAGATTTGACACCGAGCGTTAGCACACATTGCCGCAGATGACCGCGTAATGCAGAAGCAAGGCCTCGTGGCCCCTGTCCGATCACGGGCAACCACCTGACCCCAGCCTATGAGAGTCCACGAAGCGACAACGGAGATGAAGGGGGCGGAAAAACCTTTCGAACGGACTCCAAAAGGGGCACGCACGAGACGGGATCCTCCCCCAAAGCATAACTTCTGGGTGGAGCTCAAGGAGTTGATCCTTCCCCAAAGCATAACATAGTGACAAGATTGAAGGTACCAGCGAATACTGATAGAAAGATGGGGCCCAACAAGAACGCTTGGTGTGAATTCCATCAAGCGAATGACCACCATATACGAAACTGTCTAGCCTTGGCACATCAACTACAT
The DNA here is from genome assembly GCF_051622355.1 of Phaseolus vulgaris. NCBI lineage: Eukaryota > Viridiplantae > Streptophyta > Magnoliopsida > Fabales > Fabaceae > Phaseolus > Phaseolus vulgaris. Next base: position 28,218,451 of record NC_143501.1, on the reverse strand, counting down.
GAGTTAGTGAAGAACGGATTCCTGAAGGATTACCTGCAAGAAGAAACAGACGATCAGACATTGGTGGCTACAGGAGCAGATCAGGGGCACGAGGTGCCTATTCATGGAGAGGTAAACACTATCTCAGGAAGGTTTTCATGAAAGGAATGCGCCTCCTAGACGACAGTAGAGGCACGATAGACAGATCTCGCTCCCGACGTCGACCTTGTTTTTATGCAAGCCGACCTCCAAGATGTCGTACCTCACGATAATGACCCGGTGGTAATTTCTCTAATCGCCGCCGGGAGAAGGGTACGCCATGTCCTCGTAGATCAAGGAAGTTCAGCCGATGTTATGTTCTTAACAACCTTCAATCGTCTACGGTTATCCACGGACCAGTTAAAGCCCTATGCCAGACGTTTGTATGGCTTTGCAGGACACAAGGTAGAAGTCCATGGGTACATCGAACTAAGTACCACGTTCACAGACAACTTGTCTTTGCGCACCGCTAATATCAGATACCTTGTTGTCGATGCACCCTCGGCTTACAACATACTACTGGGAAGACCAGCTTTAAACAGGCTGGGGGTAGCTCCCTCCACAAGACACATGAAAGTGAAATTGCCCTCCCTTGAGGGAGCAGTAATCACCATCGCGTTCGATTAGGAAGAAGCTAAGAAGTGTTACGAAAACAGCCTAAAGACAAAAGGAGGAATGTTCTCTGTCACGTCTAGACCACCAAGGGAAGATGGAGCGACCCGAGAAGAGATCATCCGGGAAAACCGACCCGAGCCTGTCGGAGGTGTGGTAGAGAGGGAGATCGGGGGGAGGATGTTTAAACTTGGGCAATCTCTGAGCGGAGAGTCGCGGGACCAAATCTCCAAGGTCAAGGCACGACACATTGACGCCTTCGCATGGTCCGCCGCTGACATGCTTGCCATTGACCCTGATTTCTTGTGTCATCACCTCACTATGGACCCCAACGTCTGACCTGTCCGCTAAAGAAGACAAAAGTTCAATGAAGAGAAGCGATAGGTCATTTGGGAGGAGACAGAGAAATTGTTAAAGGCTGGCCACATCAGGGAAATCTAGTACCCTGAATGGCTGGCCAACGTGGTGCGGGTAAAGAAAGCAAATGGGAAGTGGAGAATGTGTGTCGACTTCACGGATTTCAACAAAGCCTGCCCAAAGGATTCTTACCCACTACCCAGTATCGATGCCTTGGTAGACAATGCCTTAGGGTGTAGGTTGCTCAGCTTCCTGGATGCCTTCTCCGGCTACAACCAGATCATGATGCATCCCAGGGACGAGTGTAAGACCGCGTTTATGACTGAATCATCCTGTTATTGCTATAAAGCCATGCCTTTTGGGCTGAAGAATGTAGGGGCCACCTACCAACGACTAATGGACAGGGTGCTAGCACCCATATTGGGACAGAAGGTCCAAGCGTATGTGGATGACATGGTGGTCACCACCCAGCAAAAGGAACAACATGCAACCGACTTGAAAGAGTTATTCACTATGATAGCAAAATACAAGTTAAAGTTGAACCCGGAGAAGTGCGTGTTTGGAGTAGAGGCAGGGAAATTCCTAGGTTTCTTGCTCACTGAACGAGGGATCGAGGCGAACCCCAAGAAGTGTGCTTCCATAATAAATATGAGAAGCCCAATCTCGGTGAAAGAAGTGCAACAGTTGATAGGGCACAGGGCTGCTTTGTCCAGGTTCGTGTCGGCAGGAGGGGACAAGGGTCACCCTAATTTTTAATGCCTGAGAAGGAACAACAAGTTCATCTGGACCCGTGAATGTGAGGAGGCTTTCGAAAGTTTGAAGTACCTAGCCAGCCCTCCAGTATTGTGCAAACCTGAGCTAGGTACCCCACTCCGCTTGTATTTCGCAGTTACAGAAAGACCTATCAGCTCGGTCCTGTTACAGGAGCAGGACCAGGTACAAAGACCAATCTATTTCGTCAGTAAGGTGTTGTAGGGGCCCAATGAAAACGCCTAGAATAAGCAGGTATCCGGTTGCTGGAGAGATAATGCATCAGGTTCACCAGATCGAGGAAGGAGAAACTTGGATGACAGCTTACCAGTGTTACCTAGCCGAAGGAATACTCTCGTTAGATCCCGCAGAAGCCCGGAAAGTAAAGAAAAATTCAAGCAAGTACACCATAATTGATGGAAATTTATTCAGGAACGGGTTCACCCATCCCATACTGGTATGTATGGGGATGGTGAGCAATGCACACGCATCATGGCAGAACTACACGAAGGAATATGGGTACCCACATCGGCGACCGATCTCTCTCGTCGTAAGCCCTCCGTGCAGGTTATTACTGGCCAACCATGAGGGAGGACTGCACAAGATGTGCCCAACGATGCAAGCAGTGCCAACAACACACTGATTGGCACAACGCGCCCCCATAAGAGTTGAGATCGATATACAGCCCATGGCCATTCCATACGTGGGGAATCGATATTCTGGGGCCTTTTCCTTTGGCAATAAGGCAAATGAAGTACCTCGTGGTTGCCATAAAATACTTCACGAAGTGGATCGAAGCCGAACCAGTAGCACAGATCACGACCCACAAGGTCCAACACTTCGTGTGGAAGAACATAGTGTGCCGTTTCGAGATCCCGAAGTCGTTAGTATCTGATAATGGTACCTAGTTCGCAAGCCAGCAACTGGGTAAGCTATGTACAGAGTTGGGAATAAAGGAAGTGTTTGTGTCAGTAGAACACCCCCAGACGAGCGAACAGGTCGAGTTGGCCAACCGAGTTCTGCTCAGAGGTTTGAAAAGAAGATTGAACAAAGCCAAAGGGACCTGGGCAGAAGAAGTTCCTAGAATCGTGTGGGCCTATCACACCACCCCTCAGTCCATAACCAAGGAAACGCCATTTAATTTGGTGTATGGTTTGGACGCTATGATCCTAGTAGAAATCCAGGAGAATTTACCACAGAACTTCGTAGTCGAGGAATCGAACGAAGAAAGAAAGGTAAACTTGGACCTACTGGATGAAGTGACAGAAGAAGCAAAGATCAAAGCTGAAGCTTTGAAAAGGAGGGTGGAGTACAAGAACAACTCCAAGCTGAGACCTCGGCAATTCCAGGTCGCCGACCTGGTGATGAGGAAGGCTCACCTGTACCAGTTAGAAAACAAGATATCCCCCAAGTGGACCGGTCTTTCAGAATAACGGAGGCCCTCGGAAATGGGGCGTATAGGCTCGAGATAGTAGAAGGTGGCGCGATTCCTCGCACTTGGAATGCGACCAACCTAAAATTTTACTTTAGTTAAATCTTGCACTTGTACACGTTTATGGGGACACTCTTTTTCCCTTGAAAGGATTTTTAACGAGGTCACCCAAATAAAAGTTATTCAGTTAAAAGTACATTGCAAAGTAAATGAACCTTTCCCTTGTAGTGATAAAGTAAAGAGCGAAAGCAATATGGTTCCCCGAGTGGACCTCCCTCTTACGTAAGTTCACCAAGTCCGAGAATAGTACGGTTTGCAGAAATAAATGAACCTCTCCCTAGTAGTGATAAAGTAAAGAGCGAAAGCAACATGGTTCCCCGAGTGCACCTCCCTCTTACGTAAGTTCACCAAGTCCGAGAACAGTACGGTTTGCGGAAATAAATAAACCTCTCCCTTGTTGTGGTAGTCAAGAGCGGAAGCAGTATGGTTCCCCGAGGGAGTCTCCCTCTTGCGAGAAATAACCCAGTTCGAGAGCGGTATGGTTCGTTAAAGATAAAAGAACCCTTTTCCTCAAGGTGACGCCCAGAGAAGTGGAGGCAGTTTGGTCCTCCCAATAAGCCCTTCTGGTGCAAGTTCACCTAGGCAAAAAAGAACGTGGTTTGGGAAAAAATGAAGGAACCTCCTTCCTTGGGATATGGCGCAGAAAACAGAGGTAATTTGGCCTCCTTAGTTAAACCCCTCTCGTATGAATACACCAAGACGAAAGAAGGTATGGTGCGAGTATCGGATTCCCAGTTACACCCTAACTCTATACAGCAAGGGTGGAAATTAAGAAAGTAGTCGCCTCTGTGGGGTAGCCAACGTCGGGAAGAGGAAGGCCTACGCCCTCTCTCACGTATCAATCTCCGCACATACAGACAACCAACCAAGACAACAACAGTTATAAAGAAATAAATGCTTATGAAGTATCCACGCGAAGAAGTTTGGTTGATTACAAAATAGAGTTAAAGAGAATCATCCTCGTGGCACGATCTGACCGTCCACAACGCATTTGGACTCATCAAAGAGGGAGGGATCTGTTTCAGGGTATGCGCAGGTGAACTGAGCGACAACATTTTGGAACACCTCGCCGTAGGCCGCAACAACATCATTCATAAGCTCCTCTTAGACCCTCCTGAAGGACTCAGTCTTCTCGGCCAATTCGCCCTCAACCTGCTTTAGGAGGACCTCGCGCTGTGTGCTCCTACTCTCTAGATCAGCCATCTTCCCCTTCAGCTCGGCCACAAGGTCATTTAGCTCGACCGTGAGAGTGCGTAGAGGCAGGATCTTGGCCTCAAATTCGACCGCCTCCAGGCTGTTGTCTTGAAGGGCCTTCTTGACATCTTTTTCAATCTGACGAAGGCTGGCTACCTCCACGTATAGAGCAGTCTCACAGTTGGCAAAGACTTTGTCCCTGGCAGCAAAATCCTCCTCAAGCTTCGCCATTTTGGCCTCAAGGTCCCTGGAAGCTTGCATCCTAGCAAGTGCCTGGTTGGAAGCAATCAAGAGGTCCCTTAGAACTTCAGCCACACGATTTTGGAGGAGATTATCGTCTAGACCTTCCGCCTCACAGCTTTGGAAACGGCCAAGCGCCTGTTTCAGGAGTAGAGGGAGGGGTGTGGGGGAGTCAGTCTCTTGACTTCTGGTGGCACTCTCTCCCCCACCCTCCAAGGTAGCAACAGGAAGGGAGGAGGAGGCACTAGGAGGATGGTCTATGAAGGTTGGAGCGCCAGCCGAAACGGAAGCTGAAGGCACCGTAGATACGCCCGCCCTCGGTCACTCATAGACTAGGGTTTAGGGGACGAATTAATGGGCTAAGAGGCCGGGGCAGTTGATGTTGAAGGAGCCAAGGGTATGGAAAGACTCGTCCCAGTGGCAGCCGCCCTTTGCTTGGCCAGGAGATCCGCCAATTTTCTCTTTTTGTCTTCGCTAAGATGCTTACCGGTGTAGTAGAAGCAGGTCAATATGAAAGCAAACAAGACTAGGATGCATGCAAGACCATAACATAATAAGAAGCCCAAGAGCAAAGGAATACCAATATAGCTCTCAAGATCCTCGGGGCTATACTCACGCTTGAGCAGCTCCAAAGTATTCAGAGGGGCGGTGAACTCGGACAAGAACTCACATACACTTCTCTCCAAGGTAGAAAGATCCTCGAGACGTCGGACCCTCCGTAGGTTCGGCTTCTCTGTCCAGTACAAAGGGAACCCATCTAAAAGAGAAGGGTCCCTCCGGTTGCAGCGAACTTTAAAAAAGTTCTTCTTGAAACCTTTATACGATTGCTGGAAGAGTGTCAAGAGTACTCTCCCAGCAACGCCATTAAGGTTAACCCACAACTTCTTTCTTGGGTCTTTGGCCTCGAAGAAGTAGAGGAAGACGTCCACCGACGGCGTAAGTCCAAGACTGCAGCAGAGACTTGCAAATGCCCGTGCAAACGCCCAACTATTAGGATGAAGTTAGGCTGGGGCCACATTTAATTCAGTCAGCAAAGTACGCTCAAAGGGGGTAAAAGGCAACCGGAACCCTAGCCTTCGGAAGAGGGTCGAGTATATAAAGCAGAAGGGACCCTCGGGGTCGGAGGCCTCATCGGCGCACACCAGTTCCCCCAAACGGCAAGCCACCATCCGCACGAACTTGACGTGGTCTTTGCCAAAGACACGTGACGGGTGGTATGATTGTCTCTTCCTATAAGCCGCTATTCTTTTTAGGGTAGTAAAGGTAGACGTCTCCCCTAAGAGGTCCGCTAGAGCCCAGCGGTATAGAGACTCGTAAAAAGAGGCAGGAGGGGGGGGGGGGGGGGGGGCTGAGGAAAGTTGAGAAGCAGAAGATGATGATGAGGTTGAAGCGGAGTCCGAAGGAGAAGCCGGTTCGGGAACTCGCTTCGTTCGTTTAGTCATCTTGGCGAGAAAGCTAAAACGAAAAAGAAAGAAGAAAGTTTAGAAGGGAAGCAGCGTGACCCGACAACATAAAAAAAAACCCAGAAAACAGCAACCCGAAGCATGAATAGTGGAAATAAATGCATAGGAAATGCAAAACTCATAAATAGACCCAGGCAGGTGTAATCATGTCGCAAACAATAAAATCGTAAGTGGCAGAACAATCAGGAGGTAAAAATCATACCTTTCGAGTATTGGGATCCAGAGGTTTGGGAGAAAGAGGAGATGGCGTTTTTTCTGTGCAGAAAGCTATGAGGAGGGTCGTGAAAATGAAAGTGATAAACAGTAGTGAGAGCGTAAAGATTAAGATGTTTGAACATTGCACGGGGAAGTTCAAGCGCCAACGAATCCCAGCCATCGATCTTGACACATGTACATAGATCACGCAGAAAATGATGGAACGTCACTTCGGTGTACTGTTCACACTCACTACCCAGTGACACGTAGGTCGCGCAACGCGATCACTTAGTCACTCGCTAACCCAGTGCCACACGGGACACGTAGCGCGATCACTTAGTGCCATGTAGGATGCGCAGTACGACGTAGGTCGCGCAACACAATCGCTTAGTCTCTTTACTAGAACAAGTTACAGCTCGAGACTGGGGGCTTGTGTCCCGACCAGTCCTCGGTTATGAACTCAGAGGCTGACCTCAGACCTCGCGCACCAGTACTTAGCAATGGGAAGGGGCCACGTGAAATGGGTCCCAAACACACACCCGGGAGTCGGTCAGTCTTTGAGATTGCTACCCTAAGCTTGATGTTGGAGATCGATATCGGACCTCACCAGTAGAGGAAGAAGATCGAACATCGGCCGTCAGGACGAAGTGAAAGCCCCGTAAGGTGGGCCCTAAAATTTCGTTAAGATAACAGTTAAAAGACAAAAGATGGATGGGAAGCCTAAGTCACGAGAGATCATGCATGTGGGGAGCCTGACACATGAAGGCGCAACAGTACGTGGAAGTTGCATGCATGGCACGTGGGTACTTAGGGCACCCGCGAAACAGATGGGGTTGGATATTAGGTGCACCACGTTGGGACCTAGGTGGCCACTCTGATTATTCGTTGCGCTCCAATTAAAGAAAGTTCATGTGCTAGATACGCTAAGATTACACAATAGCAGCACAGGGACACTTCCCAAGGAACCCTAGACAGTGGTAACAGAACATAGGTAAACCCTAGTTTTAACCTATATAAAGGGTGTTAAGGACTCTAGTAAGGTACGTAGCTTTTGAGACTAAAGCTATTTTATACATTTGGTGTTCTTTTCCCTAATACTGACTTGAGCATCGGAGTGCAAACGGCCGCTAGGGTGCTCCTTTGTCTTTGCAGGTGAGAAGTTTCTTAACGGAGAAGGTACAGTTCTCAGACAAGGATAGGAGGGCCAAAGCAACTGTTAAAGACGACCGGCGAGGCGAGTCAACCGGACAAAACAAAATCCTTAGGAACCCATTTCAAAATACCTTTGGGAGCAAAAAACCTTCTTACTTTATAGAATCTAATAGTGTGGCCCCTTTTCATGTAGTAATGACAAATTTCAACTCGTTGTTTCAACAAAAGAACAAGTTGTTTTTCAAAGAAACTTGAAAAGGGTTTTGAAACAGATTTGTTCTTGCTGTTTGGGTTAAATCCCAGTCCAGCCTTTCCAAAAACACACTTTTGAGATGCAAGAACTGTTTCAAGATTTGATTGGCCCTTGGAAAACTTGTCCACCGTTTTCAAAAGATAGTGAACCTTCTTTTGAAGAGATTCACAATTTTCACAAAAACTTGAATCAACACACTTACAAGAAGAGTTTTGGTAAATCATTTCCAAATTTTCAAAATCAATTTTTGAATTGTTCAACTCTTCTTCCAAGATCTTGACTCTATTTTCCAATGAGTTGGTTAAACCTTTCAACCATTTATTTAAAAGGGCCAACCTATTAGCTTCCTTATGAGTTTCATTAAAGGCATCAAGAAGTTAACTATAATTCTCAAAATTAATAGAAGTGCTTGAACTTACACTGCTTGTGTCACTTTCTTGTCTTGTCATTAGACATAAATTTGCTTATTCTTCATCACTTGAATAGGAGCTTGTTGAGTCATCATTGTAAGCTCTTCTTGATTTTCCTTTCTTCTCATGCTTCTTGAAGTTTTTCCTCTCTTTGTTGGGACATTCAGTTTTAATATGACCTTGTTCACCACATCCAAAGCATGTATATTTGTTAGTGTTAAACTCAGTAGGTTTCTTGCTATCATACTTGTTGGATGATGTTGATCAAGAGTGATCAAGTGCTTTGAAGAATCCAAATCCTATGTGTTTGATGCAAGGTTGTGTTGTTGTTGTGTTTTGGGAGGGATTTGGGTAGTTTTATTTGTAATCCACTCCTATGTTGAATCTAAAGCTATTGTGTTTTAAATCCTTTTTGAAATAAAGTGTTTTTCCAACTAAGTGAAAAATAACCTGTTGTTTTGTCGAATCAACCGGTTATTTTACTCTTAGGAGTTTTTGAAAAGGTTGAAAACTGTTTAAGTTTGGTTGACTTAACTGCCAAACCAAACAATTGGTAGTTTCGTGGTTTCAACCGATTAGTTCTTTAAAAATCCTAACAGAATTTTGTTTTGGTGGTTGAATGTGCTTTAAATGATTTCCAACTGAATACGCTCCTTCATTAAATGCTTTGACCAATCTTTGGAAAATATAAATAGTTTGTTTATGTTTTCAAACAAGTAAGAGAAACAGATTTGAGTTTTTCAGTTGTGAAAGAGTTGATTCAAGATTTGAACATTCCCATCAAAGCTTTGGGTTATCTAAGAGAGGGGAATAGGATTGCGTATTGATTTCAGATTGTTTTGTAAACAAGTGTAATCTCTTCTCAACCTTTTGTATTTTTGGTGTTGTGTTGCCAAGGAGTGTTGTGTGCTCTTGAGGTGGTCAAGATCAATACTTTTGGTGTGTGATTTGCCAAAGTGAATGTGTTTCTTGAAGGGTTCAAGGTCACTACTTAGGTGGATTGTTTGTTGTAATCTGGTTTGATTACTTAGTGAATTACCCAGTGGTTTTCTGGGGACTGGATGTAGCTCTTGGTTTAAAAGTGAACCAGTATAAATTGTTGGTGTATCTTTCTCTTACCCTTAAACTCATTTAAATTCTGTTTTAAGTTTTACAAGTATAAACAACCGATTGTTTCGCAGAAACAACTGATTGTTTTTTTGTTGCTTTGCTGTTTTATTGCTTTTGTTCTTGACTAACCTGATTTCTGTTCTGGATTCATACAAAGAATTTTGTTAAACTTTAAAAAGATTTCAAAAACCTCCTTTAAACAGTTCACCCCCTATCGTTTAAAGCCATATATTCTAACAGCTGAGTCACTTTTGTTGTTTCTCTTCTTTAGGAACTTGCTGAATTTCTTAAACAGAAAGCTAAATGTTTCCTCTTCACTCTCATCACATGACTCTTGACAGTTTTTGTTCCCAGTAGCTTGACAATCCAGATTCTTCTTTTGTCATAAGACAAACCTCCTTTCTGGATTCTGAAGAGAAAGATTCAGTAGAAGATTCTTCTTTGTCCATCAAGGCACTCCTTGGATTATTGTGATACTCCTCAAGGGTATTCCACATTTCTTTGGCAGAACTACTTTCTGAAACCTTGAGCAATTCATTAGAATCAAGTGCAAATACAATGATGTTCATAGCTACACAATCAAGATGTCCTCTTTCAGAAGAAACATTTTCAGATATAGGCATGAGATAACTATTTGTAATAACATTCCAGATTTTTCTATCTATAGATTCAACAAAGAATTTCATTCTTATGCGCCACAACTCATAGTTCCTACCACAGAACAAAGGTGGTTTGTTTAAACAGGCACCTTCCCCAAAAGAAAACTTTTCAGCCATTTAAAAAAGATTTAGGATCAAAACTTGAAAAACTTTCAAGAACCTTGCTCTTGATGCCAATTGTTAGAATATATGGCCTTAAACAGTAAGGGCGGTGAATTGTTTATAAAAGATTTTCGAAAACTTTGAAGGTATAATGAAAGCCAATGAAGAATCACAGAGAAAGAAGCTAAGGAAAGCAATGCACAAAGCTGTTTTAGTTGATTTCCAATAAATCAACCGATTGTTTTTGCGATTCAACCGGTTGTTTTTATCAACAGTTAATAAAAACAACTTAAAACAGATATATGTGAGATCAGGGAAAGAGAGAATCACACAAACAAATTTATATTGGTTCACCCTTACACCAAGAGATACATCCAGTCCCCCAAAACTACTGGGTATTCCACTATGCAATCAAAACCAGATTACAAACACCACACACCAAAGTGACCTTGAACCCCTCAAGAAACACACTACCTTTGGCAAACCACACCAAGAGTGTTGATCTTGAACACCTCAAGAACACACAACACTTCTTGGCAACACAACACCAGAAATACAGTCATCGAGGAAAAAGGGAATAGAATACACCTAGGTATTACAAAGCTTAAAGTTCAGAATTACAACCCAATCCTATTCCAAACACTTAAGAATGATCCAAAGCTCTTTCAAATCTTGGAAAAACTGTTTTGATAAACTTTTTTTCTTACTCCAAGATTAGAAGCGTAAAACCACCTTTATATAGACCAACCAAGTGGTCAAAAACATTTAATAAAGGAGCCAAGGTAGTTAATAGAATTCTGTTAAGATTTTCAGAAAAACAATCAATTGTTTTTGTCGAAACAATCGGTTGAATTGACTTGACAACAAAGTCAAGCTTTTCAAAAACTGCTAAGGTAAAACAACCTGTTGTTTGAAAATTTTAACCTGTTGAAATTTCAACAACTTTTTATAAAACCCATCTTTTCAAAAGATTAAAGATTGAAATGTACTTGGATCAACTTAAGGAGTAAATTAACAAGTTTCAAACAACTAGACAACACACACACCCAGCAGCATGGTCTTCAAGCTTTCCTCTTGGATTTGGAGACATCAAAGCATCTTGTTCAAAAAAATTAACTCTCTTTGTAATATCTTGCCCCATATAAAGGTGAATTGCATACATTTTCTGAAGATTCAATTGAGATGCCATAGCACACGTTTGATGATTATCCAATTGTGTATTCATTATTTTTTACTTGTTATTATCACAATGTGCACTACAAGAAAATAACTAAAAAAAAAATTAAAGATAAAAATGAATTAATTATTATATTAATTAAATTAAATATTATTTTAAAGTTTAAAAAAATTATTGATATATAAATAATTTCTATTATTAGTAAAATTTATAAATAGTTTATAAAATTGGTAATCTAATTAGTTACCAAAGTTTTAACTATCAATTAATTTAGATTCCAAAGTTGGTAGCTATATTGGACAGAGTGCTTAGTGCTCAGTGCTCGGAGCTTGGTACATGGGTGTGGGTAGGTCATCTCGGTAGTTGGGCCTATGGTGTGGGTCATGAGTTTTGGACCAGTTATATTAGTAAGCCCGTTAGGGAATAATTAAGATAATATTTTTTATTAAATGGTAATATAAGGTCATTAGTAGAATATATTTTAACCTAAGTGTGCATTTTAGTGCATGTAGTGGTTAAGTTACATGAATATTGAAAAGATAGCGTTGCATCGTGAGTAAGGGTGCCCATGTAGACAGAGTATTTTTCTACTGTTAGCGCCTGAGGTGGTGCCTCGTTGGCATATGGTTTTTCTGTTATTATTATATGCTTTCAGTAGAGATAAGATTCTTTTATGTTGTAGCACCATGAGTGAAGGTGCCCATAAATAGAATGTTTTTCTGTTACGTATGCCTTCGGTTGAGATTAGATTCTCGTGGATGAAAGTTGTTAAACGAGTAAGCTATAAAAGGGGCATGAGACCCCTGGTAAAGGTACATCGTTTCTAAGACTGGGACTGAATACTTAATTGTTTTTAGTAAGCTCTCTCGACTTGATCATCGGAGTGTGATCAACAGGTAGAGCCCCCTTTGTTGCAATAGAGCCACATTCCAGTGCAACAAGAAGACGTAGAATAGATTTTAGTGGAGACAGATCGAAGGTGGAGCTTGTACCAGAGTCAACCGACAGGAAAGTCAACCGACGAGAAAGTCAACCGACGAGAATAGTAGCTGAAAACACCCAAGTTCAAAGATGATCATGCATTATCTAAAAGATGATTGATATTTTGAACAAAACGGATCGTGTAACATGTAAGTGTTTCTCCTGACAGATGAAACAACAATTCTTTAAAATAACACTTAGATGATTAAAACATACGTTTACAGGATCAAACTATATGCACAAATAACATTATACCTTTTGAATATACTTATGTATGCATGTTTACTATTTCGGTGCAAGAAATGTCCACTATCTTTGTTTTCCAAAGAGATCTATTAAAGATGCAAGCTAAAGTCAACATCAAATGATCTATTGGGAAAATAGTTAAAGTTTCCTTCATTACCAACCTCCTAACACAAGAATATTTCAATTCTTACCCAATTGTCTGTCTTATATGATATGTACTTTAACCATGAATTGGTGCAAAAAGTTATTCTATCTAAGGAGATAAGCATTTTTGGTTACCAAGGAAGTTGTGTAAGGAAAAAATATATTAAGTACACCAAGAAGAAGAAAGATAGAGCATAGAAGATACCATGCCAAATTGCTATTGAGATAAAGAACATTCCTCAAAGCTTTAGAAGAATAATCCTAAAGCCCAAAGCAAGAATGTAGCTATCATTATGGATAAAAAATTATTTTAAGAAGAACACTAAAAGTGTTCAATCAAACACTTAGGAGAGAGATTTCTTTCCCATTGTACACATAGAAAGACACAACCTCTTCCTAAAGCAAAAAAAGCATTAGAATTAGGAGAGAAAGCATAAACTTATATTTGTCATCAGACACAACTTGTTAATCCAAGAGTAACTTATGAAAGAATACTCATTGAGTCAGGACTGTCTTGGGAAAGAATAATCATTAACCCAAGAGTGGCTTAGGAAATAATACTCTAGTATACTTGATGGCAACCGTCTAACCACACACAACCACATAATAAGGAGGATGAAGACCTAGAGTCTGTTTATGGCCTTACTTTCAAATATGGGCCTAATTGGGCTTTTGTTTATCTTTGTAGGCCCAATCAAGAGGAAAACTCTATGATGAAGGAATGTACAAAGCATATCCAAGAAGACTTCCAAGTTCTCAAAACATAAACTAGAGCTTTGGTTAGATGAACATAAGAAGATTGAGTTTTGTTTCACTAGTCAACATTATTTTTGGGTCAAACTTTAGTTAAATAAACTGTATAAAGTTGTTTAGGATTTCATGGGTCATGTATTGGGCCTAGTAGCATAAAATAATTGGACTAAATAACATAGATTGTTGGTCTTGTATTTGGGCCAATAGTAGAATAGGTCTAGTTAGGGTCAGAAATGACTACTTAGGGTTACAATTGTAACCCTAGAACGTCTAGGGTATAATATTTGACGAAAATTACCATGGAAAGGAGCACATGGATTGATAGGCGCATGCTTTCATCTGATTTGACAAATTGTGGTGGAGTTGCAGAAGCTTAATGGATTGCTCACGGACAAGGCTCCCACAGGGAGATCACAGTTGCCTTGGAAGTGAAGGATAAGTATGGAAGGTGAGTGGTTCGACCAGCTCACTTGGAAGGTGAAGGTTGAAGACTAAGCTTGCCTATCCTAGAGAAGAAGTAGACAAGAGTGACAAATTGGCTCAAGAATTTGGCAGCAATTTCACTCTATGATTAATCTTACCAATACATGAACCAAGCTCCTCTTTATATAGGATTGGAGGGCCGAATTTGGACAAGGAAAATGGTGGGAATTTTAAATGCAAAAGGTTTGAATCTTGGTGCCTTTTTGGAGCTCACATGGGAAGTGTGACTATGTGTGCTCCATGTGCTCCAAATAGGTCTAAATGACCAACCATAGGTTGGTTTTTAGATGCCTAAATTCAACCTAATTACAATTTGAAAAACTTACAAGTAAAATTCCTATTCTACTTTTGACAGAAAATAAATTCTACTCTACACTAAGCTCATGGCGTTTTGAACATATAGAGGAACGTCTCTCTGCCATCAATAGCTATGTTCCAATCCTCTTGACTTCTCCTAGCCGTAGCTCTTGTAGTTGGCCTGGATCTTCTATGTGTTGGGCTTGAGCTTGGGCCTCTGCCATCATTCCATCCCTCTTAAAAATAATTTGTCCTCAAATCCAATGCTTCTTCATCTTCATTTTTACCTACAAAAGGAGTTAAATCAATGACATTAAATGTATCATGTACTCCATACTCCGTAGGTAAATCAAGTTTATATGCATTGTTATTTATTTTCTTGAGAACTTGGAAAGGTCCATCACCGTGGGGACTAAGTTTGAACTTTCTCTTAGTTGGAAACCTATCTTTCCTAAGATGAAGCCAAACTAGGTCTCCTTCCTCAAAGATTATTTATCTCTTCCCCTTATTGTTGTGTTTTATATATTTCTCAGTTTGTTGTTGTATTTGTTCTTTTACCCTCTCATGCATTTTCTTGACAAATTCAACTTTTGTAGCTCCTTCCTTATGCACAAAGGTATGTGGATTAGGAAGTGGCAGCAAATCTAAAGGAGTAAGAGGATTAAACCCATATACAACTTCAAATGAAGAAATATTAGTAGTCTTGTGAACTACCCTATTGTATGCAATTTCAATATGGGGAAGATACTCATCCCAAGATCTATGGCTACCCTTCATGACCGCCCTAAGCATAGTAGAAAGAGATTTATTGACTACTTCTGTTTTGCCATTCGTTTTAGGATGACAAGACGTTGAAAATTGTAGTTTAGTGCCAAGTTTTTCCAAAAGGGTTCTCCAAAAATGACTTATAAACTTTAGATCTCTTTCCGAAACTATGCTTTTAAGTCTTACCACTTCTCTAAAGAAGAGTTTAGAAACATTTTGAGCATCATCCACCTTGTGGCATGGAATAAAATGTGTCATTTTACTAAATTAATCCACAACCACAAAAATGGAATCAAAACCTCTTGCGGTCCTAGGAAGTCCTAGAATAAAATCCATGTTAATGTCTTCCCATGGAGCACTTGCAAAAGGTAAAAGAGTATAGAGTCTATGAGGCATTGTTTTCGACTTAGCTTTTAAACATGATATGCATCTAAAACAATGTCTTTGGACGTCTCTTCTCATATGTTGCCAAAAGAATTTTCCTTTTAAAAGCTCAAGAGTCTTATCAACTCCAAAATGGCCCATGAGACCTCCTTCATGAGATTCTTGTACAAGAAGTTTTCTATGGGTTCCTTGAGGTATACAAAATTTTCCTTCTTTAAAAAGATACCCCTCAGACACATAAAATCCTCCTTGTGCTCAATGTTCACACTTAGCAAAGATGGATGCAAAATCATGATCTTCTTTGTAAATTTCAATTATGTTGTCAAATCCAAGAATTTGGGCTCCAAGTTTTGAAAAGAGGACATGTCTCCTTGAAAGAGCATCAACCACAATTTTTGTACTACCCTTCTTGTATTTGATAACATAAGGGAATTGTTCAAGAAATTCCATCCATTTTGCATGGCGTTTGTTCAACTTATGTTGACCTTTCAAATATTTTAAAGACTCATGATCACTATGAATGACAAATTCCTTAGAAACTAGATAGTGCTCCCAAGTCTTTAAGGCCCTCACAAGTGCATAGAGCTCTTTATCATAAGTGGGATAGTTGAGGGTGGCTCCATGAAGTTTTTCACCTAAGTAAGCAATTGGATGTCCACCTTGCAACAATACGGCACCTATGCCTACTCCTGATGCATCACACTCTAGCTCAAAAGTTATTGCAAAATTTGGTAAAGCTAGAATGGGTGCATTAGTGAGTTGAGCTTTTAGCCTCTTGAAGTCTTGTTCATGCTTCTCAGTCCAACAAAATGGAGCGTCCCTCTTCACTAAATCGTTGAGTGGTGAAGCTAGACTTGAGAAGTTAGACACAAATCTTCTATAAAAGCTTGCTAGACCATGAAAACTCCTCACATCTCTTATATTTTGTGGTGTTGGCCATTCTTTGATGGCTTTGATTTTCTCGGGGTCAACATGTACCCCATTTTTGTTAACTATAAAACCCAAAAACACTACACTATCAACACAAAAGGTACATTTATCACTATTAGCAAACAAACTATTAACTCTAAGCACTAAGAGAACTTCCCTAAGGTGTCTTAGGTGGTCTCTAGTCTTTGACTATAGAGTAATTATCATCAAAATAAACTACTACGTATTTACCTATACAATCCCTTAAGACATGATTCATGAGCCTCATGAAAGTGTTAGGTGCATTAGTAAGACTAAAAGGCATCACAAACCATTCATATAATCCAAATTTGGTTTTAAAAGCGGTTTTCCACTCATCACCCTCTTTAATTTGAATTTGGTGATATCCACTTTTAAGATCAATTTTAGAAAATATGATGGACCCATGCAATTCATCAAGCATGTCATCTAGTCTTGGAATTGGATGCCTATACTTGATGGTGATGTTATTGATGGCTCTACAATCACAACACATTCTCCACTTGCCATCTTTTTTTGGCATCAACAAGACAGGTACAACATAAGGGCTTAAGCTCTTTTGAACCCAACCCTTCTCCAACAAATCTTGTACTTGTGATTCTATCTCCTTAGTTTCCTCAAGATTAGTTCTATAAGCTGGTCTATTTGGTAGACTAGCTCCCGAAACTAAATCGATTTGATGTTCTATACCTCTAAAAGTAGGAAGTCCTATGGGGCCTTCCTTAGAGAATGCATCATCAAATTCTTTTAAAAGTTCTTTTACTTGAGGAGGTAGAACACAAGTCTCAACTAGTGTGGCAGTGCATGTAAGTGTTCCTTTACAAATTAAAAGGCTTGAAGGTTGTTCAACAACAAACATATTTTCAAATGTGTTTTCAATTCTTTTTTCTTGTTGAATGACCTTGTGGGAAGGAACACTCTTTTCCCACGCCTTTTGCTCCGTAAGGGCTTTTTCTTGTTTTTCTATTTTTTTTTCTCTTCAACCCTCTTTTGTTTCATTTGTACTTGATCTTTTACCACTTGTGAATGTGATAAAGGATAAAGTATAAACTTCTTTTCTTTTGTGGGTGAAGGTTAATTAGTTAAACCATTGTGCATAGTTTTCTTATCAAATTGTCGAGGTCTACCCAACAAAATGTGACAAGCTTTCATGGGAACTACATCACATAAAACTTTATCTTTGTAGTTTCCCACAGAAAACTCGACTTTCACTTGATTGTCTATAGTTAATTCCCCATCTTCATTTATCCATTGAAGTTTATAAGGTTTAGGATGAGGTATTAATTGTAGATTTAGTTTTTCAACCATTCTAGCGCTACAACAATTGCAGCAAGAGCCACTATCCACAATGAGAGAACAAACATTTTCTAAAACTTTGCATCTTGTATGAAAAATGTTCTCTTTTTGTGTCTCACGCTAGATTGGTTGTTGAGGGTTCTTCGAATCATCATTAACTCCCCCTCACATGGATATGCTCCCTCACTATTCCCTTCCTCTTTCCCACTAGGTTCATCATCATGACTACTATATTCATCTACCCCTCTTAAAAACATAGTTCTTTGCTTTGGGCATTGGGCTTGAACATGACCTCTACCATAACATTTAAAGCATTTAACATCTCTACTACAGGTGGGTGGAGTGAGCACATCTTTTCCTACACTCTTGGGAGTTTCTCTTGGTTTTTCTTTAGGTACACTCTCCTCCCTCATATACTCCCTTTTTGGATAAGATTTAAGGTATGAGCTTTCCCTACGACTTGAAGTTTTCCTCAAATTTTGTTGTTCAACTTTGATACACAATTGAATTAAATCATTCAAGTCTTGGTAGGGCAAAAGTTCAACTCTATCTCTAATCTCAAGGTTAAGCCCACTTAAGAATCTTGTTATGGTGATGGGTTCAGACTCCCTCATTGAGGCTCTCATCATATATAATTCTATTTTCTGCTTATATTCCTCTACACTCATGGTCTTTTGTTGGAGTCTTTGGAGCTTATCCATCAACTTCTTATTATAATAGGAGGGAATATGGCGGCGTCTTAAGGCTCCCCTAAGATTATTCCAATACTCTATGGCAGGATCCTTATGAAGACGCCTATCTCTCTCAAGGGTCGTCCACCAATACATAGCATCACCTTCGAAACTTAGAGTGGTTAAGGGTACTTTTCTTTCCTCACTTACTCTATGGCAAGCAAACAATTGTTCTACCTTCATTTTCCAATCTAGGTAAGCTTTTACGTTTTCTTTTCCATGGAAATAAGGTAGATCTACCCTAACCTCTCTTGGGCTTTCTTTTCTTTCCTTTCAAGCACTCCTAGGGGGTGGTTGATAGTATTCATTAATTCTAAGACTTTGTTCCGTAAAAGAATCATTACCCCTAGAGCTAGATGCATGAGAACTCTTTTTGGATTTGGTGTAATCATCTCTTTCTTTAACCATTTTCAACTCATCTTGTATTAAAGCAAATTGAGTATCCCTTTCTTCGAGAAGGGTCTCATGTTGCATTTGTCTATATGAAAGTGCTTGAAAGTCTTGTGCTAATTTTTTCAAAAGAGAATTGATAGACTCTCCTGCACTTTCATTAGAATGATGAGAAGACATGGTTAGAGTTATGTGTTGTAAGTAATTTACCCCAAAAAAGAGAAGGAGAGTAATGAAGGTAGCTTCCTAGGAAAGGGAGGTGGATCACTTGGAAATCTTAAGTACCAAGCCTTTCCTTGCTAGAATCTATCCCTCAAGACTTTACACAAATCTTTTTCTAAGTAATTCACTTAGATCACATTTAAGAATGAAAAACACAATTTTATGCAAGAAAAAATGCAAAGCAATTAACAAAAACACAATTAAAGAATGTTAACTAAAACGCTTATAAACTAGGTGTTTCCTAAGGTGAGGCTTCTAGGCACTTAGAACCATTGAAGACACACTCACTGTCTAATGCATAATTATTCCACTAATTAATCAAAGTTTAATGCAATTGCAACTCAAAAGAAATACAATGTAAATTGGATTACAAAAGAAAATTTAGAAATCCTATTCTATGTTCTTCGTTTGCTTGTTGGTACTCCTTTTTGTTGTTACTCTTGCTATTGGCACCCACTCTTTGTGTATTTTGTAAACTCACTTGTTGTTGCACTCTTGTTCAACCTCTCAAATATATTCAAGTTAAGTCTTCAAAACAGAACCTACTCAGTAACAATGGACTCACCACAAAGGTTAGCTCCAACTTCACCAAACACCACTTTTGAAAATTTTACCACCAATCAAAGGGGTCAACAAATTTCAAAGCAAAGAAACAAATCAATTTGGAATTGGACAATAACAAAGGGATTAATTATATGACACAACTTGAAAGAGTATTGAATGAATATGACAAACAAACAAAATAAGGCACACAAATTGTACCTAAAGAATGGCACTAGAATTGGATTAATAAAACCAAAACAGTATTACTGGAATTTTGAGGTACCAAATGCATGACTTAAAATATTTATGTTGAGCTGTATAGTTCGAATTTGAATTAGAAATTTAAATCACAAACAGTTCAAGATCTTAGCTAAATTTTGGCGCTGGAATCACACCAAAACAATGCACCAATTAATTGTGATAAATTTTTCAAATCTGTTGCCACTTCACCATTTCTGTTCGCGCAGGAATGCACACCTATTCACTTTTTTTCACTTTTTTTTAACACTTCAATCTATTCAGATCCAGAATTTCATATTTTTTCTCCAACGAATTTTAATTTCATAAGCAAAAACAGCCAGCACAGAAACAAAAACAGAGGAAGCCTAATTCTGGAAATAAAAATAGTTTTAAGAAACTTCAAAAACACAATAGAAGTGATCTATAGGAACTTGTGTGGATCTAGCACACAAATATGAACTCAAATCTAAAAGAAAAATGCACCAAAGGATCAAACAATTCAAATTATAAACTGGACTCAAATCCAAATCAAGAAACCAAATTAATCAAGAAAAGTACTACTAGGATTTGATGACAATTCTTAGAAACACATGAGTTGACAAAACACAATTGGATTCAAAAATCAAAATGACTCAAACACAAACAATATGAACCGATTAATTTCAAGAATGACTCAATTCTTAGCAAATCAAAATAGCAACACAAATCTATATGGAATCCTCCTACACAATTTTGAAATTAGAAGCTCAAGAACAATTTGAACACATTACACCAATTGGATTTCTACAAACAACATCTAAATCAAATTAAAATGTAAAAAACAACAAGACAAGCAAGAACAAAGTAAGAACAACACTGAACAATATGAAGAACAAAATAAAAAAGAGAAACAAGGTGAAAGCACTTATCTCTTGAAGAGCATGGCTCTAGATACCAAATGATAGGCGCATGCTTTCATCCGATTTGACAAATTGTGGTGGAGTTGCGGAAGCTTAATGGATTGCTCACGGACAAGGCTCTCACATGGTGATCACGGCTGCCTTGGAGATGAAGGATAAGTATGGAAGGTGAGTGGTTCGGCCAGCTCACTTGGAAGGTGAAGGTTGAATACTAAGTTTGCCAATCCTAGAGAGGAAGTAGACAAAAGTGACAAATTGGCACAAGAATTTGGCAGCAATTTCACTCTATGATTAATCTTACCAATACATGAACCAAGCTCCTCCTTATATAGGATTGGAGGGTCGGATTTGGACAAGGAAAATGGTGGGAATTTTAAATGCAAAAGGTTTGAATATTGGTGCCTTTTTGGAGCACACATGGGAAGTGTGACTAGGTGTGCTCCATGTGCTCCAAATAGGTCTAAATAACCGGCCATGGTTAGATTAAGTGTTTCTAGAAACCCTAATTTAACCTAGGTTGGTTTTTAGATGCCTAAATTCAACCTAATTACAATTAGAAAATCTTACAAGTAAAATTCCTATTGTACTTTTGACAAAAAATAAATTCTACTCTACATTAAGCTCGTGGCGTTTGGAGCATATAGAGGAACGTCTCTCTGCCATCAATAGCAGTGTTCCAATCCTCTTGACTTCTCCTAGCCATAGCTCTTATAGTTGGCCCGAATCTTCTATGTGTTGGGCTTGAGCTTAGGCCTCTGCCATCGTGGATGCCCACATGACAACCTAGGAGTGGAGAGGATTTAGCATGGAAGGTGTGAGCTATACATGGAAAGCATGAGTCCACATGGTTCCTTTTTACTGGAGAGTTTTATTTTGAATTTTCACATTTTGGCTCCAAAATGTTCATCCCCTTCCCAATATAAATAAGTGGGCAAATTACATGAAAATATAGATCAAACATCATTGAGTTATGATGCTAAATTTTCTATTCAAACTCTCTTTATCTCCTCGATCTCAAGCTTTCTCCAAGTGATTAGGCCTAATCTATCACTCTCCAAACTCCTCACGACACTCCTTTGAGCCTAGAGCTCTTTGCAGCATCTCCTTGACTTCCATTTTCCATTGCTTTCGCCAATCACTCCATCAAGCTAAGAACCAAGCCAATACATGGAGGTTTCAAGCTATCATGAGTAAGGCTACTATTCAAGTTAAGTTCTCTTCAAATTTTCTTTGATTTAGGTTGTTTGATTCATATTTGTTTCGTTCATCATTTTCCTTTCACATTTTGAAGTTAATTCACGGATTGATTTGTTTTCTAAATGCTTTGTTTGGTTCAAACCCCTTCACTCTTTTTGAACCATTAACATTTTCAATTAGGAATTAAATTCTGGAAAATTGTGTAGCTTTTGTTAATTTTGTTTAAGTTTAATTTAAATTGTTTGGTTAAATTCTTTGTGTTTGAGTAATTTTAATTTCTGAATTCATTTCAATTCATGACAAGTAACATTAATCCATATATGTCATCAATTCTAAGTAGTACTTTCATTGAATTTTTAATTGCTTGTTTTTGTAGATTTCTACAAGAGTCTAATGAAATATTTGAAGAAAATGCAATTTTTTTAACCTTTGATTTGCTTTTATTTTTTGTAATTGAGTTTTATACTTGTTAATTAGTTTAGTAACAAGTTCATAGAGTTGGAATTTCTATTGTGTCAATTTTCATTGCATTCCTTTAGGTTTCATATTGTAGTACTTCTAAAATTCTGTATTGAAGTACTTTGATGTGATAGAAAACAGTGGAAAAAATTTATATCAAAATTCAAAATAGAAAAAAAGGAAAAATCAAATAGAAAAGGTAGTCAGATGAACTTCGCCCAATGCGTTGAATGTGCATCCAACACGGTGAACCGGCTTGGAAAATTGCCAAATTTATTAATTGTTGTGGTGTTTTGATGAAATTCCGATGCTACTTTTCAGTTAATTCATTATATTTTAACTGATAAAAATTCACAAGCCAAAACCAATGACATATTTTATGATAACGCATTCGATTGCATTAGTGTTTTGACTTCCCTTCTTTAGTAATTTTGGTTTTGTTAATCTACTCTAGTTCCAATCTTAGGTTCAATATTTGTGTGCCAAATTTTAATTCAGTACCTTAATTTCAGTTTTCCATTTTATTCTTACTCACTTGGTGTTTGTTAATATCAATTCCATTTGAAGTAGTCAAATTTGAAATTAAACTTTTGTTGCCTTTTTAATCTTGTTTGACCTCTACTTGGAGTGTTGGAAAATCTTTGGTGTTGTGGAGATGTGTTTGGGTGAAGAATATTAGTCAATAAATAAGGTAGAGTAGTTGAATATTGAAGGTTGAATACCCTAAGGAGAGCAAGGCATAGGAAGAGGCATCAAATTTTACAAAAAAACAAACACTTGGAGAACATAGTTTAAGAAGAAAAGTTGTATAATTTTTTTTTCTTGTATTTCTTTTAGTTATATTTACTTTAAAATATTAACTTTAGTGGATTAATATTACTTTAGTTTGGTGAGTGAGTCTTCAAGTTCTAAAGGTGCCAAGAAGCCTTACCTAGTAAACGTCTAGTTTAAGCTTTCTAGTCTTAGAAGTTTAATTGCTTTATTGCTCTCAATGTCTTGCTTTATTAAGTGTTTACATCTTTTTGTGATTCTTATAATTTACTTAAAGAGAAATTTGTGAAGTGTATTGGGATAGTATCTGACTAGGAAAGGCTTGGTACTTAAGTAATCCTCAGTGACCCACCTCCCTTTCTTGGGAAACTACCTAATGCACTGAACTTATGTTTTCTCTTTGGGAATTATTCTTAACACAAACTCTCATCATGTCGAAACATACTACCCACCTTAGTGAAAGTGACTTGAGTTCTACAAAAATCCTTTTAAAAGAAATGGCTCAAGATCTACACTCACTTCAGTTAAGGCAATTACAACACAAGAATCAAATTATTGAAGAAAAGAAAGAAAGAGATTCTCAATTTGCAATTTTAGAGGAGGAGTTAAGAATGATTACGGGAAGAGATTATTATGTTAGAAAATATAAAAAGAATCAACCTTGTAGAAGTTCTAGGTCTGGTGACTCTCCTACTAAAGAAGGAAGTCTCAGAATTCATGATTATTATCAACCCACACCTAGAAAATCTAAAAGAGAAAGGCGCAAACCTGAAGCTAGAGTTTACTCACCTTACTGATAAGTGTCATAATTCAGTAATATTTCATACAAGAAGATAGGAACTTATGTACTTTAATTGATAAAATAGTTATAATTCAACCTCTAATTGAGGAATTTAAACCTTTTTACATATTTTTGGATTATAAGATGAATATGAACAATTTATTCCCAAATTTGTGTTAATTTCAGGAATCTATGGGAAAATGGAGATAAAAGGCTAAAGGAGAATGGACAAGTGAATAACAAGATGAAAAGAAAAAGTTGGAGTAGTGAAATCTCGCTCAAACTTGACCAAGGAAGATCAATCTAAAGGAACTCGTCCAAGACTCATCTAAAGCTCGCTTAAGCGAGTTCACCCCAGTGAAGTTGGGTTTTCTCATGAAACTTTATATTGGAATGATCTTAAGAGTGATCTAAGACGTCTTCATATTCCTTCCTATTAAAATCGGGAGCTTATGGATAAGATCTAAAGACTCTGTTAGAAAAATATGAGTCTAGAGGAATATAGGAAAAAGATAGCTAAATATGACAAGGTTCGGGATTAGGGAAGAAAATAATACCACCATATCTAGATCTTAAGTGGTCTCAATCTTGAAATAAGATACAAATTGGAACTTTTACCTTATAGAGATCTAAATGACTTGATTCAACTTTGCATTAAAGTTGAAAAACAAATTTTGAGAAAAGAAAAAACAAAGTTAAGATTTTATACCTTATGACAAGGGTGAATTCCAGAGGGGGGAACATATAAAAGAAACCTCTACATAACCTTGTGTAGCTAATTCATCCATCATTTGTTGATTGGCATTTGTAGAAAAGCTAGGTCGATAAACTGATCCAAAGTATTGTCTAACACCAACACCAAAACACGTCGTACGAACACGCCCAGGGTGTTCTTCAGTGCCAATGGCCATGGTCAAGATGTCATTGTTGGGTTCAATAGTGTCAAAGTTCAAGAGGAGGGGTGAATTGACCTTTTAAAACTTTCGCGCAGATTCAGATTTTATCACAGTACACAGAAAATAAATCGATTTATTTATCAATGAACAGATTTATTTGTACACTTTTTATGTATTAAAATCGTTTATATCAGTTAAGTAATTCTTGATGTGAAGCAGATTAATTCTCAAGCTACACACACATTGATTTTAGAGAGGAAACTATGAAAAGCAAAATCAGTGACCTTCAACTTCTAAAGCAAGTGATAAAAGTTCAATTACTAGCTTGACAATTAATTGGGTAACCTTCCACAATCAAACGGTTCCAGTTGTATTCAACAGTTCATATACCTTTTTAAAAGAACTAAACAAATTTTCTAGAAACTAAGAACAGAACGAACAAGCCCAGAAAGAACAAATTTATTTGTAATTGAATAGATTCAATTTTTAACAGATTAACAGATAAAGCAATAACAGAGTGCATGGATGAAGAGAAATTGAACACACAACGATTATACTGGTTCACTCAAACGAGATACATCCAGTCTCACCTAATCCAAGGTGAAATCCACTAAACAAACGTATCAAACACACTTACACAGCCATTGTTCTTGAACCCTACAAGAAACTTGGCACACTAGCTGAAAAACACTATTCTAGCACACTCTTCAAGAAACATTATCAAGAAGAGTTCACAACCACACTTTACAAGAAATTGAAGTATGAAACGAATACACTTGATAGAGAATGCAGAAATATGTCTTAGACCAGTAAAACAGATTGCTCACACAGTGACAACACCTCTAACCAAGCCTTAGAAGCAACCAAGAACAAGCACACTTTGTGATTTGGAAAATCTTTCAAGAACACATGCTAATCCTCTGAAAATTCTTATTTCTCTGTTGTAAAACTTGTTTTCTCAATTGTATGATCAATCTTTAAACGCAGGAACAAACTCTCCTTTTATAGAAAAGCATCTTATAACAGATTTTCAAAAAACAGTTGAAGCTGTTATAAAAAGAACAAATTGAAAATAAAAATAACAGATTTATTTTCAAAGGCAGTTAGAGAGTCTGTTATGTGAATGAGACTTAGTCAAACACCCTGGTGCAAGGATAAAACGTAAAAAGCCTTTTAAGGTAAACATGGCACCAGACTAAAAAGAATCTATTGATTTACAGATGAACAAATTCAATTTCAAAACGATAACAAAAACTTCTTAACAAGTGAAACACAGTCGTTTTGATGGAATGAAGACTTAGTCAAAATGCTTGATGCACAAAACATGATTTTTAAAGATATTTAATCAAAGCATCAATTTAAGAAAAGAATCTATTCATTTAGAAAGGAACATATTTATTTTTTATGCAGTAAAGGATATTTTTGCAAAAACATGTGAAAAACAGTTTCATAAAACTTGTGCTTGCTCTTATCACATGGTTTGGGGTTAAGAGCTGAGTTACCTAGCAAAAAGCCTACTCTAAACAACCTCTAAACTATACCTAGGACATTCTTAAAGCAAATGTAAATACTAAGGAAATTTACACGAATGGTTTCATCAAACGCATGTCTTGAAGGGGTAGCAACCATCTTCAACAGTCATCTCGACCTTTGGGAACAAAACTTTCGTGGGAGCTTTGCTCCACTAGCTCATCCTGTAAAAAATAATACAATGTGTTAATATAATAATATGTAATGATAAGTTTGTAAGACTAAAAATATGACATGTAATTATGAACTTACAATACGCTGAGAAATCTCTAATGATTTCTCAGATGTCATCTGACCCCCTGATTTAGTTCTATCCAACTTCCATTTCTCATGTCGACTATGAGGGGATGGAGGAGAGATAAGTTCAATAGAACCAGATTTTGCCTGTTATCTCTTTAACTTTTCTTCTACTATTCTTCTCTTTAGCAAATCATAACCTCCTCGAGACAGTTTGTGGGGGGTAGTATTTTTTTGTGCAATCATATGAGCTTTTTTCCTCTTTTCCTGTAAGTACATCATACACATATAAATTATGAATTCCATGATAAGATAAAATAACATATATAATGAAATGTTCACCAACCTCCCATTTGGGATCCGTTCGACTCTGAACAAATTAAAACCATGTCTCTTCATCTATAGAATATTTTCCACAAGGAGACTTGTCCTTGTATTTACCAAAGATGTAATATTTGTCTTGAATTGCCTCCACTTTGTAGTTATTGAAGACATTGTTTTGCTCTGATTCAAATTCGAAGTCTCAAACTCAAAATTTGTCTACAAATTATAATAAATAAATCATTAAAATGTAAATTCAATAAACAATTTTTTTAATAACATTTAAATAAATAACTTACACAAATATCCTCCTAGATGAGATTCTTGTATACTTCTGATACGTGGTCCTAGTCAAGGATCAAGATAGAGACCTTAGATCAAGCTAAGACTCCCAAATAACTTACAAATTGAGCCTGATTAAGGTCTGATGCCCAACCCGTTCGAGGGCCTATTTGAACTAGAACCTTATTACTACCCATACACCTAATCACAAAATTTCTTAGTTGAGTAGGGTCACGAGTCTTCCTTGATGACTCATCCATGTGATCGACCTACAAAGAATAAAAATATGTTTAAGATATATATTTAAATTAAATAAAATGAATTAATTTTAAATAGAAAAGCTAATAAAACTACTTGATTTCTATTGTGGAAGTGTTAAAATGTTCACCCATATTCCTTCATTGTGATCATGGCGTGTAACATGTACTTCATCTACATCATTTTCGTCATTGAAAGGAGGTAATTGTCTTGAGAATGAAGATTTCTCTACAGAATTGACCCTTGAGTCATCCTGTGGATGAACATCATAATAAGTTCTCCCATGTATAACAACTGACAACCTTTCATTAGAAGGATCTTTCACATAGAAAACTTGTTTTGCTTGGTAAGCCATAATGAAAGGGTTTTCCTTCCACACTATCTTTGTAAGATCAACCAAAGTAAAGCCCAAGTCATTTTGCCTTAATATTAATTAATTTTAATACTGCTGACAATCGTGTGAAACTTGAACAATCGAGATAAATAGGTGTTTCAAAATCATCTTTCAATGAATCACACATATGTGCTTGCTGGAAACTATCTTCTCCAATATCACGAATCATGTCCTCCATGCGAGCTTCAGAATATATATTAGAATATTGATCGTCAGATAGAGGTGTTACGTCTACAAACTCTCCATGCCCTATCCACTCTATATAATTCTTCAAGAAACCATAACAGAGAACATGTTCTCTTATCAACCTAATTTCTAATCGTTTCCCATTCACACAATTAACACATGGACAAAAGTATCTTCCATTTACAACTTGTACATTCCGTTGAGCAAATTGTAGAAATTCTTCGACACCATTTTCATACACATCACGGACACAAATCTCATTTATCTAACTTCGATCCATGACTAGTACTATGTAATAGAAAAATTAATCTATCAATATTAATTAATGTTTAGTTGATGTAAACAAAAATACAAATTGTTGAGGGTCGATCACCCCTGGACCCAATACCAAAGCGTTCAACGTATAAAAATTAAAACAACATTATATTCCAAACATAATTATAAAACAGATTACAAATTGTCAAAGGGCAATCACCTCTGGACCCAATACCAAAGCATTCAACATATAAAAAATAAAACAACACTATATTCCAAACATAATAAAACACATTACAAATTGTCAAGGATTGATCACCCCGGATCCAATACCAAAACGTTCATCATAATATAGTATATTTCAAATACAAATAAAACTAATTATCTATATAAATAATTGTGAACTAAATCAATAATTAAATTTAAAATTAACATGTTTGAAAATAAAAAATAAAAAACTAACCTGGTGAGTGAACTGACAAGTTATGACGACGATAGTGAAACCAAGCAGCAAAAAAATTATCTATAAAAATAATTAAAACTATATTAATAATTAAAACTAAAACTGAAACTAAAACTAAAATTAAATTTAAAAATAAAACTAATATTAAATTTAAAATTTAAAATTAAAAATCAAATTACAAAATTTGAAAATAAAAAACTCACATTGGAACGTGAATGGAGAAGTTGTGGCCACGGAAGAAGGGCAATGTGGCGATACAATGGAGGCGTAGCAGCGGAAGGATTGGTGGCAACGAAGAGGGAGAACGATGGCACCAAAGAGGAAGAACAGTGGCAAACCGAATAGCGAGAAGAGGTGAACGAACTAGAGGGCAGCAGTGGAGGAAGAAAAATGGAGGTAAAGAAGCAAAATGAGAGTGCGAGAAAGAAAAAGAAGGAAAAGAAATAGAATGAGAGCGCGAGGAGCGGCGGTGGAAGATGAAGGATTAGAATGGAACAGAAGACTAGTAGCGCAAATGAGCAATGAGATGCAAGCTTGAAAATAGGGTAAAAGAGAATATATTACACTGGTTCTTAGTAACAATCGGTTTAATATTTTTTTTTAATCAGAGTGGCTCACATTACACCGCTTAAGCCATCTAACAAATGTAATGTATACTGCCTAGAGTTAAATTTTTTAAAAAAAATTCTTGCTCTAGGAACCGTATATTACACTGGCTAGATGGCTTAACCGGTGTAATATACCAAACTCACAAAAAAAAGTTTGAAAAAGAACATAAGTGAGTATGCCATTTCTGCACTAGTTAGGGTTATAATTGGGCTTCTTTGAATCCAATGTAACCCTAGAATGTCTAGGGTATAATGTAGGACGAAAATTACCTTGGCAAGGAGCACATGGATGTCCACATGGCAGCCTATGAGTGAAGAGGATTTAGCATGAAAGGTGTGAGCTACACATGGAAAGCATGAGTCAACATGACGTTTCTCAATGGAGAGTTTCAATTTGGATTTTCACATTTTAGCTCCAAAATGTTCAGCCCCTTCCACTCTAAATAAGTGGGCAAATTACATAAAAATATAGATAAAATATCATTGAGTTATGCTGCAGAATTTTCTAGTCAAACTCTCTTTGTCCCCTCTCTCTATGGTAGACATCGTGTTTGATCTCTCTCTCACACGGAACTCCAAGTGATTAAGCCTAACTATCACTCTCCACACTCCTCATGACACTCCTTGGAGCCTAGAGCTCTTTGCAATTTCCCCATGAACTCCATTTTGTGATAGACGAACCAGTATAAATTATTGTGAGTAATTTCTCTTTCTTATCTCCTTTATATTTCTTATCATTACTTTTTCTAACCCAAGAAGAAGAATTAATGTATGCATATGTACTAAAAAATTTACCAAAATGTTTTTAGAATTAAATATTTGATTTACACTTGTATCAATTGGTCAAACGCAAGAACTATGATATGCTCCCTTGGTAAAGAAAACATTCAATATACTAATTAAGTGATTCACTTGAGTTACAAAATCTACGTTTGATGTGAAAAATTAGCCTAAAATAGTTGGTGATAAACAAGCTTTTAAATATGTCTATCTGGCCATATTTGTTATGAGATGACGAGGATACACCTTTTGTCTTTTATCAGATGAAATTTGTTGAAAACTATTTATCCTTTTAAGTCTATCTTTTCAACCTATCAGCTTAAGCCATATGTGCATTAAGTGTAATCTATTAGACACAAGGATTACAATATGATCATTTGTAAGAAAATATCACAGACACGTAATTCAATAAAGTTAGCCAGTTGTGTCTAACATGATATATCAGACAATTGGGTTACATTCTAAATGCTTGATAATCTAAACCCTCGTCTAAATACCATCATTCGAATTTTTTTAAAATTAAATTAAATTACAATTGAACCCTCCAATTTTGTGAGTTTTCTATTTTCCACATGTTCTTTATGAGGTTCTAAAGAGAAGACTTTACAATGTTATGGCTAGAGCTATAAAATCACTTCGTGATGAGATTCATTTCTAACATGTTGCTGAAGAGATTACTTTTTTGGATTGCGTATAAAGAGGGGGTACGCCACTGAAGACCCCTTTGATGAGCTCAACTAAATTTTAATGGTGTCTAGACATATAAACATGAAAGTAGAAGATGAGGATGTAACAATAGTTATTTTAATCTCTCTCCCAGTGTCCTAAGAGAACTTTTGTGAGTTCTTTAAGTATAGGAAAAAATCACATTACACTTAAAGAGACCAATTCAAGCCTCTATACAAGGCATATATGAGAATGAAATAGGAGCATTATCTTTTCGGTTGGTAGCCTTCAATAAAGATAAAAAAAAGTTAAGAAGCAGAGGAAAAGACGGTTGATCCAAAAGACATTTGTAATTTCAGCAAGCAATTTGGACACTAGAAGAAAATATTTTCACGACTAAGGAATCAAGGTTTTGCAGTCACTATCCAAAATGATTCCTTGTGTATTTAACTCTTTCACGATAGATCTTCCATTGGTAGAATGTCTAGTAGTAGATGATTTGTTAGTTAATTATTTTTCTTTGTTTCTACTCTAACAAATTATATGTGTTATCATGTCCCTTGTATAAGAGTGAGTTGTATGTGTTTTTGGGAGACACATTTAGGGTATCATAACATAATTACTTTCTATTAGCAATATGAGATTGTGTTTTCATCTTCGTTGGTGTGATTTATTTTATTTGCACAATTATTTCATTGCTATTTGCATTCATTTAACATTCGTGCACAATATAATCAAATAAAAAAATCAATCACAAATTAGAGACATGAAACCTTTTAAGCCTATTAGGTTATAACATGATACCTAGACATGTATTAAATATAATAAGATTTTTTATGTCTTCTAATTTGTAAGCATGTTTTACTTTATGTAACCTAGTTTTTGGGAGAACCTTCTAATTTACTTTAAAAAAAATAATAAAAAATAGTGTGGCACCATTCTCCAAACCCAAACTCATTCATCTCCGAACCCAAACTCATTCATTTTTTTACCCATTTTCAATGTAATCTTTCGCTGCCATGTGTTTTCTATCATTATTAACCATCAAAAATCGAGGAACTTAGGGAAGGAGAGGGAGAACTCCATCAAATAATCTCCATTCATGATTTTCCATGTGGCAATCCATGTATCTCAAAGCTCTCCATTTAAGATGTGACAAGTGGCATCAGGAAGAGGAGAAGGAAAGTCGGAGGCGCCCCTTTGCTCCATGTGGAAGAAAACTAGTCACTTTAGGAAAAGGAAGGAAAAGGCTCCATTTAGGTGTCCATGTGACGCCTATGTGAATTCCATTTAGACTTTCATTCAAGCTCTTCTATTCTAAACTAGAAATTGGAAATTGGCACAAAATTCCTATACAAAAATTAAAGACTAAATTTAGAATCCTATCTACTCTTTACAATTTATACAAGGCTAAAGAAGGAGAAATCATAAAAAATATATTTTGAATCATTATTTGCTCTCTTCTTAGCCTATATGTTTTAGTGTCTAGGATGGTCCTCCATCATCCCCCACCCCCTTTTTTCAAAAGGATTTATCCTCATATCCTGACTTTCTACTATAAGGTTGCCACCTTTGTTTCTTTATTTTCTTCACTCTCCTTTGGATCAAACACCATACTGTAGAAACAAGCAAACAGTAAAACATATGGTATTTGTTTAAAATTAGTAATAACAAAAGTAGAAGGAAGGAATTTGTACCCTTTACCTGATAGGTAGACAAGATTAATCCAAGGAGTACAGTTACTTCTTTGTTTTCTTACTTTGTGATGTTGATTAATCTTTTGATTTTTGTTCTTTAGGCCACACTTCACGAGGTTTTCTCTATAAGAATTGGCATGTATACTTAATTTAGCACAATGAAGAGATTCTTCAAAATTAAACTGTGTTTGTAGTTGTTTTTTCACTACTTGTGAAAGTGTTGAAAAACTAACCACAAACTTATTTCCTTTGTAAGTAAAAGTGATTTTGTTAGAACAACCATGGTAATCAAATTGGCCAAGTTATTCTAACAAAATATTACAAGTTTCTAAAGGCACAATGTTTCTTAAAATATTTTTAGCATAGTGTCCTAAAGAAGGCTTTACTTTAACTAGTTGATCCTCAAATAGATCCCCATCATTTTGAATTAAAGAAAGTATACAAACTAAAGAATGGAGTTGAAGTTCAACATTTTAATCAACCAAGTATTATTAAAGTTATAGTATGATTTACAATCCACAATGAGAGAACAACTATTTTTACGGAGAGGTTTCATCAATTCATCATCCCTCAAGAGTACACAAAAGTCTTTATGACTCATATGTTTATCGTAAAAAGGTGAAAAAAGTGAGTTTATCTACTTACTATTGTATGCATACAGCATGCTGATAACATCTCAAGACTCGTTAGAGATCAAAAGATTTAAGTCACTACTTTGAGATTAGGATATGGATGCAACTAAAATGATTTTAAGAATGGAGATCAATAGAGATCAAGTTCAGAAAAGTCCTTTTGTATGTCAAAGGTAGTAAATCCAAAAGGGTTTGAGACATTTTTTGGATGGGAGGTGTTCAAGTTGTGTGCAGGCTTATAACAATGTTTATACCTTTTCTTAAGCTCAATTCTACTCAAATTGGTGAGGAGAAGGTATACACGTCTTGTGTTCCTTATGCTAGTATAATGGGGAGTTTGATGTATGTGATGGTGTGCACTAGACCAATTTTTTCTCAATTAGACAATCTATAAGTATATATATGAGAAATCCTAGAAAGGAAAACTTTTAAGCTATGAAACATATCTTAAAACACCTAAAGGGAATTGAGAACATTGAAATTACCTTAAAATAAAATTAACAATGTACTCTAACAAGTTTCTCATATTCTGACTATAATATTAAACAATTTGTTATTGGCTACGTGTTCACGGTTGGTGGGCCATTAGTTAGTTAGAAAGCTACTCTCCAACCAAAAGTAGTCCTGTCAAGCACTGAAGTGGAGTATACAACGTTGGTAGAAACAATTAAGGAAGTATTTGGTTGAAGGGTTTGATGGATGATATGATATTTACTTAAGAGAAGACAATTATCTTCTACGATAGTCTAAGTACAATTTGTTTTCCAATGATCATGTAAAACATGGTAGGATAAAACATATCGATGTCAAATATTACTTCTTTTGTATTGAGGAGTTGATTGAAATATAAAGGATCAACACCAAGGAGAATTCAATAAATGTCTAAACGAAGTTAGTTTCGAGGAGCAAGTTCATGCAATACTTGGACTTATTGACTTATTGAACACAAACTGGTATTAGTAATTCTAGGTGAAAGATGTTCCAATCCATGGTAAAGTTTGTGGATCTTGTTGAACTGGAATATTTATAGGATACACTGTGTAGTTGTATACATTTAGGAGTAAATGATATGATGAAGTTTCCAATAGATTGTTTGATGACTAGTGATCATTGTATATTTTTAGTTAGTTTGTTAAGATTATGTTTGTCAATCCTAACTTATAATTGTTTCAACTGACCTTTTATAAGGGTGATTTATATTACAAAAAGAGATATATACAACATAATGCTTATCTTGTGTAATATACAAGATAATTCAATATTTTCTAGTTTTGTGTTTGTTCTTAATTTTTTTATCTTTTTAGTGGGTGTTATTTTTAATCTACCTTGCATCGCTCTTTCCTTGTTCTTAGGCTGAATTTAACACTTGGTGCACAACATCTCCCACACTCTCCCAATCTCTATAAGACATTCCACAAGTCTTCATCCTTGTACTCTTCTAAAAAGTTGGTGAAGAAGAATCTCGATATATCACCTTTGCTTCTCTAGTTTTCCCTAGTCTTTTTTGAATCATCAATCGTCTCTCTCACCATCTTTCTATGAATTTATTTTCTACATAGATTTTAAGTGTTTTATTCCATTCAAAAAGTTAAAACCTTCATGTTTTTATTCATGACGAGTTATGCCTTTAGCTTTCAAAAATCATGCAACCCTTAAAGAAAAAAAGAGTAAATTACCCAACTTCTAATGAGTTGTGAAGAAATGAAAAAAGGTCTTCCAAAAATGGATGGTTAATTGTCCCCTCATACCAACAGATACCTGCTTCAACTAATAAAAGTTAATATGATCACTTGGATCGGTGGTCTAATTAAAGATTGAACATGAGAAGATGCTCTTGGAAACTTTAAGAATAGTCATATGAGACCAATGTAGTTAAATTAAAAGATTTTACATTGACTAAAGACTAGAAATATGTTCAAATTAATATATATATATATATAAATAGACGCAAACTTCGTCTTACAAAATCGGTTTTATAAGGTTGAATTAGGCTTAAAATCCACTTTCTTAACATGTTATACTCAATTTTGTTGGACTTATTAGGTTCCTCCTAATCCTACGCTTGAGACCTCTAGTCCTCGATATAAGTGATGTGTTGAATATCTCACATCCATTGATATATAAACAAATTATAATATACAAATGAATGCAAATCTCATCTTATTAAGTCAATTTTATGAAGTTGGGTTATATTTAAATTTCACTTTCTTAACAAAATCTAACCACAGCCAAAAAAGAGAGTTAAAACCATAAAGTGATTGATGTGACTCTATATTGGAGTAAATGGTGAATGGTATGCTGAGCAAGAGATGTTAGGTAATATGATGCATTAGATGAAAACATGTATATGTTGTATGCTACCTAAAAGGTTATGCAGGAAGGTTGTATTCCCGTCGAAAGGTTGTGTAAACCCTAATCGGGAAAATGTGAAAGGAAAAGAGAAATATGAGGAAGACATTGGAAGGTAAAATTCTTAAATTGTTTCTTCCTATACCTCCATATCTTCTTCTCAACACCTTTATAAACTTTTGGTATTCTAAAAATGTTCCTCTGTAATATTCTGCATTACGTAATCTGAAAATCTTTTCCTAAATTTATAATTAGCTTCCGGATTATGTAATCCGGAAGCCTTTTCTCAGATGTATGATTAGTTTCTGGATTACATAATCCAGAAGTCTAAATTAGCTTTCAGATTATGTAATTCGAAATTATTCTTTTCAAATGTGTGTCCATATTACATAATCTGAAAGCACTCTCAAATCCAGACTTCCAGATTATATAATCCAAAATACCATTTTTTAAAAATATATTTTGGATTACATAATCTGGAAATTATTTCCGAATTCGAGATTAACTTTCAGATTATGTAATCTAGAATATGGGGGTGACGCAAGAAGGATAAAAAGATCTTTCATATTTTGTATGGGGTGACATAAGAAATATGG
Organism: Phaseolus vulgaris; assembly: GCF_051622355.1. Taxonomy (NCBI): domain Eukaryota; kingdom Viridiplantae; phylum Streptophyta; class Magnoliopsida; order Fabales; family Fabaceae; genus Phaseolus; species Phaseolus vulgaris. Next base: position 28,182,587 of record NC_143501.1, on the reverse strand, counting down.
AGGTAGGAAGTAACAGTCATATTCTTAATGTGAAGGTGAGGTTCAGGTGCTTAAAGCACTAATGGACTAAAGCTTAACCACATAGGCCAACTCTGATTCCATAAAAGGATATTATATATAGATTGTTTCTTCTTGCACCTCCTGATACAAACCGACAAATGACTAAGGACACAACAAGCACTTCCCAAAAGGGTCAATCATCTCAAGATACAAGTCAGACCCCACCAAGCCTCGAGAAAGAATCAACAAAAGAAGAAGAAGCTATAAACCAAAATATCAAAAGTTCTTCCTTTTGGTCCCTTTTGGAAGGCATTTTGACCTAGTTTCTAGAAGGACAAGCCTAGGATGCGGGATTTACTTAGTCAAACCCTAAGGCTGCCCATTTTTTCCTTTTTTCCATCCTACCCCTTTAGCATGTTCTTTAAGGCTCCTTCACCTATAAATAGGAGGCCTACCTAGTGTATTTTACAAGTTGAATGAAACAGAGAAAAGTTACTCTGCACATTTTGTGTGAGATACTAGTGAGGCTTGTTCCTCTTAGTCTTTAGTCTTATCTTGTGAGAATTTGAGAGCTCTCAAGTGGCGGCTATCAACACTTATCTTGGAGTCATTTCATCATCCAAGTGGCATGCTCATCATCTCAAACTCTATTTCTCATAAGCTTCCTTTTCCTTCATCTTTTCCTTCCATTGTCATTTCATTCAATTCATAAATATGTTCTTATTTTGTTTCTTTATTTCTATTAGGCCATTTCCTTTTGTTATAGCTTTCCATGCTTAAATTCCGCACCTATAATTGTCATCATCTTCATCTTATAATTATCTCTTCCTTTTGCCTTTGTGAAATGAACTTTCCCATCTACTTAACCACTTAGTTAAGTTAATGTGTAGTGGCCATTTTCCTTAGGTGTTCACTATTAATTGTTTAACAATCTCAATCATAAATCTAAATTGTCACCTAAATGAACAATCCTAAAAGCAACTCACATCACCATATAATCTTCTCCCACCACCATAAAATTTTGTATTTTCAAATATGTCCCTATGTAATATTCCGGATTAGTCATTTTTCAAATTCGTAATTAGCTATCGGATTACATAATCTGGAAGTCTTTTTTGTCAAATGCATGATTAGTTTCCAGATTACGTAATCTGAAAGTCTTTCCTAGCTTCCGGATTATGTAATCGGGAAGCCTTTTTTCAAATGTGTGTCCGGATTACATAATCTGAAAGCTACTATAAAATTCAGACTTTCAGATTATGTAATCCAGAATACCATTTTGGATTATGTAATATGAAATATGGAGATGAAACAAAAAGGATAAAAAAGTATTTTCATATTTTATATGGAGTGCTAAATGAACATATAAAGGTACAGGAAGAAAATATTATATATAATGTATTGAACAATGATAATATCATAATAATAGTTGAGAATAAGTATCAAATAGAAAAATGAACCATTTTTTTGCAAAAAATAAAAAAATTAAATTAAATAGACACTTCAGATGTCTCAACCCTTATACAAGTATAACAAACCTCATCACCACTTAAGCTCTAAATAACAAAACAAAATCTAACAAAAGCAATCCTAAATCCCTTCCAAAAATTCCTCTAGCCCTACAAAAAGTGAGCCATTAGTTACATAACATAAATTAACTATACAAATAATTTTCAAAAGGTTAATGAGACGTGAGACAGTGGAGGTTAAGAAAAGGTTAAAATGGATAATAGAGTCTAGAATACTTAAAACACATAAGACACTATTTATCACATTTTAAATTTCATGTTTTTCAAGTTAAACAATTAGTTCTGATGCCTCCCAAGTTGATGGAAGTTTACTTTATGTACGTGATTTACAACTCCTTATGTCAACAGTTTGTAACAAGTTTGATACCAAATTTGGGTGTTTCTTCCTCTATTCCAAAAAAAATTCTCCTTGCACTCTATTATTTTTTAAAAAGACTATTTATCTTTTTTTAAAATATTTCTAAATTATTCTTTCTAAAATGTTTTAACAACATACTTTTCATAATATATTTTATGAATTCTGGATTTACCATAAGTCAAAAATAACATTCCAGAAAGATATTTCAAAATAATTTTTTATCTTCCAGAATTTATATTCTAAAAACACTTTTTACTTATGAAACATCCTCCTCCTGTATTCCAAAATCACTCAAAAGTGTCATTTGAATATTTCAAAAAAAAAATAGGAATGCAGAAAGAAAAATATAGAGGTGAAACTCCCTTAAATTTGTTTTACTTTTACTCATTGATGTTTTTCTAATGAATGATAGAGCAAAATTCATTACGCAAATCTAGTTAAAAGCATAGCAAATGTCTCATTTTTCAGTTTCATCATGTGACAGTAGTATACTACATTGTAAAGGCATTTATTAATAAGAAATTATGTTCTGCCTCTAGTTTTTTCTTATCTTTCCTTTTTTTATACACCCTTCCCAGGTTTCAGTTTTAGTTTTCATCTGCTAAGAGACTTGAGAAAATTGGAAGGTAGAATTTCAATAAAAGATGAACAATAGAAATCCGTTCTTTGTATCATAAGCTGTACTTAAAATCAAAAGCCTTCAAACCTTTCAAAGTCATCAAAATCCCAACACATCATTGTACCATAGTAGCACGATGAAAGAATTTAGCGGAGGAACCAGTTTTACAATACCTAAATCAAAGCATGTAGATATTTAGCATCATAACTGGTTATATACACAAAGAATAAAACCACATGAAGATGCAATGCACATGTTGGAGTGTAGGATAAAAATTAACAAAAAGAGAAAGAAAAAGAAAAGAAAAGATACTATTCCTCTGTCTCTCGAAAATTACACACATTTCTATTCTTTCCAAAAGGGCTAAGCTTACCACAAAAAAGATCAAACAAGTTTTTGTACTTAATGCCTCAATCAATTCAATTCCCATCCCTATAATCTGATCAAACACCATTTCCTTTTCCACCTTTAATATCTAAGTAACCACATATCAGAAAGAACCCCCAAGTTTTTGGCGCACCTCCTTTGATGCAACATAGCCTCTAGTTTCAGTTAAATTTGAATTGGCAAGGACCTCGGAAGAAATTTCCCAGCTTTCACTTCTTCCCTCACTTGAGTGCCTTGCTTCAGATCGAATTGTTGGGGCCCTACGATCTGAACCCAAAACTGAATCAACTTCAGATGTATTATGGGCAGGCCCATTACTCCCTCTACTCCGGATGTCCTCATCAATTTCTTCAATATTCCGGCGCTGAGATATCTTTAACAGGTCTTCACCGATATCCAGATCGTCTTCAACTTTAGAACGAGGGTCTCCTCCCAGATCCGGTTCAGATTCCCGGGAAATGATTTGAGGGGGTGGCCTTGGTACGTCCTCTTGGACAAAAGCTCGGAAATTGTTCCTAGAGGGCTTCACTTTTGTACAAAATACTTCCAGGAAATTGTTTAAACAACCCCGGTTGTAAACATTGAGCCTGTTATCGGCTCTATACCGAAAGTTCTCATAGGTAGTCTGCAAAACAAGTTACAATCAACCAGGTGATGAAATTCTTGCAATACAAGGGCTCTTAAGAATAAAGATTCAAAGAATAAATTTGTATTATTATAAGTAATGTGTACATAGAACATGATTTATCTTTCATACTATGGAAAACAACTAGAAGGGTACGTATGACTCTTTTCACATCATGGTACAAGTGAATCAAGCTTACACTATCAATGTATTTTGGATTGAGGGAAAGAACATACGGAACTTCTGGGATTTATTTAAGATTGCTATCTTGAAAGGAAAAGTACGAGGGACAAAAACGAGCTTAAGATTTTAAAAGTATCTTAAAAAAATTTCCTTTCCTTCATCATCCTCTGCACGTCCACCTAACATGAAGTAATGAACTAGATTTCCTATAAATAAGGAGCCTGGTGGATTTCGAAGATTAAAATATTTTTAAGAGTTTTGTTTGAATTTAGTTTCACCGAGGACAATTCTACTAATGCACTTTTATTCACGTAGTACCAGTTTAGTCTTTAGGACAACGAACAATAACTTAAACAAGATATTATATTAAGAAATGCAAAAGATGTCAACGGACCTGATTTGTGCCAATAAGGTACAAATGAAAGCCGGTAAGTCCACCAACAAACCACAAAGAGATGAAACAATATGCCATTAATATAACTGATGCAGGGGATTCTTTCATTGCTGTCCAAACTGTCCCGTGATAATGGTTCATCAGAACCTTGATGTAAAAAGCTGAGATGGAAAACACATAGATACATAGAATAGTTGCTGAAGAAACAAACAGAAAGAAGTAACGGTAGTTCCTCTGCAATTTGGAAAAGCAATAGATAAATTAAGAGAAACCAAACAAGCCAAGAACATCAATATGAATAAAGTAGTTATCATAACATCAAGAACATGGTGAATACCAACAATCATACCAGCCCAATACACTGGCCCACCCAAGGGCAATGGTGATCAAAACGTTCAACACAATTGTTGCAAATGGAGCAATGTGAACAACGAGGAGGACGATACAGCATACAAGTATCACAATACTTCACCCTCACAGGATGCCCATTGACCATTACTTCTTTTGTGCGAGGGAACTGAAGGCTTGGAGTTTGGCGCCCCCCAATATCAACTGAAACTGAAGAGTCATAACGGAACTCTTCCTCTGGTGGATGTAAATTCCTTGGGATAACACCCGGATCACGTGAGGAAGTAAGACATAGAAGAATCAACACCTATAAACATAGATAATAAACAGAAGATTATAGAAAACCAATATCTAGACAAGGAGTTTCCCTAAAAATGATGGTTAAATGATAGAAAATGTGATCACCAAAAAATATCTGAAAGTCTAGAAAAAAAGAAAATGTATCAATATATGCATCGTACATTTTCTATGTTGTCACTATCTCGGAAAAAAATTGTGAGCATCTGAACCTCTATTGTTACAATTTTTTTTTTCATTGGGAGGAACAAAGAATACCATCTAATTTATAGCAAATGCAAACACCATTGTTGTTCTAAATTAAATTTATTCAAGTTCTACATAATGTTTTTCCTTGACCACAGATAAATTGACTAATTAAGCTCAATTTTTCATAATCAATTTGACCCCTAGATTGGATCACATGCTTAAAAAAATCACTTGGATCTGAGGAAAAATCTCTTGGATTATCATTTACCGATGATTTTTTATTCCATCCAGAAAAATTCTTCAAAGGACTTGTATTTCATTTATAACCCTCAAGTAGTCCTGTGTGGTGCACTGTTGTTTATTGAACTGTTTAAAGAAGCCACGGGTCAACATTGGCTCTTAAAAGAAATACAGTAGATGGGATAGATTATGGATCCTTACATCCTTTGTGGTGCTTACAATAGGAAAGATTTTATACCTCAGACTCGGGTTAGAAAGAATGACAAGGGTTCCATGGAATAATACAAGGGTTTCAAGCATGATCACCTTGTGAATCTGTCTATGTGGGAATCAAGGTATGCCTGTTTTTGGGTGAAAAACTTCCTTGGCAGGCTTTGCAATTACTGCCTAACCTTGATTTCAATATTGACCTTATTATTTTTGTTTAAATTGTTCCATCTCTCCTATCTGTATTCTTACATTTTCAAGGTACGTAGTATAACCTCTCTTACATATCAAACCGACTTCTAATCACACTATTTTTGTTCATCAAATATGTTTTCTTCAATTTGTAAGATACTAATTTGAAAAAATCATAAGGTGGACATGAAATATACAAAAATAAAATGTGCTGGCAGGGCATAGAAAGAGAAGCCACATTCTTACTGATTCATCATTGCATTTGCAGCATATAGAAATTTATGATAGAATAAACATTTATATTTATACCAATTAATTTAGAATTCTTGGAATGTGTTTGGACATAACTCAACTTTGTAAAACTTAGCTTGTAAAATGAGAATTATCCCCCACCAATATACTATATTTCAACCATATTTTTAGCTGGTGTGGGACGTAGATTTTTCCTAACACACGTCCTCACGTCCACCATTATTGGGCATGATGTGTGGATGGATAACATGGTAGAGGGTAGGGATGTCAAGTCCACCACTATTGAACTTGATGTGTGGATGGATGACATTGTAGAGGATAGGGATGTCAAATAAACCTATACCCACAGGTATTATCCAAACTTGTCCTAGTGTTCACTAGGAAACTAATTGACCAAACATGGATATGGGTAATACCTGATCTTTTAAATCAAAACAGGTCAAAGATGAGTATGTACATATTTGTCCATCTTCGTCCACATACATGTCCCCGTTCTAAATTACTAAACACCCTTAGTTTATTTGGTACTCTATTTTGACATATATGTAATTAGAATTTTTTTTGCGTTATTTGGCAATACAAAGTAAGAAAATGTGTTCATTTGACATTGAATTCTTGATAATATCATGTTTCCTTTATTGTAATTTTTATTTTGTATAAAAAATATATAATGAATTATTAAGAAGTAGACTTTAAGTTTAACTCAACCTCATAAAACCAGCTTATAAGGTGAGGTTTGCACCCACTTATATACTATGTATTACGAAGTAGACTTTAAGCCTAACTCAACCCCATAAAACCGACTCATGAGGTTGAAGTTTGCACCTACTTATATACAATGAAAGGCTCTAATCTCTAGTCGATGTGGGATCTCCAACACACCCCTCACGCCGAGACTACCAACTCGTGCGTGGGACTATATATTATGGGTGGTCCGATAGCGGCCCGATAGCGGGTGGCACGATAGGCCCAACAAATACTCGTTAGGATAGGCTCGAAATGGCTCTGATACCATGTTACAAAGTGGACTTTAAGCCTAACTCAACCCCATAAAACCGGCTCATGAGGTTGAGGTTTGCACCTACTTATATACAATGAAAGGCTTTAATCTCTAGTCGATGTGGGATCTCCAACACTATGAAATGTTTTAATCTCTAGTTGATGTGAGATCTCCAACAGACCCCTCACGCCGAGAGTGACAGCTCATGCGTGGAACAACATATTATGGGTAGTCAGATAACGGCCCTATAGCGGGTTGCCAGATAAGCCTAACAAACTCTCGCTAGGATAGACTCGAGAATAGCTTGATTTTAAATTTGGAACATGGGGCTTAGAGAATAACAAATCTCAGTAAGCAAACTGTGGAAGTATAAAAACATCAAAAGAAATAACCTATCTTAAATTTGGAACATGGGGCTTAGAGAATAACAAATCTCGGTAAGCAAACTACGAAAGTATAAAAGCATCAAATGACAAAGAACAGAAAAACTTACATAAATATTAAAGAGAACTGCAACCACCAAAATAGCATATCCTGCATTATACGAAGAAAATTCATGGCGAAGATGTCTTGCTACAAATACACAAAAGACGATAACTGGAACAATGATCAGCAGCAAGGTAACAAGCAGTGACCTAGCATCTGGTCCAAATATCAACCTTCCTCCAAATAGGAATTTCTGCATAAGATTAAGATATATATAAGATTGTAATTTTAATACGTAACAGAAATTAGTTAATTAAATAATAACACTACCGAAATTAGCCAGTAGCAAACAAATTTCCTAAAATGCTACATTTCAGAAAGTCGACATTACTACTCAGTATTGGGAAAAACCCAAGGTCCAAACATACATTCTAAATTTATATCAAAGTTTATCTTGGATCAGTTATTGGACCCACCTACCATATTATCCACAACAAGTATTGGGCGCGAGAGCTGCATTAAGAAAAACTCAAGTCCAACATTGACTAAAGATAGTACCTAAATAGATATAAATGTGAGGGCAACCCTCATTCTACAAGCTAGCTTTTGGTGTTGTCTGCTGAGTTAGGCCCAAACCACATGCGAAGACTTTGACACAACTTTTTGTTGAATTAATTCAATTTCACAGATTAAATAAGGAAACAAAATAAAATTAGAAACAATGTTTAGAAAATTGATTATTGGCAATATACTATAAAGATATTAGATGCTTACCCTTTATTTGTTTATTAACTTTCATTCAGTGATTTAAAACACAAATTCATACACATTCAAATTCTGCACACTAATAATGGGACAGATTACCTCAAATACTACTGTGGGAGATTGATTATCTTCGAAAAGGTATGGTTATTAACTACAGTTCTCCCGCCCTCAAAAACAACTAAAAAATGGAGTTGCCAAATGCAAAAGTAGACACCCAGAAGTTGTTGGTTCCCTAATGTTTAAAGCAAGCATGCCAAAAATGTTTTAGTGAGATGCAATTATGATATCTATCTCATAAATAGAATATTGAGCAGAGTGTTTTCTTTCATAATCATAACACCTCAGAAGATTTCAGCAATTTTCCCTACTTCTTACCTTAGTTCTGGTATTTGAGTATTTGGTTGTACCATCTATATACACTCATCCCATCATTGAAGTAAGTTGGACCCTCAAGTTCTTAAATGTGTTTTCAATGGCCATTCTACTCCAGGCTACAAGTTCTATGATTCCATCAATAGAAAACCTTTGTTAGCATTGTCTTTGAAAACTGTACTTACTTCCAAAAGCACTTCTTAAGGGGAAACTTTGCGTAAAGCTACACATTTGAAGTTTAACCTATCTCTCTTAAAGAACTTATACCTCAATATTGAATCCTTCCCAAATAGTCACTGTTCCAAACCCATATCTGTCTACAGGATTTCATACTTTACCTTCAAGGTTGATATTGAAGAAACTTCAAAGACTAATCAAAATGTCTTTGACAAATTCAAATGTGTAGTATTTGGGATTTGACAAAAAAAAAATTCAAATGAGGGCTTTGAGAAAACAAAAAAGGATGGAAGTTGACATATTTACCTATAAGGAAGAGATCCGTTGGCTTCAAATGACCTTTCAATTTGAAATATAAAGCTGGTGGAACAATAGAACAGTATAAAGTCTGACTTTTTGCAAAGGGGTATACACAAACCCACAGCACTGACTATGTATAGAGATGTTTGCACCTACCCAGGGCAAGGTCAAATAAAATTCAAGTTCTCCTATCTTTGGCAACAAAATAGGATCTCCTACAACATGACATCTCTTGAATGGAGATATTCAAGATAATACAACACATTGCAGTGGATGCTGCAAATGCATCAAGCTGTGGTTACGGTCTAGGAGATTATATGTTAAAGAGGAAATTTAGTGATGAATGACAATACTAGATTGGGAAAAATACAAGATTTTGTATGGGAGATTGTATGTGAAAGGAAATCTATTGATGAATGATGATACTAGGTTAGGAAAATACAGGATTTTGTAAGACTCAATTTACCAAAAAAAAAAAGTAACAATTTAGATCAAGGATTTATTTAAACTTGAATAGTTGAATCTAATTTCTGAAAGAAAAGACATTTGCGTAGAACCACCTTCTAAGGAGAACAGAGGGAGGATCTAAATATGTATCAACATAAAATCCCCAACCATAGACCAGTTTACCACTGCTTACTTTCTTCCAAAATTTCTGGGACATTATAAATCAGGATCTCAAGAAGATCCTCAGAAAATGCTTTCTAGACAGTGAAGCTAGGACAGTAATGACTATCATCATTGCTTTGGTTTCTGAAGGTTAAAGTTTAAAAATGTTAAGAAATTTTCAACTACTAGTATAGTCTCCCTTGTTAACAAGATTTTGAGCAAGGATTTAAAAAGGTTTTGGAAGATACCATTTCTCAAATGAAATCAGGTTTTGGATGCAGCTGTTAGAACCAATGAAATTAGCGATGAATATCATAGGTAGAAGTAGGTATGAAAAAGACCTATTAGCCACAATTAAGAGAAAGCTTATACTATTTGGGCAAGGAAAGGATTTGGGGAAAGCCTTAGGCAATGGATCTCAGAGAGCCTGTTCATGACTACCTTCTTAGTTTAGTTTAATGGGGAACTAAATTCTAGGAAACCACATTATCAATGACATCAAATAATTCATTCCTATAATTGGAAAACAATATTATCATCTCCTACTAGAGTTTTGGATTAGACAGGTGAACAAATTGATTGGTAATTCAGAAAGTAGAGATCTCCACTCATTCCAATAAATGGAAAACAATATTACGATCTCCCACTAGAGGTTTGGATGACATAACTGTTAGGGGAATATCTTCCTTTTGTTTCATGATCCCTTTTATCACTTAGCATCTCTGTATTGCTATCTGATTACAAGAAACTCTGGTACTAAAATATTTACACTGATTGGCTCAGTTGCATGCTCTTTTCACTAACAATAAGGGCTTGGAATTGTATTCTAACTCATCTGAAGTGTTTTCCTGCAAACCCTACTTTTAGTTTCTAACATATTTTCCTACTAGATATTTATAAAATTCCTTGGAATCCACCTAATAGCTTAAGCCTGTGGGAGAGTTGGCCCCTTGTCCTTAATATGGTATGGAAAGTCTTTCAAAGTCATCAACATGCAATGCCTTCTGCTCACATTTTCCATAATAAAAGTAAATTCAGTCTAAGGAAAGTGGGTCAAAGCATTGCAATGCTTCAAGCCCAAAGGGCTTATGCATTAGGAAATGTCTTACAAGGAGCCATTTAAAAAATATTAGTGCTAGAACTTACAACTTATACAGCTCCAACTACAATTAATAAAAATAAGAGCATTAATTATAAAAAAAAATGAAAGGTCTTGTAAACGTGGACTTCTGTGGTGGACACTTAACACTATATCAGCAATTTTAACCAAAAAAAAATAAAGAAATATGGATAATTCTTGTCAATCATAATTATTTAAGGTGTAGAGAGGCTTCTGTATGAAATATGGCCATCAGTCTGGAGCCTATTGGTATAGTCATTCTAATCCCACTCCTATTCTCCATCTAAATTTCTGGTTGGGTATCATAAGCTTTTATCATTGGACCACATGTGAGGCCAAGCCCCAGACCAAATACAAGCATATAACAAAAGTGATGAGAAAAAGTACAATATAGCATGTAGATCAATCTGATAGAACACGAATTGATAAACTAATAAAATGTGATTCTGAACACGGAAATCACACAATACAGCAATACAATTTCTGTCCAAAGAAAAACGGTTTCGTACAGAGAATATTCTGGATCCACGAACTGCAAATAACAACACCCTACTCCATAGTACACACCATAAATATACCATGATGATACATAACTAACATCAGTTAATTTTTATGAATAACTATCATCAAGGAAGTTTCGTATTCTAATAAAGAGCTAACACTAAACAACTAATAAAGGAAAAGTTATTTGCTATCTATCACATATTCTAATAATACATTACTGATCCAATCTTCTACTCATAACTGCCAATTACTATTACTATTACTTACACTTATATCTAGTAATACAAAACTGTTTGTGACAGCTATTATCAGTTCTCTTCCCAACATAACCGTTGTCAATTATTCTCCCACAATGCAAAAGAAACTAATGGCTAAATCACTGTTCACTCCTGGAGCTGATGCTTTTGGCAAATATGTTGGTGGTTGATGTAAATAATAAGTTTAACTGGATTTTTAGAAAGCCAATGACAAATATGTTTGGAATTCCATTGGGAAAGACCCAAACCATCCTTTGAGCAAAAGCTTATCTCTTGAAGATTTTACCCAAACCATGGATTTGAAATTCCAAACAGGACACCGGGACACTACAAGTGAACTGAGGTTGTTTAGAGGAAGTCTCCACAAGGATTTTGGTTCTACATGGAGCTGAAATTATTAGCCTCTCCAGTAATACTTTAATTCCAAAAAAGATAGTAGCTTAGCACTATCTCAAGCACAGAAACAGATAGAATATATTGACAAATTTCATCCAACATAAAGATGAAGCAATCCATTGATTCTAATTCAATCCTAGCTAAGACAATTTCTGTTGTATGTGAAAACTACCATAAAAAAATGCATATAGAAAATTGATCAAAAACAAGCTCAAGTTCATGATACTTCATACCTTCTTGAACTCCATAAAATCAAAACTGAACATGCACACCATTGAGCAGACAGATAAATAAAACAAGAAAAAAACTGTAAAATTAAAACTACTTTGTCCATGAGACAAAGTATCTCAACAAATTGAGGATAATGCTTCAGGCATCTTTCCCATATTACATATACAAAGTACAAAACAAGCTGCAGCTCCATCATTAACCTGGGAGATTGCACAAAGTTGAACAACCACATTAATTATTCTTTCAACTATGTCCTCCAATGAACCACTATCAAGGTTCCATCAGTTTTCTTCCAAAGTCAGGCTTACTCACACAAACAAACAAGATAAGGCTTACAGAAGACATACAAAACAGCTCATTTAATGTTTTCAGACTTCATAAAGCAGATAATCCCACTCCACCAGCTCTACATGAACAGAGACACCTGCTCCTAGATACCGACTATTACACTTCCAGTTTCATTCGTATCTCTTCAATTCAACACACTTTCAACTTTCAAGAGACAATAAGAACAGCATTAGTAATAAAAACCCATCATCATGAACAAGACAAAAGGGGACACAAATTATATATCTCTGTCACTCATTTACCCATGAGACAAACCAAGTTGTCCAGCCCAACCTTTGTCTTCAACCTAAACAAGATGCATGAGCCTGAAGTACAGCTTCACAGTTTTCACGCATCTCTCCCTCACTAGAAAAAAGACAAAACTCTAAGCAGATTACCAGCTGCAGCCAGCCAATAGCAGCTATTAATCACATTAAATTTTTCTTTCAACTGACTCCTCCAATGACCACCATCAATGCCTATCAGTTCAAACTCACAAAATCAAGAATCAAGCTTCCTCACACAAACAACGTTACAAAGACAAAGACAAAGACAAACCAAACCAAACAGCCCATTCAATTGTAAAATATTATAAAACTCCACCAACTCAACATACACTCACCTCCTAAATTCTGAAACCACACTTCCAAGTTAATATTTTCCCCTCTATCCTCACTCACAATTTCAACCTTCAACCAACAAAATCAGCAGAAATTCAAAGTGCAAACCACTAACCCCTTCAAAAATCCAAAAAATAAAATTACCAAAAACAACACTTCCCAACTCACAAAAACAAATCCAGCACATACCCATTTAACACATCAAACATAATAAGCTATACTCACGAAGAACAAGATAAAAAAAATACAGAGAAAGAACATTACATTACTTCCTTTCCATGCTTCATAAACGCGCTTGGTTGCCATTAAGAAGAAGAAGAAGAAGCTCTGCTGCAACAACTCCTTCTTATAATAACTCTTTGCAAACCCAAAACATGAAAGTTCTTCTCATCTCACCAACGCGTTCAACCACCCCCAAACGACCCCACCGCTGAACGGTAGTTCGATTCAGCGATTGAAGGGTCAAAATCCGAGGCTTCCACGATTTGGGTCTAGCGCGTGAAGAACCCTCCGCGAGAAACAAAAAGGGTAATTCAAAGACGGCGATTTTCGGGTTCGGAAATTGCAGGTTTGGTTTTTCGGGTAAATAAAACAAGCGAATAATAAAATATAAGAGAGAGAGAAAGAAAGAACAGAACAGTGTTGAAGAAAGAAGGAAGAGACACGGGTTTGCCTTGTTGTGTTGTGTGACCAGAAACCCTTCGCCAGTGAATGTGAAATCTCTGAAATTCACCACCTCCATGAAGAAGAGCGTTACCCAATTTTCTCACTTTTATTAATTTTCACCATTTTTTTTTTGTTTCACCATTTATTACTATTAATTGACTTTTACTTCATTGGTGTAAATATAAAAAAAAAACTCTTATTATAAAATATAATAATATACCATTTTCTCACACATCTTCTAATTGATATTTATTAAAGATGTTCTTTTATTTCTGAATAAAAACATATTGTCTATTAAAAGTGATTTAGTTGACAATTTAGTTGAATTTGTGAGAATGGTTCCACTGTAGCAAAATACATTACTAAGAAACCAATTATGTTTCCAATTTTGGAAAAAAATTAAGCTATTTATTTCAAGTATGATTTAAACAATAATCAGTTTCTTAGCTCATTAAGAATTTATCAACATTGTGCCTTAAGTACCTTAAATAAGTGGTTAAAAAACACAAAGACCTTTAATTATGAAAAATGAATTAGTAATATTGTTAGCTTTTAGGTAAAAGAGAAAACACATTACACATTGTAATTTATTATTTAATGATACATTTACTAAATTAATTGTTTACTTATTATTTATCATTTAAATTTAATCCCAACACTTTTAAAAAAATAAAAGGAAAATATTGAAGAAGAATTTTGTCTAAAATGTTGGTAGCTCTTAAATTTCTAATTTACAAGTTTGGAACTGATAACTTAATTTATTAAATTATTATATTAAAAGTATTTAATAAAAGAGTTGATAATATACAATATAATGCTATAAATTTTATTATATAATTAAATTATAAGTTTTTAAATAAAAATATATTATTATTTATTTATGGTTTTATATTTTTAAAATAATTAATTTTTTAAATATTTCTGTTTATTTTTAAAAGTTGCATGTCTTATTTTGATGAAGAGAAGTCGTTCTATAAAATGAGATAATAGAATAAGCATTAATCAAATTTATTTATTAGAAATTTATTTTTTATTTTTTTAATTTAAATTATTTTTATATAATAAGCATTAATCAATTTTATTGTGTGTGACATAACAATATAATATCTAATGAATTTTATTATTTCAATTTTTTTTAATTTAAACTACATAAAATTAAAAAAAAATCCAACATATACTAAAATAGTATAACAATTAATTTTTTTAAAATTAAAATAGATAATAATAAATAAATAAAATTAAGGATAGCAAAACAATAATTTTAAATATAAATAATGATAATAAAAATTAAATAAATTATCAACTGCAAGTTATTATAATTATAAATTACAAACTTTTAAAATAAGTTACTTTAAGGTAATTATTAAGTAGTATTATATTAATCAAACTAGTTTATAACTAATAGAATAAGATACTCGTCAGTTTATTATCTTACCAAGCACACTCTTTTACATTTATATTTCTTATTCATTAATAATATTATAAGTGTTGTTAAATGTAATGTATGAAATTTAATATTTATTTAACATTATATTCTACTTTTTTATTAATGTCATTGTATCATACTATTCTTAAAAAATTGTAATACAAGTACTTTATAATCCAAAATCTTGTACAATATCCAAAGTCTTAAATTTCTCTTATATCAAAATGTCCTCTTAAATAAGAATCAATCATATATTATATCAAGTTTTTTTATTATTAAAAAATTATGAAATAAAAACTAATTTTAAAAAAATAACTAATTACTAAATTAAATATTATTTTTAAAAAAAAAAAATTAAACTAATTTAGAATTGGAACCCACTTTGAGGAATGACATGAAGACAAAAGTTATGACAGAGATAGTAAAAAAAGAAATTGTTTCTCCATACTGAATGAAGACAGAGACAGAGAGAGAAGATTGAATGGGTGAAAAAATGGTAGAAATAAAAAAATAATAAAAGTGAAGTGAGAGTGAGTAATAGAACCTTTCACTTTCATTTTCTTTTCACTCACATGACTTATCCATGATCTTCTTAAATTTTCGTTTTCCTTTTCACCTGCTAAACTTCTATGGGATTGATGAAATAAATGAATGGAGAAGAAAGAGATTGAAGAAATAAAGTATTGTAGAAATTTTTTTTCCTTGAAGAATCTATTTGCAATAAATAAGTATACCTGTTTTTAGAAATTGAAAATCACGTCAATGAAATAGCTTTTTCCAAATAATATTTTTATATTATAATAAATTTAATTATATGTTTATAAATATAGTTAGCAGTACATTTTAAAAATAAACATTTCAAAACTAATATATTTAAATTATGTTTATAATATTACTCGTATTTATAAATATTATAATATATTAGAATGGGGAAAAAATACAATTACTTTAACTCTGTTTAAATGAATTTATGTAACTAAATTTAATTGGATTAGTTTGGATAATCTTTTGAATTTTAAAAATTCAAAATTAATGTGTGTCTCCTTTGTTTCAAGCTATGAAATGGTAGGTTGAGTCAGATCCAATTAAGGTAGCACCATGTCAAGCTCAGGTTGAGTTGAGTAGGCTCGGACATAGATCAAGTCAACTTAGGAGAAGGTCGAGTCGATTCAGTCTAGACCCAGGTCAAGTCGAGTTAACCCAAGCTTGGGTAGCGTCCACTCAACCCATGTCTAGGTTAAGTTGATTCAACTTTGATACACATCGCGCTAAGTCGGCCTAGATCCTGGTCGAGTCGAGTCTAGTTGAAGACAACCCAGGCTCAAGCTCAGCTTAGACCCAGGTTAAGCCGAGTCGGTCCATGCTCTAGATAAGTTGAGTCAGCCCAAGGCTATCTTAATTTAAGTTGGTCGAGCCTAAGTCGAGCAAAGTCAGACCGAGACTAGATAAAGTTAAGTAGGCCTTTCCTAATTCGAGTAGAGTTGACCTAAAACTAGGTCAATCCGAGTTGGCCCAACCTATGTTAAGCATAGTTAGCCCAACCTAACTCTAGCTTAGTCGACCTAGCCTAGGACTAGCTTAGTGGGCCCATGCCCGATCAAGCTTGAGCATGGGCACAAGTGATGTGAGTTGATTTTAGATTGACACATTTTATGGGTGGCACTTTGTTTATGATTTTTTATTTTTAGCAATGTAAGGTGAGATCCCAAAGAAGATCCCCACTGGACACGAACTTAACCAAGAGGTTAAGTAAGTGTGAATGTTCACTTCTATAGGGCAAAAGAAAAACACAAATATATGGTGATTATGGTGAATGGGGCAGAAATTAAAGAGCAAATGAAGCAAATAATGAATGAAGATGACCGAATGAAAAAGACATAAACAAGAACATAAAGAAGGAATGTAAATGGCATAAATGAAAGGAAGGAAAGGAGAAAAGATGAAGGAAGCTTATGGAGAATGGGGAGAATGGTCACGCTACTTGGAGGGTGGGAAACCCCAAGATAAGTGAGGAAGAGTCACCACTTGAAGTACTCACACAACTCAAGATAAGACCTAAAAATACTAGGAGACTATGCTCACTAATCACTCCTACAGAGTTTCCTTTCTATTTCAAAATTCAATGTGCCAATACATGGAGAAAGGCACCCTTTATATAGGAATGAGTGACTTGGAGGGCAAGATGAGTGGAGGGCAAAATTTATTTACAAAAATTGTCTCGTAAGAAGACCAAAAGAAAAAACATTTGATGCTCTGATTTATGCCCAGTTCTTCTTTTGTTGAGGTTCTTCCGACATTTGGTGGGGCCTTGTCTTGGAAGCTGAGATGACTTATCAAAGTGTGAAATGTCTCTTGTGTCCTTGGTCATCTTCTTGGCTATTTGGATTGTATCATGCCCCCCAAGTTGGAAAGAATTTGTCATCGAATTTAGAACTCCTGCAAATAACATAGTTAGTTTGTTCACATATAAGATATTGCTGTTGAACCAAGTGGTGTTCAAGTTTTGAAGAAATCCAAACCCTTTGAAGGATGTTGAAGCCTTGACTGTGCTTGATGTTGCTGTGCTGGTTTAGCTTAGTTCTGGGGTAGTTTATATGTTGTAATCCACCCTTTGATTAAATCTAAAGCATTAACATTCTCAATCTTTGTGAAAGTAAAATGTTTTCAAACTAAGTTAAAACAACCGATTGTTTTGTCGAAACAACCGATTGTTTGTACTTAGGTGTTTTGAGAAAAAGATTGAAAACTGTTTTTAAAATAGTTGAACTTGTTCCCGTATGCCAATACAGTCCCACATCGCTCAGGAATCGAGGTCAAGGGCAGTTTATATACTCCCTCCTCTCTTCACCCTTCGAGGCGCCTTTTAAGGACAAAATCGTGACAGAGCATCGACCTCCAAAGCGGACAATACCTCGGATGCAGTGATTGACCCTAGCGATGCTGCCCAACGACTTGAGGGCGGAACAATGGCGCCCACCATGGGACCGAAGAGGCTCCTTCGCCCCTCAACTAGGGGGATCCACTCCCCTTAGACCTCGACTGGGGGGCTTGTTCCCGTATGCCAATACAGTCCCACATCGCTCAGGAATCGAGGTCAAGGGCAGTTTATATACTCCCTCCTCTCTTCACCCTTCGAGGCGCCTTTTAAGGACAAAACCGTGACGGAGCACCGACCTCCAAAGCGGACAATACCTCAGATGCGGTGATTGACCCTAGCGATGATGCACAACGACTTGAGGTCGGAATAGAATTGTTAAGTACCAAAACAACCGATTATTTTTTTTGGGACCATAACAAAAAAACTATTTTCTGTTTGACTGAGCTTTAAATGATTTAACTGCTTACGCTCCAGTCATTAAATGCTTTGACCAATCTTTTAATGCAATTTAAGAGTTAGTTAAGATTTGATAACAAACTACATCTTTGAATATATTCAGAAAAACAGATTTGAGAATTAAGAATCTTTGACAAGTTTTTTCCTAAGAGTTTTGAGTTTTTCAAAGAACTGAGATTGCTAAAAGTTTGTGATTGATCAAAGTGTATGGAATAGGATTCTGCTTGTATTGATTTCAGATTATCTTATGTAACAAGTGTAATCCTTGTACTCTGTTGAACAAGTATTCGTTTCTGTGTTTTGCTGAGATTGGCTGTGTGTTCTTGAGGGGATCAAGATCAACAATCTTAGTGTTGGTGTGTTGATCAAGGGGAGTGTGTTTCTTGAGGTGTTCAAGGTCATTCTCTTGGTTGTTGTGTAAGTGATCAAGGTGTGATTGCTTAGTGGATTTCCTCAGGGTTCTGAGAAGACTGGATGTAGCTCTGGGTTTGGAGTGAACCAGTATAAACAACTGTGTACAATTTCTCTATCCCTATCTCTTTAAATTCAGTTTTGTCAATTAATAACTGGTATAAACAACCGATTGTTTCGGTAAAACAACCGATTGTTTTTCCAGTATTGTGCTTTTGCTTTATGTTTTGAAAAACTGAATTCTTAATCAAGGTTTTCTTGAAGTATTTTCATTCTAAGCTTAAAAGTTTACGAAAATCTTTCTTAAACAATTCACCCCCCTCTCGTTTAAGGCCATATATTCTAACAATTGGCATCAAGAGCTTGGTTCTTGAAAGTTATTCAAGTTGATCTAAAAACCATTTTTCTATGGCTGGAAAACTATCCTTTGAGGAAGGTGCTTCAATCTACAAACCACCTTTATTCTGTGGATTGAATTATAAGTTTTGGGAAGTAAGAATGAAAATCTTTATTGAATCTATTGATAAAAGAATTTGGGACTCAATTGAGAATGGTCCTTACATTCCAAAGCTCAAAAAGGATAATTCTTTCATTGCAAAACCTTTGTCCAAATGGCCAAAAGATGAATGTAAGATGGCCCAGTTTGATCGGTCTGCTCAAAACATTATAGCTTCTGCACTAGATACTAATGAATTTTTTAGAATATCAAAGTGCAAAATTGCTAAGGAAATGTGGGAGACAATCAAGGCTGCTCATGAACCAAAGGAAGCAACGACAAAGAGTCAAGCAAGAAGGAAAAGAAGGCAAAATAAGAAAAGCCTAAATCTTTGCTTCATGGCCAGAAGGGAGGATGACTCAAGAAGTGTAAGTTCATCAAACTCTTCAAACTCTGAAAATTATGGTCAATTGCTTCTAGCCTTTCAAGAAACGCATGAAGAAGCCAACCGATTGGCTCTCTTGAACAATCAGTTAAAAGAAAAGAACAGCTGGCTTGAAAACAGAGTAAAGGCACTGGAAGAGGATTTAGAAAATTCAAAAACAGATTTTGAAAATCTGGAAATCATTTACAAAAACTCCTCTTGCAAGTATGATACTCTAGTTTGTGAAAATTGCGAAAATCTTGAAAATAAGGTCCATTATCTTGTTAAAATAGTGGATAAGCTTTCTAAAGGCCAATCCAACTTTGAGAGTGTTCTAGCATCTTAAAACTGCGTTTTTGGAAAAGCTGGATTGGGTTTTAATCCACAAAACAAACAAGATAGATTTTCAAAATCATTTTCGAAAATGCCAGAAAAACAATCGATTGGACCATCGAAACAACCGATTGTTACATGCTTCTATTGCATGAGAAGAGGTCATTCTGTGAGGTTCTGTAAAATCAGAAAACATGTTGTTCCTAAAGGGCTTATGAAGTGGATTCCTAAGGGAAATAAAGCTTTAATTGATGAGTATAAACCAGATGGACCCACATTCATAAGGGGACCAAATCTTTGTACTTGAAAATTTGTTTTGTAGGAAATCTTGGAGGAGAGCAAGCAATTATTGATGGATTTCCTATGAGCTCTTCTTGGATGTTTGTTGAAGATGGTGCGGAAGCTTAATGGAAGAGATGAACAAGGTCCTCCTAAGAGGTGTGGTGACCTTGAAGGTGCATGAAGAGTGTGGAAATGGGGAGGTTCGGCCAGCCCCTTTGAAGGTGGTGAAATGAAGATTAAAACCTAGAAGCTAGGTAAGGAGTAATGTATGGCACTAAATTGGCAGCATAACAATACTCTATTCAATCTTGAAAATACAAGGTGTAGGCTCCTCCTTTTATAGGCTAAGGAGGACCATAATGCAACCCTAATGCTAATCAAAATGAAATGCAAATTTACATCACATGGAGCACATGGCCATGTGGAGAATCCTTCTAGAAAGTGACCAAATCTTTAGCAAATCTAGGTCAAGTCTCATGGAATCAAGTTTATGCTATTTACACCACAACTAATATTAAGCTATCCTTAATGGGCCTTCAAGTAGCATATACAAGGTGCTTCTTCTCTCATCCATAGCTTGGCCCAAGTCTCACATCAGTAGCTTGGTCATGGACCTAGTAATAGGTCCTAGACGGTCTACCCTTCCTTCTAAACGTTCTCCCTTTAGACGCTCTCCACCTTGTGCTAGACGCTCTTCACTTTGGCCTAGACGCTCCTTCCTTTGGCCTAGACGCTCTTGGTTAGGCTTTGGATGCTCACGTCTTGGCTCTTGTCTTCTTATATGAGGTTGTGTTTGGCCCTCTTCCATCATCCCCTCCCTCTTGAAAAGGATTTGTCCTCAAATCCAACGCTTTTTCTTCAACTAGGGGGATGGATGTGGCTGGATGGTGTCCATCATCTCCTCCTTCTTGAGAAGATCTATCCTCAGATCTACAGACTTGATCTCGAATAGCAGCCTCTTGTTTCGCCAAAGCTTGTCCTCCTGGATCAAACGACCACCTATAGAAATCATCAAATAAAGCATAGGTGTTAGTTTGAAAATCAATTTTACTATGTTGCAATTTTTGTTTTTCTTTTGGTTTTGGCAACTGTACCGACCCTGTAGTCGGGAGTGATGACGTGGCAGCAAGCGAAAATATAGGCGTGTTGAACGGAACACTTGGCTGATAGAAGGGAAGGACATCGGGAAGTCTATGTAGTCGCCAATCGTTAAGTTGGCGTGCTCCGATCTCTACATACCTAAATCGGCGGTCACCAGGCTTGTGTCGTAGTCGCCGTATGCGAGCTTAGACGACCAAGTGGTCAGAGATCGCCGACAGGGGGACATCGCTGAAAGATCAGGGAAGCTTGTTCAAAGCTTTCAAAGGGCACAAGTACGAAGGATGAAGTTATCAGATGATCATTCCCTAGCCAGAGGTTGAGGCCAGGGAACAGTTTACCAGAACATGCACGATGAGCAAGTAATGCAGATCGTGATAGCGACAGGCGAGACCACAGAGAAGGTGTGCATGGTGACACCCTATGCTCGCCATTAGAAGAGATCGCGCTCCAAGGCAGCTATGCACCAAGTTGCTCCTCATCTGAGTAACTTAGTCGAACAGCCTGAAGAGTAGAAGTGGCGCTCAAGCAGAAGACGTTCCAGATGGTGGATCTTATCGCCATTCCCAACATAGCAGCCAGGCTTAAGGCGCCTGAAAAAGTGGGTGACAAGGTGTTAGGACCAAAACCAAACGCCTGGTGTGAGTTCCACCAGAGTTTTGGTCACACTATTGATTCGTGTTTGGCCCTGGGATACCAGCTCGACGACCTGGTCAAGAGCGGCTTCTTGAACGATTACCTGCTGGACAAGAGGACGGGAATTGCGTCGAGCTCCCAGCCGGCAAGTGGTGAGGCTCAGCAGCATGAGATGCCCACTCATGGCGAGATCCACACCATCGCTGGAGGATTCTCGGGTGGTGGATGCACTGCGTTACAGAGGAAGAAATACGCAAGGTCTGTGATGACGGTGGATATGTTCGAGGATCACTCACCAGATGTGGACATCACGTTCACAAAGGAGGATCTTAGGGACGTTGTGCCTCACGACAACGATCCCATAGTCATCTCGCTTGTCACGGCAGGAAGGAAAGTCCACCGGGTACTGGTGGACCAAGGAAGCTCGGCGGATGTAATGTTCTGGCCGACTTTCACGCAGTTGCAACTACCCCTTGACCAGCTAAGACCCTATGGAGGGTGCTTGTATGGGTTCGCTGGTGATCAGGTGGAGGTCAGGGGGTACATCGAGCTAAGAACAACGTTCACGAATGAGGTGGCTTCGAGGACGGAGAAAATCAAGTACCTCGTTGTGAATGCCCCCTCAGCACATAACATTCTGTTGGGGAGACCAACCCTCAACAGAATAGGAGCTGTGCCCTCAACTAGGCACATGAAGGTTAAGTTACCATCGATGGAGGGGGTGGTGATCACCATCAGATCTGACCAAAAGGAGGCGAAGAAGTGCTATGAGAATAGCCTCAAGAATAAGAGGTCAGTAAGTTACATCACCACGACGCCGCCTCCCGATGTGAAGCCCAGGCCTGCAGAATGGTGAGTTGTTGATGCGGCGATGGAAGTGGCCGCCGAAGGCGATGTCACCATGATGGATGCTGAGGTTGAGGGAGAGAGCGCACGGGAAGAAGAAGCGAGGAACCGCCCAGAGGAAGCGAGGGAATCGGAAATCGTCAGGGCGGTGATCGCCAGGGAAACCAGACCCAAACCCGTCGAGGAGTGGCTCGAAAGGGAGATCGGGGGAAAGGTCTTCAAGCTGGGAAGATCTTTGGAGGTTGAGCTCCAAGACCAGATCGCCAAGGTGATAGAACGGCATCTGGATGCTTTTGCATGGTCTGCTTCGGACATGCCGGGAATTGACCCCGATTTCTTGTGTCACCATCTGGCAATGGACACACAAGTCAGACCAGTGCGGTAGAGAAGAAGGAAGTTCAATGAGGAGAGGAGACAGGCGATTAGGGATGAAACGCAGAAGCTCCTCGCCGCAGGCCATATCAGGGAGGTCCAGTACCCTGAGTGGTTGGCTAATGTCGTGCTGGTGAAGAAAAGTAATGGGAAGTGGCGCATGTGCGTCGACTTCACTGACCTGAACAAGGCTTGTCCAAAGGATTCGTATCTTTGCCGAGCATAGATGCCCTGGTCGACAGTGCAGCAGGGTGCAAGTTGCTGAGTTTTCTGGACGCCTTCTCGGGGTATAACCATATAAAGATGCATCCTATGGATGAAGAGAAAACTGCCTTCATGACCGAGAGGTCGTGCTACTGTTACAAGGTGATGCCCTTTGGGCTGAAGAATGCGGGGGCCACGTACCAAAGATTGATGGATAAGGTACTTGCACCAATGTTGGGAAGGAATGTGCAAGCGTACGTAGATGATATGGTCGTGACTTCGCCAGAAAAGAGCAAGCACGTCTCGGATCTGGAGGAGTTGTTCACCACAATCGCCAAGTTCAGATTAAAGCTGAACCCCGAGAAGTGCATTTTCGGCGTGGAGGCAGGGAAATTCTTGGGTTTCCTTTTGACTGAAAGAGGAATAGAGGCAAATCCTGATAAGTGTGCTGCCATATTGGCGATGAGGAGCTCGGCTACCGTGAAGGAGATGCAGCAACTTACAGGTCGAATGGCCGCTCTGTCTCGTTTCGTATCAGCTAGCGGAGAGAAAGGCCATCCGTACTTCCAATGTTTAAGGCGAAACAACAAGTTTGTCTGGTCGAAGTTGTGTGAAGAAGCCTTCGTGAAGCTTAAAGAGTACTTGGCGAGCCCACCGGTTTTGTGCAAACCCTTAGTAGGAACCCCTCTCAGGTTGTATTTTGCTGTGACTGAGAGGGCGGTGAGTGCGGTGCTCGCCCAAGATCAAGACCAGGCTCAGAAGCCTATTTATTTCGTCAGCAAGGTATTGCAAGGCCCGGAGGTGAGGTATCAGGTCTTGGAGAAAGCTGCACTAGCTGTAGTATTTTCGGCGAGGGGGTTGCGCCACTATTTTCAAAGTTTTACAGTGGTGGTGATGACCAACTTGCCCATCCAGAAAGTCCTGAAGAAGCCTGATGTAGCTGGGAGAATGGTGAAGTGGGCGGTGGAGCTGTTGGAGTTCGACATCAAATATGAGCCTCGAGGACCGATCAAAGGGCATATTTTTGCTGATTTTGTGGTCGAGCTCTCGTCAGAAGCAGCACGAGTTGAAGGGGATGATTTTCGTTGGGTACTCTCAGTGGACGGATCGTCAAACCAGCAGGGTAGCGGTGCTGGAGTCATTCTGGAGGGGCCCAACGGCGTGCTGATAGAACAATCCCTGAGATTTGCTTTTAAAGCCAGCAACAATCAAGCAGAATATGAGGCGCTGATCGCCGGAATCTTGTTGGCTAAGGAGATGGGGGCTAGGGTGCTGATGGCCAAGAGTGACTCGTTATTGGTCACGGGACAAGTAACGGGCGAGTTTCAAGCCAAAGATCCACAAATGGCGGCTTACTTGGAGTATGTGCAGGAGTTGAAGAGTTCCTTTGTCTCATTTGAAGTGGTGCATGTGCCCAGAGAGCAGAATGCCCGAGCAGACTTGCTAGCCAAGCTCGCCAGTTCGGGCAAGGGGGGTAGGCAGAGGACAGTGATCCAAGAAACTCTGAAGACGCCTAGAGCATTTATGGCAGACCACCTAGTTCTTCAGATAAGCAAGTCGACGGAAAAAGCGGCGAGGAGTCACAGGTCCTTGACTCAGGAGACCTTGAGATCGCCGAGAATAAGAGCATGTCGGGGGGAGAGGGTGAACATGACGCAGGTCTACGCTACGCATGAGCCAAACACATGGATAACGCAGTACCAGCGCTGCCTGGCAGATGGCCTTCTCCCGCTGGATCCGACGGAGGCTAGGAAGATAAAGAAGAACTCCAGCAAGTTCACCATGATAGATGGCGAGCTGTATAGGTTTGGGTTTACACACCCACTCCTAGAATGTGTGCACGGAGAAAAATGCACTAGAATTATGGCCGAGCTCCATGAAAGGATATGTAGAAGTCACGTCGGGGGTCGAGCTCTGGCTGCAAGAACTCTCCGTGCAGGGTATTACTGGCCAACGATGAGGGAGGACTGCAAGAAGTATGCACAATGTTGCAAGCAATGTCAGCAACACGCCGATTGGCTTAAGGCGCCTCCAGAAGAGTTAAGGTCAATTTACAGCCCTTGGCCGTTTCATACGTGGGGAATTGACATTCTGGGACCTTTCCCATTGGCGATCAGGCAGATGAAGTACTTGGTGGTGGCGATTGAATACTTCACCAAGTGGATCAAAGCAGAACCAGTAGCCCAGATCACCGCACACAAGATCGAGAGTTTTGTATGGAAGAACATCGTGTGCCGGTTTGGTGTGCCTAAGCGCCTGGTGTCAGACAATGGGACTCAGTTTGCAAGTCACCTATTGAAGAAGCTGTGCGAAGAGGTGGGAATACAACAGGTGTTTGCATCCGTCGAGCACCCTCAGACTAATGGCCAAGTAGAGTCTGACAATCGGGTGTTGCTAAGAGGTTTGAAGAGAAGACTAGAGAAAGCCAAGGGATCGTGGGCTGAAGAGGTACCCGACATAGTTTGGGCGTACCACATCACTAAGCAGTCAGGAACCCACGAGACCCCGTTCAGCTTGGTCTATGGATGTGATGCAATGATTCCAGTGGAAATCCAGGAGAGCTCGCCGAGATTCCAGAATTTTGTGGCGGAAGACTCGAACGAAGAAAGAAGATTGAATCTGGATTTGCTGGATGAGGTCAGGGAGGAGGCAAGGGTAAAGGCTGAGGCAGTGAAAAGGAGGATTGAGCGAAGGTATAACTCGAAGGTGATGCCAAGGCAGTTTAGAGAGGGCGACCTGGTGATGAGGAAGGCCCATCAGTACGAGATGGAAAACAAGTTATCGCCTAAGTGGACAGGACCGTTCAGAATAACCGAGGCGCTCGGGAACGACGCCTACCGCTTAGAGACGTTGGAAGGAGTGGCGATTCCTCGCACCTGGAACGCCACACACCTCAAATTATATTACAGTTAAATCTTTGTAAGTAAAAACGAACATGAAGAGATTTGCAAGCTTTCTGTTAAAACCGTTTGAAGGGGGCACTCTTTTTTCCCTAAGGAGGGTTTTTAATGAGGCCACCCAATAAAGAAGAGTTTTCAAAGAGTTTAAAGCATCTAAGATTGCATGCTTGTTGTGTCGAAAGTTTTAGAAAAAAGAACTTATCACTCGTATGTGATTCAAGGCAAGTTTAAAGTTATGCTACATGCTTTCTAAGTAAAAGTTTTAAAATCCCCATCGTTTTTCGGCAATTGGCGGCATCAGTTAAAGTTTTAAAGTCCTCATCGTCTTTCGGCGATCGGAGGCACCAACGATGACTAAAGACCTCAGCGCTCTCGTGCGTTTGGAGGCAAGAAAAGAAAAAGACCTCCTTGCCCTCGAGCGAGTGTAGGCGAGAAAGATTAAAAGACCTCCTCGCCCTCGAGCGAGTGCAGGCAAGAAAGAGAAAAAGTCCTCAGTGCATCCAGGGGGGAGGAGATGTACACCCTGGGCAAGTTGAGGCACCAGAAAAAGACCTTCTCGCCGTTGAGCGAGTTCAGGCAAGAAAAAGACCTTCTCGCCGTTGAGCGAGTTCAGGCAAGATAAAGTCCTTCTCGCCGTTGAGCGAGTTCAGGCAAGATAAAGTCCTTCTCGCCGTTGAGCGAGTTCAGGTGAGAAAAAGTCCTCCTCACCTCAGAGTGAGTTCAGGCAAGATGAACTGAAAAGTCAGAGGTGTTCGTGACCTTAAACGGCGGGAAGGGAAGGAAAACGCCTCTCCCCCTTTAAGCGAAACATCAATATTAACTTAGTAAGACCAGAGAAAGCTTCGACGCTTGTAGGCGGTGTGAAGACAGATAAAATCCTTCTCGTCTTGAACGAGTTCAGGTATGGCGTGAAGGGTGAAAGAAGTTTAAAAGATAGCTAAGGTAAGTTCAAAGAAAACACCTCGCTGTCCAGCTTATTGTTCTGAAACTCAGGGAGGTAGAGAAGGATCCGAAAGGCGCCTCTACCCCCCAGATGAGGGAACAATAGCCAAGTTATGAAGGCAAAGAAAGCTTACATCGCCAGAACTCTATGGCGATCAGAAGAATTCCAAGCGATGGCAGGAGTAAAGGCTAACCTTGCCGGGCAGATCAGGTAAACTGTATTGTGATACCAGTTTAAGTTAAAACCTGCTGCCAAGTAAGTGGATTATGTTGAGGTTTATTGCCTTAAGTATGCAAGTTGTATTAAGAGTCATCGTTTGAGAGTTAATAGTTGCTCAAATTTTACTTCGAGTTAACAGTTTGATAAATTGTTATAAGATTAACAGTTTGCTCGAGTTCAAAGCAGTGAGTGAACGGTTAAGCCCGAGGAATTGCTAAGTTAATTTGTTTAAGCGAGTTCTACCGGTTATGTTGGTTAATCACACAGCGAGTAAGAGGCGTTTGAGGCACGATATTAGAAAACAACATCTTAAGCAGAAGGAGTTATATAAAGCAATGTCAGTTCAAGTACATACGAAGAAGAATTACATATAAAAGTTTTTACAAACAGAAATGAGCACCAAGTTTCAAAAAACAAAATGATGGAGGGAGGCGATTAATCTTCAGAGGGCACGATCTTCCCATTCACCACTTTGTTGCAGATTGACACCATGGAGAGATCGAGCTCGGGATATTGGCACGAGACTTGCTCCAAAGCGGCGTCGAACCCGGCGGAAAGGACTTGGGCGGAGCTTTGCTCGAGCTCTTGAGCTTGTTTCTTCAGCTCGTCGGTTTGCTTCTTCAGCCCTTCAGTTTCTTCACGAGCCCGAGCAAGCTCTTCAGCAGCCTTTTTGTTTTCCTCCCGAACCTGGGCCAGCTCTGCAGCAATCTTTGTGTTTTCCTCTTGAGTTTTGGCGAGCTCAGCCTTGGTGTCGTCCCTCTCCTTCTCGACCTTCCCAAGGAGGACCTCCCGATCTGCCGACCTCTTTTCAAGGTTTTCCACCTTGGCCGCATCTGCTTTCATTGCAGCCTCCAAGTTGGCCACCTTGAGCCTGTAAGGTACAAGCTTACTCTCCAGCTCGATTTTCTCTTGAGCTTGGAGGTGCAGTTTTTGGTGCAGATCGGAGGCCTCCTTGCGCGCGCCTCTTAGTTCAGCATCCATGGCGTCCTCCAGCCTTGAATGGTCAATTTCTGCCATCATCAGATTGCAAGAAAGCTTCTCCGCCTCCATCCTTATCAGGCGGTTTGACTCCTTGAGCGCCGCATTCTCATCTTTGAGCTTCTTGCTCGAGTTCTTCACAGCCTTCGTTATAATTGAGGGGAGATCCTCTGCCATCATCTTCAGTTTGGTTGTGAAGGGTCCCCAGATCTCTTCGATGGAGGGGGGGAAGTTTGAAGTTGTTGCTAGTGGAGGTGCTGGAGGAGCTTGGTGCTGACTTTCACCACCACCCTCTTGAGTTTGAAGGGCGAGGGGGGTTTCCTGGCGTGGTGGTGAAGTCGGAGACTCAGTTATCAAAATTGGCGAGTTATGGCCACCTTCATCTCCTCCTGGTGCAGCCCCAGCGATAGAGGTGGTTGAAGGAGGACCCTCTCCAGTAGATACAAATGGCGTGGAGGCGCTCGGAGGATTCTCAATGAAGTTTGGGTCGCTGCTTTCAACCACGGGGGGTGCGACGGCCAAGGGAGTTGCTTGGACTGGTTGTGTTGGAGCTAGAGGTGAGGGCGGTGTTGGAGTTGGGAGTGCAGGTGGTGAAGAGGGAGCCACCCTTGTTCTTTTGGTGACAAGGCCATCCTCAGTCACCTCGTCATCTTCTTCTTCTTCTTGTACTACTTGAGGAGTTTTCCTCTTTGGCTTCCTCAAGACAAGCTTTTTTCTTTGAGGGGCGGCTAGTGCCTCCGAAGGAGTTGGACCTTGGGGAGGAGTTCTGCCCTGAGCAATGGCGATCTCCACTACCGAGTTGGGTACGGTTTGGGAGCCCGTCGCCAGCTTGTGAGATCGGGCGATCGCCCTCAGTTAAGCTAGTTTGCCTTTTCCCAACATGAAGTCTGCACAGGGTAGAAAATAGATGAGTAAGCACAAAAGCAGAAGCAAGATATACAAGTATATGCACGTAGGAATAACGCAAGCAAGTGGCACATGGATTCAAAATCAAGACCAATACAGAACAAGTAGAACGCCAAAGAATGGAATGGTAGAAACGCTAAGTTGCTTCCAGCACAAAACAAGAGTCTTAGTGCTGGGGTAGGGGCTGACCTATGTGAGCTTCAAGTTGGCCTCGGAGAACTCGAAGGAGATGATTGAGGCGGTAGGGAAGGTGATGTTGGCAGCTGCTACGCTCTTCTAGAAAAGGCAGAGATCTTTGTCTAGCTCGCCCATGTTGTCGGGACTCCTTGGCCTCCTGAAGCATTCTTTGGAGTCTTTGTTCCCCTTGTGTACCCAGTACAAGGGGAAACCGTCGAGCAGTGAGGGGTCTTGCTCGTTTGGGCGCACGTTGATGAACTTTCCTTTCCAGTCTTTGTAAGATTGCTGGAAGATTGAGAGGATTGACCTCCCAGCAATCCTGTTTAAGCTAATCCAGAGGCGGTCTCCGGGATTCTTAGCCTCGAACAGGAAAAGAAAGACATCTACTGAAGCCAGCAGCCCCAGGTGTGTGCAGATGATTTGGAACGCCCTTACAAACGCCCAGCTATTGGGATGAAGCTGGGCGGGGGCGATATCGAGCTCGGTTAGCAGCTCTCTTTCAAAGCGAGTAAAGGGAAGTCTGAGCTTCACTTTCTTGAAAAAGGTGGCGTAGAGGAAGCAGAACAACTCGCCGTTGTTCCCTTTGTCGTCCGCACAGATCGGCTCATCCGGGAAGCAGGGCAGCACGACCACCTTGCTATCATGTTCTTTGTGGAAGGAGAGGTCGGACTGGTCTCCTTTCCTTAGTCGGAGTACGCCCAACTCCGTGTTTATTGAAGAAGTCTCTTTTAACAAGAGTGGGGTGGCCCAAGGGTAGAGTTCCTTGTAATCTTTTGGAGGCAGGGAGGCTCCTCCGGCGATCGGTGGAGTTGCCTGAGCGGGATTGGTGTGAGAAGAAGCAGGCCTCTCAGCCTGATTAGAAGGAGCATCAGAGGCTCGTGGTGGATTGCGTGCTGGTGGAGGATTTGCCCCAGGAGCAACCGTACGCGTTTGGGGTGGAGGGTTTCGCGACGAAGAAGGAGGGTTCGCGGTGGATTTTGTGTGAGCCATCGCAGGAACTGCAAAGGAAAATGAAAGGGATGAAACAAAGCCAACAGAACGACTCGATTGAGAACGAAGAAGACAGAGCGAACGAACAAGAGTTCGCTGGGATGAACGTGACGAAGAACAAAGCCCTAAGCTACGAGAGAAGGAGAAAAGGAAAAAACAGCCCACAACATATGCTTCAGACAGATAATGGATGATGCGAATCGGTTAAAATGCAGCAAATATCAACAGAAGAAGTAAAAGGGGTACCTTTTTGTGATCAGATGAGCGTTGAAGAGAGTTGGAGATTGAGAGAGTTGAGAAGCTTCGTGGGTTCGCAGAGAAAAACTTAAGAACGTTTGAGAGTGCAGAAAGATGATGGAACAGTGGAAGTGCAAGGGGTTTAAAGGTTTTTCGAACGTTTTTGGAAGCGCAAACGACAGCTGAAGATGACCGTTGATGAAGCCACGTGTCGAGCGATTAGAAAAAGGGGTTTGGTGGAGCGTCAGGAAAACAGAGGGTACGAACGTTCGGAATTCCGTGCTAGCGCCACGTAGATCGACGGTGATGTGACCTCTTAGTCTTTTCGCTGGACAAGTCTTCGCTTAAGACTGGGGAGCTTGTGTACCGACCCGGTAGTCGGGATTGATGACGTGGCAGCAAGCGAAAATATAGGCGTGTTGAACGGAACACCTGGCTGACAGAAGGGAAGGACATCGGGAAGTCTGTGTAGTCGCCAATCGTTAAGTTGGCGTGCTCCGATCTCTAGCATACCTAAATCGGCGGTCACCAGGCTTGTGTCGTAGTCGCCGTATGCGAGCTTAGACGACCAAGTGGTCAGAGATCGCCGACAGGGGGACATCGCTGAAAGATCAGGGAAGCTTGTTCAAAGCTTTCAAAGGGCACGAGTACGAAGGATGAAGTTATCAGATGATCATTCCCTAGCCAGAGGTTGAGGCCAGGGAACAGTTTACCAGAACATGCACGATGAGCAAGTAATGCAGATCGTGATAGCGACAGGCGAGACCATAGAGAAGGTGTGCATGGTGACACCCCGTGCTCGCCATTAGAAGAGATCGCGCTCCAAGGCAGCTATGCACCGAGTTGCTCCTCATCTGAGTAACTTAGTCGAACAGCCTGAAGAGTAGAAATGGCACTCAAGCAGAAGACGTTCCAGATGGTGACACGTGTACAGCTGGATGCGAGCCACGTATCCAGAGTTGTAACCGTCAGGAGAGAGAAAATGCACAGGTATATAAGGAACTCTTAACAGATTCTGAGGTACGCGCGTTTAGAACACTTCTTTACGCTTGTGAGAACACTTGAGTACGCTGAGAAAGATTTTGCACGGTTCCTTGAGTTTTAGCTTTTCTCTCTTAGAGTTTTGGTGATTCTGTCACTGACTTGAGCATCGGAGCGCGATCGGCCGCAGTGGCGCCACTCTGTCTTTTTCAGGTTCTTGAGGAGAATCGAGGTGTGAAGGACGGAAGCTAGCGTGGTGCAAAGCCGATCCAGAGGGAGATACCTTTGACGTGACAAGATTCTTGCGTTTTGGTCAACCGGCAGGATCAGCAACTTTGGACAATGTTTCTCTTTTGATTGTTGTACGTGTTCTCTAATCATCTTATGCATTTTGAAATGTTCATTTGTGGTTACTTTCTCTTTAGGCATAAATCCTATAGGAGATGGTAACAACTTAAAAGGAGAAAGATGATTTAGCCCACATATAACCTCAAAAGTAGAAATACAAGTAGTTTTGTGAACTACTTTATGGTATGTATGCTCATCTCTAGAGTTATGTTTGTCCTTTATGATTATTCTAGGCATAGTAGAAAGAGCTAGATTTTCAAATGTATTTTGACCATGCCTTTGAGGATGATAAGAATTTAAAGTGTACAACTTAGTTGCAAGTTTTCCAAAGAGAATCCTCAAATCATGGTTTGCGAAATTTGGAACTCTATCCAACACTATGCTTGAGGATAAACCATGAAGATGTAGCACTTCTCTAGAGAAGAGTTTATCCATGAAAATCGAATCAAAACCTTTTGTTGTCCTAGAAAGCTCTAATATGAAGTTTGTGTCTTCCCAAGGATCATTTACAAAAGGTGAAGGAGTATAGAGTTCTTGAGACATTGCATTAGGTGTAGTTTGAAAACAAGAATTGTACCTAAGGTAATGTCTTTGAACCTCTTTTCTCATGGGTGACAAAAGTTTTCCTTTTAAAAGCTCTAGAGTTTTATCAACTCTAATTTGGCCCATGAGTTCTCCTTCATGAAGACTTTTTCTCTTATGTGTAAAGATAGTCTCGTTGTTACAACCATTGTTTATGAGAATTTGTACACTTTGCAATGGTTGTTTCAATAAGACATGACAAGTTTCTTTAGGCACTACTTCACATAAAAATTTGTTTTTGTAGATGCTTATAGATAACTTGACATTCACTTGGTGATATCCTAGCACATATGAGAAATAATCTACTTTATCTTTATCTATGCAAGCTTCTTTTAAAGACTCTTCTTTTTTGCTTATGCTTGCAAGTGTTCCTTTACAAGAGGTAAGGCTAGGTTGTTAAACAAGAAGCATGTTTTCAAGGGTATTTTCAATGTGCTTGCCTTGTTGAATGACCTTGTGGGAAGGAACACTCTTCTCCCACGCCTTTTGTTTCCCAAAAGTTTTCTCTTTTTCTATTTTCTCTTCATCCCTCTTATGTTTCATTTGTATTTGGTCTTTTACCACTTGGGAATGTGGTTAAGGGCTAAGTACAAACTTTTTGTGCTTGTGGATGAAGGAAATCTCGTTAGTTAGACCATCATGCAAGGTTTTCTTATCAAATTGCCATGGTCTACCTAATAAGATGTGGCAAGCTTCCATAGGTACTACATCACATAAAACTTTGTCTTTGTAGTTATCTATAGAAAACTTGATTTCCACTTGTTTGTCTACACGTAGTTCCCCATTCTCATTGATCCATTGTAAATTGTAAGGTTTTGGATGAGGAACTACTTGTAGATTTAGTTTCTCAATCAATCTAGTGCTACAGCAATTGCAGCATGATCCACCATCCACAATGAGAGATCATATATTTTCTAAAACATTGCATCTAGTATGAAAGATGTTCTCTCGTTGTGTCTCGATGGATGCACTAGGTTGATTGTGGAGGATTCTTTGAATCATCAATAAGTCCCCCTCCAAAGGATTTATCCTCTCTCCTTCCCCCTTTTCTTGTGTACTAGGTTCATCCTCACCACTAGTGTACTCATCTTTTCCTTTTAAGAACAAAGCCCTTTGGTTTGGACATTGTGCTTGCACATGCCCTCTTCCAAAACACTTAAAACACTTGGTGTCCCTAACACGGATGGGTGGGGTGGAGGCATCTTTTACTAAAGGTTTGGTAGTTTCTTTGGGTTCTTCTCTAGATGTGCTACCTTCCCTTTTAAATTCTTTCTTGGGATAAAAGTTGGAGTATGAACCCACCCTTTGACTTGAAGTTTTGCGCAAATTTTGTTGTTCAACTTTAATGCAAAGTTGAACCAAGTCATTCAAGTCTTGGTAGGGTAGAAGTTCAACTTTATCCCTTATCTCAAGGTTGAGCCCACTTAGAAACCTAGATATGGTGGTGATCTCTTCCTCTCTAATGGATGCTCTCATCATGTAGAGCTCAATTTTCTGCCTATACTCTTCCACACTCATGTTCTTTTGTTGGAGTCTTTGGAGCTTGTCCATTAACTCCCTATGGTAGTAGGAAGGTATGTGGCGACGTCTTAGGGCTCCCCTAAGGTCATTCCAATATTCTATGGGAGGCTCCCTATGAAGACGTCGGTCTCTCTCTAGAGAGGTCCAACAATACACGACATTACTTTGGAAATTAAGGGTTGCTAAGGGTACCTTCCTTTCTTCACTCACCCTATGGCAAGCAAAGAGTTGCTCTACTTTCATCTCCCAATCTAGGTATACCTCTACATCTTCCTTACCATAGAAATGGGGTAGGTCTACCCTTACTTCCCTTGGGCTCTCTTCCTCTCTTCTTCTAGTTCTCCTAAGGGGTGGTTGGTAGTAATCATGGATTCTAAGGCTTCCCTCCCCTAGAGATTCTTGGATTTGTGAAAGAGATGCATGGTTATTGGATTTTTTTGAACTTTGGGATTTCTCTTCCTTTGCTCTAGCTAACTCATTGATTTTAGACTCGTTTTCCAATTGTCTATATGAAATGAGTTGTACGTCCTTTGCAAGTTGTTTTAAAAGAGATTTCATGGACTTTACATCACTTTCAATAGACTTTGCAGAATGAGAAGGAGAAGACATGACTAGAGCTTTGTGTATAGAAGTGTTTTACTTTGAGAAAAATTAGGGAAGTTAAAGAAGGTAGTTTTCCAGGTAAGAGAGGTGAGTCACAATGGACTACTTAAATACCAAGTCTTGCCTTAGCCAAAAACTATTCCTCAATGTCTTCACACAAATCTTTCTCTTGTAAACCACTTACAACACAATTAAGTTGGAGAAATCAAATTTTTAATGCAAGAAAACAATGCAAACTATCTAATCAACCAAGCAAAATTAACAAAGCTTAAACAAGACAAAACAGTTTGATAAGCGTAGCTAATTAAGGCAAAAAGATGCAATTAAAGCAATTAACAAAAACTAGGCTAGATAGTTCTAAACTAGTCGGCCCTAGGTGAGGCTTCTTGGACACTTGGAGCCCTTGAAGACACACTCACCGTCTAATTGCTTAATTAAAAAAGTAATTAACAAGAGTTAAGTTGCAAAGAAATTAGATGGAACTCCCTTTGTTGATTTTCTATTAGCACTTCCTTTGTTGTCTCCTCTATGTTGGGCCCTCCAATGTATGTGGTGTATTTAGAAAGTGTTTGTTTCTGCCCCTTGCCTTTGTTCCTCTTGGAATTAGGTAATTAATTCTTCAATCCAGCACCTATTAAGCAAACTAGACTCTCCTCAAGTCAATTCCCACTCAATCAAGTACCAATTGATAATTAATCCACCACCAAGCTTAGAGGTCAAAGAATTAAAGCAAGAAACAAATTAATTTGAAAAACAGTACCACACAAATGGAATTAAATGTGACAACTAGAAAGAGTTTCAATGAAATATTAGACAAGCAAATAAAAGGTACTCAAAGAAAGGATGGCACACAAAATGGAACCTAAGGAATAACACTAGATTTGATTTCAAAATAAAAAACAGCACCATTGAAACAAGTTATTATGCGTGATTTTCACAGATTTATGTTGAGCTGGACTTTTAATATTTGCTTCTGAAAATTGATATTCAAACAGATCAAGATCTCAACAAATTTTTGGCATTGGTTTCACTCCAAACGCATGCAACAATTTTTTTTAATAAATTTTCTAAAATCAGTGCTCAGATTCGCCAATTGTAGCGTCAGGATTGCACACTGTTTTTGTAATATTTATCATTTTTTTTCTATTTGTTTTTTTGAACTGATTCTTTTTTGTCCTCTTGATAACACCTCAATCTTGCAAAATCCAGAGGCCCTCATAAATTTCTTATGTGTATTTTAATTTTCATAAGCAAAATCAGCCAAAACAGAATGGTGTAAAACAGAGGATTCTATAAATCTGGAAATAAAAACATAATGATATACCAAAAGAAACACAATGGAATTAGTGAAAGGAATTTGTGTGGATCTAACACACAAATATGAACTCAAACTAAAAATAAAAAACACCAAAGGATGAAAAACACAACAGATTCAGATCAAGCATTTAAACCAAAAACAAGAAACAAATAAGCCAAAAAAAGTACTACTAGGATTTGATGACATTTTTGGAAGAAACATGACTAGACAAAACACATATAGATTCAGAAATTAAAAGACTCAAATGAACACAATATGAACCAATTAAAATTTCAATAAGGACTCAAATACCTAAAATAAAAAACAGAAACACAAACTATATGGAATTCTACCAAAAATTGCACAAAGATTGCTCAAGAACAATTGAACAAGATGCACCGATTGGAAAATTCCAAACAGCACACCAATTCAAAACGAAAATTAAAACAACAAGACAATATGGAAACAAGATGAACAACTAGGAAATAAGAAGAACTCAAAAGAAAAGACACAAAGAGATACTCATCTTTGAAGAACCATAGCTCATGATACCAAATGATGGATTTCCTATGAGCTCTTCTTGGATGTTTGTTGAAGATGGTGCGGAAGCTTAATGGAAGAGATGAACAAGGTCCTCCTAAAAGGTGTGGTGACCTTGAAGGTGCATGAAGAGTGTGGAAATGGGGAGGTTCGGCCAACCCCTTTGAAGGTGGTGAAATGAAGATTAAAACATAGAAGCTAGGCAAGGAGTAATGTATGGCACTAAATTGGCAGCATAACAATAC
Organism: Phaseolus vulgaris; assembly: GCF_051622355.1. Taxonomy (NCBI): domain Eukaryota; kingdom Viridiplantae; phylum Streptophyta; class Magnoliopsida; order Fabales; family Fabaceae; genus Phaseolus; species Phaseolus vulgaris. The sequence continues at coordinate 28,145,728 of NC_143501.1, read as the reverse complement.
TCTATTCAATCTTGAAAATACAAGGTGTAGGCTCCTCCTTTTATAGGCTAAGGAAGACCATAATGCAACCCTAATGCTAATCAAAATGAAATGCAAATTTACATCACATGGAGCACATGGCCATGTGGAGAATCCTTCTAGAAAGTGACCAAATCTTTAGCAAATCTAGGTCAAGTCTCATGGAATCAAGTTTATGCTATTTACACCACAACTAATACTAAGCTATCCTTAATGGGCCTTCATGTAGCATATACAAGTTGCTTCTTCTCCTATCCATAGCTTGGCCCAAGTCTCACATCCGTAGCTTGGTCATGGACCTAGTAATAGGTCCTAGACGGTCTACCCTTCCTTCTAGACGCTCTCCCTTTAGACGCTATCCACCTTGTGCTAGACACTCTTCACTTTGGCCTAGACGCTCCTTCCTTTGGCCTAGACGCTCTTTGTTTGGCTTTGGATGCTCACGTCTTGGCTCTTGTCTTTTTATATGAGGTTGTGCTTGGCCCTCTTCCATCAACTATGGTACTTGGATAGTGGATGCTCCAAGCATATGACACGGGACAAATCAAAGTTCCTGAGTATCTTCTTTAAGCAAGAGGGTCATGTCACCTATGAAGACAACAACAAAGGAAGAATCCTTGGGAGAGGATCCATAGGAGATGAGAACATCTTGGTAATCCATGATGTGCTTTTTGTTGAAGGCCTAAAGCATAATCTGCTGAGCATTAGCCAACTTTGTGACAAGGGTTATCAAGTGATGTTCAAGTCAAACACATGTGAAATCTGTCTACCCAACACCAAAGAGGTAATGTTGGTAGGTAAGAGAGTTAATAATGTGTATCTTCTAGATATCTCTTCACCATGCTCAATTGGATGTCTTCTATCCAAGCAAGATGAATCTTGGCTTTGGCATAGAAGAATTGCTCATATTCAGATGAATCATTTGAACAAGCTAATTTCAAAGGATCTTGTGATTGGGCTGCCAAAACTCAAGTTTGAGAGGGATCACATTTGTGAAGCATGCCAAAAAGGGAAACAAGTGAAAAGTTCTTTCAAAATTAAAAATGTTGTTTCTTCTTTGAGACCTCTTGAACTTCTTCACATGGATCTCTTTGGACCCTCAAGAACTATGAGTCTTGGTGGAAATTATTATGCTCTTATTATTATTGATGATTTCTCTAGGTACACTTGGACTCTTTTCTTGGAATCAAAGAGTGATGCCTTTGCTGCATTCAAAAAGCTAGCAAGAAGACTACAAAACACAAAGAATAACAACATAGGCTCTATAAGGTGTGATCATGGAGGAGAATTTCAGAATGAGAAGTTTAGCAAATTCTGTGAGAAGTTGGGAATTCTGCACAATTTCTCTGCTCCAAGAACACCACAGCAAAATGGAGTGGTAGAGAGGAAGAACAGGTCTCTTGAAGAGCTTGCAAGGACAATGCTTAGTGAATCATCACTTCCTAAGTATTTTTGGGCAGATGCAGTGAGCACCTCTTGTTATGTGATGAATAGGGTGCTTATAAGGCTCATTTTGAAGAAAACTCCATATGAACTTTTCAATGGAAGAAAGCCCAACATCAGTCACCTCAAAGTCTTTGGCTGTAGCTGTTTCGTTCTCAACAATGGAAAGGAAAGCTTGGGAAAGTTTGATGAGAAAGCGGACCTTGGTATCTTCATTGGTTATTCACTCACAAGTCATGCATATAAAGTCTACAACAAGAGGTTGATGACTGTAGAAGAATCAGTTCACGTTGTCTTTGATGAGGTAGATCGCAGAATCAGTCAAATCCCAAAGACCAGTGCTGAAGAAGATGAACAGAACATCAGTTTGGAGAAGCTGGAAATCTGTGTAGAAAAACAACCGGTTGATTCGCAGAAACAACCGATTGAAATTTTGCAACAGAGTGAGCTGCCCAAGGAGTGGAGGATTCCTAGAGATCTGTCAGTGGAAAACATTATAGGGCAGATAAAGGAAGGTGTTTCCACAATTCCTGCAGGCACAGAGCTTTTGTCTCTCAAATTGAACCAAAGTCAATTGAGGAAGCTCTCAAGGATGAGAAGTGGGTTGAAGCTATGCATGAAGAGCTAAATCAGTTTGAAAGGAATGAGGTATGGTTTCTTGTCCCTAAAACTAATGAAATGAATATTATTGGTTCGAAATGGGTTTTCAGGAACAAGCTAGATGAGGATGGTGTGATCACGAGGAACAAGGCAATGCTAGTTGCAAAAGGCTACAATCAAGAAGAGGGCATAGATTATGGTGAAACCTTTGCTCCTGTTGCTAGATTGGAGGTTGTGAGGCTGTTGCTGGCTTTTGCGTGTATGAGTGGTTTTAAACTCTTCCAAATGGATGTCAAGAGTGCCTTCTTGAATCGCTACATCAATAAGGAAGTCTATGTAGATCAACCACCGGGATTTGAAGATCACAAGTATCCCAACCATGTCTTCAAGTTGAAGAAAGCTTTGTATGGTCTGAAACAAGCTCCAAGGCAGTGGTATGAGAGGCTTAGCAACTTTATGCTATCTCATGGATATGAAAGAGGAATGGTAGACAAGACTCTCTTCATCAAGAAGTCAAATGCAGAAATAATTCTTGTGCAAATCTATGTTGATGATATCATCTTCGGTGCTACACAAGATAGATTGTGTGAAGAATTTGTGGCTGCAATGCAAGGTGAGTTTGAAATGTCTATGATGGGAGAACTATCTTTCTTTCTTGGATTGCAGGTTAAGCAAACGAAGGATGGGATCTTCTTGAGTCAATCAAAGTATTGCAAGGAGATTCTCAAGAAATTTGAAATGGAGAGTTGCAAAGAAGCAAGCACTCCAATGCCATCAAGCTGTTACATGGATGTTGATGCTGCTGGAAAGAGTGTAGATCAAACAAAATATAGAGGATTGATTGGATCTTTGCTATATCTAACAGCTAGTAGGTTGGACATCATGTTTGCGGTGTGTCTATGTGCAAGATATCAAGCAAATCCTAAAGAGTCACACTTCAAAGCTGCAAAAAGAATTCTGAAATATCTCAAAGGAACATCATCTGTAGAATTATGGTATCCTTCTCACTCTCCAATACATTTAATTGGTTATTTAGATTCTGACTTTGCAGGTTGTAAGCTAGATAGAAAGAGCACAAGTGGCACTTGTCACCTTCTTGGCTCAAGCCTAATCTCATGGCATAGCAAGAAGCAAGCATGTGTTGTTCTCTCTACTGCTGAGTCTGAATATATAGCTGCTGGTAGCTGCTGTGCACAAATTCTATGGCTCAAACAACAACTTGCAGACTTTGGATTACAAATCAGCAAGGTTCCTTTGATGTGTGATAACACAAGTGCCATCAATCTCACCAAAAATCAGATTCAGCACTCAAGGACCAAACATATTGAGATAAAGAATCATTTCATCAGGGATCACAAAATGGGAACTGTGAAGTGAAGTTTGTGGAGACCAAACTGCAGTTAGCTGACATCTTCACAAAGCCTTTACCAAAAGTGAGGTTTTTCTTCTTAATAAATGAGTTAGGTATCCTTGATTTTAATAATCTCTCCTAAATCTGTTTTTGATACATGCTAAAGTCCTTTTGTGAAGACAAATAGGGGGATAATTAATTGGTTCTTGTATTTCTTTATCTGATACTGTATAAAATGTTAAAATATCTGATATGAAAGTGTTTTCTGCTGCTGCTGATATAAACAACCGATTTTTGTGTAAACAACCGATTGTTTATCATGTTTTATTCTTTGATGAGTAATAAACTGACTTGCTGCTGTAAGAAGCTTTGGACAGTATAAATGCTATTTTTGCAGGAACTACTTCAGATTTAATCAGATCAAACACAAGCACCAGGGATTTGTCTTCATCAAATAGGGGGAGATTGTTGAACCAAGTGGTGTTCAAGTTTTGAAGAAATCCAAACCCTATGAAGGATGTTGAAGCCTTGACTATGCTTGATGTTGTTGTACTGGTTTAGCTTAGTTCTGGGGTAGTTTATATGTTGTAATCCACCCTTTGATTAAATCTAAAGCATTAGCATTCTCAATCTTTGTGAAAGTAAAATGTTTTCAAACTAAGTTAAAACAACCGATTGTTTGTACTTAGGTGTTTTGAGAAAAAGATTGAAAACTGTTTTTAAAATGGTTGAACTGTTAAGTACCAAAACAACCGATTGATTCGAGGAAACAACCGATTGTTTGTTTTGGGACCATAATAGAAAAACTGTTTTATGTTTGACTGAGCTTTAAATGATTTAACTGCTTACGCTCCAGTCATTAAATGCTTTGACCAATCTTTTAATGCAATCTAAGAGTTTGTTAAGATTTGATAACAAACTACATCTTTGAATATATTCAGAAAAACAGATTTGAGAATTAAGAATTGATCCTGCCTGTTGACCAAAACGCTGGAGCCCTGCCTCGTCAAACTTGGATCGACTTCTGCGCCGTGTTAGCCTCCGTCCTTCACCGCGATCCACCTCAAGAACCTGCAAAAGACGGAACGGCGCCGCTGCGGCCGATCACGCTCCGACGCCCAAGTCAGCGACTGAACCACCAATTACTTAAGAGAAAAACTCAAGAACTCTAAGGAACCGTAACAAGTTCTCTCTCAGCGTACTCTCGTTCTCGCAGTTGTAAAGAAGTAATCTAAATGCGTGCGTACCTCAGAAGTTCGTTGGAAACTCTTATATACCTGCGCACTTTCTCTCTCCAGACAGTTACACTTCTGGACACGTGGCTCGCATCCAGCTGTACACGTGTCACCATCTGGAGCATCCTTGACTTGGGCGCCACTTCTTACTCTTCAGGTTTTTTGGCTAAGTTACTTATGCATGATACACTCAGTGCATAGATGCCGTGGAGCGTGATCTCTTCCGGATGGCGAGTTCGGGTGCCTTTGTACACACCTTCCCTGTGGTCTCGCCGGCCGCCTTCATGATCTGCCCTACCTGCTTCACCGTATATGTTCAAGTAAGCTGTCTCCCGAGCTCATCCTCTGGCCAGCTGGGAAATGACTATCTGCCTTCATCTTCGGTGATGTCCTTGTTTCGGCGATCTCTAATCACTTGGTTGACTGGGTTCACATCTGGCGACTTCATCTTTAAACCGGTGACTGCCGGTTTAGGTATGCTGGAGATCGGAGCACGCCAACTTAATAACTGGCGACTACACGAGCCCCCCCGACTTCCTTGCCTTCTGCTAGCCAGGTGTCCCGTTTAACACGCCTTTATAATAGCTCGATGCCACGTCAACACTTCCGACTACCAGGGCGGTACACAAGCCCCCCAGTCTTAAGCGAAGACTTGTCCAGCGAAAAGACTAAAGAAGTCACGTCACTACCGATCTACGTGGCGCTGGCGCAGAATTCCAAACGTTTGTACTTTCTGCTTTCTTGACGCTCCACCAAACACTCTCCCAATCGTCCGACACGTGGCTTCATCAACGGTTGTCTTTAGTTGTCATTTGCGCTTCCAAAAATCATTTGAAAAACCCTTAAACCCATTTCCCTTCTACTGTTCCATCACCTCTTTGCCTTCTCAAACGCTCTGAGTTTCTTCTGCAAAAACCCACGACGCTCTTCAACCTTCTGAATCCTCAACTTCCTTCAGCGTTCTTCTGATCATCGAAAGGTACTCCCTTTACTTCTCCTGTTAAGTTTTTCTACATTTTAACCGATTCGCATCATCCATTAACTGTCTGGTGCATACGTTGTGGGTTGTTTTCCTCTGTTTCTCCCTTCTCGTAACTTAGGGCTTCGTCTCCATTACAACGAACTTTCATTCGTTCGTTTTTCACCCTTCCTTCACAATCGATTCAACCTCTGCAACCTTCGCTCACCTTTCCCTTTCTTTTTCCTTTGCAGTTTCCGCGATGGCTCGTTCAAAGATCACCCCGAATCCTCCTCCCTCGTCACGAAACCCTCCATCTCAAGCTCATAACCCACCGCGAGCACCTGGTGCTTCCTCCTCCCAGGCTGAGAGGCCTGCAACCTCTCATCCCAACCTTGCTCAGGCAACTCCACCCATCGCCGGAGGTGCCTCCATTCCTTCCCCCGACTACAAGAAGCTATACCCATGGGCCACCTCGACCTTGCTGAAGGAGACTTCTTCAATAAACTCTGCCGGGGCAGTGCTTCGATTGAAGAAAGGGGACGAGCCCCACCTGTCGTTCCACAAGGAGCACGATGATAAACTAACCGTGCTGCCTTGTCCCCCCGATGTGCCGGTCTGTGCAGACGACAAAGGGAACAACGGCGGGTTGTTCTGCTTTGTGTACACCACTTTATTGAAGAAGGTGAAACTTAGGTTTCCCTTTACTCGTTTCGAAAGGGAGCTACTAACCGAACTCGACATCGCTGCCGCCCAGCTCCATCCCAACAGCTGGGCATTCGTGCGGGCGTTTCAGATCATATGCGCGCACTTGGGACTACCGACCTCGGTAGACGTGTTCCTCTTTCTGTTCGAGGCCAAGAACCCTGGGGATCGTCTTTGGGTGAGCTTGAACGGGATTGCTGGGAGGTCGATCCTCTCTATCTTCCAGCAATCCTACAAGGATTGGAAAGGAAAATTTGTCCAAGTGCGCCAAAACGACCAGGACGCTTCGCTGCTCGACGACTTTCCCTTGTACTGGGTAAACAAAGGAAACAAAGACTCCAAGGGAAGCTTCAGGAAGCCAAGAAGCCCTGACAACATGGGCGATTTGGACAAGGACTTGTGCCTTTTATGGAAAAGTGTGGCAGACGCTAACATCACCTTCCTCACCACCGCGCTCATCTCCTTCGAGTTCTTCGAAGACCAACTCGAGGCTCGTATAGGTTAGTGCCTATTTCGACGCTTAAGTCTTTGCCCTGTGCTGCACCTCTGTTAACTGTTGCTGGGCGCCTTGTCTGTTGTGCACAAGACTTGGTTTTTATTTTTTGCATCACTTGTTTGCCTGATTTGCATATCTACCCATGTATTTATCTTTCTCTTTGGGCTGACCTTTTGTATTATGCAGATCTCATGTTGGGCAAAGGAAAACTGGCGGAATTGAGGGCGCTCGCCCGAGCCCATGGGTTGGCGTCGGGCTCCCAGACTGTGCCCAACTCAGTGGTGGAGATCGCCGCGGCCCAGGGCAGATCGCCCCCTAAAGGTGCAGCTCCTTCAGAGGCCCGGCCCGCCCCACAATGCAAAAAACTCGTCCTCAGGAAGCCAAAGAGGAAAACCCCTCAGGTGGTTCATGAGGATGAAGAAGAAGACGATGAGGCGACTGAGGACGGTCTCATCACGAAAAGAAGGAGGGTGGCGCCTTCTTCACTACCTGCTCCACCTCCTCTTCCAACATCAACACCGTCCTCACCACCAGCTCCCACTCCAACACCGCCTTCTCCGCCAGCTGCAACACCGCCGGTTCAAGCAGTTCCCTTGGCGGCTGCACTCCCCATGATTGAGGCTACCGAGCCTAACTTCATGGAGAACCCCCCAAGCGCCTCCACGCCATTTGTATCTGCTGGAGGGGGTCCTCCTTCAACCGCCTCAATCGCCGAAACTGCGGCAGGTGGGGATGAAGGGGATCAGTGGCGGAGATCGATCATTCGCGAGTGGAGGATGCTATGAGCACCGAGCTGCGGGTGGTGCGCAAGGAGGCCACTGATCTACGCCATAGGGTGCACCTCTTAGCTCAAGAGAAGATCGAGCTGGAGAGCAAGTTGGTCCCCTATCGTCTCAAGGTGGCTAGCCTGGAGGCGTCGATTAAAGCAGATGCCGCCAAGGTAGAAAACCTTGAGAAGAGGTCCGTAGATCGGGAGGTCCTCTTGGGGAAAACCGAAAAAGAGAGAGATGACACCATGGCGAAGCTCGCCGAGGCCAAAAAGGAAAACGAAGGGATCGCCGCAGAGCTGAAACAAGAGCAGGCAGAGAACAAGAGGGTTACTGAAGACCTTCTTCAAGCTCGGGAGAGGGCTGAAGAACTAAAACAGCAGAACGAGGGGCTCAAGAAGCAGATTGAAGAACTCGAGCTGAGCTCTGCCCAAATCCTCGCTGCTGGGTTTGACGCTGCCTTGGAACAATTCGCCTGTCAGTACCCTGACTTGGATCTCTCCATGGTGTCGCTAAACAATGAAGTGGTGGATGGGAAGATCGTTCCTTCTGAAGACTAGCTGCTTGCTGCTTCCCTCCATCACTTACTCATCTGTCTTTCTCTTACACAACTTATTGTAATAACTTTCCTCTTTGTATATGTATTCTGAACTGATACCACTTTATTATAAAGTTTTTCTGCTTCTTCTTACAACTTCTCTGTTTGCCTTATCTCTCCTTGTACAATTCACTTCAAACGAAATTAACTTGGCAATTCTGCGGGCGCAACTTGTTTACTTGCTGCTTAAACTATTAACTTTCGAATAACATCATTCTAATAACTCGTAAACTTTTAAAAGCAGCGAACTTCGTCGTAAAACTACCCACTAAACAGCAAGTTTCAATTCAACTAACGGCTTAAGGCATAGCTTACCTCGTCTGCTCCATCAAATGGGCCTTTGCTCGTGCCACCGCCCGAATCTGATCGCCAGAGGGTCTTGGCGATGTAGGCTTCCTCTGGCCCTCACAACTGGGCCATTGTTCCCTCATCTGGGGGTAGAGGCGCCTTTCGGATCCTTCTCTACCTCCCTGAGCTTCAGAACAAAGAACTGGGTGGCTGGGCGTTCTCTTCGAACCTACCTTAGCCACCCTCTGAACTTCTTCCACCCTTTACACCATACCTGAACTCGTTCAAGACGAGAAGGATTTTATCTTGCCTGAACTCGCTCATCGGTGAGAAGGTCTTTAACTCGCCTGAACTCGCTCATCGGCGAGAAGGTCTTTAACTCGTGCCTCTACATTGCCCCAGGGGCTACATCTTCTCTCCCCCAGAAACACTTAGGACTTTTCGCTGGTGCCTCTGCATTGCCCCAGAGGTTACATCTTCTCTCCCCTGGAAGCACTGAGGACTTTTTGCTGGTGCCTCTACATTGCCCCAGAGGTTACATCTTCTCTCCCCTGGAAGCACTGAGGACTTTTTACTCTAACTCGCCTACACTCGCTCGACGGCGAGGAGGTCTTTATCTCTTTCTCGCCTCAAGACGCGCGAGGGCGTTGAGGTCTTTTAACTGGTGCCTCCGATCGCCTAAAGACGATGAGGACTTTAAACTTTAACTGATGCCGCCAATCGCCGAAAAACGATGGGGACTTAGAAACTTTTTAGAAAGCATGCAACATAACTTCAAAACTTGCCCTAAATCACGTTCGAGTGACAAGGTTTTTTCTCTTCAAAACTTTCGCAATAACAACAAGCATGCAATCTAAACAATCTTAAACTTCGAAAACTCTTCTTTTATTGGGTGACCTCATTAAAAACCCTCCTTAGGGAAAAAAGAGTGCCCCCTTCAAACTATTTTAACAGAAAGCTTGCAAACTCTACGTGTTTGTTTTTACTTACAAAGCTTTTAACTGTAATATAACTTGAGGTGCGTGGCGTTCCAAGTGCGAGGAATCACCCCTCCTTCCAACATTTCTAAACGGTAAGCGCCGTTCCCGAGCGCCTCGGTTATCCTGAACGGTCCCGTCCACTTAGGCGACAACTTGTTCTCCATCTCGTACTGGTGGGCCTTCCTCATCACCAGGTCGCCTTCTTTGAACTGCCTTGGTATCACCTTCGAGCTATATCTTCGTTCAATCCTTCTTTTCACTGCCTCAGCTTTCAATCTCGCGTCCTCCCTGACCTCATCCAGTAAGTCCAGATTCAACCTTCTTTCCTCGTTCGAGTCTTCCGCTACAAAGTTCTGGAATCTCGGCGAGCTCTCCTGGATCTCTACTGGAATCATTGCGTCGCACCCATAAACCAAGCCGAACGGGGTCTCATGGGTTCCTGACTGCTTAGTGGTGTGGTACGCCCAAACTATACGGGGTACCTCCTCAGCCCACGACCCCTTGGCTTTCTCTAGTCTTCTCTTCAAGCCTCTGAGTAATACCCGATTGGCTGACTCTACTTGGCCATTCGTCTGAGGGTGCTCGACAGATGCAAATACTTGTTGAATTCCCACCCCTTCGCACAGCTTCTTCAACAGGTGACTTGCAAACTGAGTTCCGTTATCTGACACCAGGCGCTTGGGCACACCAAACCGGCACACGATGTTCTTCCACACAAAGCTCTCGATCTTGTGTGCGGTGATCTGAGCCACTGGTTCTGCTTCGATCCACTTGGTGAAATATTCAATCGCCATCACCAAGTACTTCATCTGTCTGATCGCCAGCGGGAATGGTCCCAGGATGTTGATTCCCCATGTATGAAACGGCCAAGGGCTGTAAATCGACTTCAACTCCTCGGGAGGCGCCTTGTGCCAATCAGCGTGCTGCTGACATTGCTTACAACACTGTGCATATTTCTTGCAGTCTTCTCTCATTGTAGGCTAATAATAACCTGCACGGAGGGTTCTTGCGGCAAGAGCTCGACCCCCGACGTGACTTCCGCATATCCCTTCATGGAGCTCTGCCATAATTCTTGTACATTTCTCGCCATGTACACATTCCAGGAGTGGGTGAGTGAACCCAAACCTGTACAACTCGCCATCAATCATCGTGAACTTGCTGGAGTTCTTCTTTATCTTCCTGGCCTCCGTCGGATCCAGCGGGAGAAGGCCATCCGCCAGGCATCGCTTGTACTGTGTTACCCAGGTGTCTGGCTCAAGGGTAGCGCAGACCTGTGCCAAGTTCACATCGTCTCCCCGATGTGCCCTTATTCTTGGCGATCTCAAGGTCTCCTGAGTCAAAGACCTGTGACTCCTCGCCGCTCTCTCCGTCGACTTGCTTATTTGAAGAACCAGGTGATCTGCCACGAATGCCCTGGGCGTCTTCAGAGTTTCTTGGATCACCGTCCTCTGCCTACCCCCCTTGCCCGAACTGGCGAGCTTAGCTAGCAAGTCTGCTCGGGCATTCTGCTCTCTGGGCACATGCACCACTTCAAAGGAGACAAAGGAACTCCTCAACTCCTGCACATACTCCAGGTAAGCCGCCATTTGTGGATCTTTGGCCTGGAACTCACCTGTTACTTGTCCCGTGACCAACAGCGAATCACTCTTAGCCATTAACACCCTAGCCCCCATCTCCTTGGCCAGCAAGATACCGGCGATCAGCGCCTCATATTCTGCTTGATTGTTGCTGGCCTTGAAGGCAAACCTCAGGGACTGCTCGATCAGCACGCCGTTGGGCCCTTCCAAGATGACTCCAGCACCACTGCCCTGCTGGTTCGACGATCCGTCCACCGAAAGCACCCAACGAAAGTCATCCCCTTCAACTCGTGTAGCTTCTGACGAGAGCTCGACCACGAAATCTGTCCCTTAATCGGACCTCGGGGCTCATACTTGATGTCGAACTCCGACAGCTCCACCGCCCACTTCACCATCCTCCCAGTGACGTCGGGCTTCTTCAAGAGCTTCTGGATGGGCAAGTCGGTCATCACCAGTATTGTGAAGCTATGGAAATAGTGGCGTAACCTCCTTGCCGAAAAGACTACTGCCAGTGCAGCCTTCTCCAGGGCCTGATATCTCGTTTCGGGGCCCTGCAACACCTTACTAACAAAATAGATAGGCCTCTGGACCTGATCTTGGTCTTGGGCGAGCACCGCACTTACCGCCCTCTCAGTCACAGCAAAATACAACCTGAGAGGGGTCCCTATCAGCGGTTTGCACAAAACCGACGGGCTCGCAAGGTACTCTTTAAGCTTGACGAAGGCTTCTTCACACTCCTTCGTCCAGGCGAATTTGTTATTCCGCCTTAAACACTGAAAATACGGATGGCCCTTCTCTCCGCTGGCCGACACGAAACGAGACAGGGCGGCCATCTGATGTGATTCCAATAGCTACATAGAACAAGATTCTTGACACTTTGAGGAATCACCTTGAGCTGGAAAATGTAGAGGCACTTTCTTAGCAGTTGGATCATGGTTCTAAGTTCAAGAACTCACCAATAACAAGTACCAAATCCCAAACTCATTTGGATGAACCAAATATTGTCAAATTGAATCAACAAATGAGAATGAAAAGAAGAGACCGAACAGAATTGAATTAAAAAATAAAAGTACCGAACAGAATTGTGAAGCAAACAGAAAATAGGTGCTGGAAAATTAAAGGAACCGAAACAAAAACAACTCAAAACTCAAGGCAACAAGAACAAATTGAAGAAGAAGAAAGGAAGGAGAAGAGAATGCTCATGAAGATGGAGGAATGGTTGGATGATCACGCCACTAGAAGAATGGATGCTCCTAGATGAGTGTGGAAGCCGCCACTTGAGGAAACCATGGTCCTTCAAGATAAGACTAGAGAAGAAGCTCAAAGCTCTCCAAATGCTCACTCCAATTTTGAGTATAGTTTCTTTAGATAAAATTCAAATCTGAATTTTACAAGGAAGGCACCTCTATTTATAGCCTAAGGTGCTGAAAAATGAAAGCTAAACAATTCAAAATTCCCTCCAAAAGTCATCTAGAACCGGCGCTAATTGCCAAGCAAGGAAGGTGTGATCCCTTCCTTCACTTTGGCACCCCCTATTCTACTCCTACACCTATCTACTAATACACCCCCCTAAAGCTCCTATTTAAAAACCTAAAAGATGCTATAACAAAAAGAGGTTTCTAAGGTTTCCCTCTAAGCACCTTCAACTAAAGACACTACAAAAAGAGAAAATAAATGTCCTCTAGCTCCCAAGGCTTTGAACATGCTTCTTGTAATCCTTTGAGGTGGACTTTGACCTCCATGGCCGTCCTCCATTTGTGCCTCCACCTCTTCTTGAGCTTGATGAGTGGCCTCCATGTTCTCTTGGGCTTGATCTCCATCATACTCCCCGAGTTGGAGAGAATTCGACCACGAATTCTGGAGACCTACAGAAAAAGGAGTTAGATCGCTGACATTAAAAGTATGACTACCTAAGAAAGTATCAGGCATATCTAACTCATAAGCATTGTCATTAATCCTCTTGAGGACTTGGAAAGGTCCATCCCCTCGAGGCATTAGTTTGGACTTCCTTTGAGTAGGAAAACGATCCTTCCTCAAGTGAAGCCAAACCCAATCGCCCTCATCAAACAACAATGCTTTTCTCATTTTATTGGCAAGTTCAGCATACTTGCCAACCTTCTTCTCAATTCTCTTCTTGATGTCTTTATGCAAAGTTTTCACAAAAGAAGCCTTTTCATCCCCATCTTTGCACAAGACATCGTCAAGAAGGGGAATAGGAAGAAGATCAAGAGGTGTTAGGGGATTAAACCCATAGACCACCTCAAAAGGAGAATGGGAGGTGGTAGAATTTACTACTCGGTTATATGCAAACTCAACATGGGGTAGTAAATTCTCCCACACTCTAGGATTCCCCGAAATAAAGCATCTCAATAGTTGTCCTAAAGTTCTATTCACCACCTCGGTTTGACCATCAGTTTGTGGGTGGCAAGTGGTAGAAAATAAAAGCTTAGTTCCAAGCTTGCCCCACAAGGTCTTCCAAAAGTGACTCAAGAACTTAGGATCTCTATCGGACACTATAGACCTAGGAATCCCATGCAAGCGAACCACTTCTTGGAAGAAGAGGTTTGCAATGTGGCATGCATCATCCACTTTGTGGCAAGGAATAAAGTGAGCCATCTTTGAAAAACGATCCACTACCACAAAAATGGAGTCCTTTCCCTTTGATGTCTTGGGTAAGCCTAAGATGAAATCCATAGATATATCTACCCAAGGCATTGAAGGGATAGGAAGAGGAGTATAAAGACCATGGGGATGCATTTTAGATTTAGCTTTGCGGCAAGCTATGCATTTATCACACAAACTATGAACATGTTTATGCATATGAGGCCAAAAGAAATGTTCATGCAACACATCCAAAGTTTTAGCAACCCCAAAATGTCCCATTAAGCCCCCCTCATGAGCTTCTCTAACAAGAGATAATCTAATAGAGCATTGGGGAACACAAAGACGTTTTCCCTTAAAAAGAAAGCCATCTTGAATAAAAAAGTCTTTGTGTCCTCCCTTAAGACACTCTTGATAGAGGAGAGAAAAATCAAGGTCATCATGATAAAGTTCCTTAATGTGATCAAAACCAAGATATTGAGAGGTTAAAAGATTTAGCAAGGTGTATCTTCTAGAAAGAGCATCCGCAACAATATTTATTTTGCCTTGCTTGTGTTTGATCACATAAGGAAATTGCTCAATGAATTCCACCCACTTAGCATGCCTCTTGTTAAGTTTGTTTTGGCTTTTCAAATATTTAAGAGATTCATGATCACTATGTATCACAAACTCTTTGGGAAAAAGATAGTGTTGCCAAGTAAACAAAGCCCTAACAAGTGCATATAATTCCTTATCATAGGTGGAATAGTTGAGATGACTTCCCTTCAATTTCTCACTAAAATAGGCGATGGGGTGGCCCTCTTGAAGGAGAACAGCCCCAATACCTATGCTTGAAGCATCACACTCAATCTCAAATGTCTTAGTGAAATTAGGAAGGGCCAAGATGGGAGCATTAGTCAATTTTTCTTTCAAAGTATCAAAAGCAATTTGTTGTGCTTCTCCCCAATGAAAGACCACATCCTTTTTCACTATGTCATTGAGTGGTGCGGCAATGGTACCAAAGTTTGGGACAAATCTTCTATAGAAAGAAGCAAGCCCATGAAAACTTCGGACCTCATTCAAAGATTTCGGTGTAGGCCAATTTTGAATGGCCACCACCTTTGTTTTGTCCACATGGACCCCTTTACAACTCACAACAAACCCTAGGAATTCTATATGATCAAGAGCAAACATACATTTAGCAAGGTTAGCATACAAATGTTCCTTCCTAAGGGTTTCCAAAACTTGCCTAACATGCAACCTATGGTCATTCAAAGATAAGCTATAAATGAGAATGTCATCAAAGTAAACCACAACAAACTTACCAATGAAAGGTCTAAGAACATGATGCATGAGGCGCATGAAGGTACTTGGTGCATTAGTTAAACCAAAAGGCATAACTAACCACTCATATAAACCAAAGTTGGTCTTAAAAGCCGTCTTCCATTCATCACCCGGTTTGATACGGATTTGATTGTAGCCGCTTTTAAGATCAATCTTTGAAAAGATTTTTGAACCATGTAATTCATCCAACAAATCATCTAGTCTAGGTATGGGATGCCTATACTTAATGGTTATGTTATTGATGGCCCTACAATCCGAACACATTCGCCATGTGCCATCCTTTTTTGGCACTAAGATGATAGGCATAGCACAAGGACTCATGCTATCTTGCACCCACCCTTTTTCAATCAAAGCCTCAACTTGTTGGCGAATTTCCTTGGTTTCACTTGGATTGGTCCTATATGCGGGACGATTTGGGAAAGAAGAGCCCGGTATCAAATCAATTTGGTGCTCAATCCCTCTCAAAGGTGGAAGTCCATTTGGAGGATCTTGAAACACATCTTTGAACTCTTCTACCAAATTTTCCAAGCAATGAGGACTATCAACAAGTGTTTCTATGCTAAGAGTTCTAGGGATGGCTAAAAAAAGAGGGTGATGAGCCACTATGTCCCTTTCAATGTCACGCCTAGACACAAGGAGTGTAGGCTTAGAACTCTTATCTTTTTTATCTTTTTTATCTTTTTCACTCTCCCTCTTTTTCTTCATGATAACTTGGTCCTCATGGACTTCTCTTGGAGAGAGAGATTTTAAAGTAACCTTGTGACCATGGAATTCAAAAGATAATTTGTTGGTAAAGCCATCATGTAAAACTTTTCTATCAAATTGCCAAGGCCTTCCCAAAAGAACATGAGTGGCTTCCATGGGCACAACATCACATAATACCTCATCTTTGTATTTTCCAATGGAGAAATGGATGAGGACTTGTTTATTAACAATTATTTCTCCTACTTCACTAAGCCATTGTAACTTGTAGGGCTTTGTATGAGAGATAGTAGGCAATCCAAGCTTATCTACTACTCTTGTACTAGCCACATTTGCACAACTACCCCCATCTACTATCAAGGAACAAATGTTGTTTTGAATAAGACATCTTGTATGGAAAATATTTTCCCTTTGACTTTCATCAAAAGGTTGTGAAACTTGTCCAAGAAGTCTTCTCACAACTAACAAGTCCCCTTCAAGTGGACATTCGCTCTCTTCCTCACTAGATGCATGAGAATGCAATGAATGCTTTGAAGAATCCGAATCATGCTCACTAACTACAATGCCCTCATGCATGTACATACTTCGTTTGGAAGGACAATTTGCAGCAATATGACCATAACCCATACATTTAAAGCATTTAGTGTTAGATGTTCTAGTGGGAGACTTAGGTCTAGATGTTGATGGCTTAGATTCCTTGGGTTTGAAAGAAGAATCTTTGGAAGGATGTTTTGAAAAAGAAGTTTTGTTTCTCCAAGACTTGGAGTAGTATCCATTATTGGAAGCATTTTTAAAAGAGTTTTTCTTAGCAAGTTGGGCTTCCACCTTCATTGCAAGATGAACTAAAGAGCCCAATGATGAATACTCTTGTAACTCAACAATGTCTTGGATATCCTTCCTAAGACCACTCACAAACCTAGCAACCATGGCTTCTTCACTTTCTTCTAATTCAATTTTAAGCACAAGCGTCTCAAGCTCCTTATAATATTCATCCACATTTAGCGTGCCTTGTTGAAACCGTTGGAGTCTCAACATGAGGTCTTTCCTAAAATGTGGGGGCACAAACCTAGCGCGCATATGATCCTTTAAAGAGTTCCAAGAGTCCACGGGAGGACCCTTGTGATAGATAATGTCCTTTACAATTCCATGCCACCATTTCATGGCATAATCACTAAACTCTAGGGTGGCTAGCTTGAGCTTATGCTCATCTTGGATCTCATGGATCTCAAAAATTTGTTCACACTTAGCCTCCCAATCTAAATACACATTTGGATCACTAGAACCATTAAAACAAGGTAGTTTGACCGAAGGAAGCTTGGACTTTGCATCATGGTAGAAGCCATTGCCGTAGTGAATTCTTTCCCCTTGGTGATGATGTCTTTGTCCATGGACTTGGGGTGGAGGTCTCCTTCTCCTGTGCTCATCTTCACGGCCAACATCATTTGAAGAAGCTCTTGAAGATGGTCTATGAGAATGATGTCCATCATGGATAGAAGGAGATGGTCTAGATTGTTGGACCTCCATCTTTTGCATTTTTTCCTCCAACCTTCTAATTGTTCTTTGAGCTTCATGTAATTCACCAAGAATGGAAGCTTTGGAAGGAGAATTCTGCTTGTAGGATGCATCACTTGAAGATCCAGCCATTTGTAATTAAAAAAAACAGCAAACACACAAAACAGCAAACAAGTTAAAAATTAGCAAAAACAGTGAGCTTTGCAATTGAAACTGCCGAAGTGAATTTAAGGCTGAAAAAGATATCACTCTCAAAGAAATAATGTTCTTGCACCAATCTGATCTTGAGGCCTTGGAATCCTCAAATGAAATATGTCAAAGCAAGCACACCAATCTTAAGAGCAAACCACCACAAAACCAAAGAAACAATAAAGACAAACAAGAAAAGGTATAAGCAAGGAAAGGTAATTGCAAAAGGAATACTATATGTAAGACAAACTCAAAGAGTAAGAATGAAAGACAATCAAGAAAATAAAGAACTCAATGAGAAAAGTAGGCACACAAAAGAATACCTAAGGAAAAGCACTAGAGTAGATGAAGAAAACAAAAATATTAGCTACTGGAAAATTTTTTTAATATGCAAACTGTGCTTGATATTCACTGATTTAACTGGAACGTTGTAGAGCGAACTGGATTATGAAATTTTTACCACAGAAACTTCAAGATGTTAACTCAAAAATGGCACTGGAATCAATTAAAAACAGTTAGCCAATTGAGAGAAATAATTTTTTTAAAATCACTGCCAGATTACCGTATTTTTTTCGGCAGGAATGTACACTTTTTTTATTTTATTTATCATTTTTTGTGTACTTCATATTTTTGAATGATTCTTTTTTCTATTCTTTTCTAACACTTTGAATATCTCAAATCCAGAATTTCAGAATTTTACAGTACGTAAATCAGTTGCAATAAGGAAAAACAGTAAGCACTCTTTTCAGAAACAGAGGAATCCTAATAGGAATAAAAAAACAGAATGATGAACTATCAAAGACATAATAGAAAATGATGTATTGGAACTTGTATAGGTCTAGAATACAAGTATGAACTCAATTCTAAAAAGAAAATGCACAAAGGATCAACATCAATTCAGAAAATTATATGACACCAAAGCAAGAAACAATCAAAACAATAAAAGTACTACTAGAAGTAATGACATATATGGAATAACATGACTAAGACAAAACTTAACATGATTCAAAAATTAAAAGACACAACACAAATTGTAACAAGTGGAAGGAAGCTTAAGGTAAACTCTAGGAAGGATAATGCCATTCCAAAAGAGCAACCATACTCATAAGAATTATGAGTGCCATAAACCTTTCCACAAACACTTGGAGCAAAAGAAAAACAGCAAGAATACTCAATTAAAATTCTAAAACAGAAACTTAAATTGCAAGAAAAAATTAAAGAGCTCTTGAAATTAAAGTGCACACAACTCAACAATTAAACAAGAATGAACCTAAGACTCATGATACCACATGATGTGATTCCAATAGCTACATAGAACAAGATTCTTGACACTTTGAGGAATCACCTTGAGCTGGAAAATGTAGAGGCACTTTCTTAGAAGTTGGATCATGGTTCTAAGTTCAAGAACTCACCAATAACAAGTACCAAATCCCAAACTCATTTGGATGAACCAAATATTGTCAAATTGAATCAACAAATGAGAATGAAAAGAAGAGACCGAACAGAATTGAATTAAAAAATAAAAGTACCGAACAGAATTGTGAAGCAAACAGAAAATAGGTGCTGGAAAATTAAAGGAACCGAAACAAAAACAACTCAAAACTCAAGGCAACAAGAACAAATTGAAGAAGAAGAAAGGAAGGAGAAGAGAATGCTCATGAAGATGGAGGAATGGTTGGATGATCACGCCACTAGAAGAATGGATGCTCCTAGATGAGTGTGGAAGCCGCCACTTGAGGAAACCATGGTCCTTCAAGATAAGACTAGAGAAGAAGCTCAAAGCTCTCCAAATGCTCACTCCAATTTTGAGTATAGTTTCTTTAGATAAAATTCAAATCTGAATTTTACAAGGAAGGCACCTCTATTTATAGCCTAAGGTGCTGAAAAATGAAAGCTAAACAATTCAAAATTCCCTCCAAAAGTCATCTAGAACCGGTGCTAATTGCCAAGCAAGGAAGGTGTGATCCCTTCCTTCACTTTGGCACCCCCTATTCTACTCCTACACCTATCTACTAATACACCCCCCTAAAGCTCCTATTTAAAAACCTAAAAGATGCTATAACAAAAGGAGGTTTCTAAGGTTTCCCTCTAAGCACCTTCAACTAAAGACACTACAAAAAGAGAAAATAAATGTCCTCTAGCTCCCAAGGCTTTGAACATGCTTCTTGTAATCCTTTGAGGTGGACTTTGACCTCCATGGCCGTCCTCCATTTGTGCCTCCACCTCTTCTTGAGCTTGATGAGTGGCCTCCATGTTCTCTTGGGCTTGATCTCCATCACCATCCGACCTGTAAGCTGTTGCACTTCCTTCACGGTAGCCGGGCTCCTCATCGCCAAGATGGCAGCACACTTATCAGGATTGGCTTCTATTCCTCTCTCAGTTAAGAGGAACCCCAAGAACTTCCCAGCTTCCACGCCAAAGATGCACTTCTCGGGATTTAGCTTTAACCTGAACTTGGCGATCGTAGTAAACAATTCCTCCAAGTCCGCAACGTGCTTGCTCTTCTCTGGCGAGGTCACGACCATCTCATCTACGTAGGCTTGCACATTCCTTCCCAGCATT
Source organism: Phaseolus vulgaris (assembly GCF_051622355.1). Classification (NCBI taxonomy): domain Eukaryota; kingdom Viridiplantae; phylum Streptophyta; class Magnoliopsida; order Fabales; family Fabaceae; genus Phaseolus; species Phaseolus vulgaris. The sequence goes on along the minus strand of NC_143501.1, from coordinate 28,125,823 downwards.
GGTGCAAGTACCCGATCCATCAACCTCTGGTACGTGGCCCCCGCGTTTTTCAGTCCAAATGGCATCACCTTGTAGCAGTAGCACGACCTTTCGGTCATGAAGGCGGTCTTCTCTTCATCCCTAGGATGCATCTTTATCTGGTTGTACCCCGAGAAGGCATCCAGGAAGCTCAGCAACTTACACCCTGCAGCATTGTCGACCAGGGCATCTATACTTGGCAAAGGATATGAATCCTCTGGGCAGGCTTTGTTCAGATCAGTGAAGTCGACGCACATGCGCCACTTCCCATTGCTCTTCTTCACCAGCACGACGTTGGCCAGCCACTGAGGGTACTGCTCCTCCCTGATATGGCCTGCAGCGAGGAGCTTCTGGGTTTCGTCTCTAATCGCCTGCCTCCTCTCCTCGTTGAACTTCCTTCTCCTCTGTCATACCGGTCTGACCTGGTTGTCCATCGCCAAATGATGGCACAAGAAGTCGGGATCAATCCCGGGCATGTCCGAAGCGGACCATGCGAACGCATCCAGATGCCGCTCTATCACCTTGGCGATCTGGTCCTGGAGCTCAGCCTCCAGAGATCTTCCCAGCTTGAAGATCTTTCCCCCGATTTCCCTTTCGAGCCACTGCTCGACGGGTTTTGGTCTGGTTTCTCTGGCGATCACCGCCCTGGCGATTCCTAGCTCCCTCGCTTCCTCAGGGCGATTCCTCGCCTCTTCTTCCAGCACGTCGCTTCCGGCGGTCTCTTCTATTACCGTCGGCCTGGGCTTCACACCGGGAGGCGGGGTGGTTGTCGCATAACTCACGGACCTCTTGTTCTTCAGGCTATTCTCATAGCACTTCTTTGCTTCTTTCTGGTCGGATTTGATGGTGATCACCACCCCCTCCATAGACGGCAGCTTCACCTTCATGTGCCGGGTCGAAGGTATAGCGCCTATTCTGTTGTGCGTGGGTCTTCCCAGCAGAATGTTGTATGTTGAAGGAGCGTTCACGACAAGGTACTTGATTTTCTCTGTTCTCGAACCCGCCTCATCTGTAAACGTAGTCCTCAACTCAATGTACCCCCTGACCTCCACCTGGTCGCCTGTGAAACCATACAAACACCCTCCATAGGGCCTCAGCCGGTCAAGGGGTAGCTCCAACTGCGTGAAAGTCGGCCAGAACATCACATCTGCCGAGCTTCCTTGGTCCACCAGAACCCTGTGGACCTTCCTTCCTGCTGTGATCAGCGAGATGACTATGGGGTTGTTGTCATGAGGCACAACGTCCCGAAGATCTTGCTTTGTGAACGTAATGTCCACATCCGGCGAGTGGTCCTCGAACATGTCCACCGTCATCACAGACCTCGCCTACTTCTTCCTCTGTGATGCGGTGCATCCACCACCCGAGAAACCTCCTGCAATGGTTTGGATTTCTCCGTGGGTAGGCATCTCGTGCTGCTGAGCCTCACCACCTGCTGGCTGGGAGCTCGACGCGCCCCCCGTCCTTCTATCCAGCAAGTAATCGTTCAGGAACCTGCTCTTGACCAGGTCGTCGAGCTGGTATCCTAAAGCCAAACATGAGTCAACGGTGTGACCAAAGCCCTGATGGAACTCGCACCAGGCGTCTGGCTTTGGTCCCAACACCTTGTCGCCCACCTTCTCGGGCGCCTTCAGCCTAGCTGATATATTGGGAATGGCGATCAGATTCGCCAACCCCATGACAAACTTATGCTTTGGAGGGCGATTATACTCCCGACGTGCTGGCTGAGGGCGCCCTGGGCCCTTGCCCTTGTTCTTCCTTGGATCATAAGGATGGCGAGTCCTCTGATCCCTCTTGGCCGCCGCTGTCTCCAGCACCCTCTGTGGCTGGATCCTGGTCTGGGCACGTGGCCTAGCGGGGGCCACGTTTCCCCTCTTCTCGACGACCTCACTTTCATCGGCGATGTGGGCCACCGCAAGTCGCCTAACCTCAGCAAACGTGGCGGGGTGAGCCCTAATCAACGCCTCGCAGAAGGGTCCCGACAGCATGCCCTTCTTGAATGCGTATACCAGCATCTCTTCGTCCTTGGCCGGCGAGTGGACCATCTGCGCCCCAAAACGATTCAAGTAGTCCCTGAGGGACTCTCCCTGGTACTGCCTTATGTCGAACAGATCATAAGACACCCTAGGCGGCGCCTTGTTCACTACGTACTGCTCGACGAAGATCTTCGAAAACTGTTGGAAGTTGGTTATGTGGCCCGTAGGCAGGCTCACAAACCATTCCAGTGCCGTCCCCTGGAGTGTGCTCACAAACATCTTGCAATACACAGCATCCGACCCTCCTGACAGCATCATCTGCGTGTGGAACGTGGTGAGATGTGCCTCAGGATCCTCCACGCCGGTAAAAATAGCCTTCACGGGTACCACACTCGCAGGGATTGGCGTGTCTGTAATCGCCTGAGCGAAAGGCATAGGGAAAACGCGAGGCGGCGTTGACGGTGCGACCTCTTCAGCGACTGGACGCCCTCGCTGCTCCTGAAGAGCTTGACGCAGTCTGCTAAGCTCTTCATTCCTGGCCTGAGAGGCGACCAGGTCCTCGTGCATTCTCGCCTGCTCTATACGCGAGGCTTCCACATTCGCCTGCAGCGAACGCATGATTTCCACCATCTGCGCCATAGTCATGGCGCCTTTAGCAGCAGCAGGCGCGACTGGACTTGATCGGTTGCTTCTCATCTTTCTCATGAAAACTTGACAGATCACAAAGAGCGACGAATAACACCTTCCTCGGCGACGATCAACTCAGCGAACAATCGATCAGAACTTCGCTAAACTCTGAAGAACTTCAAGAACACAACTCCGACAGCAAAACCTTCACAGAAACTCGCGACTCCACCACAAACCACCGCTTCCTCCACAAAATCCAAACGAGCGACGAAACTTCAATCTTTACCGATTAAAATTCGCGTAAGCAGCGAAAAACCTCACCTCACCGAACAAGAACTCGAACGAACGGTGGAAAACGCGGAACTACCGAACAAAACTTAGATGAACAGCGGAAAATGGTTGCCCCAACACACAACCACAAAGAAACCGCAGAAACTTCCAAGAACTCACGCTGTGGATGGGAACATGTTTTACACGGCCCCACGGTGGGCGCCTGATGATCCTGCCTGTTGACCAAAACGCTGGAGCCCTGCCTCATCAAACTTGGATCGACTTCTGCGCCGTGTTAGCCTCCGTCCTTCACCGCGATCCACCTCAAGAACCTGCAAAAGACGGAACGGCGCCGCTGCGGCCGATCACGCTCCGACGCCCAAGTCAGCGACTGAACCACCAATTACTTAATAGAAAAACTCAAGAACTCTAAGGAACCGTGACAAGTTCTCTCTCAGCGTACTCTCGTTCTCGCAGTTGTAAAGAAGTAATCTAAACGCGTGCGTACCTCAGAAGTTCGTTGGAAACTCTTATATACCTGCGCACTTTCTCTCTCCAGACAGTTACACTTCTGGACACGTGGCTCGCATCCAGCTGTACACGTGTCACCATCTGGAGCATCCTTGACTTGGGCGCCACTTCTTACTCTTCAGGTTTTTTGGCTAAGTTACTTATGCATGATACACTCAGTGCATAGATGCCTTGGAGCGTGATCTCTTCCGGATGGCGAGTTCGGGCGCCTTTGTACACACCTTCCCTGTGGTCTCGCCGGCCGCCTTCATGATCTGCCCTACCTGCTTCACCGTATATGTTCAAGTAAGCTGTCTCCCGAGCTCATCCTCTGGCCAGCTGAGAAATGACTATCTGCCTTCATCTTCGGCGATGTCCTTGTTTCGGCGATCTCTAATCACTTGGTTGCCTGGGTTCACATCTGGCGACTTCATCTTCAAACCGGTGACCGCCGGTTTAGGTATGCTGGAGATCGGAGCACGCCAACTTAATAACTGGCGACTACACGAGCCCCCCCCGACTTCCTTCCCTTCTGCTAGCCAGGTGTCCCGTTTAACACGCCTTTATAATAGCTCGATGCCACGTCAACACTTCCGACTACCAGGGCGGTACAAGAATCTTTGACAAGTGTTTTCCTAAGAGTTTTGAGTTTTTCAAAGAACTGAGATTGCTAAAAGTTTGTGATTGATCAAAGTGTATGGAATAGGATTCTTCTTGTATTGATTTCAGATTATCTTCTGTAACAAGTGTAATCCTTGTACTCTGTTGAACAAGTATTCGTTTTTGTGTTTTGCTAAGATTGGCTGTGTGTTCTTGAGGGGATCAAGATCAACAATCTTAGTGTTGGTGTGTTGACCAAGGAGAGTGTGTTTCTTGAGGTGTTCAAGGTCATTCTCTTGGTTGTTGTGTAAGTGATCAAGGTGTGATTGCTTAATGGATTTCCTCAGGGTTCTGAGAAGACTGGATGTAGCTCTGGGTTTGGAGTGAACCAGTATAAACAAATGTGTACAATTTCTCTATCCCTATCTCTTTAAATTCAGTTTTGTCAATTGATAACTGGTGTAAACAACCGATTGTTTCGGTAAAACAACCGATTGTTTTTCCAGGATTGTGCTTTTGCTTTATGTTTTGAAAAAAATGAATTCTTAATCAAGGTTTTCTTGAAGTATTTTCATTCTAAGCTTAAAAGTTTACGAAAATCTTTCTTAAACAATTCACCCCCCCTCTCGTTTAAGGCCATATATTCTAACAATTGGCATCAAGAGCTTGGTTCTTGAAAGTTATTCAAGTTGATCTAAAAACCTTTTTTCTATGGCTGGAAAACTATCTTTTGAGGAAGGTGCTTCAATCTACAAACCACCTTTATTCTGTGGATTGAATTATAAGTTTTGGGAAGCAAGAAAGAAAATCTTTATTGAATCTATTGATAAAAGAATTTGGGATTCAATTGAGAATGGTCCTTACATTCCAAAGCTCAAAAAGGATAATTCTTTCATTGCAAAACCTTTGTCCAAATGGACAAATGATGAATGTAAGATGCCCCAGCTTGATCGGTCTTCTCAAAACATTATAGCTTCTGCACTAGATACTAATGAATTTTTCAGAATATCAAAGTGCAAAACTAGTAAGGAAATGTGGGAGACACTCAAGGCTGCTCATGAACCAAAGGAAGCAATGGCAAAGAGTCAAGCAAGAAGGAAAAGAAGGCAAAATAAGAAAAGCCTAAATCTTTGCTTCATGGCCAGAAGGGAGGATGACTCAAGAAGTGTAAGTTCATCAAACTCTGAAAATTATGGTCAATTGCTTCAAGCCTTTCAAGAAACGCATGAAGAAGCCAACTGATTGGCTCTCTTGAACAATAGGTTAAAAGAATAGAACAGCTGGCTTGAAAACAGAGTAAAGGCACTGGAAGATTATTTAGAAAATTCAAAAACAGATTTTGAAAATCTGGAAATCATTTACAAAAACTCCTCTTGCAAGTGTGATACTCTAGTTTGTGAAAATTTCGAAAATCTTGAAAAGAAGGTCCACTATCTTGTTAAAACAGTGGATAAGCTTTCTAGAGGCCAATCCAACTTTGAGAGTGTTCTAGCATCTCAAAACTGCGTTTTTGGAAAAGCTGGATTGGGTTTTAATCCACAAAACAAGCAAGATAGATTTTCAAAATCATTTTCGAAAATGCCAGAAAAACAATCGATTGGACCATCGAAACAACCGAATGTTACATGCTTCTATTGCATGAGAAGAGGCCATTCTTTGAGGTTCTGTAAAATCAGAAAACATGTTGTTCCTAAAGGGCTTATGAAGTGGATTCCTAAGGGAAATAAAGCTTTAATTAATGAGTATAAACCGGATGGTCCCACATTCATAAGGGGACGAAATCTTTGTACTTGAAAATCTCTTTTGTAGGAAATCTTGGAGGAGAGCAAGCAACTATGGTACTTGGATAGTGGATGCTCCAAGCATATGACAGGGGACAAATTAAAGTTCCTGAGTATCTTCTTTAAGCAAGAGGGTCATGTCACCTATGGAGACAACAACAAAGGAAGAATCCTTGGGAGAGGATCCATAGGAGATGAGAACATCTTGGTAATCCATGATGTGCTTTTTGTTGAAGGCCTAAAGCATAATCTGCTGAGCATTAGCCAACTTTGTGACAAGGGTTATCAAGTGATGTTCAAGTCAAACACATGTGAAATCTGTCTACCCAACACCAAAGAGGTAATGTTGGTAGGTAAGAGAGTTAATAATGTGTATCTTCTAGATATCTCTTCACCATGCTCAATTGGATGTCTTCTATCCAAGCAAGATGAATCTTGACTTTGGCATAAAAGAATTGCTCATATTCAGATGCATCATTTGAACAAGCTAATTTCAAAGGATCTTGTGATTGGGCTGCCAAAACTCAAGTTTGAGAGGGATCACATTTGTGAAGCATGCCAAAAAGGGAAACAAGTGAAAAGTTCTTTCAAAATTAAAAATGTTGTTTCTTCTTTGAGACCTCTTGAACTTCTTCACATGGATCTCTTTGGACCCTCAAGAACTATGAGTCTTGGTGGAAATTATTATGCTCTTGTTATTGTTGATGATTTCTTCAGGTGCTAACTGCAGGAAAATATTTTGTTTACATGAGCACCCTTACTCATGGTGCAATGCTATCTTTCACTATGCATACAACTTAACCACTATGTGCCCTAAAATACACACATAGGTTAAAATATATTTACATGACTTAACCACTACGTGCACTAACACACACCCTTAGGTTAAGAAATATCTTTTACTAATAACATTATATTAGCGTATAAAAATATTATTTCAATTATCCTCCAACAGGCTTACTAACATAATTGGGCCAAAAACTCATGACCCACTCCACGAGCCCAACAACCGAGCTGACTTGCTCGCATCTATGCACTGAGTTTCGAGCATTGAACACTGAGCACTTTGTCCAGTACACAAGCCCCCCATGCTCGAGCTGAGCTTGGCTGAGCGAAGAGGCTTTTCGATTGCTCTGACGGTTGACGTGGCAGTTTCTCAATGGGTAGGTGTGGCACGATGCACGAAGCGTTTCTGAGGTGATGTCTCACTAAACTCAATCTCGAGCGCACACGTGACACCCTCATCAATGGCGGGAAAGCGTTGCCGCTTGACATTCCCATACTCGTATAAGTCAACGTTCGAAAACTCACTACCATTCACTGTTTCATTTCTCTATCTCTTGCTAAACCCTTGCTCTCTTCAGGCTTCCTCTGCACACTCCTTTGCGCACCTAGAAATCTTCATCGTCTTCGATCGCTTACTACAACAAGGTACTTACTTTCAACAACTCATCACTTTTCATTTGCATCACTATCTGATTAGAGCATTCATGATTACTATGACCATATTGCCTGAGCTGGGGTTCCTCTGGATTTACTCTTTCCTGCCCATGATGATGGCTATATTTGTTAACTGCTTTGCTTGAATCTAGATTGTATCTTTATTCCTACATGTGACTTACTTGGTTTGCCTGGCCTGAATCAGTGTTCATATTTTGCTTGAGTTTGCATTTTTAGATATACCTCTGTAATGGATTACAAAGCTTGTACCCCTGGGCACCTCCAAACCTCTTAGAGGAAACCTCAATATACACTTTCTGGGAGCGTATAATGGCCCTTAGAAAGAATGAATGCAAGTTTGATAAAGAGAATGATAGATCTCTTAAGATAATTTCATGTAGGGAGGATGAACCTGCTTATTGTGATGAGTCCTCGGATCCTGAGGGTCCTTTCTGTTATTTCTATGCCACCGTTTTTAAAAGGATTCTTCTTCGTCTTCCCTTATTAAATTTCGAAAAAGAACTCCTTACCGAAATCAATGTAGCCCCTGCCCAGCTACACTCAAATAGCTGGGCATTTGTTTGGGGCTTCATTATCCTTTGCACACAGTTGGCCTTTTTCCATCTGTTGAAGTCTTCTTATATTTCTTTAAGGCCAAACACCTAGGCCGCCAGCTTTGGGTATCCTTCAATGGGGTGTCTGGAAGGGCATTGTTGTTGCTCTTCCAACAGTCCTATAAAGGCTTCAAGGGCAAGTTTTTGAAGATTTGATGCAACAAAAGGGATCTAACCCTTCTGGATGGATCTTCTTTGTACTGGACGAAGAACCACGCTTCCAAGGTGCTCGGTGCCTGGAAGATCTGCCTCAGCGCAACCAGGAAGTCTGTCAATTTTTGTCAAGCTTAAAGGTGGTCTTCGACACTGCTTTTCTCATAAACAAAGAGTTCACCCCAGGGGCTCTAAAAGCTTATATTGGTACTCTTCATTCTCTACTATTAATAGGACTAACTTTTCTATTGTTACTGATTATCTTTTATTCTCTTTCGTAGATAGTATGTTGGTGAAGATTGACAAGAAAAAGCTAGCGGAAAGAGCTAAGAGGATGAGGGCGGTTGCTCAAGTGCCCCAGGATCTTAAGCTCAAAACTCCAATCACTGTCGTTCAAGCCTCCATTGAAGACGAGGAGGAGACCAATTTTGGGATGGTCTTCAAAAGGAAGAGGAAAGCCACAACCGTCCCTACTGAGCATTCCCACTCAGATGGGCATGCTCCTTCCCACTGCGCTCCCTTAGCAAGTCCCACCCTGCCACGCGACATGATGCTGGTGCAAGAGGATGAGGGCACAAGATCTAGGAGAAATGGTCTATGGGACCTTGACTTGGACGTCCTCTCCTTCATCGAGAAGACCCTTCTGCCTAACGAGGAAAAGGAAAAACTCATGAGCCTCGAGAAAGATCGCTTGTGCACGAAACCATGAGGCAATTAGGGCAAGCCCTCGTTGCAAGTTGCATGGTCGTCACCAAGTTTAAGGATTGGAGAGGGTCGGCGGATCAAAAGGATCATGAGAAGAGCTTCAACAATCTGAACTCATACGCCAAGAAATGGAGAGTCTCCAAGAAGAGCTTCAACAATCCAAACTCCTATGCCAAGAGGTTGAAGCCCTCTTGACTGAGAAGGCTAAGGAGGTCGCGATCTTAACTGAGGAAAAGGAGAAACTCTTGGCAGAGGTGGAAAAGCTCAAGGAAGAACTAGCGCAAAAAGATGAGGACCTTGCCAAGGAGAAAGAAGCCTTCAAGAATGACGTTGCTCAATCCTACCTTGTAGGGTTTGAGGAGGCTATTGAGCAAGCCTCGAGCCTTCATCCCGAAATCGGTTTTTTCCAACTTGGCTCGGGTAAAGCCGTGGTCAATGGGCAAGTTGTGGAGGAGTAGCCTTGATGAGAATCAAATAAAGGAGGCTTTTATTAATGGAGGAAGAGGACATCCACCCTCACATTTGAAGTTCTTCCTTCTAGTCTTCTCAAAATTAAAAGAAGACATAAAATAAAGATGAGGCCCAAGCCCAAGCCCAAGCCCAAGAAGGCCAAAGCCCAAAGAGCCCAAGTCCATCCCATGAGGGGCAAGGCCAAGCTTTGAAACACTCTTGTATAGTTTTAGGAGGTGTGGTTATTAAATAAAGGAGTGTGAAAAATGTAAAATAAAGTCACATTGTCCATGTGACTTAGGAGAGTGGTGTAGGTGTAGTTTTTTGGAGCTGTCATAGTAGAAAAAGGTCACACCTCCCATGTGACTTGTTTTTGGTGGGAATTTCAAATGAGTTTATTTGAATTTTCCCACCTATTTTTCAGCACCTCTAGGCTATAAATAAAGGTGCTTAGCTTGTACAATTCAGATTGGAATTAATCTAAGAAAACTCTACTCAAATTTTGAGTGATCATTGGAGAGCTTTTGAGCCTTCTTCTCTAGTCTTATCTTGATGGATCATGGAGTCCTCAAGTGGCGGCAGCACTCTCATCTAGGAGCATTCCACACTTCTAGTGGCGAGATCATCCATCATCCTTCCATCTTCATGAGCAATTCTTCTCTCCTTCCTTTCTTCTTTGTTAATTCTTTGTTCTAGCTTGTTGTCTTGTTGTTTGGTTCGGCTATTCTGTTTTTCCAGCACCTATTTGCTGTTCTTGTCCTTTTAATTTCACTTTGTTCGGTTCAAATGTGTTCTAATTCAATTCTATTCGGTGCTTTTTAGTTTTACCTCTTTTTGTTGGTTCAATTTGACAATATGTGGAACATCCAAATGAGTTTGGGATTTGGTACTAGTTTTTGGTGAGTTCTTGTCTTAGAACAATGATCCAACTCTAAGAAAAGTGCCTCAATAATGTCCAGCTCAAGGTGATTCCTAAGAATGTCAAGAATCATTCTCTATATGGCTAGTGGAATCACATCAAGCCTTGCCCTCCACTTTTCATGTAATCTATAACACTTTGAACACTTTGATTAGCATAAGTTTAAAGATCTATTGAAAACATGCCAATCTAACGCTTATGCTAACCCTCTAAGCTAAAATGACAATAGACTCAATGCATAAATCAAGCATGAAAATCACGATGCTCTCAAAGAACTAACCTTTTGATGACTTTTACCCCCTAGCCACCAAGAGCCTTTGGACGCACATAGGTGTTTTCCATGCACTTGGATAAGGGTCATATACTATATACTTTGACCTCGCTAGGCATGGCTTCACATACTCGGAGAGTTGCATCCTTATAAGCTTGGTCTTCTCATCCTGTGCTAAGAATGATTCATCTATCTTCTTGGAGCATCTGACTCGGGTGCTCACTCACACACCAAGTCAACTTCATTATAGCACAAACGGACCCCTTCACCGCTCATTACTTAATCATTCCACAGAGTGCTCGAACTCGGGTGATCGTCCTCTCGACGGACTAAACTAACTTCTTAGACAGTCTTAGTCTCAATACTTGATCCTGCCTGTTGACCGGAGCGCTGGAGAATGCCTCGTCAAAGGATCGACGTGCGCACCGCTTCTCACCTCCGTTCCTCTTCGGGATCTATCTCAAGAACCTGCAAAGAAACGATACGGCGCCGCTGCGGCCGATCGCACTCCGACGCTCAAGTCAGTGACGGTATCACCAAATACTAAGAACGAGAACCGTGCAAATCCTCTCTCACTCGCAAGCGTAAAGTGTATGAACTGAACGTGCGTACCTCAGAAAGTTTGTTAAGAGCTCTTATATACCTGGTGACTTTCTCTCTCCTGGCAGTTGCAGACTTGGACACGTGGCCCGCATCCACCCGTACACGTGCCATCATCTGGAGGCTCCCTGACTTGGCGCTGCTTCTACTCTCATTTTGGCTAAGTTACTTATGCATGGTACTGCCCAGTGCATAGCAAAGTTAGGAGTGCGATCTCTACTGGAAATGGCGAGTTAGGGACTTTCATACACCTTCCCTGTGGTCTCGTCGGCCGCCTTCATAATCTGCTTCTCCTTCATCTTCGGCGATCTCCGACTGCTTGGTCGCCTGAGTCTACATCTGGCGACTTCATCTTCAACCTGGCGATCGCCTATTCTGGTAAGCTGGGAATCGGAACACGCCAACTTAACAACTGGCGACTACACGTGCCTCCCGACTTCCTTCCCATCCGCCAACCTGGCGCCTTGTCAACACGCCTACACTGTAACAGGATGCCACGTCATCACACCCGACCACCAGGGTGGTACACAAGCCCCCCAGTCTTAAGCGAAGACTTGTCTAGCGAAAAGACTGAAAGAGCCTTCGTTAACACCGATCTACGTGGCACTGACGCAGAATTCCAAGCGATTGTACTTTCTGCTGCTTTGACGCTCCACCAAACCCTTCACCCATCGTTCGACACGTGGCTTCATCAACGGCTCTCTTCATCTGCTGTTAGCGCTTCCTAACATATTTCGAAAACCCTTAAACCCATTACGCTCCACTGTTCCATCACTTTCCTTCGTGCTTGCAAACGCTTTCACTTCTTTCTGCGAAAGCTCTCGACATTCCTCGACGCTCTAGATCATCACCTCCCTTCACCGTTTTCCTGATCATTGAAAGGTGACTACTTTCCTTCATCTGCTGGGTTTCCTTGCATTTTCACCGATTTGCATCATCCTGTAACTGCCTGGTGCATACGCTGTGGGTTGTTTTTCCATTTCTCCTTCTGCGTAACTTAGGGCTTTGTCGATCGTCGCGACGAACATACATTCGTTCGTTTTTTTTCACCTTCCTTCTGTGATCGAGTCAGCCTCTGTAATCCCCTGATCGTTTTTTCTTTCTTCTTCCTTTGCAGTTGCTATCATGACTCGCACAAAGATCACCCCGAACCCCCCTCCTTCAGCACGAAACCCTTCTTCACAAGCACACGACCCAACACAAGCTCGTGGTGCTTCCTCTTCGCAGGCTGAGAGGCCTGCATCTTCCCAAACTGCCCTGGCTCAGGCGACTCCATCTAACGCTGGAGGAGCCCCCGCCCCTCTGCCAGACTTCAAAACTCTATACCCCTGGGCTAACCCAACCCTTCTAAAGGAGACCTCGTCGGTGAACACTGCGGGAGCAGTTCTGCGGTTGACTAAGGGGGACGAGGCCTATCAATCATTTCACAAGGAGCACGACGAGAGGATGATGGTGCTGCCTTGCCCCGCCGCTCTGCCAGTGTGTGCCGATGACAAAGTAAGCGCCGACGGGCCCTTCTGCTTTGTCTACACGACTTTCTTCAAGAAGGTCAAACTCAG